>NC_064920.1:1089830593-1090539760 GCF_023897955.1 Schistocerca gregaria | reverse complement strand
ACAATAAGTATGACCGTTAGCGAGATAGCCGGCCGGAGTGGCCATGCGGTTCTAGGCGCTACAGTCTGGAACCGAGCGACCGCTACCGTCGCAGGTTCGAATCCTGCCTCGGGCATGGATGTGTGTGGTGTCCCTAGGTTAGTTAGGTTTAATTAGTTCTAAGTTATAGGCGACTGATGACCTTAGAAGTTAAGTCCCATAGTGCTCAGAGCCATTTGAACCATTTTTCGTTAGCGACATAGGCAATTTGCCACGAAGCTGACATATAACATTACAAGCTAGGTAAAAGTCAAGTATAGTTTCCGTAAAATCTTTTGAGAATGATTACAGTGCGCGCGAGCAACGTTCTTCTCAGGGCAGAGCGTCGCCAACCGGAGCGAGCGAAGTATGTGTACGCGTCTCAATATGCGTTAAACCAACACCGACTCATAGGAAGGCCTCGGCGCTTGTTGGTGACGTCACGTCAGCTAGGCACGGCGAACGCCAGGTCTGTTGCAGGCAGAAACGCCTGGGCGTGCTTATCACTATAAATCTCTTATTTTTGGACAAAATGTTTGGTATTGTTTTGGATTCTGCAGTTTTATTTAGATGAAAGATTTTCTTACTATCGTAAAGCTACAATTGAAGATCAGAGTTCTGTATAACTGAATACTGTCGAAACAAACGTAGATCAATACGAGAAGATGCTTTGCCCCATTGCAAGCTTCGAAAATTTTACATTCAAGTAACTATATTGACTTCATCCATTTTGTTATCGAAACTTAGCCCAACCCCTTACAATTAACTCGTTTCTTTTATTTATTTATTTTCGTTTGACATCGTCACTGGAAATGAGAACTAATTTACATGCGTAAATGTCCAACTGTTGCCAGTCATTACATTACAGTCGTTTTTAACGAAAGGAATTCTAAACAGGAAACAAAATAGCTTCATACCTCGAAAATACTGCTGAGCTTAAACTTTTTTAAACATGCACATTAGAAAAGATAAATATTCCCTTCTTGCAACTGAAAGGAGAAACTTCATAAGATAAAAAAAAATTATTGGATAAAACAAGTATCTCTCTTTTGCCTCTTTTTCTGTCCCCCACCCCCTCACCCAACAATCGCAAGATATTTCACTAACATTCATAGTCAACCAAGATACCTAAAGAAGAGCACCAATACGTTCACAGTTTCTTTTAAAAGCAACCCAGTGCAAACGTAACTTCCTCAGATTTACAAATAAGGTAAAGAAGCACGAATTCAACCATGAAGTTGTTTTTGTATGTCAATCCTTAAAACACGTGGAAATTTAAGTTCAGGAGTACACTATTTGTTAAGAAGTGTAATGAATTGCACAATTAATTGATTGCAGAGTAGGCCTGCAACAGACCTGGCGTTCGCCGTGCCTAACTGACGTGACGTCACCAACAAGCGCCGAGGCCTTCCTGTGAGTCGGTGTTGGCTGTAGTGTCGTGCCACGTCACACGTGCTGTACGCGTTTTTGTTTGCGTTTAGCCTAGAGTGGCACAGTGGCTGCATGGGTGATACGTGCACTTCAACTTTACCGTTGCGATGGCGGCAGCAGAGGGACCGGACCAACGAGGAATGGTGTTGCGTGCTCGTCTGTGGAATAGCAAAAAATATTTTAGGATAGTTACAGAACACTCTAATTAACAATACTGTGTCTAAAGCAGCGTCCGGTGCGGACGGCAAACCGCGCCGCTCTGCGCTTTGTCGAGCAAACGCCGAACAAGTTCCGCGCAGTGTCGGTACATCAAAGGAAACGATTCGGTCATGCGCGAGTCCGTCTGAAGTGGGTTCCTCGCTACAGAGCCAGAACTGGGCGGTAGTGTACCGACGGGAGGTGTCTAAATTCACCCATTAGTGAGGCAATTGTTTTTTGTTATTTTTATTGCCTTTTTCGCATTCGAAAAGAAGCTTTAAATGTGAAAAAGCTATTTTTATCCTTCTGATTCGATGTGCAGGGCGGAGCGCGTTAAATTGTTGATTTGTAAATGAAAAAAAAATGAACACTTAGAAATTACGTTTTTGTTTTTTCATATTGGACATTAATGGAAGTTTCTAAATACATGGTTTAAAGAGTGTACCCGGCAAAGTCTACCTTCACAATCCACGCACTGCCGCAGTCGTTTTCTGAAATTCTCATGCACTCTGTCAAGCATGTATCCTGGTATTCTTGCAGTTTCAGCCTCAGTAATGTTCTGCAGGTCTTCCAGGGCGTTGGGACGGTTGCAATGCACCTCTGACTTCAGGTAGCCCCAAAGAAAAAAAATCCAAAGGCCGATGATCGTGCGGGCGAGTTGAGATCCCCCACCCGAGAGATAAGGCTTCCACGAAATGTTTGCCTCAAAAAAGTCATGGTAATGCCGGCTGTGTGTACAGTGCCACCGTCTTGTTGAAAGCAGGTTTCCTGTAACTGCATTGTCTCGAAAGCCGGCTGGCTAAACTCTTGCAGCATAGTCAAGTAACGATCCGAATTCACAGTTACAGCACGACGATTTTCCTGGAAAAAGTAGGAGCCGGTGATGCCTACTCGTCATATGGCGCACCACACAGTGACGCGGTCTGAGTGCAGGAGTCTCTGGTGAACTTCCCTGGGGTTCGTGTCGCTCCAGTACCGCATATTTTGTTTGTTTACATAACCACTGAGGTGAAAATGTGACTCATCAGAAAAGAAGACATTTGCTTCACGGGATATGGTTGCAAGCACGTCTTCACAAGATGTTCTTCGTGTTACATTATCCTTTACTGACAATTGCTGGTCCGCGCGCACATTTTATACGGGTGAAAATTCAGTTCAGTATGAAGAATCCGATGGAGAGCACGTGCGTGTTTCCGAGCTGAGAGTTTCGGAGATTGCAGTAGTGCAGCTGAAACTCGTTCGACATTTTGTGGTGCTGTAACGCTTCTATCACGTACTCTCCGTACAGATGAGACATCCCCTTTCGTTCTGAATGCATTTGCCCAATTTAAAATTGACTGCAGCCCAGAAGAACGTCCCCGTGGGGGTACTGCAAATCGCAAACGAAAAGCACTACAGTGATCGAGGGGAAATTCGAGAAATACACTTCAACACAAGATCAGCGCTCCTTACGTGCCCATTGCATTGTCGCAACTGAACGACAATTGAATATAAACCTCCCGTCGACCACTATAAACCACGCCCACTCTCCCCTCTATTCGACCCACAGTACCGCCACAACGTGAATTCTAAAAATGTAATTTACCGCGCTTTACCCTTTAACTGAAAGCGTTGAGATATCTCGAAAACAATATCGAATCAAAAAACATTATAATTCCAATTCGTTTATCTCGGAGGGAGACATCCATTGATACCACACTCGACCCTCACCCCACACCGTCCGTGGGTGGCGGAGGACAACATTGAAATCTTCAGTGGGAATCAGTTTTTTTTATTGCAGATTACGATTCTACGTTAAAATCTATATGCGTTTTGTCTCAAACATTTTCTTCGTTTCGCCACAGATGGCGCTGTAACCAGAGGAATAGAAATGGGTACACAATCGTAATTTACGACAAGCTACTCAACGGTCCTTCAATATCAAATGGCACGTGAGACCCCACCTCCATGCTGCTTGTGTAGCACGGCCCAGTGTCTCATAACTTCTAATTAGAAACGCCCATTAGCAACGTTGTATTTCTTCGACATGTCGAACAAAAAATGGTTCAAATGGCTCTGAACACTTAACTTCTAAGGTCATCAGTCCCCTAGAACTTAGAACTACTTAAACCTAACTAACCTAAGGACATCACACACATCCATGTCCGCGGCAGGATTCGAACCTGCGACCGTAGCGGTCGCGCGGTTCCAGACTGTAGCGCCTAGAACCGCTCGGCCATAACGAACAGGGCACTACTCAACGCGCCGCTGTTTCTGTGGCTCGAGGTGAAAGCTTTCCTACCATTCCGATTAGAGAGTAATTTCTCAAATGTAGTACCGCTAACTTCAATACACTTAGTGATCCACTTTTCAAATCACCGAACACAGGACAGAAGCGTATCTGCGGGTATGTCGGCACAGACGTTTCTGATGCTGCCGACCATGTCTTTACGGCTTCGTGACATTTGCTAGTATACCTTGTCTTTTATATATCCCCTCAGAAATAAATCCGGCGACGTCAATTCCGGCGATCTTGCGGGGCAATTAATAGGCCCACCTCTGCGGATCCACCGACCAGTTGGTTGGTTGATTGAATTCGGAAAGGAGACCAAACACCGAGGTCATTAGAGAAGGATGTGGAAGGAAGTCGGCCCTGCCCTTTCAAAGGTTGTTGTTGTTGTCTTCAGTCCTGAGACTGGTTTGATGCAGCTCTCCATGCTACTCTATCCTGTGCAAGCTGCTTCATCTCCCAGTACCTACTGCAACCTACACCCTTCTGAATCTGCTTAGTGTATTCATCTCTTGGTCTCCCTCTACGATTTTTACCCTCCACGCTGCCCTCCAATGCTAAATTTGTGATCCCTTGATGCCTCAAAACATGTCCTACCAACCGATCCCTTCTTCTAGTCAAGTTGTGCCACAAACTTCTCTTCTCCCCAATCCTATTCAATACCTCCTCATTAGTTACGTGATCTACCCATCTAATCTTCAGCATTCTTCTGTAGCACCACATTTCGAAACCTTATATTCTCTCCTTGTCCAAACTAGCTATCGTCCATGTTTCACTTCCATACATGGCTACACTCCAAACAAATACTTTCAGAAACGACTTCCTGATACATAAATCTATATTCGATGTTAACAAATTTCTCTTCTTCAGAAACGCTTTCCTTGCCATTGCCAGTCTACATTTTATATCCTCTCTACTTCGACCATCATCAGTTATTTTACTTCCTAAATAGCAAAACTCCTTTACTACTTTAAGTGTCTCATTTCGTAATCTAATTCCCCCAGCATCACCCGATTTAATTAGACTACATTCCATTATCCTCGTTTTGCTTTTGTTGATGTTCATCTTATATCCTCCTTTCAAGATACTATCCATTCCGTTCAACTGCTCTTCCAAGTCCTTTGCCGTCTCTGACAGAATTACAATGTCATCGGCGAACCTCATAGTTTTTACTTCTTCTCCATGAATTTTAATACCTACTCCAAATTTTTCTTTTGTTTCCTTTACTGCTTGCTCAATATACAGATTGAATAACATCGGGGAGAGGCTACAACCCTGTCTCACTCCTTTACCAACCACTGCTTCCCTTTCATGCCCCTCAACTCTTATGACTGCCATCTGGTTTCTGTACAAATTGTAAATAGCCTTTCGCTCCCTGTATTTTACCCCTGCCACCTTTAGAATTTGAAAAAGGGTATTCCAGTCAACATTGTCAAAAGCTTTCTCTAAGTCTACAAATGCTAGAAACGTAGGTTTGCCTTTTCTTAATCTTTCTTCTAAGATAAGTCGTAAGGTCTGTATTGCCTCACGTGTTCCAACATTTCTACGGAATCCAAACTGATCCTCCCCGAGGTCCGCATCTACCAGTTTTTCCATTCGTCTGTAAAGAATTCGCGTTAGTATTTTGCAGCTGTGACTTATTAAACTGATAGTTCGGTAATTTTCACATGTCAACACCTGCTTTCCTTGGAATTGGAATTATTATATTCTTCTTGAAGTCTGAGGGCATTGCGCCTGTCTCATACATCTTGCTCACCAGTTGGTAGAGTTTTCTCAGGGCTGGCTCTCCCAAGGCCGTCAGTAGTTCCAATGGAATGTTGTCTACTCCTGGAGCCTTGTTTCGACTCAGGTCTTTCAGTGCTCTGCCAAACTCTTCACGCAGTATCTTACCTCCCATATCATCTTCATCTACATCCTCTTCCATTTCCATAATATTGTCCTCCAGTACATCGCCCTTGTATAAACCTTCTATATACTCCTTCCACCTTTCTGCCTTCCCTTCTTTGCTTAGAACTGGGTTGCCATCTGAGCTCTTGATATTCATACACGTGGTTCTCTTCTCTCCAAAGCTCTCTTTAATTTTCCTGTAGGCAGTATCCATCCTACCCCTAGTGAGATAAGCCTCTACATCCTTACATTTGTCCTCTAGCCATCCCTGCTTAGCCATTTTGCACTTCCTGTCGATTTCATTTTTGAGACGTTTGTATTCCTTTTTGCCTGCTTCATTTACTGCATTTTTATATTTTCTCCTTTCATCAATTAAATTCAATATTTCTTCTGTTACCCAAAGATTTCTACTAGCCCCCGTCTTTTTACCTACTTGATCCTCTGCTGCCTTCACTACTTCAGCCCTCAGAGCTACCCATTCTTCTTCTACTGTGTTTCTTTCCCCCATTGCTGTCAATTGTTCCCTTATGCTCTACTTGAGACTCTGTACAACCTCTGGTTCTTTCAGCTTATCCAGATCCCATGTTCTTAAATTCCCACCTTTTTGCAGTTTCTTCAGTTTTAACCTACAGGTCATAACCAATAGATTGTGGTCAGAGTCCACATCGGCCCCTGGAAATGTCCTACAATTTAAAACCTGATTCCTAAATCTCTGTCTTACCATTATATAATCTATCTGATACCTTTTAGTATCTCCAGGATTCTTCCATGTATACAACCGTCTTTTATGATTCTTGAACCAAGTGTTAGCTATGATTAAGTTATGCTCTGTGCAAAATTCTACCAGACGGCTTCCTCTTTCATTTCTTAGCCCCAATCCATAATCACCTACTATGTTTCCGTCTCTCCCTTTTCCTACTGACGAATTCCAGTCACCCATGACTATTAAATTTTCGTCTCCCTTTCAAAGGAACCATCACGAAATTTGCCTAATGAGCTTTAGGGAAATCACGGAAAACCCAAAACAGCGCGGTCGAACGCGGGTTTGAACAGTCGTCCTGCCGAATAGACGTCCTGTGTGCTAACCATTGCGCCACCTTGCTCGGTCACCAGCCAGTGTAAATATGGTATAATACCTCCCGTGCTTGAATTGCATAATGCACTGAGCAACTGTCGTGCTGGAACCATGTAAGTTGTCGAATGTCCAGGGCAACATCCTGCAGGAGTACCGGTAGTTCCTGTTCCAGACGCGTTCGATATTTCCGTCCATTCAACATGCCGTCGAGAAAATACGGACCAAAGAGTTTGTTCCCAATAATGTCACACCATGCGGTAACCGACCAAGGACGACGATAGTCAACTTTCCGTAAATGGGGATTGTCTACACTCCAGTAATGCATGTTAACAATACCACTGTTTATGAATGTAAACTCATCGGAAAATAGTACTTCAACAAAGAACACGGCTCCAGTAATTTTTGATACAGTACATGTGGTATGGGTGATACTTATGTGGTTTTATGACAATACTGCCTACATACCGGATCGCGGAATAGCCTCTCCTGTAAAATGTTTGGTTCCTTTCCTTTTGCCGGTCTATACGCTGCCATCAGACCAGAGGCGTTCAGAAGCTTGTAAAAGAACGAACGAGAGTGAACTTTCTCTGGGTTTTTTTTTCCTTCGTTTGCGAAGAAATTGCGACGACTGAAATCCATCAACGCATGCTAAAGGTGTACGGAGACGATACAATAGATGTGAGCAATGTAAAAGTGATGAGTACGGCATTTTCAGTGTGGTCAAAAGTGTGTGTAGGACAAGGCACGGCCCGGTCGACCCTTACAGCCGTCTGCCCTCACAATGAAGAGCGTCTGCATCAGCTCGTCCATGCTTATCGGACCAGAGGATTGTGTGCAAAGCTGAATATCGGCTGTAATGCCGTGTAAACAATGTTGGAGCATCTTGGTTATCGCAAAGTCTGTGCGAGATGAGTTGTGCAGATGCTTACAGAAGAACAAAAACCTCATTGAATGGAAATCTGTCGGGGCCTGCTGGTCCAATATGAAGCTGAAGGTGACGATTTTCTGAATAGCATCGTCACTGGAGATGAGACGTGGTGCGACCACTACGATCTGTGTCCAAAAGACAATCGATGGACTGGTGACAAGCGAATTCTCCATCAAAGAAGAAGTTCAAGACACAGCCGTCTGCAAGCAAAATGATGTGCACAGTCTTCTGGGATAGCCAGATGTCCTGGAGCCTCGAGAATCTGTAAATTCAGCAAGGTACCAGACGACACTGAAAGCCTGAATTTCCAGAGTAAGGCTAGAGAAAAATGAAATGATCGTATGGCATTGTTGGCCGGGAGGCCCCATTTGGAGAAGTTCGGCCGCCGTATTGCAAGTCCTTTTTAGTTGATGCTACTTCGGCGAGTCAATGATGATGAAATAATAATGAAAGACACACAACACCCAGTCATCACAAGGCAGAGAACATCCCCGACCCCACCGGGAATCGAAAACGGGACCCGTGCGCGTGAAGCGAGAACGCTACCACAAGACCACGAGCTTCGCACTATGCTAGAGAAGAAGACCTTCTTTCACCTATAACATGATAAAGTCAGGCCCAGCACCAGTTTTGCGACCACACAACTCACTGCAAAATTCGGCTGGACTGCCTTACCACATCAGTGAAGGTGCAGCAGAGAGCGGGGGTTGGAGAGGAGAGGAGCAACCAGGGGATGGGAGGTGTAGAGTATGCGGATATGGTCGAGGAATAGGAGCAGATAGGGGAAAGGAATCAGGCCGCAGAGGATCCGCGTGGGGGAAACTCTCTGGAAAACGCTCGGCATTCAAGGCAACAGCAGCCTTAACTTTTCTCCTACATTCTGAATTAATCAGGATCATTTCAGTTTTCCTTCTGCGGTTGCAACGTTCATCATCCACTTGCACGCCTATTCTCCAAATGATACGTAGGTGTGGAGGCAATAAACACTGCGCGAGTATTGTAATGTTTAGATCCGTAATCTGTTCTACATCTGCACGATACGTGAGGTCTAGTCGCAGTGTAATAACTGCCTGTTATGATACGCAATAGTTCGCTACACGGCCACCGTGGCGTATCGAGTAGTCCCCTGTTCGATATGTCTGAGGAATACAACGTTGCGAAAAGAGTTTCCAGTTGGAAGTTATGAAATACTAACCTGTTCTACCCTCGCAGTGAGGAAGTGCGGTTCCACATGCCATTGGATAATCGAGGGCCATTGAGTAACACGTCATTAATTACTATTTTGTACCCATTTCTATTCCTCTGATGACATCTACATCTACATATATACAACGTGGTGTGTGGCGGAGGGCACAATTCGCGCCAAAGTCATATTTCCCCCCGTCTGTTCCACTCGCCGATCGCGCGAGGAAAAAACGACTGTCTGAACGCCTCAGTACTAGCTCTAATTTCCCTTATCTTTGAATGATGATCATTGCGCGATTTGAAAGTTGGTGGTAATAATGTATGCTCTACATTCTCGGCGAAGATCGGATTTCGGAACTTAGTGAGCAGCCCCTTCCGATTAGCGCGCCATCTATCTGCAAGTGTGTCTCACTTCAAACTTTCTATGACATTTGTAACGCTCTCGTGATGGCTAAATTGACCAGTCACGATTCTTGCCGCTCTTCTTTTGAACTTCTCAATCTCTTGAATCAGACCCAACTGGTAAGAGTCCCATACAGATGAACAATACTCTAAGACTGGACGAACTAACTTATTGTAAGCTACTTCCTTTGTTGAAGGACTGCATCGCTTCAAGATTCTACCAATAAACTGCAACCTAGAGTTAGCCTTGCCCGTTACTTGTGTAATCTGATCATTCCATTTTGAGATCATTTCGCATTGTCACACCCAGATACTTGACAGATGATACCACTTCCAAAGATTGGGCATTTATTTTGTACTCGTACATTAATGGGGATTTTCGCCTTGTTATAAACAGTAGGTTACACTTACTAATATTGAGAGATAACTGCCAGTAATTACACTACGCATTTATTTTCTGTTATGATACGCAATATACTAGAGCAGACTGCAAGCAGGGGAAATGAAATTTCTCAGAGCAGTTAAGGGAAAAACAAGAATGGACAGAGTAAGGAATGTAGAGATTAGAAAGGACCTCAAACAAGAAAGTATGAGAGAAGAAATTGAATGAAAGAGATTAAGATGGTATGGGCATGTTAAGAGGATGCATGGGCAGAGACTCCCCAAAATAATGGAAGAACTAAAGATGGATGGGAAAAGACCTAGAGGGCGCCCAAGAACACGGTGGAAAATGGGAGTGAGAATATCTGTTGAAAGGAGAGGTGTGATCTGGCAGCAAGTGGAGGAAGAAAAGTGGTGGGAGGACCGAGCCAAATGGAGAAGACTCGTCAGCACCCAGACCCGGCAGTAGCTGGAGCGGGATTCGGATATAGATTTATTTTCTGCAAATCCTGATTGATTTGTTCACAACTTTCGTGTGCTACTACTTTCCTGGGGACTGCAGCATCATCGGCAAACAGTCTAATGCCGCTGTCAATACCATCAACCAGATCGTTTACGTAAAGCATAAAAAGCAGTGGACCTATTATACTGCCCTATGGCACACATGAAGTTACGCTTGTTTCTGTTGAAGTCACCCCATTCAGGACGACATACTGCTCTGTGTCTGTTAGAAAAACTTTCTATCCAACCACGTATGTCATCGGATAGGTAAGCGCGCACTTTTTGGACCAAGCGACAGTGTTGAACTGAGTCAAACGCCATTCGAAAGTCGAGAAATACGGCATCAACCTGGAAGCCGGTATCTAGAGCTTCCTGTGTCTCGCATGACCGCTGTTTCCTAAAACCGTGCTGGTTTCTGCAGATGAGCTTCTCAGAGTCTAGAAAGATCATTATACCTGAACACAAAATATGTTCCATGATTTTACAACAAATCGATGTGAGTGAAATTGGCCGGTAATTATGTGCATCCGATTTTCTACCCTTTTTATAGATTGCTATTACCTGGGCCTTCTTCCAGTCCCGTGGAACTTTCCGCTGTTCCAATGATCTCTGGTATATGATGGATAAGAATGGTGCTATATCTATAGCATAGTCAACATAAAATCTTGCGGGGATACCGTCTGGGCCAGATGCCTTCCTGGCGTCTAAGGACCTTAACTGTTTTACAATCCCATATACTCTAAACACTATGCTAGCGCCATCTGTGGCGAAACGAAGAAAATGCTTCAGACAAAACGTATATAGATTTAACCGTAGAATCTTAATCTACAATAAAAATACGGGAGTCTCTATTGAAGATTTCAAGTTGTCACATATGATATCGCTGAATGTCCCGCCTCAGAGACAAATCGGAATAATAACTTTTTTTGATCTGTCATGTAATTTTCGAGATATGTCAGTGTCTTCACTTAAGATGAACAACGTGTCTATGTAACGCTAAGCACTTTCGAGGGCAGAAATGCATTTACATGACAATATTACTCATTTTTGTTCTGATAGAAACAATTTAAACAAGAGTAATAGTTAAAAATAAAATTCAAAAACAAAAAATCACTTGGGATGATAGGCTGCAGAAAATTCAAAAGACAGCTCCACTTATATTTTTTGCACTGGATACGTGGTAATGTATTACAGCTGATTCCAACACATCGTCGTCTTTTAAGTTACTGTATTATTATAATCAGGTGCTTCATCTCAGTAAATTAGAGCTCATTTGCTGCGGCTCTGGATTGTGGTGTTTGTCCAGACCCTCCTAATAGCGTCGCCTGCATAATACCTGGATAATCCTCTTCGAAAATTTGCCTGAAAGATTGTGTTTCATTTATGTGGTAGAGTATCCAGACATCGTGTCCAGTAACATACAATAAACAATTGAAAACTACCCGCTGCCATTTCTTCCAGAGAAGGGCAGCATGAGTGGTTACAGGTTTGTTTGACCGGTGGGAAACTGTTACATAGATGCTGAGAAGAAACTCAAGTGGCAACGTTTTGAAGATAGAAGCAAACTATTCTGAGAAAGTCTACTTACAGATTTTTTAGAGCCAGCTTTAACTTGTGACTGTAGGAAAATACTACAACACCCTACTTATCGCTCTCATAGGGATCATTAGGCCAAGATTTAATTAATTAAAGCAAACAAAGAGGCATTCAAAGAATCGTTCTTCCCGCGCTCCATACGTGAATGGAACGGGAAGAAACCGTAATAACTGATACAATGGAACATACCTTCTGGATGCATTTCACAGTGGTCTCCATAATATAGATGTACATCTAGATGCAGAATAGGTCACACGAACACTAATAAAACGAGACATTTGTTAAAATTAATTCCCTCTGCAAGCTGTGACTATTGCTCATCCATGAGGACATCCAGTAAGTCGTACTGTACAGTATTTTAAAACTTGCTAAACTATTTTTCTCTCAGGGTAGCTCCCAGTTCCATGAATAGTTCCACTGCGAAATACGAGGGCTATCCACAAAGTACACTACGTTTTGGAATTAAAAATAAATAAAGTATTGGAAATTTTTTTCTATTATATACAGATGAAAGCCACACTTAAATACTATTTTTCTCCATAGTTGCCATTTAAATTAAGGCACTTATCGTAGCGATGGACGAGCTTGGAAAATCCTTCGTCCTAAAATTCGGCCGCCTGCGCCTTCAACCACGTGGTTACCTCTTCTTGAAGCTGTGCGTCGTCATCAAAACGCTGCATAGCCAACCACTTCTGCATTGCTGGGAATAAGTGGAAGTCGCTCGGTGCAAGGTCGGGATGAGGAAACAACTCCCACTTAAAAAGATTCGAGAACTTCACGAGTGGCATTCACCGTGTGGGCCCGGGCGTTGTCGTGAATCAGCAAGATCTTTGAGCCCAACTTTCCCCTGCGCTTGTTTTGTATTGCTCTTCGGAGGTTGTGGAGAGTTTGGCAATACCTTTGAGAGTTTATTATAGTGCCTGTTTCCAGGAAATCCACAAAAATCACACCTTTTTCGTCCCAAAACACAGTCATTACGTGGTTGAAGAAGCAGGCGGCCGAATTTTACGACGAAGGAATTTCCAAGCTCGTTCATCGCTACGATAAGTGCCTTAATTTAAATGGCAACTATGTAGAAAAGTAGTATTTAAGTGTGGCTTTCATCTGTATATAATAAAAAAAATTCCAATACTTTATTTTTAATTCCAAAACGTAATGTACTTTGTGGATAGCCCTCGTATCTTCGCCATAACCTTTTGACCTACACGTGTAGTAATGGTAATTATATTGAATATACTCATTTTATTTATGTAAACTGAAATTTTCAATACATTTCAGTTTCACAATTAAGCTTCAGTTTTACAATTTAACCTTAAGAGGAATAAATAAAATAAAAAAAGTTGGCAGCAGCAAGAACCAAATCCAACCAGATGAATTCCCACTCAATAAGCTTGACCACTTATTTTTCTTCTTTCTTTCATTTTGTTCGATATAGTTCGTTGTTTAGTCTGGGCTGACGTCACAAGACATCCGTTCAAGTTGATCGTTGATTCCTTGACTCAGTTTTTTTTTTAATTCATTACAGAGAGCACGTATCCCTTTACTGCGTCAACTAGAGCCGAGCAGCCGGCTGCCCGGGAGTGTGTCCCGGGGGCCCACGCAAAATGAATTGGCCCGTGGGGGGATCGAACCCACGACCTTCGCGTTATTAGCACGACGCTCTAACCAACTGAGCTAACGGGCCGCTCTAATCACTATCTACATAAAGTGCTCATAAAGCGTTCTTTATCCTGTACACTTGCTGAATTCTTTATCCTGTACATTTGCTGAATACATTATACCCACTTTCAAAGACAAATACTGACCCAGAGCAGTGCACACACCCATAGGGCCGGAAGGGATGACGTCACATCAGAGCATGCGCAGTTGAAAACAGGCAGTGCGTCACTTCTTTGAGTAGATTATAGCGCTGTTGACCGTTCCAGCGCTCGACACTCGTTTCTCGTTACTGCGGAAAGAGCGCTACAAAACGTGCTTATGTGCGTTTTATGTGCATGACAGCTCTCTCTCGAAGAGAAATGGAGTAATTTTACTGCGGTTTCTGGCTCGCATTCGAAGCGAAATTACATGGTTCGTGTGTACAGTGTGCTGTAGCACATCAGCACGGCCTCCACTGTCATTTTATCCATCTTCATGACAAAATTTGAGGATATTTTCTGTTTCATTTCATATCTGTAAAACTGGAATTTATTTTAAAATTTTGTGGCTCTTATTTTGATGACACTTTCAAAGATTAATGTATTTTGTTTATTCAACTACTTATGACGTTCAGTTATGTTTCATATTTTCTAAGAGGACAGTAAACTCTTGAGGATTAGAACAATGAATACTTTCGTGGCATGACTTGAGTTCTAAGTGCGCGTTGTGTTTCTTACGATACGGCTTGTTTCTCCCTGCCCACTCACATTTGGTTATTGCTGCGTCCTTCAGCATGGCGTACGAGGTAGCAATGAGGCGTTCCAACAGTGACAACTTCTCATCGTTCACCGTCCGAACGTTCAAATGCTTCAAATGGCTCTGAGCACTGTGAGACTTAACTTCTCAGGCAATCAGTCCCCTAGAACTTAGAACCACTCAAACCTAACTAATCTAAGGACATCACACACATCCATGCCTGAGGCAGGATTCGAACCTGCGACCGTAGCGGTCGCCCGGTTCCAGACTGTATTACCTAGAACCGCTCGGCCGCAGCGGCCGGCTGTCCGAAGGTTCGTCGTCACAGAGATATTGCTAGTTTGCTGAGTGTGCCAAGAACCACGAATGATCAGACGATTTGAGGGAGGAGGGTCGCATAGAATTTGTCCCCTGAAAAGACAGCCAAATGGAAGAGAATGGCGATTAGTCATAAGTATTACCGGCAGGAAAATGAAAGCTGAATATGTTCCTCTGTAAACGATACTGACGGGAAAGTGGGGACCCATCCGGCTCAATCCTAATTCCGCGTTCTCACCATAAGTTTTGGAATGTGAACATATTCGCTCTCTTTTAACACACAGCATCCTAAATTCTTTTATCCGGTGTCTCTTTGCAGTTAAGATCTACCATTCAGCATCTTCCTGTGACCGCCGCTGCCCATGCCTCTGTTCCATTGTCTCTTCTATCTCCCATTAATGTACAGTATTTCTCGCTGCCATAGTCTTCTCTCTCACTTACACTGTTTCCCACAACCACTGCCTCCACCATACTCGGAAGATCAAAACTTCTAGGGGAGTCCAACTTACGTTTTCTCCTATGTACACATGTGGTCCAAATACCTGCGTCTTCAAGTTCGCCAGTCTGGAAGGATCCAGACCCTCTCTTTTTCATTTCCACGAACTCCTCTCTCTTTTTCTACCACTGCTTCTATGTCCATCACTCTTTCCCTTATACTGCCCCTGCCCCTCTCTCATCATCAATGTCCACTCTTCTTTGGCTCCCACACCTACTGTCTTCATCCATATCTCTTCCTCTTTCACTGCCACTTTGTCTCTCCCACCATTACTTTCTCCTCTCCCTTCTCTCCCACTAGCACTGTCTTCTCTCTCTGCCACTGCCACTATCTCTGTGCTACTCTCCTTCTGCACAAATAGTGCAAAGATGTTCGCATGCCGCAATTTTTTATGAGGAAGGCCGAATGAAGATGAGGCATCCGATTTCTCACTTTTCTTACAGTGTCTTTTAAAATAGGTACACATTGGCCTTTTTTGTGCTCCTACCGGAGCACTTTTCCACTCTGTTCCTTCTTTTCCCTCCTACATCGGAGTGTGCTTCTTATGTAAAACGAATTCTGTACGTGAGAAAAGGCCTGACAGTCTGTTTATATACTTCGACACATTATATACTTTGACACACATGAGCAACAGATGAGTACGCATAATATAAGGTTAACACAAAATCGTTACATTTTTCTGGATACTATGCTCATAGACCGCAATTTTTCTAAAAAGCCCAGCTTATGATTTGCATCTTAAAAAAGAGTAAAAATGTTACTAGACAAAAAAATACTGAATTTTGCATTATTTCCAATTTTATACAATTTTTGCCAGTAATTTTAAGTTTTTTCAAGCATGTTAAGACAATTTTCAGTCCATTTTTGTCACTGTGGCACCACATTGGATGTATTCGCATAGGTGTGAAGTGTCCATTATACAAAGACAGTGCGCCATAAAGTGTTGTTAGTGAAAAATACTGATTAAAACCTAATTTCCTCAGCACCAACTTATTTAATTCGACTACATTCCATTATCTTTGTTTTGCTTTTGTTGATGTTCATCTGTTATCCTATCTTGAAGACACTGTCCATTCCATTCAGCTGCTCCTACAGGTTCTTTGCAGTCTCTTGACAGAATTACAATGTTATCGGCAAACCTCAAGGTTTTTATTTCTTCTCTGTGAACATTAATTCCTATTACAAATTGTTCTTTGGGTTCCTTAACTGCTTGCAAAATGTACATACTGAACAACATCGGGGATAGACTACAACCCTCCCTTCTCAATCATTGCTTCTCTTTCATGGCCCTTCAAAATAGCCTTTGGCTTCCTATATTTCACACCTGCTACGTTCAGAATTTCAAAGAGAGTATTCTACGCAACATTGTCAAAAGCTTTTTTAAGTCTACAAATGCTATAACGTTGGTTTGTCTTTCCTTAAGCTATCTTCTAAGATCAGTCGTAGGATCAGTATTGTCTCTTGTGTTCTTACATTTCTCCAATTCCAAACCGATCTTCCCCAAGGTCGTCGGCTACTGGTTTTTCCAGTCTTCTGTGAAGAATTCCTATTAGTATTTTGCGACCATGACTCATTATACTGACAGCTCGGTAATTCTCACACCTGTCAGCAATTGCTTCATCTACATCTGTGTGATTACTCTGCTGTTCACAATAAAGTGTCTGGCAGAGGGTTCAATGAACCAGCTTCAAGCTGTCTCTCAACCGTTCCATTATCGAACGGCGTGCAGGAAAACGAGCACTTAAATTTTTCTGTGGGAGCCCTGATTTCTCTTATTTTAATGTGATGATCATTTCTCCCTATGTAGGTGAGTGCCAACAGAATGTTTTTGCAATCAGAAGAGAAAACTGGTGATTGAAATTTCGTGAGAAGATCCAGTCGCAACGAAAAACACCTTTGTTTTAATAATTGTCACTCCAGTTCACATATCATGCCTGTGGCACTATATCCCCTATTTTGGCACTATCTCCCCTATTTCGTAATAATATAAAACGAGCTGCACTTCTATCTGTTTCCATTGTTTGTATCGTAGCTGGTTCCCATTGTTGGATTCTATGTCAGATGCAAGTCCTCTTCCAGCAGGATGTCATAATGACTGAAGCAAAATATACAGAAAGCAAGGTTGGATGTGAAATGGAATCTTATTGCTCTTATCTTGTCAGGATAAATAATTAAACAATAAACGAAAAGAGAATGAATCACGAAATATAGTGATGGACGGAATCCAAAGAAGTAGTGGCGATGAGAGATGTCGAAGACAGGACAGACAAGAAACGCGCTTACTTGGTACCTATAACTGAGAAAACAAGAGAAAAAGGAAGACGACGTTCAAAAATGTGATATGGAAGCATCCAGGAAGAAAAGGGCTAAAGAGGAGAAAAAGAAGCCAGGAGTAGTTGGCAGCTAAAACAAATGTATACGAATGATGAGACGTTTTGAGAGTTGGAGAGACATCTCGAAAGAACGAAGTGATCCACCTGAAGAAATACGGTTCTACGATGTTTTATAACTGGTGGCTTCAGAACTCTGCGGCTATTTAGGTGTTTCCTATTAGAAAAATATACTGTAACCAGCCACATTTTTCGCTGAATGAACAATGTAATTTTTTTTTGTAAATTAATTTTTTGAAAGCAAAATATGTTTCTTGTGCAGATTTTACACTTTCACTTGAAGACAGTATTGTGTGCATGAAATGGCACAGAACACAAATTACTTGCTGTATGGCTATTGGAAGAGACTACGTTGTCCTCACTTTTGTCTTGTGGTTCTGCAAAGTGTTCTGGTAGCCTTATTTCTGTTTTTCGTGAGTATGTAGCGCACATAGCCCAATACGTGTAGGAATAAAGCAAATGTGCATGCGTGCAGTTTCTCGTGCCCGCGTGTGCTTTGATCTGCAACAAAGGATTCTCACTGTCTTGGGGGAAGTCCTGACGCCCGGGAAAAGCCTTGCGTCTGTCGATAAGGTCCTTATTTCATCACACAGGCGACGCAACAAAACCGTACGCAGTAAGCATCTTATTTTGGTGTGATGAAGCCTTCACTGATATTTCCTTTCGCAAAAGTCATCGATATAAACTTTCATTTATTATTAATGTAACTGATTTGTTTCTGCCGATGAGTTTCAATTGATGGACAAATACCAAACTTTTCTGATGATTAGCCTTTAAAAGCACAGAATGAGATTGATAAAAGTGAAATGCGGTACAGAATTATCTGTTTTCCTCTGGTCAGCAAGTCTTCCACTTAACAATGTGGCAGATATCCGATTTGCCAAAGCGAAGTGCAACATTGCAGGCTGTGTAGTGAATATATTGCACACCTACAATCACTTAGAAATACCACATCCAATACTTTAAATAAAGCTGAGTGTCGACTATCGAAGTATGTTTTGTGTCTCATAAAAGTTCTTTTCACGAACTTAGGAACGTTTAATCAGAGTAGGAATACAGATCTTTCGATCTCCCCATTTGAATCTGCTTGTATGTGAAACATCTGTGAGCCGTCTCTGAGTTTCTAGTCCTTCCACACGCAATATTTTTCATGTTGCCACAAAAGAGCAACGGTTTGTGAAGTTCACTATTTCACCACTAGATGCACGAAGCCCATCGAAATCTAAGGTGGCAAAAACGTACTGCAGTGCGCTGTTACATTTTAGGCTCGTGAAAATACGTCGGCAGGTTTGCAAAGGTGCCGTAAATAGTTTTCTTTGTGTATTTGGTCCTGACATACATTTTACTATTTAAAAGCTATCGAGGCATTTATAAAACGGTACATTCTGTTCATATTTAGCGTCCTTGGAATAACAGTGAATTCCCCCTACATACAGCCGCATAAAACTGAATGCAGCAATCATATTTTTTTTTCAGTTTCTCTGTTTAAATGAAGACTTTAATGCTATTTCAATTTACAGGCTCCATAAACGTCACCCATATAAATTTCAGTTATTGTTAATAAGCGTCTTCCGTTTCTGGTATTGATACTAAATTCTTGGGAATGAATTGTGAAATGTTTCTGGTGCTTCACTTTTAAAATCTCAGAATGATAAAGATGAGAGCTGGATCACGATTGATTAACCCACTTTTCTTATCAGTAGCTGATAAATCTTAACTTTAAAATGTGGCAGGTACATTTAATGAAATAAACTGCAACTTCGCATTCGAATAGATCTTTTACTTAGTAGTAGTAATTTGTTAAACGCGCATAAATAATTCGATTCAAGTGAAAAAGGAACTACGTACAGTCAACGGTAGACATCATTGACATTCTTTTCGGGCGAGGAAATGTTTAATTGGCGTGGAAAAACAAAGCTCTTTGTTTACAGCGCCCAGCCTCTGAATAATATTTCGAGTTTTTTCACACGCCGATACTAAGTCTTCTTCCTTCACCTGCCGGCATCATTTGAAGTACTCTCGTCTATGTTTCTTGTTAATTATTCTGTTTAGTGTCTGAAGTAAGAACAAGACAATAACAACTGTATCCTAGTGCCATCTCTCAGTGTTTAATTGCGATGAAGGTGCTACATCACAATGTTACCGCAAGAGAGCAGCAGTAAGGAAGGCTGTGTTAAGAAGTTCTTAATTTCATCGCCAGATGGCGGAAGCGGATGGGTGCGGTATAAATCATTCGCTTCGTTCAATTTTTCATGGGAATTTGCTAGAAGAGACCGTAGCAGGGTGGTAAGTAAGGCTCTCTTAAATCATTGACTCTGACATACATTTTCCTACGCTACGAAAACCAATCTAGGCATAAGGAAAATGATACTTTCCGAGGTGTTTTTAGCTGCAATTCCCATGTGATATAATATATCTCTCTTTGTTGCGCCTCCTAAAGATCCCCAAATAATAATTCTCAAAGGGCGACAAGTGAGTCGAAGTTACAGCTGCAGCGCCTCCAATCAAATCCAATAAAGCAACAATGAGACATCAATCCTGTCCGCCCAGCAACGCAGAATAACACTGATACTGACATAGAAACATCTCTTTTTGTCCACGACAGACTAAGTTACTATGTGGGGAAAGCATTCCCGCAAGCATTCCTTCCCATCCAAGTGCAGCATGGATGTCCCGTTCATCCAAAGTTCTATTAACCTTCTGAAAATTCTTGAACGCCACGCCACGCCACATACTCCGCTTGGTTTCCGGCATCCGTGTACTCTCCCCGACTGTAATCCTGTATCACCCCTTTTTGATTCTCGCCTCCCCTCCTATCCCACATGAAACACCTTCAGATTCCGCAATAATGATACCAACCACATATTCGTTTTGTCCCTGATTATCAACTCTTGGACCGTGTCTCTTGAACCACCCCCCCCCCCCCCCCCAAAAAAAATCACATCATATCCCCACCGAACGTTAAACACCTTCTCCTTGCTTGACCACAAAATTCGCCCAGAGATCTAACCATCCTTTAGGTTGTAACTAAACACCGTTTTCCATTCCATGACACGGCTCTTTTTCTCTCCACTTCCCTCACTCCCTGCTCAAAAGCTCGGCTGGGGTTCTGCTGCCAATCTCTTCCTCCTTCATCCTACCCAAATATTCTTCTACAACCATCCTCTTCCCCTACTCCTTACGTCCTATAAGACAGTGCACTGAAGTATTCAGCAAAATGTACATAATGATGTTTTAATGTTTTTTACATAACTGTGCTTATTTGTTTCATTGATGCTCTCGTATAACTATCGATGCCAGAGCTCACTCTCGTTGTGACGATGGAGGTGTGGTGTCACCGCCAGACACCACACTTGCTAGGTGGTAGCCTTTAAATCGGCAGCGGTCCGGCAGTATACGTCGGACCAGCGTGTCGCCACTATCAGTGATTGCAGACCGAGCGCCGCCACACGGCAGGTCTAGAGAGACTTCCGAGCACTCGCCCCAGTTGTACAGCCGACTTTGCTAGCGATGGTTCACTGACAAATTACCCTCTCATTTGCCGAGACGATAGTTAGCATAGCCTTCAGCTACGTTATTTGCTACGACCTAGCAAGGCGCCAGTATCCGTACTATTGATATTGTGAATCATGTACCATAAAGAGCGACGTTCGTCATTAATGGATTAAAGTTAAGTATTCCACCAGCTACGTACGTTTTTATCAATTCTAATTCTCCCTTAATCGGGCAGGTAGGTTAGAAAATTTAAAAAGGGAAATGGATAGGTTAAAGTTAGATATAGTGGGAATTAGTGAAGTTCGGTGGCAGGAGGAACAAGACTTCTGGTCAGGTGACTACAGGGTTATAAACACAAAATCAAATAGGGGTAATGCAGGAGTAGGTTTAATACTGAATAGGAAAATAGGAATGCGGGTAAGCTACTACAAACAGCATAGTGAACGCATTATTGTGGCCAAGATAGATACGAAGCCCACACCTACTACAGTAGTACAAGTTTATATGCCAACTAGCTCTGCAGATGATGAAGAAATTGAAGAAATGTACGATGAAATAAAAGAAATTATCCAGATAGTGAAGGGAGACGAAAATTTAATAGTAATGGGTGACTGGAATTCGAGTGTAGGAAAAGGGAGAGAAGGAAACATAGTAGGTGAATATGGATTGGGGCTAAGAAATGAAAGAGGAAGCCGCCTAGTAGAATTTTGCACAGAGCACAACTTAATCATAGGTAACACTTGGTTTAAGAATCATGAAAGAAGGTTGTATACGTGGAAGAACCCTGGAGATACTAAAAGGTATCAGATAGATTATATAATGGTAAGACAGAGATTTAGGAACCAGGTTTTAAGTTGTAAGACATTTCCAGGGGCAGATGTGGACTCTGACCACAATCTATTGGTTATGACCTGTAGATTAAAACTGAAGAAACTGCAAAAATGTGGGAAATTAAGGAGATGGGACCTGGATAAACTGAAAGAACCAGAGGTTGTACAGAGTTTCAGAGAGAGCATAAGGGAACAATTGACAGGAATAGGGGAAAGAAATACAGTAGAAGAAGAATGGGTAGCTCTGAGGGATGTAGTAGTGAAGACAGCAGAGGATAAAGTAGGTACAAAGACGAGGGCTGCTAGAAATCCTTGGGTAACAGAAGAAATATTGAATTTAATTGATGAAAGGAGAAAATATAAAAATGCAGTAAATGAAGCAGGCAAAAAGGAATACAAACGTCTCAAAAATGAGATTGACAGGAAGTGCAAGATGGCTAAGCAGGGATGGCTAGAGGACAAATGTAAGGATATAGAAGCTTATCTCACTAGGGGTAAGATAGATACTGCCTACAGTACAATTAAAGAGACCTTTGGAGAGAAGAGAACCACGTGTATGAATATCAAGAGCTCAGATGGCAGCCCAGTTCTAAGCAAAGAAGGGAAGGCAGAAAGGTGGAAGGAGTATATAGGTTTATACAAGGGCGATGTACTTGAGGACAATATTATGGAAATAGAAGAGGATGTAGATGAAGACGAAATGGGAGATACGATACTGCGTGAAGAGTTTGACAGAGCACTGAAAGACCTGAGTCGAAACAAGGCCCCCGGAGTAGACAACATTCCATTAGAACTACTGACGGCCTTGGGAGAGCCAGTCATGACTAAACTCTACCAGCTGGTGAGCAAGATGTATGAGACAGGCGAAATACCCTCAGACTTCAAGAAGAATATAATAATTCCAATCCCAAAGAAATCAGGTGCTGACAGATGTGAAAATTACTGAACTATCAGTTTAATAAGCCACGGCTGCAAAATACTAACGCGAATTCTTTACAGACGAATGGAAAAACTGGTAGATGCAGACCTCGGGGAGGATCAGTTTGGATTCCGTCGAAATGTTGGAACACGTGAGGCAATACTGACCTTACGACTTATCTTAGAAGAAAGATTAAGAAAAGGCAAACCTACGTTTCTAGCATTTGTAGACTTAGAGAAAGCTTTTGACAATGTTGACTGGAATCCTCTTTTTCAAATTCTAAAGGTGGCAGGGGTAAAATACAGGGAGCGAAAGGCTATTTATAATTTGTACAGAAACCAGATGGCAGTAATAAGAGTCGAGGGGCATGAAAGGGAAGCAGTGGTTGGGAAAGGAGTGAGACAGGGTTGTAGCCTCTCCCCGATGTTATTCAATCTGTATATTGAGCAAGCAGTAAAGGAAACAAAAGAAAAATTTGGAGTAGGTATTAAAATTCATGGAGACGAAGTAAAAACTTTGAGGTTCGCCGATGACATTGTAATTCTGTCAGAGACGGCAAAGGACTTGGAAGAGCAGTTGAACGGAATGGACAGTGTCTTGAAAGGAGGATATAAGATGAACATTAACAAAAGCAAAACGAGGATAATGGAATGTAGTCAAATTAAATCGGGTGATGCTGAGGGAATTAGATTAGGAAATGAGACACTTAAAGTAGTAAAGGAGTTTTGCTATTTAGGAAGTAAAATAACTGATGATGGTCGAAGTAGAGAGGATATAAAATGTAGACTGGCAATGGCAAGGAAAGCGTTTCTGAAGAAGAGAAATTTGTTAACATCGAATATAGATTTATGTATCAGGAAGTCGTTTCTGAAAGTATTTGTTTGGAGTGTAGCCATGTATGGAAGTGAAACATGGACGATAACTAGCTTGGACAAGAAGAGAATAGAAGCTTTCGAAATGTGGTGCTACAGAAGAATACTGAAGATAAGGTGGATAGATCACGTAACTAATGAGGAGGTATTGAATAGGATTAGGGAGAAGAGAAGTTTGTGGCACAACTTGACTAGAAGAAGGGATCGGTTGGTAGGACATGTTTTGAGGCATCAAGGGATCACAAATTTAGCATTGGAGGGCAGCGTGGAGGGTAAAAATCGTAGAGGGAGACCGAGAGATGAGTACACTAAGCAGATTCAGAAGGATGTAGGTTGCAGTAGGTACTGGGAGATGAAGCAGCTTGCACAGGATAGAGTAGCATGGAGAGCTGCATCAAACCAGTCTCAGGACTGAAGACAACAACAACAACAATTCCCTTGTCATGTTCCAGACCTCACGCCAGCCTGCGTGAGCTAAAACGCGTGGATTTCGGCCTCCTTTAATTATACGGGTTGGCTCTCCTGCCAACCACAACAGGAGGAAACGGAAAAAGGGAAAAAAATCATTGTGCCCAGCATGAAAGCCCCCCCCCCCTATTTAGCGGCTATGTTTGATGTAAAATATTTATTCTTTCTCATTTATCATAGACAAGAAAGTCTAATAAGATCTTGGGAAACATCTTACAAACGTCTTTTAAACACACAGTATGTGCGTTATGTCAGAGTATAAATACAATTTTACCATTTTGCGTCGGAATAACCAAACATACTCCCGTTAGTATAATTAGGTACATAACATCTTAAGCTGACTGCTTTATACCAAGAAATTCGGCATAAATCTTCCACGGCCTATTCGTACTGGCTGGTCATAATTACACTTTCGCTACGTCAGCCATTGTAGACGGAAAACTATTTTCGCCGGTACTGGTGCGGAGACGTAGAGGTGAAACACAAGCATCAGTGTGCATTACAATTGCAGATAGCCATCATGGGTCTGCACAAGGTGAAGAGGGAGCTACTTGTAAAGTTGTTTTATCAAAATCAACGGGGATAGTGCTGCTGATCTTCGCGATTATGGAAACATTAAAGGACCGCAGGGGGTCCTCTTCCCACACCGGGTTGAAGAACATGAGTCGGAAGTTCGAATTAAATGACAGCTTGCGAATTTAACGAGGGAGAAGCCGGCGACCAACTGCGCCACGAGTTGTTGAGGAATATACTATTTGCCGTGGATGCTGGACAGTGTCGTATCAACTATTTCTACACTACTAGCCATTAAAATTGCTACACCACAAAGATGACGTGCTATAGAAGGGAAATTTAACCGACAGGAAGAAGATGCTGTGATATGCAAATGATTAGTTTTTCAGAGCATTCATACAAGGTAGGCGCCGGTGGCGACACTTACAACGTGTTGATACGAGGAAAGTTCCCAACCGGTTTCTCATACACAAACAGCAGTTGACCGGCTTTGCCTGGTGAAACGTTGTTGTGATGACTCGTGTAAGGAGGAGAAATGCGTACTATCACGTTTCCGACTTCGACAGAGGTCGGATTGTAGCATATCGCGATTGCGGTTTATCGTATCGCGACATTACTGCTCGCGTTGGTCGAGATCCAATGAGTGTTACCAGAATATGGAATCGGTGGGTTCAGGAGGGTAATAGGGAACGCCGTGATGGACCCCAACGGCCTCTTATCACTAGCACTCGAGATGACAGGCATCTTATCCGCATGGCTGTAACGGATCGTGCAGCCACGTCTCGATCCCTGAGTCAACAGATGGGGACGTTTACAAGACAACAACTATCTGCACGAACAGTTCGACGACGTTTTTCCACAGCATGGACTATCAGCTCGGAGACCATGGCTGCGGTTACCCTTGACGCTGCATCACAGACAGGAGCGCCTGCTATGGTGTACTCAACGACGAACCTGGGTGCACGAATGGCAAAACGTCCTTTTTTCGGGTGAATCCAGGTTCTGTTTACAGCATCATGATGGTCGCAGCCGTGTTTGGCGACATCGCGGTGAACGCACATTGGAAGCGTGTATTCGTCATCGCCATACTGCCGTATCACCCGGCGTGATGGTATGGGGTGCCATTGGTTACACGTTTCGGTCACCTCTTGTTCGCATTGATGGCACTTTGAACAGTGGACGTTACATTTCAGATGTGTTACGACCCGTGGCTCTACTCTTCATTCGATCCCTGCGAAACCCTGCTTTTCAGCAGGGTAATGCACGACCGCATGTTGCAGGTCCTGTACGGGCCTTTCTGGATACAGATAATGTCCGACTGTTGCCCTGGCCAGCACATTCTCTAGATCTCTGACCAACTGAAAACGTCTGGTCAATGGTGGCCGAGCAACTGGCTCGTCTCAATACGCCAGTCACTACTCTTGATGAACTGTGGTATCATGATGAAGCTGCATGGGCAGCTGTACCTGTACACGCCATCCAAGCTCTGTTTGACTCAATGCCCAGGCGTATCAAGGCCGTTATTACGGCCAGAGGTGGTTGTTCTGGGTACTGGTTTCTCAGGACCTATGCACCCAAAGTGAGTGAAAATGTAATCACATATCAGTTCTAGTATAATATATTTGTCCAATGAATACCTGTTTATCATCTGTATTTCTTCTTGGTGTAGCAATTTTAATGGGCAGTAGTGTATAATTAGGGGGGGGAGCAAAGTCATTAACTGATTTTGTCTTTAATTAAGAATACATGCATACCGATAATCGAGGAAGGTGTGTTAGGTAACCAGCGGTATGTTGTACAGAGAGAAACAACTCATTAATAGTAACATGGATCGAATTTTATAGGTCGTGCTCTTGAAAACAATTTCGTTGCTTTAATTTTTTAAAAGAGATAATTTATCTGGGAAGACATTGGTCCTACTTTGTTTTGAGACCATCTACGAAATGGAGTTCATATTTACTGGAGACTGCAATATCAATGGGCCAGAGTTTAACCTATCGTTGTTATTACTATTTTACAAACACTGTTCATCACATCTTAATGATAATAAGAAAAACATAATTTTTTGAAAAATAAGAAGGAATTTATCTTGTCCTTATTTAGACTAAAAATATGCACGTACAATTTCCAAATGCCGTTTTCCTTTCAACAGCTCGGGAAACAAATTTTTTCATGACAGCGCTGTCTTGATGAACGTGAGGAGGAGTAGATGGCTGCGGCTCTACTGATAAATGTTGACCTGAGACAAGGTGTAAGCCGTCTGAAGGCGCTGAATGACCTCTCAGAGGATGCTGACGATACCGTAACTGTCAGAGTCAGAATGATAAGACAGTAACGTCCTGAAAGATTGCTGTAACCCTACCACGTTCAACAATAAGACTTCTTCAATAGGGGATACATTACTTGGTTATATACCAGTCGCAATGGTTCGGATCATTTCGAGCTGTGCGTAAAGCCTGTCTAGGTTAAAGTCTGTTGTATGTCCTCCAAGCAATTCTTCCGAGTTTTGTGTAGATGGAGGATGTGTTTGGGAGGATGTAATAAGTATCTCTTCAAGATAAGGTCATTTTGCTTTATCCTTTGTTCAATCTCATTCAGAAGGAAATCAAGAATTACAAACAAATATTTTCTAAATTTGCGTTCTTGAGACAATTCTTTCTGAACAGACGGTGTTTCTGTGTGTTTCAGTTTCACTGACACTTTCCTTGGCTCTGAGATATTTTGGTCTTTCATATATAGGTTTTTAGAATAATCTTTGGATATCTCTACCAGCATATGAAAAGCTTCTCTAGTCCTAAGTTTGCAAGAGCTACTTTTAGAAGCTCTACATAATGTTTCCTTCCAGCTGCATTAAAATTTGGGTTCTGTATGGCTCTGACCAATTCCTCACACAGTCCCAATACGTAAGTTGCTACTGTTACATTAAAATCCATCTTTTCGAGCCGCTTCGTATAGCCCCGCAGGACTGACCTCCTGTCGTCTTTAACAGAGCTGGGCACAGTCAATAATTCGGTGACCGTTTTCTGGACCCGCTCATAGTTTTCCGTGAAACGAATCAAAGATTTTACTGTTACAGTCCAGTGGGTGGGACACATTGGAATCAATCGTTGAGCTTTTGGGTTCCGATTCGTTTCATCGACACCAGATGGTAGCACAACATTTGCATACGCATTTTTCCTGTAGCGCCAAATCCAAATAGTGATTGCTGCAGTGGATGTAACAACTTTATGGCTGGTCTTGAGGAACGATTTCCTTCACACCTTTGTTCCGCCCAGACATACTACAGTACCGGCCATTAAAATTGCTGCATAAATAAGAAAGCAGGTGATAAACGGGTATTCATTGGATAAATATATTATACTAGAACTGACATATGATTACATTTTCACGCAATTTGGCGTGTACAGGTACAGCTGCCCAAACAGCTTCAACACGATACCACAGTTCATCAAGAGTAGTGACTGGCGTATTGAGACGAGCCAGTTGCTCGGACACCATTGACCAAACGTTTTCAGTTGGTCAGAGATCTGGAGAATGTGCTGGCCAGGGCAGCAGTCGAACATTTTCTATATCCGGAAAGGCCCGTACTCGACTTGCAACATGCGGTCGTGCATTATCCTGCTGAAATGTAGGGTTTCGCAGGGATCGAATGAAGGGTAGAGCCACGGGTCGTAACACATCTGAAATGTAACGTCCACTGTTTAAAATGCCGTCAATGCGAACAAGAGGTGACCGAGACGTGTAACCAATGGCACCCCGTACCATCACGATGGGTGATACGCCAGTATGGCGATGACGAATACACGCTTCCAATGTGCGTTAGCCGCGATGTCGCCAAACACGGATGCGATCATCATGATGCTGTAAACAGAACCTGGATTCATCCGAAAAAATGACGTTCTGTCATTCGTGCACCCAGTTTCGTCGTCGAGTACACCATTGCAGGCGCTCCTGTCTGTGATGCAGCGTCAAGGGTAACCGCAGCCATGGTCTCCGAGCTGATAGTCCATGCTGCTGCAAAACGTCGTCGAACTGTTCGTGCAGACGGTTGTTGTCTTGCAAACGCCCCCACCTGTTGACTCAGGGATCGAGGCGTGACTGCACGATCCGTTACAGCCATGCGGATAAGATGCCTGTCATCTCGACTGCTAGTGATACGAGGCCGTTGGGATCCATCACGGCGTTCCGTATTACCCTCCTGAACCCATCGACTCCATATTCTGGTAACACTCATTGGATCTCGACCAACGAGATCAGCAATGTCGCGATACGATAAACCGCAATCGCAATAGGCTACAATCCGACCTTTATCAAAGTCGGAAACGTGATGGTACGCATTTCCCCTCCTTACACGAGGCAACACAACAACGTTTCACCAGGCAACGACGGTCAACTGCTGTTTGTGTATGAGAAATCGATTGGAAACTTTCCTCATGTCAGCACGTTGTAGATGTCACCACCGGCGCCAACCTTGTGTGAATGCTCTGAAAAGCTAATCATTTGCATATCACAGCAACTTCTTCCCGCCGGTTAAATTTCGCGTCTGTATCACGTCATCTTCGTGGTGTAACAATTTTAATGGCCAATAGTGTAGTTGCACTATCGAAACGGTGGGCGCGTAGAAACTCAATTTCTAGTCTTAGAAGGTTTGTAGTCCGGCTGACTATATAAAACCAGAATTTTTTTTTTACTTTTCAGCGTCTCGGGCTCAACATGTCCACAAAGAGTGCGCGTCGCTGAATCTGCCATAATTCCGTAAAATGGGGAACTTTTAATTTGCTGCACAATTTCTTGCTGGATCGTATGAGCCATTATTTCGAGTACTTCGTTTTGTGCCGCTGGCGCCAACCGAGTGTCACGGCGTTTCAGCCATAGTTCAGTTCTGGCAATCCTTCTTCCGCTCATCTAGAAGTGTCATCCAGTTCCCAGAGACCTTTTCATGATCTCTCAGTGCGTTACCTGTCTGCCCCAGGAACTTTAATGAACTTATAATTACTAGTAAAGCAGTTCTAGCTTTCTCCTGATCAGCCAGCAGATGTCGCGCGCGACTTGGGCAATCACTGGTGTGCTGTTTTCACGTTGCTGAATAATTGCGAGAGACCCTCGATGAAAAAGACTCTTGTCGTGTATGTTGGATATTTCTGTAGATTTTTTTCCAGTTACGGGAACAT
Organism: Schistocerca gregaria; assembly: GCF_023897955.1. Taxonomy (NCBI): domain Eukaryota; kingdom Metazoa; phylum Arthropoda; class Insecta; order Orthoptera; family Acrididae; genus Schistocerca; species Schistocerca gregaria. The sequence continues at coordinate 1,090,510,023 of NC_064920.1, read as the reverse complement.
TTAAGAAAAGCCGTCTCTTCCTGTGCTCTTCTATTGTTCACTAAGTGGATGGACCGAATGCAGTCATAGCAGAAAACACTGTCACTCTTTTCTCCGTAACGTAGCCACGGATAAGCCACAAACCATTTCCGATTTACAAGATCTTCCATTCCTTCGTGGGAACTTATACTTCTCTGATGAGCGAAATTTTGTTTCAGAAACAGGTATCCTTGAATTAGAGCCCATTGTGTTTTCACGTGAGAAGGGGGTGCCCGCATGTTTTGACAGTCCTTTGCCGCAATTTTTATGTCCATCCCCTCTATCTGAAATCGTTAAGGATAAAAATGTTTGTAACATGACGCATCTCGCACACACGTCACACTAACATAAAAATAGCTTTCAACAAGCAAAATATGTTAATAGTGAGCACGTAGTATGACAGCACAAGCATTGGAAGAAACACTCATAGTTGACCATAAAATATTTATCTTACCAGTACCAATGTTTGTGCTTTCACGTAAGTATCTTCGACTACTATTACTACTGTCATGAGTAACACTAATACCAATCATCTGGAATTTTTTAGTGCTACAACCACCTCCAAAATATTCCTTGATAGATTTTTGTGACGTTGTGCAGTACCGCACGTAAAATAAAAAAGATAGTAATGATCGTATACACATATGAGCCATGACCTATGGATCGATGTACACATAAAAAGGGAACGAAAAGTTAGATACTGAAAATTAATCATGATGCTATAACTCACAAATTGTATGTGTCGCAAGTAAGATCTATATAATGAAGTACAAAAGAGAGTGAAAATCTGACCTTAAGCAATACTGCAGCGTAAATGGAAGTACTTTAACATCAGGCATAACAAACTTCCACAGTCCATACCAAATCGATTGCGACTGATGATTTGTTAGAAGGAAACTCACATGGTAAATAAAATATTTTCATCTCTAAAGATAGTGTGTACTACCAATTTGTTCAGTGATGTACTACCGTGTAAAGACTGTGTTTTTGTGTTCATTTGCCATTCTACTTACATTTGTTAAATCAACTCAGGTAAACTGAACAATTTTTGTGCTGTTACATGTAACATTAATGATGAAACTGGTATGAACTGAAATCTCGTTTTCTGTGTACGAATCGCCGGCCGGTGTGGTCGAGCGGTTCTAAGCTAACGAACGGCATTAATATACTTACACGTTATGACAGAGAAAAACATCTCAGTATCTGTTGTACATAGAACTTACTCATCCCTTTTTGCGTACAATCATTTGCTAAAAACTTTGATTCATTATCTTGAACTGTTTATGTGTAGTGACTTGTCACGCTGAACTCTTCATGGCGTGCAGAAAGTTATCCTCTGCGGCGTATCAGCAACCACATAAAATCCATTTAGTCGTCACTGAAAAGATACAGCTTTCCTACAACGGTAAAAAGTAAGTGAGATACGCAGGCTTCATTTGGTAGGCTGCAATACATGACCGAAAGTGCAGAAAACGTGTCATAGCGAGTGCAGTCATTCTTCACCGCAAATTCTTCAAATTACGTTCACTGAGTTATGGTTAATTAATTGATAAACATAGTAATAACGAAAAGGTCCCCCTTCACTGCCAACCACGAATGTTAGGCTACAATATATCAATTTTTTTATGAAATCACGTGAGAAACGTTGCATAGCGAAAAGAAAAACCCCACGCAATTCCAAAAAGAGTATTTTCTTAATTCTTGTGTGCAAATAGTAATTTCAGAAAAGAATATGTAGCTGAAAATTCGGTTTCCGCTACGGGTCTTTAGTGTTGCAGGACGAGAAAGTTTTCCAGTAAGAGATCGTAACAATAATGCCGCGTCTATGAGCCACGCATACTGAATTGCGACAATGAGTCCGGATAATAAATCGGTGAGTACTAGACTGCAGGATAAAATTATCTAAGCAATAATTGCCACGACTGACTGAGTGCACTTCTTAACTACTATCGCAGGGTTGACTGTGAGTAATGATATCCCTTAACAAAGCAGCGTGTGTCAAATCATGCACGTATTTTGTTTTCCCATGAGAAATAAATAGGGGATATTTGTAACTAGTAAAATTAATTAAAATTTTCACACTGAAATGTGAAAGTAGTACGTGTCATGAACTATGAACTTTATAACAACTCCCTACATATTAATGTTTCGGAACAGACGTCTCACTTTTCTGATCCCTCAACAGCAGTGGACTTTCTCTTGCAGTGGAATAAAAGGACGATTTAAGTACGCTGCCATGATGCCTAATTTCAGGACAAGCTGAAATGGGCCATGGTGCGACTTTCTTGCCAAGCTACACCTAGCTCAAATTCAAGCGCCCAAATACTAGTTTTCTTGCAACTTCAAAGACTCATTTCATCTTAGTTCTTGATGCGGTGATATATGTTCGTGCTTTGCGCCCTTCTGTACGAGTTTAACAATTATTGTTACATAGTGACTGTCGACGCATTTGTTAATTGACTCTCTACTTGCTTTGTTGTAGTGGTAGGGAATGCTTATTTACCGAGCGTTGTTAGTTGTTTCTACAACTTTTCTTCGCTTTTTCTTGCTTGAATCCTTGGGACTGACCTGTTTGCCACTCATACAGATAGTCAAGCGAATTCTGAGTATTCCAGTATAGATACAGACACTGTTTGATTACTTTTGCGTTGAAATTTGGTGCCCCCTTTAACTCCAAAGCATTTTCACCGTATCGGAAATAACTGCCATCTTGTTGCAAATACTTTCGGGTACGCCGACATAGCTCCCCCCTCCCTTGCCACAAAAATCTCACTGAGAAGTGTGGGAACATAATTACATTTACGTTTTTCAACTAACCACTAAGAACAATCAGTATTGAGCTACGGGATTTATGTCAAATAAATGACATAAAATAATTACATACCTTTCACCACGAAGGTTCACTCATATCACCTCGAACCTGAAAATCAAATGTGTGTGTCTTTATCTCTGTGTGGAAAAATGGAGAAAAATCACTGGCTATGCTGTACACGTTTCATGTCCGTCACCAGAGCAATAATGCACAGCGAAATAGCTACGGCGTGAAGGCATGGTGGTCGTGAAGGGAGGGAAAAGGGGGGAGTGTTAGGATACTGCCTCTCCTCACATTTAGGTTATCACGTTGTTTTTATTAAAGGTTGGATTGTTCGTAGAGTGCGGCGGACATTGTCGTAGCGTAGGTCAGGCGTACCGACTGCTGTTTGGACATTGTTGGTCGGTGTTTGTCATTTTCGATAGGGCCGCACGTGGCTTGTGCCCGCGTGACTAAACTGATCATAAAGGGGTTTTCACCACCTACAGATCTGAGAACGTGTGTGGACTTAACACGTCAGTACACGCAGGTGGTCTGTCAGACCAAGGGGTATATTTTCACATTAATGCAATGTCTGAAATTTGTTTCGAAGAAGCTATCTTTTCAGTACCTTTAAGTGAGTGTAATAGGAGTCGTTTGGTATGGTGTATCTGGTATTTCAACAATAGCCCAACAAAAAGGTCTAGGGTCTCACAGGCCAGTCGCGTGCACTGGTGTCAGTTTATTGTTAGCTCCGCCAAGGTTATTCACGCGCGCGCATATTTGCGGTATCTGCTTAGTTTAATGGTAGAACGGATTTGTTCGTGCTTTGTACCTTATTTTAGTGTGTTGTAAGTGTTGTAACTGCATCATGGCTTATTCTTATGAGGCACAGGACGAGAGAATTAGGATCTTGATTGAAGAAGTAGTGGCTGAAAGTGACGCTGGTGATTCTGAAGATGGAGAAATTGACTTTGGAGAAATCCAGGACCCAGAGTGGAAAAGTGATTCCGGCACCGAACAAAAAACGTCGAGTGATGAATCAGAAGACAGTGATTGTGCTGGTGGCAGTGATGTGTTTGTCGGTAAAGACGGAACAGTATGGAACTCATGTGCTCCGCTAAAGAACTCCCGCACACGTTGTCGTAACATCGTAACTCATTTACAAGGTGTGAAAGGTGCTGCGAAAAGTGCTACAAATCCTCTACAGGGCTGGGGACTGTTTTTTGATGAAAATATTGTACACATACTCGTTGACTGCACTAATAGGTACGTTCAAAGTATCCAGGGAAACTTTTCAAGGGAAAGAGATCCACAACAAACTAATAAAGCTGAAGTAAAGGCCTTATTGGGATTATTGTACTACGCTGGTGTAATGCTTGCCCATCGACTAAGCCTACAAGATTTGTGGCGAACAGATGGCACAGGAGTTGAAATATTTCATCTCACAATGGGCATAAACAGGTTTCGTTTTCTCCTTCGATGCCTCAGATTCGACGATAAACAAACGAGACTGGAAAGGGAGAAAACAGATCACATGGCGGCGATAAGACAGGTGTTCAGTCTAATTATTGAAAACTTTCAGAAGGCTTATACAGTCTCTGAATACGTGACAGTTGATGAAAAACCAGAAGCATTCCGTGGAAGATGCAGATTCCGACAGTACATGCCAAATAAGCCAAACAACTATGGAGTAAAGATTTTTGCAGCAGTGGATGCCAGAATGTTTTACACATCCAACATGGAGGTGTATGCCGGGCAACAGCCTGAAGTCCCTTACAGACAGGACAACAAACCAGTTGAACTTGTTCAGAGACTTTGCCAACATATCCTGAATACAGGCCGCAACATAACTTGCGACAATTATCTTACAGGTTACGAGCTTGCAAACACATTGATTACAAAGAAGACGACCATCGTTCGTACCCTGAGGAAGAACAAGAGACAAGTCCCAAGGGGATTTATTAACACTAAAAACCGACAAGAAGAGTCATGTATGTTTGGGTTTCAGAAAAATTGCACCTTAGTTTCTTATGTGCCGAAACGAAATAGAATGGTATTACTATTGTCAACAAAGCACCACAATGGAAATATCCACGAAAATACAGGGAATGATAAAAAACCAAAAATTATCACTTTCTATAACCTTACTAAGGGTGGAGTTGCCGTTGTAGACGGAATGAGTGCAACATATAATGTAGCTGGAAACACAAGAAGATGGCCAATGGTTGTTTTTTTATAGCATCATGAACACCGCTGCGGTAAATGGTGCTATTATTTTCAACTCAAATCAGAAAGAACACCTGAAAAGAAGAGAGTTTTGAGACAGCTTTCTTTTGCGCTTCTGCATGATCATCTTCAGCAAAGTGTAATGTCAAAAATATTGCCAAGGACGATAACTGAGAGAATGGGAGAACTTTCCAGTGTGAAAATTTCTGAAGTGGAATCAACTGCGACTTCACGAGGATGGTGTGTGGACTGCAGGAGCAAAAACAGGAAAGCAAGATATATTTGTAAGAACTGCAAGAAATAGATTTGCCTTGAAAATTCTGTTAGTGTGTGCCAAGACCGTATCGTCAAAATATCTGACTGCATACATGCATTATTTTGATAACATCTAAATTTTATGTATCTCCATTTGTGTAAATATTTTTGATCAAAATATTAAATTTATCCCTTAAATATATTTGCTAGAACTGATTTTTAATTATATTACTTCATTTAATAACGCTTCCCGCCGTAATACACATCTAAATGCAAATTCAGTAAGATAGAAACTGCAAGGGTCTGTGAGACCAGCTGCGTGTACTTCCGTCCTGTTTCCAGGTTAAGATTCAAGGAGAAATGAACAGTAATTTTGAGGGTGGTGGCAAAACTGTACTTGTTTTGAATAGTATATTACTACGCAGGTACACAGAATAACCGTTTAAACGTAAAGGGGCTGCTCCCCCAAATTCAGCGCACTGGTGGCTGTGCAGTTGTCTATACGAGATACCCGGCCCTGAGAGCCCGATCAGTCTCAGCTGCTGTTCGAAAGTGCTGTGCAGAATTTCTTAGATATGCATACAGAGGCTGTCCCACATTAGGAGTCACAGGCTGAATAATGGGACGAAGGGAGAGGACAGGATGTAGTAGCCGTTATTAAAAAGCTTCAGTAATATATATATATATATATTACTGAAGCTCCCACAATATATATATATATATATATATATATATATATATATATATATATATATATATATATATGCTGTGAACAAAAATACTGATCCCAAATTTCTTGATGGAAACATAGTTTATTCACTACTTCTGGCTATGGATGAAATGAAACTCTTAAGTAAATTTGTGGGGGGGGGGGGCGGTAGAATTCGTATCTCGCCCCCTCCCCTCAGTGTTTGAAGTGTGGGGCGGGGAGGCGACTCCCCCCCCCCCCCCCTCCAACCACTGCTCGGTTGATACGCCGTAGGTGCTGGACGCAATGTGCGATCTCCAAGCAAAGCACGAGCTGTGACACAACAGCTGAACATTCTAAGATTCACCGTTCGAAAAGCGCTGCGAACAGTTGTGAAATCGTATCTCAACTGCGGTTCGAGGTTGTCGTGGATGTAGCTGGTCGTAAGACTGAGCAACTTTTTGTAACCTGAAACATAAAAGTGGTATTCAACTAACAATGTTCCTCTCTCATGTGGAAATTAAAATGTGTTTCTTCTAATTGGTTTTTCGTTATTTTTCCTCCCACAAATGTTTCCACAAAGTTTCATTGGACTACAATCACTCGTTTTTCATTGGGGCCCTCGCAAGTAGCGAAAGCTGAAATTCTGGGTTCGTGCATAAATTCGTAGCGTTTTTCATAAGTGCAATAAACACAACATACATATACAACATCAATAATATATTCTCCTTCACAATTTAAAACAGTCTGCCAACGCTGGGTAACTTTTCGAGTCCGCGACTGTAGAAATCACCTGATTTCCAGGTGAAAAACTCTTCGAGCCGTGTTCGGAGCGCGCTTTCATCGTGAAATGCAGACATTTGAAGTTTGTTCGACAGAGAACGGAAAAGGTAGAAAATATGAGGACGCAAGACCATGTGAAAAAGGTGGATGTAGAATAACTTCCCAATCCAACTCCTCTACAATGTTTTTTTGTCAATCTAGTAGAATGCGGGCGGGCGTTATCGTGGACTAGCATCACTTCACGCAGTCTTTGTGGTCGTTGTTTTTGGACTGCGTCTGCAAGGAGTATCAGCAGTGACGGTTACACCTCGAGGAACCAATTCGAGGTAACCACATCGTCGCTGTTCCACCAGATGCATAACATTGTCTATTGTGGATGCGCGCACCTCTTTGTACGGGGAGTTGCTCCTTTGGGCTGGACCGTTCCTTTCTTTTCCTTGTGATAGCATAAAGACAACGTTTCTCGTCACCAGTAACGATACAGGATACGAATGGTCGGTGTTATTCAAAAGCCAACTGATGATGAGCGAGCAGAGCTGCACATACCGCCACAGACTGATTTTTATGATTTTAGCTAAGGACATGCTGCACATAGCATGCAAATGTCGCACGATGGTGGAATGATCACAGTTCATTACATCTGCAAGCTCTCGAGTACACTGCCGTAGATCATTTTGGATTAATGCGTTTAAACTATCTCCATTAAACCCCGAAAGTCTTCCCGAATCTGGAGAGTGACTAATGTCAAAACGATCCTTGTTGTAGACAGAGAACCATTCTCTTTCTTTGCTTTGTGCAATGACATTATCCCGTACACGGCGCAGATGTTCCTGGCTGCGTCCTGTCACCGCTGCATTGAACTCAAACAGAAGAATATGTCGAAAATGTTCCGATTTCTCCACTGGCACTCCCTTTTCTAGCGTCCACAACTCCACTCACTCTCTCCAAATGACAAAATAACAATATGTAAACTCAAATCGCAACAGAGAACTACAAATAAAAAAATGACAGTAGATAAATAAACCAATAGCAACCGGCATACCAACAAGCAAAACAAAAACACTACAAACTTATTCACCAGACTTCGATAACCACTCTGAAATTAATACGTGCCAGGCATCATTTCCTATTTTGTGCGTACTGTATGTACCTCCTTTATAGTATGCTGTTGTGAAGTATTTCTGCAGGACCTATGCAAGTTTTATTTTTATTTTACTAAATTAAGACTTGTTGAACATGGAATGCTCACAAGTTTCTTGACAATCATAGAAACGGTGCATAATTATAAACAATATTTCCCTTAACGTCGGTGAAATATAGCTAAAGAAGTGAAAACACCACATAAAAAACAGTTGCAAGACAAAATGTCTCTGAAGACAAAAGTCATGATTCAGAAAGAAACAACTGAAATGAATGTATAAATAACTGTGTGAATTTGCGTCATGTAAATTCGATTGTAAATAACTCTTTTGCCTGCCGGCTGTAATAGGCTTAAGATTTACAAGTTTTGTATCCTGAGCATTAATTTGTGCATATTTCGTTTTTACATCGTTTTCCTCTGTAACCAGTAGTGTGTATATTTAGTCACTCGGACACTTACTCCAGACCTATTTGTGGTTTATGTATCCTGTTTCAAAGGTGTAATACGCATTTAACTGAGAATTTCTTTCACAGATGATCATATTCACAGATAAGCATCTTTTATTTAATTATCTGTATCCCGCGATCTTCATGGCAGTATCAATGGACTTAATATTTTTCAAATATAAAAAAGTATATGGTTCACACAATGTTTTAGATGGCTTTTGCTGTCGTCTGGAGGTATCATTGTCATGTATACTTGCTTGGTAACTTGTTAATTGCTTCACGCAACTCGCTGATTAACGACTCAAAGATGCATAACGTGAAAAAAATATGTAGTTGTTGAAGGAGAAATCCAGTAACGGGTAGCAGCAGGACGAAGGTGTTAGTGACTTTATCGTTCTTGGACAAAACAGAGACAAGATAACCTAAACAGCACAGCTGCGCACTGTTTTTGCTTGCGCAATAAGACGAATTAGCCTGCAGCTTAGTTGAGAAACACTCCTTGTTGTGGGAGACCGGTTTTTACTGGTGTATTTATTCTATTATAGTCCCTTGTGCGATTTTGCTACTCCTGCGATTTAACGCGATTTCTGCAATTCCTGCGCTTTACGCGATACGTCAACGTAGATGTTACACAGTCATTAAACGCAAGTAAGAAATGAACTGTGTCAATGCAACCGAGAAATATGTTCTCCCCTTATAGGCGACTATTTATGAGGGCCTAATGTACTTTTCAGTAACCCAACTGACAAAAAGTTACCTGAAATGGTTTTATTAATATTTCCAACGATTCTTCCTCAGTTGTTACATGACACACGAAAGATACGATTGTCCACAGACAAAATTTCGTCTCAACAAAACAGTATTTCATACGTTTTACTTATGTTCTTGCTTTGGCTTTATTTTTATATTAATGTATCAAGCGTGAAAATATTGATAATGTGACGTTGACAATCATAACACATATACCACACAGTACCATAGGAGTTGACGTTTAGAATACGGATTCTAACCCCTTTGTTACACTCACAAGTATCTCAACCACAGTGTCAGTCATTCGATAGAGCAATAATTCAAAATATGAGTGGCATCAGAACCGGAAAAGTTACCACGTCGCCTTTACACCGTCATCGTCAGAAGTGAGGTTAGTTTCCAAGCTTGTCAATTAACGTAGGGACATCGTTTGTGGAAAGTTTGAAACCTTCCCCCACTCCACTGCTTTTGTTATCATAAGTATTAGCAGTTGTATAATGTGAATTATATTGCTAGTAATTAGTAGCAGTATAAAAGCTTAATAATCCTCGTGATTTTCCAAACGCAGTCGCCATTTCGATTACTGATGCACGATGTACCCATCACATCTAGAAGAGATAGTCGTAAAGATTCAAAACTACCTCTGAAGAGTTTGCAGCGTAAAAGAGCCATAATTGTTACCATAACTGTACAAAGTTAGTATTAGTACAGTGTGTCAGAAAAGTAATTATGTGATTTGAAAGGTTGGTTGGTTGTTTTGGGGAAAGGGACCAGACAGCGAGGTCATCGGTCTCATCGGATTAGGGAAGGACGGGGAAGGAAGTCGGCCGTGCCCTTTGGAAGGAACCATCCCGGCATTTGCCTGGAGTGATTTAGGGAAATCACGGAAAGCCTTTTGAAAGGGATGATAAATTAATGTGAACTACACTGTGAGTGAATCATGAAAATTCCATTTTGAACTTTCATCCCATACCCCAAAATTTTCTGCCATGTATTTAGTGATAAAGACTTGCTAGAGTGTGATACTGATCTGCCCACTCCTCCCGCCTTGAATGTTAGTCGTGATGACAAGACTGAGCTGTGGCGTTGCCCAAGGTCGAAAAAATGGTTCAAATGTCTCTGAGCACTATGGGACTCAACTGCTGTGGTCATCAGTCCCCTAGAACTTAAAACTACTTAAACCTAACTAACCTAAGGACATCACACACATCCATGCCCGAGGCAGGATTCGAACCTGCGACCGTAGCAGTCACACGGTTCCGGACTGCGCGCCTAGAACGGCGAGACCACCGCGGCCGGCCCCCAAGGTCGAGGTTAGGTTAGGTTGGAAGGTTGTGTGATGAGGTGCAAGTGGAAAGCACTGATATAACCGTTACAAGTTGACACTGCTAATAGTACTAATGCAATATTTGAAATTACAGACAATAGTGTAACTGCGCATTCTACTGGCGGTAAAAATATCAGTCTTGTGAATACAGTTGTTAAACATTTGATAAGAGTTACATAGTAGACACCAGATTGCATTTGTAGTAGTTTACGTACGATATATGTGTGTAATATGCACCAAAGCACTTATCAGAGTCTTATCCATTATCTGCTTTTTAAATTACCCGGGATTTTTAAATTTTATGCTGAAGACTGTGTTTCAACATGTTGCGAAAATTCCAGCTATGATATGGGTCTGTCTATTAGCGCAACCTTTATTCGGCCTTCACATCCATCGGCGGCACCAATTCTCAACCGAATAAAAAATTTATCTTAGAGCAAATTACCTTCTTGGGTCATTTCTTCGACCATAAGCATATAATAGATCGATTTCGTGAGATACAAGGTTCTTAGAACGAAGTGCAGACGTACGACAACAGATGACATACGGCATCGAATGTTAACTGCGCTTTTTAGCTGCTACTTGCGACTTCAACCTGCGACTTGTCACAGAAATCGTAGCAAGACTCGATGGCGTGTTACAAAGAAAAACGGTAGTACGTACTTATGACGTGAGATGGCACACGGCGTTGAATGCTAATTGCGCTTTTTAGTTGCTACTTGCGACTTGTCACCGAAATCGCAGTCAGCCAATAGGTTCATAGGAAGAAATACGAAATTCGCCCAACAGATGGCACATGGCATCGAATGTTAACTGGGCTTTTTAGTTGCTACTTGCGACTTCCATTTGCGTCTCGTCACTGAAAGGGCAGCTACTAGCTACACAACAGGTTCTCAGGAAGAAGTACAAAATTCGGCCAACAGATGGCACACGGCGTTGGACGTTAAAGGCTACACACGACTCCTAGTTGTGACTGAAATAGCAGCTAGATTCTGTAAAGTTGTTATTGTGATATCTGTGTCTCCTTAATCACTGTGATTTATAATAGATACGCGATTTCTTGCTCGCCTTTACGCCGTTGTCTTGTAGTGTACACCAAGGAGGTTAAAATAAAAACGTCTTCCCTGCTCATAAAATTTTTGACGGTACAGAGAAATATTCTGCATTACTGTGGTACCTGGGTAGAGCAGGGATCTATCATCAGTGTCATTACCCCAACATCACTTGCTTTTTAATTGATCTAAGACTCAAAGACTGTGCTCGTCACCTGAGCAGCAAATTTGACAAGCCATTTTCTTGGAAGAGTTAAGTAGATGAATACTTGTGCAGTTAGGCGTCTCTTATGCACTCTGATGGATTCCACATTAATTCTCGACTACATGCTGTGGGTCACAAGCGCCAAGTAAATTGTCTCAAGGATTCCAGCATCTTAATGTGCAACGAAGGACTGCCATAGGAGGTTCCGTTATAGGTGGCTGACTGTGTTTTTGCTTTACCAGATTACGGCATGTACTACCCAGCAACCACTAATGGAGCTTGTACTTGGCAGCCATATCGTACCGCATTGTGGCAGATAGTTACCAAGCAGAGCCAACTCTGTCCGACTTGTCAGAACACGCCACCTTTGGAGTGCAGCAGCCACATTCTCCACGCCAGATAGCCAACTGGGACCAGATGTGCCTGATGTCAGTCGATGCTCCAACCACAGGCCAAATGACTACAGGAAAATGAGATGCATTATGATCAGCTGACAACAACAAACCATCTGGCGCCCCCTCCACTCTGCGTGCTAACAGTAGTTGACAAATTGTGTGGTGATGCTGATCCCCATCCATGCTCCAGCACTGTTGTGCATAAATGCTCTCCTCCTCGCAAGCACCTAAACAATGCTCACAATCTGCACTAGGTGTTAGAGGTCACTCACTATCTTATGAAAGTGTGCCGGCGTATGCCTTCGCCAGCACACCAGTCAGTATTAGGAAACTTTATACAGGGTGGTCTAGTGATAGTGACTGGGCCAAATATCTCACGAAATAAGCATCAAACGAAAAAACTACAAAGAACGAAACTTGTCTAGCTTGAAGGGGGAAACCAGAAGGCGCTATAGGTGGCCCACTAGATGGCGCTGCCATTGGTCAAACGGAAATCAACTGCGTTTTCTTAAAATAGGAACCCCGATTTTTTATTACATATTCGTGTAGTACGTAAAGAAACATGAATGTTGTGACTTCTGAAATTTTCCCGGCGTATTTGTTCTTCTAATAATTTCCGGGTATGCAGCCGGATCCCGTCGACATTCTGCCACGATATTTCGGCCCAGAGACGTCCGGCCATCATCAGGTGAGAACACAACTACTGAAGAGCCCAGGTGCAGTCGCGGTATTATATCTTCTTGTTGTAGGCTTCCCTTGTCAGAAGAACTGTGGCGTTACCCTTTTGGGGGTCATTAGGTTATTTTGTGTACAGGAAACCGACTCACACAGATCTGTATCTCCAGGCGTCAAGGTTATTTTGTGTACAGGAAACCGACTCACACAGATCTGTATCTCCAGGCGTCAAGCTGCCACCACCCAGTACAAACAGCCGGTGTTCTCAGTACCTTAATACATCGAGCGTATGTAATATCGGTTGATGAAAACCTCCACGCAGAATTAGAACACTTGCAGAAGGTTTTTAAAGAGAATGGCTACACTTCACGCCAAATAAGAAAGGCCATGCGAAACTGTCATAACAAGAAGCAGCGCACTGAGGACGCTGATAACGACTTTAAATCTACTGCGTTTCTTCCATACGCTGGGAATGTGTCGTCGAAAATACTGAAGAAGAATAAAATCAAGGTTATCTTCCGTCCACTAGCGAAGAACCGGGCACTGGTTGGGTCCGTTAAAGACGATTTACAACTGAAGAAAGCAGGCGTCTACAAAATTCCCTGTGAATGTGGCTCTGCATATATTGGCCAGACGACAAGAACTGTCCATGAACGATGTACAGAACATGAAAGATACACCCGTCTGCGGCAACCGTCAAAATCGGCAGTAGCAGAGCACTGTATTTCATTGGGACATTCAATGGAATACAATGGAACAAAAATTTTAGCTCCGGTTTCCGGATTTTGGGATTCCGTAATCAAGGAATCAGTGGATCAGTGGAAATACGTCTTGCCGATAATCTTATAAATCGTGACAACGGCTTTCAACTGGATAAAAATTGGAATCCTGTTATTAAAATTATATAATCACAGCGGAATAAACAGCGTCATTCGATACTCGGTGACTAGATGATCTTTTACTTTCACCACCGAGGGCAGCACGTACAACTCGGCTATGCCGCGCATGTCAATACGTGACGCATGCGCTGTAGGATGCCAGTACATTTCGCATGCGCGAGATTCGGCATAAATGCCGCAACTGCATCTGGGCTCTTCAGCAGTTGTGTACTCACCTGATGATGGCCCGACGTCTCTGGGCCGAAATATCGTGGCAGAATATCGACGGGATCCGGCTGCATACCCGGAAATTATTAGCAGGATGAATGTTTTAATTGGACCACTTTTTTCACTTTGTGATAGATGGCGCTGTAATAGTCACAATCGTATAAGTACATGGTATCACGTAACATTCCGTCAGTGCAGACGGTATTTGCTTCGTGATACATTACCCGCGTTAAAATGGACCGTTTACCAATTGCGGAAAAGGTCGATATCATGTTGTGTTTGGCCATTGTGATCAAAATGTCCAACAGGCGAGCGCTATGTATGCTGCTTGGTATCCTGGACGACATCATCCAAGTCGTTCACCGGATAGTTAAGTTATTTAAGGAAACAGGAAGTGTTCAGCCACATGTAAAACGTCAACCACGACCTGCAACAAATGATGATACACAAGTATTTGTTTTAGCTGCTGTCATGGCTAATCTGCTCAGTAGACAAATTGCGCGAGAATCGGGTATCTCAGAAACGTCGGTGTTGAGAATGCTACATCAACAGCGATGCACCCGTACCATATTTCTATGCACCGGGAATTGCATGTCGATGGCTTTGAACGTCGTGTACAGTTCCGCCACTGGGCACAAGAGAAATTGTGGGACGATTTTTTTTATTTAGCGATGAAGCGTCATTCACCAACAGCGGTAACGTAAACCGGCATAATATGCACTATTGGGCAACGGAAAATCCACGATGGCTGCGACAAGTGGAACATCAGCGACCTTGGTGGGTCAATGTATGGTGCGGCATTATGGGAGGAAGGATAATTGGCCCCCATTTTATCGATGGCAATCTAAATGGTGCAATGTATGCTGATTTTCTACATAGGCTTCTACCGATGTTACAACAAGATGTTTCACTGCATGACAAAATGACGATGTACTTCCAACATGATTGATGTCCAGCAAATAGCTCGTGTGTGGTTGAAGTGGTATTGAATAGCATATTTCATGACAGGTGGATTGGTCGTTGAAGCACCATACCATAACCCACACGTTCACCGTTTCGACGTCCCCGGATTTCTTTCTGTGGGGACGTTAAAGGTTATTTGTTATCGTGATTCACTGACTACACCTGACAACATGCGTCAGCGCATTGTCAATGCATGTCTGAACATTACAGAAGGTGGACTACTCGCTGTCGAGAGGAATGTCGTTACACGTATTGCCAAATGCATTGAGGTTGAAGGACATCATTTTTAGCATTTATTGCATTAATGTGGTATTTACAGGTAATCACATTGCAATAGCATGTGTTCTCAGAAATGATAAGTTCACAAAGGTACATGTATCACATTGGAACAACTGAAATAAAATGTTCAAACATACCTACTGTTGTGGTTGGCAGGAGAGCCAACACTGTGTAACTAAGGGAGGCCGAAATGCACGCGTTTTTGCTCGCGCAGGCTGGAGTGAGGTCTGGAACATGACAAGGGAATTAGAATTGAGAAAAACAGACGTAGCTGGTGGAATACTTAACTTTAACCCATTAATGGCGAACGTAGCTCTTGACGGTACATGATTTACAATATCAATAGAAACTGATCATGGCGCCTTACTAGGTCGTAGCAGATAACGTAGCTGAAGGCTATGCTAACTATCGTCTCGGCAAATGAGAGCGTAATTTGTCAGTGAACCATCGATAGCAAAGTCGGATGTACAACTGGGGCGAGTGCTAGGAAGTCTCTCTAGACCTGCCGTGTGGCGGCGCTCGGTCTGCTATCACTGATAGTGGCGACACGCGGGTCCGACGTATACTACCGGACCGCGGCCGATTTAAAGGCTACCACCTAGCAAGTGTGGTGTCTGGCGGTGACACCACACCTACGTTCTGTATTTTAATTTAAAAAACCTACCTGTTACCAACTTTCATCTAAAATTGTGAGCCATATGTTTGTGACAATTACAGCGCCATCTATAACAAAGCGAAAAAAAGCGGTCCAACTAAAACATTCATATTTCCTTATGTACTACACAAATATATAATAAAAAAATGGGGATTCCTATTTTAAAAAAAGGCAGTTGATATCCGTTTGACCGATGGCAGCGGCATCTAGCAGGCCGACCATTGCGCCATCCGGTTTCCCCCTTCAAGCTAGACAAGTTTCGTTCTTTGTAGTTTTTTCGTTTGACGCTGATTTCTTGAGATATTTGGCCCGGTCACGATCAATGGACCACCCTGTATAGCAGGTGCAGGCGCGCCTATGACAATAGAAGACCGAGACATGCCCCCAGGCTACGTGCCGATAATTCCCCCTGGGCAACTTGCATATAGGCTGACACTGCTGATGGAGATGCCTCAATTGCCTAGTCTCTCAATCTCAGTTCCTCAGTATGTCACATCGGAACTCAGTTCACATTGCACCTCAATAAGTCGCACAGTGATAATCGTGTCTTGCACCTTAGCTTGCTGTGAGGGAATGTTAGTCATTGTATATACCTGTGATATGGACATGGACAAGATTCAAGAATTAGTACTTGTTATTTGATTACTGTTAACCATATAACTTCAGATTGTACATCACTGATGTTAAGTTCTCAGCTGGCTTCTGTAAGAAAGTGTATTTTAACCACATGAGCGTTTTGCATTGTTGTGAGAGGAAACCGACCACACACCTATCATACTGCCCTCTCCTCATCCAGCCAGGAACCACAAAACATCACAGAAGGGCACAGCCCCAACAGAAAGTGTGTCAAAATCGTAACTGTGTGAACCAAACTAGCTTGCTTTTTAGCAGCTGATTGCAATGAGGTCCATTATATGCTGCCTGTAGTGCAAACCTATATTTCCTGGTTGATTCAGCTTCCAAAGTCAGCACAATCCTGAAAACCAATACCCTTCAACTTGTGGAGTATCCCTCACCATGACTCAAAGTGACAAATGGTTCGATTATTATAAGATATGGGTCAACTGTTTGCATCTTGCACTTCAGTCCAAACTTTTATGTGAGTGAGCCGTTATTAAGGGCTGAGTTTCTCTGGCATTTCTACTTGTGCCTGACCTGTGAGAGACATGCTCTTCAACAGGACAACAAGTGACAGCATTCACGATATGATTGGGAGACCTTTGGTGCAGACTGTTCCATGCACTGGGGAGGCATGGAACACACAACCTATTGTACACCATTTCATCATTCACAATTAGGAAAATACAACACAAGGAATCCTACAATCTCTACATGAATCTTAACCCAAAAGCTAATCTGAATATAATGTTTCAATCCTCAAATTATAATGACCCAGTACGTGTTAAACACTTTACTTCTTCCAAAAAGTGTTATACTCATAAATCGCCTTTACTCACAAAATTTATTCATGAGTCTCACTTATAACAGTTTTCAGACTTTATACTCTCTAGACAAGAGCCATTTAAAAAAGAAATGTGATGGGGATAATACATGAAAGTTGTTAACTTGCTTAACATTTCAGATTAATGTTCTCCATTCACAACAAAAATCTTATTACTGCTCCAGTTTTTTCATAATAAATTTTGTTCATTTGGTGACTGCAATTCTACAGTGTGACAACAGTGAACAAATAAGTCTGAACTGTATTTCATTAAATATTTAAAAAAAGACACAAACTCCCACAAATATTTTACAGAAGTTCCCCAAAAGTCTCTAAAATGCATAGAAACAATGGAAAGTCCATGGCAGAATAACAACAGGTAATATGGAGAGAAGACACTGAATTGCACACAGGTACAATGGAAAGGACTGCTAAAATACGTAAGCTTTTGGACAGAGTCCTTCTTCCAAATTAGAAAAATCACATCCATATACATAAACACAATTCACACACACATGGACACTGTCTCCAGGCCTTGGCATCCACATGTTCTAACCTCTATCTTTGTTTTAAGAGTTGTTAAATAAATGACTGAAATTCTTCAACAGATGCCCTGTGGCATGTACTGATGCTTTCTGGATATGACAATAAACAAAGACAAGGCAAATTATAGTAATGAACACTATTCAAAAAGGGATAAGTTATTTAGATTGTCTCTTCTGTGTGATACTCTCAAAGTTTCTTTTAGTTGGTTTGGTATCCATTTGGTTTTAAAGAGGAGAGTCCAGGTTTTCAAATTTATGCATTACATTTTTAAATGAAATGTTGTGCAACTTTTTTGCTTCATTATTTATTGTTTCGGTTAAAATACCACAACTCTCCACACAAATAAAGTGTCACAAACTATTCCAAATAAATATCTTCCTTCACACACTTTGGCAAACACTAACCTTTTCAAACTTAAAACATAACAAGGGTGCTCATGTAGGAGAGAACCTATAGAACACAATTGCATTATTATGCACCAAAACATTAAATGAAGAACACCAGTGATACTACCTTCACAGCACAAAGACATTACAACCTACTGATCTGTACATCCAAAGATGAAGTAATATACGATGAATATGCTACATAATTTGTTTTTCAACGTTTTCAAATGATCAGCAAGAAATTATAGAAATAATAATAATAATAATATTTTTGAACGTCCTTCAAATTTTGGAAAAAAGTCTATTTGAAATAATGGTTTATTGCTCGTTTTCAAAATCAAATATACTAAATTAATCCTGTACTGTTTGTTTAATCACAAATAAAATATTAAAACTTTATTATCTGTAAAAAATGTTGGTGGATTGGGTAGTACATTTATTTAAATGCATAGTTGTATTACATGTGCCACTGTTGTGCATTTGTGTGTGCAGATGGAGTCTGAGACGGCGAGCCTGGATGCAGTCACTTTGGACTGGAACGGCCAGCGAGATGTTTCAGGGCCCCACAGCAAATTCTTGTGTCAGGACCTGTATATTATACACCAATAAAAGAATTGAAGGGCCGAAACTTCCAACCATCTAAGCGCCATTTTTTCACATAATGCATTTTCGGTGCTATTATGCTCTCAGTAGTCTATTGCATGCATGTTGCAAGTGCCAAATCATGGAGAAAATATTTCAGACATTCATTACCATGTTCACATGGCATTAATCATGAATAATATAAAAAATAAAAATCAGATCACATTTTGCTTAGGCACACACCCAATTTTGAATCTAGGTTATTGTAAAGTAAAATCTGCAGGATAACTAATTTTTGAAGCACAGTGTTATTACACAAAAACGTGCAAAAATGTTATTACATTAAGGAGTAATTTGGAGCTCTATAAAATTTTGTAAATGCTTCAGTCTATTGCATAACTATACAAGAACTTGAGTCTCATACAGTACAGCCAAAAAATGGAACATACATTACCGAAAATGAGATGGAATCATAACCTTTTATTAACCCAAGAAGCTGCCATAAATCTTGATGTGTTGTGACATGTCTGAAGTCACAAGGAAATGCCAGCCAAATCCCATAAATTACATCCCAGAATGTTTGGAAATAATATTACAGCTCTGTTGAGACAAAGCCGACCAAGGGGGAGCACAGTATACCCTTATTCACAAACCACATGACAATTGAAAGCCTAGCTAGTGCCACATATGTTCGTTGACAAAGAAATCTTGTTAAAAGTAGGGGAATTACACATGTAAATTGACAGTAAAAATATTAGATCAGTATTTAAGCAATTCAAGCTAAGAAAAAGTAATGTACAGACCTACATGTACAAAGCTACATGAAAAGTTGTTGGGTACCATGTGACACAATAACAAAGAAATATTGGCTCAACTGTGAAAATTAAACTCACAAATTATTTGAAAATCATAGCCAAACACTAATGAAGATATTTAAGTCAAGGAGAAACACTGTGGGAATCAGTTTAACACAATGAGCTCCAAGAAACACTGTTAGATACTATGTGCACAGATTCCTGAAGAACCATTAGTTTAATCCAAAAAATTGAAAATTATTGGAAATGTTAGAGAAACATTATTTAAGTAAATATAGTTTAGAAAAAGCATCTGTTATAAGCTGCAAGATGTAACAATGGTCATCAAGCCATATGTGGTCAGCATCACAAAGAGATGTTTGATAAATTCGAGGAATTAAAAATCACAAAACATTGGCAAGAACGTCAAGGCACAAAGTGAAATCAGAAAAGATGGAAAAATCATTAACTACTACCTAACTAGTTTCAGCATCCTAGCAGCTCAAAGCGAAGCAGAAAACTCACCTAACTGGTCTTGCACTGACCAACCTCTGGATCAGAGTGCCCGGCTTTTCTCCCCTGGCACTTCACTCTCTCATACATGTCCTGCAGAAATCAAACAGTTGTTGCAAAATGGGTAACCTAATCCCAGCTTCTGCAACTAAAGCCACTTGACCTACCTGGTCCAGTGAGCTCAATAGTCACTGAGTGGGAGATATTAAGTTTACGTCATTTACAAACTGACAAGATTATGAACGTTTGTAGTCAATTACAATAACTACTGCTACAATTAATAGCAAGAAAGGAGGGGGAAAATACATCCTCAGTCTACAAGTGTCAGTCATTTTCCCTTCTTATCTCTCTTGTATTACTCTTTTAAATCAAAGGAAGGATTAATATGTTTCATCTTGTGAAACAGGTTGGTCCAATATTTGGCTGATGCATTTCAATTTGGCACTTAGAATGTTTGACATTTCCACTTTTCAGTTGTCTGAAGCTGTGCAATTGTCCAGTTATATTATAACACTCATATTTCATGGACCCCACAGTGAGTGGTCTATAACAGGGGTTCCCAACAAAATTTTCTCAAGGGCCCCCTCATAGAGCATGATTGGTACCTTGTCATATCACAGTATCAAGTACCTAAAAAAAAGCCAAATTAAGAGTCTTTTTATACGTTTTCTATTTTAGAAAAAACATTAACATATTCATTATTGCAAAAATATTGAGCTTAAAAGTTTTTCAATATAGCCATCATTGTTATTATTAAATGTTTAATTATTGCTCAAAATCTTTGTCTTCAAATCTGGGTGTTTAGTGTAACAAACTCCTTAAAAAAATAATAATTGATTATGAACTGAAAATGACAGGAAAAAATTAAAAGTGAGTGTATTGGTCTTTCAAGTGTACTACACTTGAGATTGCATTGAGTAGGTGTGAAAAATAAGAAAATCCTAATTTCATGCAAGGTATTATTTATTTGAAAAAATACAGTTACAACAGAGTACTCCGTCAGTATAAAGTTAGTTTTAATTTTCAGTTCTTTGTGAGAAGCGTTCAATCTGACCTTTGTCCATTATTTATGAAATATTAGATTCCAAACTTGAAACTTTCTTTCTGAAATCCGACCGCATGTCAAGCCGATTCCTATATTTGTTTTTCATGAAACACATGAAAGAAAATGCTTGCTCACACGAATATGCGATTGCAAATGGAAGGATATTTTTCATTGCCTTATCTCCAAGTTTCTTGTAGTCCTTGCATGCTGATGCCCAGAAGTCCGTAATGCTATCACCGATGAAAATGTTTATCATCGTACCACAACTGGACAGATCCACAAGTTGATTTTGCTCTTCTTCAGTGCAGCCTTGGATTTTGTCTATTTCTTCACAGCTGAAGGGATTTCGAATCCATCTGTCATCAGTGTCAGGTTCAGGGAAATACTCTCTAAAAGTGGTGGCTAGACTGCGTAGATGCTTGGCTACATTGATCGTGATCTGTTCAGGCAAACTCTCCTCCAATAACTCCAAGAATTGTTTTAAAGTAGAAAAGTTAGTTAGTGACTCGTTTTCTATTCTTGATGCCCAGATCTGTCACTTTTTGACCATAGCACTAATATTATCCTCAACTTTGAACATGTCTACATTTCTTCCCTGTCAACTGAAGTTTAACACATTCAAGTGTTCGAACACATCAGCTAAGTACGCAACTGAGCAAAGCCAACAGAAGTTTGTGAGAAAATACGCGTACTTTGTGTCAAGAAGAAAGACACGAACCGTGTCCCTAAGTTTGAAAAATCTTGACAAGATCCTACCTCGAGAAAGCTATCTTACTTCTGTATGAATAAGAAGTTGCTCATGCTCACTGCCAATCTCTTTACACAACAAAGAAAATAACCTGGATTGCAGATGTCGAATTTTAATATAGTTGATGATTTGAACTACTTTGTTAAGTATCTTTTGCAAAGGTCCAGGCAATCTTTCGGCTATTAAGGCTTCATTATGGATACAACAGTGAGTCCATTTCACCTCAGGCACTACTGCGTTGATACGAGCTAGAAGTCCTGTTTTTTTGCCAGCCATTGACTTTGCTCCATCCGTCAACAAGCCTACACATTTTTCCCAGGTGACATTGTGTTTATTGAGATAATTGTTTAATGCAGTAAAAATATTGTATGCTGTTGTATGCAGTAGTTCGCATGAAAAAAGAAAATCTCCGAACACTTGGTCCTCCCATAAGAATTGTGCGAAAACCAACATTATAGCTTTTTTTGATATGTCTGTGCTTTCATCCAATTGTAGAGCATATATGTCACTCTTGCAAAGTCTAGCCAGCAGTGTTTCTTCCATGTTAACTGCCATATCAGTAATTCATCTTTCAACAGTATTATTTGAGAGCGGGACAGTTCCTGTTACCTTAGCAGCTGCATCACCTAACATACTCTTGCAAAGTATTATTGCTGCTGGCAGTATAAGTTCCTCAGCAATTGTGTGGTTTTTCCCACATTTAGCAACAAGCTGAGTCATCTCATAAGATGCAACCTCTAAAAATGGAAGACATTGTCTGTTCTGTATGTCCCATCAGGCAGTCCTTGGGCACTGCCTCTCCCTGCAGTTAGTACTAGCCTTAGTTTTTGAGACCAGAGGGTCACCGGTGTACAGGCATTCCAAAGTTGTAAAACCTCAAAGTGCAGCCACCCCAGCCCTGTTTGCCGGCTTATCTTTGGACAAATGGTTGCAGGAAAATGACTCCAACAGGCATGTGATATACTCTTGGTATTTGTAGCAGTTTGCCAGCTCATTACTTTGAGCTTAAGATATTAATGTTGCTTGTTTGTAGGCACTACTGTTTTCAATCGATGAGCAAAAAGACGTTGTGCTTTTGCCACGAGATGACACCCTCCACCATGTGGTAAGCAATCATCTCCACCACTCCCCTTTGTCACCTCCATGAACTAGTTCAAGGGTTTAATTTTCTCTCTAGCATGTTAGAATTTTGACACAAATTCCAAACTCTTAATAATTCAGTTGTCATTCGAATTATGTTAGTAATTAGCAATATAAGGGAAATATTGTTTGCTACTTACTGTAAAGATGATGGTAAGTTGCAGTCTATTTTTCCTTATATTGTTGATATTACAACCTGAAGTTTCCATTGTTTTATTTTAATAATTATATATTTTGAATATTACACTCATTAATTGCTATCTCTGTATGTAAGTACCTGTAATTATTCAGAGGAGGCTCAGGTCTATTTATTGTTTATTATAATTAACATTAAAACAAGCTCCCACAGTTGTTTTTGTGGTCTTTAGTCTGAAGACTGGTTTGCTGTATCTCTCCATGCTACCCTGTCCTGTGGAAGCCTTTTCATCTCTGAATAACTACTGCAATCTACATCCTTTTGAACCTGATTACTATATTCAAGCCTTGGTTGCCCTCTACAATTTTTACTCCCCATACTTCCATCCAGTACTAAATTGACAATTGATTGATGTCTCAGCACGTGTGCTATTGTCTAATCCCTTCTTTTATTCAAGTTGTGCCATAAATTTATTTTTTCCTCCAATTTGATTCAGTGTCCCTTCGATAGTTACTTGATCTACCCATATAATTATAGGCATTCTTTTGTAGCACCATGTTTCGAAAGTTTCTATTCTCTTTGTCTCTGGACTGTCTGTCATCCACATTTCACTTCTATGCAAGGCTAGACTTCAGCTAAATACCTTCAGAAAAGAATTCCTAACATTTAAATTCATATTAGGTTGGTGCATAAGCTCATAGTGTTTCTGTTTTGCATGTTGGTATTCTGATTGTTATGGGTTTATTTATCCATTTTCATTTTTTATTTGTGGTTCACTGCTGCTATTTGAGTTTAATTATTGTCATTTAGTCATGTGGTGATAGTGAGTGGAGCTGTGGTGCTAGAAAATGGAGTGCCAAGTGGAGAAAGTGGAACATTTCCAACATATTCTCCTGTTTGAGTTCAGTGCAGGGGTGACAGCAGCATAGGCAGCCAGAAACATTTGTATCCTGGGAGGATAATGCCATTGGACAGAGCCTGGCAAGAAAATGCTACTCTCATTTTAAGAAAAATTGTTTTGACATTAGTGAGTCTCCATATGCAGGAAGACCTTTGGGGTTTGATGAAGATCATTTAAATGCATCAGACCACAATGATCCGTGTCAATGTACTTGAGATATGGCAGATGTGATGAACTGTGATCATCTCACCATTGTGTATGTATCGTGGAATAATAACACTGAACTTTAGCAGAGCTCAAATGCTGTTCATTTCCTTGGAATCTCAATTGATTCAAAATTATCTTGGGGTAGCCATATAGAAAAAGTGGGAAGCAGCATTAGCAAAGGAATATTTGCTCTAAGGAAGCTGTGTCTTTGTCTAAACATGCCAGTACTTAAAGTGGTTTATTTTGCTTTAATCCACAGTCACATTTCCTGTGGTACAATACTGTGGGGACATCAAAGCAAGGCAGCAAATGTCTTCAAACTACAAAAGAAGGCAATAAGACTGATATGTACTTGGCACCCAGAGCTCACTGTAGGCCAAGCTTTAAAAAATTACAGATTATGACCCTGCCGTCAATATTTATACTACAGTGTGTACTGCATATTAAGGAAAACTATCTGAGTTATCAACAGTATGACATGTGACATAATTATAAAACAAAAAACAAGCAGGACTTAGTTTCTTTCTGACTTTCGACCCTGCTGGCTATTGTCATGACATAATGTCAAAGAGCTCTCACCACTTTACTGGCTTGACATTTGTCATTGCTTCAGAGGCTGGGTGGAGGGGAAGAGGTGCCTCTCTTAATATGGCCATGCACTGCCCTTCTTGTGCTTCTCATGCTGTAGTGGTGTAGGGTTGTCTTCACCAAACGCTCTCTCTCTATCTCCCTCTTGTTCCATAGTGTTCTCTGTCTAGCACGAAGTGCTGGTCTCACCATTATACTATCAGCATAGGCAGAATGCACTTGGGCTTCGCGTCTATGAACGGACCACTGTCTGAAAATGCACTCTGGACTCTCTGGGTGCTTATAGCTTATCTTAATTGCGCCTGATGGAGTTGCGTCTGGCCAATCGCCTCACTTCTGAATTCCTACCCAGTGCCTTCTCTCGCCATGCCTAATACTCTGACTTTATTCTTACTTTGTTAATAATGTTATGCAAGACTTGGACTTTTCTTGAGGATATGAGAATTTTAATCAACATCTTAAATTTGACTTCCTCTCATGTTTATTTCCTTTCATTCGTTTTCCATTTGGAGTCTGTGCATTTTGAATTGAATTGAATTGAATTTTATTTGATCCTGTAAGATTACATTGTGTACAGTAAATGTACGTGTAATATAGGACATGTCAAAGTGTTAACATTTCTTATCACTTATTTTTCTACACCTTTAGCTTACATTTTTACATTACTGATAATGAGTAACAATATATACAAATTTAATGGCATTAGTATTCTGCAACACTGTAAAACTCTTTTTCAATGAGATAGTCTTTAAGTTTCTTTGGAAAGTCATTGTGAAGTACACTATCTTTCAGGGTTTTGGGCAGACTTCTTAGTAGTCTGATACCAAAGTACTGGGGTCCTTTTTCTAGCATTGCCAGTCGGTAGGGTATGCTCCGTACTTCATTCTTCTTTCTTGTATTGTGGGTGTGTACACTAGCATTTGTAATCCAGCCCTCACTACCTTTTGTGATGTACATTATTGTTTTTTATATATACAATGATGAAAAAGTTAAGATATTTAAATCCTTGAAACAGTTTCTGCATGTTTCAGAGGTCTTTCTACTTAAAATGGTCCTAATTGCTTTTTTTTTTTTTTTTTTTTTTTTTTTTGTAATGTGAACACTCGTTTTGTCTCTTGTTTGTTTGAGTTTCCACACACAGTCACTCCATACTGTAAGTATGGTTCGAAAAGTCCATGATACACTGTACACAGAAGGTTCTTGTCTGAATACTGTGATAGCTGCATCATTAAGAATATGACAGAGCTCAGTTTCTTACAGACATTATTAATATGTTTTTTCCATTTCAGTTCATTATCATATGAATTTATTTACTTTTATTTAGGTATCATAATATTTGAATGATTGACAATGCCAATCTATTGGTTAAAAACAAAAGATGAAATAATTTACTTATATTAACTTTCCAAAGGTGTCAAAAGGAATTTTTCATTACAAGATGTCATTTTTCTGGATGGTGATCGTCATACAAACATTTAAAACACAAAATTCCTGTTGCACTAAGGACAAAATACTTGGACAAGAATATGAGATGATGAAACAAACGAAATAAAATCAAAGAAAATACACAATAATAATTAAAGTTATATGAACAAAATTCCAAATGAAACAAAAGTCAAATGAAGAATGTGAGAGAAGATCAAAATTTAATATAATGGTTAAAGTAATGTGAATAAGGATCAGAAATAAAATATTTACAATAAAATATTTACAATGAAACCACTTAACTGAATAAAAATAAAAACCATTTTGATAGAAATTTAAAAAAAAAATTCAAAGCATCTGATGTGATTTGAGCCCACACCCTTTTGAATGAGGTGTATGCACCTTAATCACTACACTACACACCAGTCTGCTTACTGATACTATTTTTAAAGCTCTAGGGCATCATGCAAAATTACAATCTTCCCTCTCCCCCTTCAATTACCTGCAAACGAAGGCCCACCAGGGTAAACAGCTGCAGAGTGTGATATCTGGGACCCTAACCTACACAACCATACAGATGATTTTAAAAAGTCAGTCCCACCACTGAAGACCTCTTCTTGTAAGTCTACCCCAAGCTGCACACCTAGAGACTGTTGTTGTGTTTGTTCATTGACTTAATAAAGTTCTTTTCTTCTGGGTACCTGGGCTCATGTCTAGTTGCTGTCGGACTCACTCAATCACTAACACAAAACAGAGGAATTCTTAAGCAGAAATAATTAATCATTTAAAAAAGTTTGTAAATGGTCAGACTGTAACCATATAAATATCTCTTTTTAATTCTATGTAAGTGTCCTATATCTTTTTCTATTGATACATTCCACATCAATCATATGTCTACAGATCTATAGTTATACCTGCGGGCCTTCGAATTTCACTACTTATATTGATGTTGCTGTGATGGAGTTGGCAAAAAATGTTCCTCTGGCTTGACTGATGTCTGCAGCCCAGTTTTAAACAAATTCACCTCAGACATAATCATTCACTTCAGACAGTTTGGCATCAAAATTAAAATTAAATTAAAATACTACCATTTTGTAACACTTAAATTGAAAAGTTAGAAAACTGAAGTATGTACTTTAACTCATAACGTCTGTTTTAACATTTGTAAAACATTCCAGATGCATATTTTTCTGGAATGTTCTGATGTGTAAATGAGATTATATAAGTTCATATAAAGTGCACCAAAAGTTCAATTTACTTCCCTCAGCTCTCTCTGTTGGTTTGAAAATGTTAAATGAACAACATCAATGTTAGCTGTTCTCAGTTGGGTTTTCTTCTGACAAGATTTTTGTGGTCACTTCTTTGTAACTCAAGGTTTTTTGATCAACACGGTTTTGGATGAAAACATCAAAAATAAACGGTGAAACTAAGATCAAACCAATGTTTCAGTCAATCAGTTAAAAGAAACTGGATGTGAAAAGTAATTCTGAAGTACTCATCCAGGAAAACAAGTATATGTATATGTATGGTATATGTATGGCATTTGTAGATTTAGAGAAAGTCTTTGACAATGTTGACTGGACTAATATGTTCTGAAACTCTGAAGGTAACAGGGATAAACTACATGGAGTTAAAGGCTATTTACAACTTGTACAGAAATCAGACTGCAGTTGTGAGATGCTAAGGACTTGTAAGGGAAGCTGAGCTGAGAAGGGAATGGGACAGGGTTGTAGTCTATTCTCGATGTCATTCAGTCAGTACATTGAGCAAGCAGTAAGGGAAAACAAGGATAAATTTGGAAAGAGAATTACAGTTCACAGAGAAGAAATAAAATCTTTAAGCTCTGCTGACAACATTGCAATTCTGTCAGAGGCACTAAAGGACATGGAAGAACGGTTGAATGGAATCGAAGTCTCTTGAAAAGAAATTATAAGATGACCATCAAGAAAATCAAAACTAGGTTAGTGGAGTGTAATCAAATTAAACCAGGAAATGCTGAGGGACTTACATTAGGAAGTGAGAAACTGAAAGTCGTAGACGAGTATTTGCTGTTTGGGCTCCAAAATAACTGATGACAGCTGAAGTAGAGAGGATATAAAATGCAAACTGGCTATACCAGGAAAAGCATTTCTGAAAAAGAGTATCTTGTTAACAACTTATATTGGGCTGGTGCAAAAGTCTAGTATTTTTCCATAAGTTTAATAAACACAAGAGATACACCTAACAGAAACTTTATTCATCAATAATATACGCTCCTCCACTGTTTACAACAGTCTACCAATACTGGGGTAGTTTTTCAATTCTGAGACTGTAGAAATCACCTGGTTCTGAGGGGAAGAACTCATCAAGTCATGTTTAGAGTGCATTTTCATCCAAAATAAGTTCCTTGCACATTGTTTGATAGAGTGTGGAAAAGATGAAAATCTCAGGGCACAAGATCAGGTGAAAAATGTGGGTATGGAATGACTTCCCAACCCAACTCCAGAACATTGTTTTTAGTCAGTCTAGAACACTGTGGACTGGCATTATCATGGAGTAGCAACACTTCATGCAGTCTTCCTGGTTGTTGTTCTCAGATTGTGTCTGCAAGAGGTCTCTGTTGTTGACAATAAATGTCAGCAACAACTTTTACCCCTCAGGGAAGCAATTCATAGTACAGTACACCATTGATGTTCCACCAGATGCATAACATTATCTTTTGTGGATGAGTGCAGGTTCCTATGGAGGGGGGGGGGGGGTTGCTGCTTTTTTGGGTTCAATCATTCTTTTCTTCTCCTGATGCTAGCATAAAACATAATTTCTCATCAACAGTAATGACACAGAATAGAAATGGTCAGTGTTGTCCACAAGGCAATTGATGATGAGCAAGCAGAGATGCACATATGGCCACCTGCTGATTTTTGTGATTTCAGCTAAAAGCATGCAGTACCCATACACCTGCCTTTGAACCTTCCTCACTGCAAATGATTGATTGATTGATTTTTATTGTTGTAGAGACCTCAGAGATCATCTGAGGCATTACAAAAGTAAATATTACATAGTATAAATGTTACACAAATAATTACAAAAACAAGAAAAATATTATACAATATAAATATTACACAAATAATTATGGTACCTTCACACAAAAACAAAACAGAGAAACTTCTGATACAAATTGATATTGCTTAGTAAATTTAGCCAATTACAGACTTACTCATATATAGAATCATATAAAAACTGATCACAAATGTAGACATACCATATTCTTTTAAAAATTTATCATTTTCATAAATGCTGAGCTCAAGAAGAAATTCTTTCACTTTTTAATTTTTTTTTTAATTTTATGGACTTGTATAAGAAGCACTTTTGTGTTTTTTTATAGTCTTCTGTACAACTGGGGCGAGTGGTAGGAAGTCTCTCTAGACCTGCCGTGTGGCGGCGCTCGATCTGCAATCACTGATAGTGGCGACACGCGGGTCCGACGTATACTACCGGACCGCAGCCGATTTAAAGGCTACCACCTAGCAAGTGTGGTGTCTGGTGGTGACACCACAATATTGTTGAACTGAGTTGTATTATTGAGTAAAAACTTGTATAAACCTTTGTATAACTGACTAGAGTGGTCCAGTGTAGGCCACAAAATAAAAAATAAAATAATAACCAAATATCATAGCGGACTTAATTTTTTTATGTTGGCACAAATAAATATGTATATGTTTGCAACACAAGCAAACATTTTGCATTTTTGCATAACATTTCGTTGATTGACTTGAAGCATGGACATGAATTAAATGTCAAATGGAGACTGGCCCTGTGAACTGATGCAGTGTTCAACCCTGAGGTCGGTTTGCAACAGAGTGCCATTCCTCTCTTCTGTCTGCCTTCCTTTTCATTTCCATGTGTGTGTTACATCCAATGTCACTCATGATCTGTTGCATGTATGATATCCTTGGTCACCCCCACTGATTCCTTCCCTCAATAGCTCTTTATGCTATTGTTCCAATGATGTTGTTGTGTCACAGGATGTGCCCTACAAGTTCGTCTCGTTTGGATGTGCCTCCACAGAGATCTGGTTTCCTGTACTCTTCTAAGCACCTCTTTATTTGTTACTTTGTCTCTCCAGCTGATCTTCATCATCCTTATATAGCACCACATCTCCAGGACCTCTAGCCATCTTCTCTCTTCTCTTCCCATTGTCCAAGTTTCACATCTGTATAGGGCTACACTCCAAATGAAAGCTTTCATGATATGTTTCCTTATTTTTAGACTGATGTTCTTGCTGGTGAGTAAGTTCCTTCTCTGATTAAATGCAATTTTGGCCTTTTGTATTCTGCTCGCAATTTCTTTCCAGCTTCTACCATCCTTGTGATATTGCTTCACAGGTAAGTAAATTCCTTTATCACTTCCAGCTCCTCTCTTACAATTCTTATTCTCTGAGGTTCATATTCTGCTCCTGTACTGCATACCATCATTTTACTTTTTTTCTTATATATTCTCGTTCCATACTGATTGCATAGAATCCTTTCCATTGTTCTGAGGACTTCCTCTAGATCTTCTTTTATCTCTTAACATGTCTATCTTCTGCCCATTAATTTTGATCACCACCTCAGTAGTTTCTTGAACTTGGTCTATAGCTTCCTGGATGTAAGCATTGAATATAAAAGGAGAGAGAGTACATCATTGTCTTACCCCTTTTCTAATATTTGCTTCTTGTTCCTGGTGACAGTTCCTAATCACTGTCACCTCATTCTTATAGAAACTATCAGACAGATGTCTTTGTACTTCATTCCACTATTCCTCAGTACTCTGAACATCTCTTGCCAGTTGCATTTTTGTATAATCTCTTGTTTTCTATAAGCGCAATAACATCTGCTGTAATCCATTTCCTCTTGTTTTTCTGTTTAGTTTTTCCAACTATCTTTTCTGCTGTCTTGTATATAACAGATTTTTTTGGTGCTAACACTAGCATTCTTTTTTTCTTGGCTTTCTCTGTGCTGCAACCTAAGGACATAGACCATTATCCTTCCCCTTCCACAGAAGCCTGCTGTCTCCAAACAGCACATCACATCACACTACAGATAATCTTTACCCTGACATATACATACAACCAAATAACTTCAATAGCCTATTCAACACACAAAGAGAAAAAAGAAACACAAAACACAATATATATATCAACTACTTCATGGGCGTCAATGCATTATGAGCATTAGGTATAATGACCTCTGCTGAAAAGTAATAGTAGTATAAGCAGCAGGAAAAAGTGATCACTGCTGCACACCTGTCAGGTCCAATATACCTTCCTTTCTTGACTTCTTTAATATTTCCTGTGGAGTCACTTCTGACACTTCTCTAAAAATAAGAATGAGATTGATATACTTCATCTGTCTGAACACCATGTAACCGTGAAGACGGAAAGTGTCAGTATAAATTGGTATAATTTAGCATCTTACACTTGCAGATCTGGCATGGATAAAGGAGGAATTGCAATTTACACAAAATGAGGGTATAAGTACAAAACTGTAGAAGTAAGCAAATTTTGTGACAATCAGCACTTTGAAGTTTGTGCATGTGAACTACAGCGAAATAATGTAGTGTTAATATTAGTAACAGTGTATAGGTCCCCACTAGGAGATTGGGAGCTATTCATAAAAAAAAGTTTGACTCCCTATTATGCTGTCTGTCAGACAAAAAGAAGAAATTATTAATCTGTGGTGATTTCAATGTAAACTTCTAAGCAATTCTGATAGGAAAACTGGACTAGAAGTGTTATTAATGAAATATAACTTGGAATCAGTGTTCAATTTCCCTACACATATAGCTCAAGACAGTAGCACTCTAATAGATAATGTATTTGTACAGCAAGAGGATGTAAAACTAATACATGCTTTCCCTATGGTAAATTGATTATCAGACCATGATGCACAACAGATTAACTTACGGAACTTAGCAGGGTGTACAGTTCAGAAACCATTAAGTAGAAGTATAAGGCTGGTTGACCCAGTATCTATAGAGCACTTCAGAGAAAGTTTAAGAAATGTTTATTGGGGAGATGTAAACATTGAGCCAAATGCCAAAGATAAATGCAACATATTTTTTGATAAATTTATACCCCTTTTTGAACACTGTTGCCCCCAAAAAATTATTAAACGTAACACCAAACAGTTTTCAAAGAAACATTGGATCACTACTTTCAGGAAGAAAAAGAAAATTGTATGAAGGGGCAAGCATTAGTAAAGACCCAGAAGTAATTTTACTTTACAAAAATTATTGTAACATACTGAGAAAAGCTGTCAGAAAATCAAAAAATATGTACGAGGATTGTACCAAAAGTAAGGTTCCCAATGAGCTACAGCCTCGAGGAAAGGTTCTAGGCTAAATCCGACAACAGTGCCGTGCACAGTGGCTCCCCCACTCTCCAACCCGCCTGTCCGCGATTCGCTATGTTGCTCAGAGATGGAACTTTTGATCACCGCAAGGTTCAAATAGTAATCTGGTTTCTCCACAGAAGGAAGTTACCACCCGTGGAGATTTATCGGCAGCTGACTGAGGTTTAAGGTGAAGAGTGCATGTCTGTTCAGCACGTCCGCAAATGGTGCAAGGCTTTCGCTGAGGGTCACACTGAAGTTTATGATGAATAACGGAGAGGAAGTCTGCTGGTTTTGGATGTGATTGTCCAGAAGATCAACAGTGAGCTACTCAAAGATCGAAGGGTCACTGTCCATGAACTTGTTGAACGCATTCCTGAAGCTTCGCATGGCACAACTGAAAGAACTTTAACAGAAACGTTGGGTTATCAGAAGGTGTGTGCTTGCTGGGTCCTCTGGATACTGACTGACAGACACAAGGAGCAACGCCTTGACGGTGCTCACAAGTTTCTTCAAGAATATAAGGGGGGAGGCAACAAGGAGAAGTTGTTGGACTCTAACATCATGGGAAATGAAATGTGAGTGTTTCCTTACACCCCTGAAATGAAACAACAATCTTGTCAGTGGTGCCACTCCAGTTCACTGCCACCAAAGAAATTCAAACAAACACAGTAAGTAGGAAAGGTTATGCTGACTGTGTTTTGGGATCTGAAGGGGACATTCCTCATCGATTTCATGGAACCTGAGACAACAATAAACTTAGACAGATATTGTGAAACATTGACCAAACTCTGGTGAGCAACCCGGAATCACCGGAGTGGATGACTGACAGAGGGAGTAGTACTTCTTCATGACAATGCCCAACACCACATCACTTGTCAAACACAGGAGCTTTTGAAGAAATTTGGGTGGACTGTTATGCCCCATCCCCCGTACAGCCCAGACATAGCCCCCAGTGATTATCACCTCCTCCCCATACTAAAGGAACACTTAGTGGCAAACGCTTCAAGGCCAATGATGAAGTCCAAGCAGAGGTCACACGCTTCCACAACAGGTTGGTGGGAGACTTCTTTGACTTAAGAATACAAAAGCTTGAGCATCGTCTTCAAAAGTCTGTCGAAAAAAATGGAGGCTATGTTGAAAAATAGACAAAGGTGTAAGCTTTTCAATGATGTATAAATTAGTAACAATAAACAATGTTTCATATTTGCAAAAAAATATGGGAACCTTACTTTTGGTACAACCCTCATATATATTAGAGATGAAGCTAACAACTCGGACAATAAAATGAAATCAGTATGGAATGTTGTTAGAAGAGAGACAGGAAAAGTTACCACTGGAGTAGGAAGTATTACTGTTAAAGAGAGTGAAACCATCTTAACCAAAAGTACACAAGTAGCTAATGTATTTAACAACCATTTCTTAAATGCAGGTGCAAAAATTGGTGAGAGTAGTTCAAAACAAAAAGCCAAGCAGTACATAGAAGAGTCAATTTTGAGAACTCTCAGTCAGATTAGTTTTTGCCTACCAATCTCATCTTAAATCATTAAATCTTTAAAAAATAAATCTTCTGTTGGAGATATTAAACCAATGTGGAGCTGTTACGATTGATGTTCTGAGTCAAACATGTATTGTATCGCTAACACAATGTATTTTCCCAGACAGGTTAATTTATGTCATTGTCACGCCTCTCTACAAAAAAAGGGAACAACACAGATGTCACCAATTACTTGCCAGTATTCTTGCTTACAGAATTTTCAAAAATCGTCCAGAAACTAACGTACTCAAGAGCGGTTAGCCATCTCAGCAGTAATGGGATACTTAGAAAATTACAGTTCGGATTTCAAAAATGCTGTTCTACTGAGACAGTGATATACAATTTCACTACCAACATAATAGAGTTTTTATATCATAAAACATCAACAACAGGAATTTTCTAACTTATCCAAAGTATTTGACTGTGTGAACCATGACATTATGTTACAGAAATTACAATTGTATGGTATAAATAGAACAGCATATGAGTGGTTTAAGTCATATATACAGAACAGGAAGCAAAAAGTTGCTTTACATGGTGTAAATGTTTTAAGGAAGTTTCCCACTTCATCTAACTGAAGTGAAATTACATTAGGTGTTCCACATGGTTTGGTCATGGGTTCGCTTCTGTTCCTGACATATGTGGATGACCTCCCTTCTTATCGGAAACAAGAAGCTAAACTGACACTGTTTGCTGATGATGCAAGCATCGTTATTAATCCAGTAAAAGAAACTCCAACATAAAACGATACAAATAATGTCTTTGGAAATGTTATTGATTGATTTTCCGCAAATCGGCTTGGTCTGAACTTTGAAAAAACACTGTACATCCAATTTTCGACTGCAAGGAGTACAGTTCCTTCAATAAGTATAACACATCAGTGGAGATCAGTAGCCAGGGTAGAACATACTAAGTTTTTGGAAGTACATACAGATGAGTATCTTAAATGGAAAATTGATATTTTGGGTTTCCTAAAGCGACTAGGTTCAGCAACTTTTGCAATCCAATTAATTGCTAATTTTGGGAATATAGAAATTAGCAAGCTAATATACTTTGCATACTTTCACTCTCTGACATCATACGGAATGATATTTTGGAGTAACTCAACACTTATGCAAAAAGTATCACTGCTCAAAAGAAAGTGGATAGAATAATGTGTAGGGCTCACAGTCGGCATCTGTTTAAAAGGTTAGGAATTCTTACAACAGCCCCAGAGCACATTTACTGAGTAATGAAATTTGTCCTCCACAAAGTCGACCAGTTTAAAAACAACAGTGACATTTAATGATTATAATACTAGAAGAGAAAAAGACTTACAGTATCCTCTGTTTAATCTACCTTTGGCATAGAAAGGGGTAAAATATGCTGCTGTAAAACTTTTTGATAAATTATCAGATGAAATAAAATGTCTGACAGACAGCAGTAATAGTTTTAAAAATAAATTGAAATCATATGTCCTTGCAAATCCTTCTACACCATAGATGAGTACCTGAATAATAATAAATAAGTCTATAGGTATAATATATGCATTCTGTGCCATTTAACGGAATGGGGTGGACTTCAAAAAAGGGCTATTAGAATAATGAAAAGGGTTCCTTGTCGAGTGTCATTTAGTGTCAAGTTTAATGAATTGAAAATAACGAGTTTTCCTAGCTTCTACATCTATGAATGTGTCTGCTTTCTGAAATCTCACCAGAAGTTTTCAACATTAAATAATCAGGTTCATAACCGTGAAAGAAGGCACAGAGATGATTTTCACAGAGACACCTACAAAGGAGCACTCTACCAAAAAAGTATAAACTACCAGTCCAGAATACTTTTTAGTGCATTGCCTGCTACAATAATTTCATAAATTCAAGGTAGATCTTAAACAATTTTTACTAACACATAGTTTTTATAACATTGAGGAATATCTGAATATGGAAAAGTAATATTATTTATATATACTGATATAAAGTATTTGTATTTATTATTCAAGTTTTTGAAACAAATTACACATAAGAAATTATATTGTAATTGACTATATCCATACAATGTATATTGTTAATGGATGAATAAAGAGACTGAAATGATTGATTGAATTGAATAAAAATTTTAAGCTCAAAAAAATAAATAAATAAAAACTTTGATTCATGTGTGCATTTATAATGCAATTGACACGTTCCACATCATAATGGTTGCCACAAAATTGATCAATGCAACACATAACTAACTAACTAACTAACTTAAATGGTTGTAAACGATCGACATGGACAAACATTGACCTCATTGGCAACTATAACTTCACATTCACAGGTGACTTGATTTCAATAATTTGGTACAGACCTTTTTACTATGTTATAGATTTTTTTCATTGTCCCATTTGGATTATATAGTCTCAACAATGTCATGCACCCACCTATTTTGTACTGAGCTAGCATACCCACTCACTTCACTGTCTCTTCTTGCTTCTCCAACAACTTAATGTTTGCTTGCTGGAGTTTCTTCCACAATTCTCTTTTTGTTCTTGCAAAATCATGGATCGACTCCCAATCTTCTTACCATACACCACCTCAAATGGTCACAGTCTCATGTTAGAGTGCACTTTGGAATTATACACACTCAGTGCGAAGGACAAATACATCTCCTAGTCTGAATGATGGACATTCATTCAATAACTAAATATCTTCATAATTATGCAATGAATTAGTTTCATCCTTCCATTTGCTTGAGGATGAAGTGGACTAGTTCTACACTACTTTACCATCAATAACTCACACAACTGCTCCATCAGGTCTAACATGAAGCTCATTCTGTGGTCCATAATGATTGTCTGCAGCACCTCAAACTTCCAATACCCATCTATTAATTAACACTTTAACATCTGTGGGGTGCCTGGTGGCCTGTCATCTGCTCAATCTCAGTGTAATGAGAAAAATGCCTTTTTATATTCAGTACAAAATGATTACCTGATGGTGTTTAGTTGAATGACCCTAAAATGTCTGCCCCATGATTCTGACAGATTCTGTTGCTTCTAGGAACCTCTGTGATAGTATCTGCTTTTGATTCAAATCCGCATACTACACACAGTGTGCACAATTCCTTATGTACTGCTTAAAATCGCTTTTACTCTCTTTCCACCAGTACTTTTTTGCTGCTCTCCAATTCATCAACTTGCCTCTGCCATGGCCTAATAAGATATGATTATGCATTTCCTTTAGTATTTCGTCCCCCAGTTTGTTGGTACAACCACTCTGTAATCTTACTCTCGTACACATCACTATTAAAATTCTCTGTCTCTGCACAAGTTTTGAAAGCTTCGAGAGGTGTAAGATATACAAAAGCACAACTTTTTAGTTATCTTCATTTTCTCTTGTTGTTGGTTCTAGTTCTTGCATCTAGGGGTACATTCTTGTGTCTTAAATTTTGATTTAATGTTGTGGGTTTCTGATGACTACTTGGCTAATGAAGATTTGCCTGTATATTTCTTGAATTTTATTCTTTGTCACATTTTTCAGTGTCACACCATCTTTACAATTACATTATTAGAGACACAACTGAAAACACATCTGATTCCCTCACTCCTATCTATTTCACAGATTTTACAGAGCAAAAGAGTTGACAAACTTTCTTGACAAAGAAAAATTGTCACCAAGTTATAACACTATTTTATAAATGAATCCAAAAATAAATTTTATAGTTAGCATTAGATTGTGCAATTAGTAATATGAATTTTAAGTATGCCAGATATTTTGTAATTTCAAATATGTCCAAAACATGAGAAATTTTTGCTGTACCTACAGAGCACTAACAAATTAACTTATTTATACATTTTAGCCAGAAATTTTTAATACATCATATTCATAATCACATGAAGTTCATTCAGTTAAATAGCGGATATAATATTCAACTATACAAGAACCAATAGTGTACATGGTATTGGTTATATATATATTTTAAAAAAGGTAACGTTAGAGAAGAGTGCCCAATTACAACTCATAGTCCAAATTTTGTCTGTGTGCACAATATTTCGTCATGCATGCTAAACTCATGCCTCATTCCTCAAAGGCTTGACATGGTGCTTGTATCACTGTTATTTCCCTGCTTAGCCTGTCTGCATTTTCATGCTTCTTCCCTGGTTTTTGGATTACTTCATACTCAAATTCACTGAGTTTTTAATTCCCACTTCTCAGTCTACTGAACACATTCTTCAAACCTAGTAACCATGTCAAAGTGGCATGTTCTGTCACTACTGTGAACTTACTTCCATACAGGTAACACTGGAATTATTGTACTCCTTAAACCAAGCTAAGATCCCTCTCTGTGCCACAGAATGACTCTTCTCCTCTCCATCCAACTGTCTTGGTGCTAAAGCAATTCTTGCCCATCGACTGTTTGACTCAAAATGCACCCAAGAACATGGTTCGCTGCATCACATGACAACATATACTCCTTCTGAAAATCTGGAAACATCAACACTGGACTCGATATTATCATCTTCTTTAATTCAACAAACACTTTCTGACATACGTCTGACCACACAAACTCAATAACCTTCTTCAACAACTGTGTAAGCAGCCGTACCATATTCACAGATCCCTTCACAAACTTTCCACAAGAATTTGGGAGACCAAGAAAAGATTATAAAATTTTGGTTGTTCTTGGTACTGGAAAATCTTGCACTGTTTTCATCAATCTAGGATCAGTTCTTACAGCATCCTTACTAATTATGTGATCTAAATAGTTCATTTCTTCTAGTCCTAAGTGTCAATTTCTATACTTAGTGCCAATTATCTGCCCATAGCCTCTTAAATACCTCCCTTAGTCATTGTGTATGCTTCTGTATATCTCTCTAAAAGACAATTATGTCATTGAGATTGGTGTACCTTGACTGACACAGTTTCAATCGTTTTAGTACCCTGTCCAATAAGTGATGAACTGTTGCTGCTGTATTTTTCAAAACAAATGGCATTCTTCTATACTGCTAGTGTGACCAAGCTGCTGAAAACCCAGTCTTCGCCATTTTCTATGGAGCCACTTCTAACTGATGGTATCCACTCTTTTGAAGTCCACTCTTGACAAGTAATGGCATTGCCCAAGATTATCAGTCATTTCTGCAAGGTTTGGAATTGGATAGGCATGTGTCACGGTGTTAGTACTTAAATGGTAGTAGTCACAACAAAATTGATATTTCTTTTAGTCATTGATAGATTTCTTCAATACATTTACAATTGCGGTCTCCCAGGGGCTAGTACTTTCTTCTATTATACCATCTCTAATTGTTGATTAATAAATTCTTCAGTTGCAGAGACCATGGTATTTTGTATGGCCTCCAATATATTGATGCTTTGTTCCCTGTCAGAATTCTGTGTTGTGTTACTGTTAGCAGGCTATGGCCCATGTGGGAAAAACAGATGTTGAAATTCTAGTGACAGTTTCTCCATCTGTGTCTCCTCTGTCCCCTTCAAATGCTTCAAATTTTCATGAAATATAGTCCTAGTGGCATCCTGTGCCCCCTTACAGCCTACACCTTCTGTGTGGCAGTCTTCCTCATTTAGAATTTCTAATGTGGCAAAAATATACCCTTCAACAGCTTACCTCAGTACCAAAGTTATTTGCACTGAAGG
The DNA here is from genome assembly GCF_023897955.1 of Schistocerca gregaria. Classification (NCBI taxonomy): domain Eukaryota; kingdom Metazoa; phylum Arthropoda; class Insecta; order Orthoptera; family Acrididae; genus Schistocerca; species Schistocerca gregaria. The sequence continues at coordinate 1,090,470,320 of NC_064920.1, read as the reverse complement.
GTACCACCTTGCCTCCGGCTCTCCCTTGTATGCATACGGTACTACATTTTACCAAACAACATGCTGCAATTAACACTTCATTACCCTCCAGTGGTTCCACTATGTACAACATATCAATTGGTATGTCAGGCTCCACATTCACCGATAGTGACATCCTGATGCTGCTTGACATACAGTCATGTGAATTAAGCCTTAACTTTGTTGTCCACAGTTTAAATGGATTGTCTCATATACTAGATGCTTCCTGCAACAGATTAACATTGACAACAACTTCATGTCTTGTATACTGGACACTCCTCACTACAGATTAGCATTGACAACAAGTGCACTTAGGCATAATTTCTTTCCACTGAGCTTCTCTCCACATCATCAAAGATAAATTGTGGCATGACGCTGATGCAGAAAGTCTAACCCTAGGGTCATGCTGTAAACCTCACTTACATGAGGCACCACTTTCACAGACTAAACTTGGTTGTCTCTGATGAAAAAGTCCCCATTACCAACCAAAATAACAATATATCACTGTCCTACAGCACACAACTTCCCCCCAGAGGGCTTGCCCTCTTTGGTGAGTTCATGTTTGGCTACCACAGGGCCCCAGCCTCTGCAGCATCTTTTCTCTTCCATGCTGCATGTCTGTCCTTTTGCTATTCCTTTTCCCCTCCCTTGGGGAACATGTAGGGGGTATTTTTGGGACTGTGCTCCTCATTTTCAGTAGTTGACATAAGAACAGCCACACCACTGTTTTTTATTCCTTTTTTTTCCTTTCTTTGTTCCCCTTCTCCTATCCTTTCTCTGCTTTGGCTTTTGAGGCTCCTCTTTTACTTCTTTCTCCCTGGCACTCCTGAAGGTCAGTCCATACATCTGATGCTTAACAGGTGACTAGGTAATGTGTAATTCCCAGCCCCGGGTCGACAGGTAGGGTTTGCACATACAACCTGGTAAAGGCCAGGCCCAGGGAAGTGTGACTGCCTGATCTGCTACCTTCCAAAATTGCCAATTAGACCCTCACTCAGGTGTTCAAGAGGTGTGACCTTAGTTGTGAACAATCACCTAAGGCTATCTAGCCCCTCTCTGAGGGGAGGGGGGCCCAGTTGGAAGGACCATGCCATCGGAGATGCTAGCAGTCATGGGGGATTTTCTCGCAATGAGCCAATCATCTTCACAATCAATGTCTACGAAACGTAAAAGGGATGAGGCTAATGATTCAAAGACCCTTCCAGATGCACCATGGCTCCTTGTGGTTTCACGTACTGCAGATGGTCAGTCCTTTGCAATGGTGAGACTGTTTCTTATTCAGAAAGGTGTTGATACAATTGCCAGCCCTGTGAAATCTGGCTCTCGTTTACGTAATGGCACTTTGCTTTTGGAGACTATTTCTGATTCTCAAGCACAACAATTGCTTGCCACTTTGTGTCTCCACAGCTATCCTGCTTGTGTCGAGGCCCATAGAACTCTGAATTCTTCCCTTGGTGTTATTTACACTAGGCTGCTCAATCGTCTGACCAAGGCAGAAATCTGAACGTAGCTCTCTGATCAGGGTGTCATTGCTGTCCATCGGGTGGTGAAAAAGGTAGATGCATCCTTAATGCCCACACGCACTCTTTTTCTCACCTTTGATAGAGCGGTGATTCCAACCAAGATCAAAGCAGGCTATGAAGTTAACACAGTGAGACCATACATTCTGAACCTGATATGCTGCTACTAGTATCATCATTTCAACCACACTCAAATGTCTTTTTGACACCCAGCCAATTGTGTAACATGTGGTAGGGATGCTCACGAGGGTTGTTGGCCACCTCCTTCTCCCTGCTGTATCAACTGCAATGGAGACCATGCTGCCTCCTCTCGAGACTGTTCGATGTATCTTGATGAGAGGGTTGTCCAGGAGATCTGGGTGAAGTAAAAAGTGCCTTACCCAGTCACTTGCAAGTTATTGGAAAGTTTAAAACCTTGCATTCTACCGTCTGGCACTTATAGTACTGTTTTTGTTACATCTCACTCCATGAAGACACAGACATGCGACCTCAAATTCAGCACTGCAGTTGTGAAAGAGCCCAGTGTCATGGTAGCGTCCCAGTCTCCTCCTCGTCCAGCTGTGCAACAAGCCACCAAACATTCACCTCCTGGGTTGAAGTCACCTGCTGCACAACTGGTAGGCTGGAAAGGACAGAAAGAATACTCCCGCAAAGACTTCCTATGTCCCTCTCGCCAAACATCTTAGTCTTCCTCTGAAAACTGCAAAGGCTCCAAGAAGTCAAACAAAGGCAAACAGTCTTCTCCTTCACTGACTCAGAGATTCTGTTTGACAGTGTCGCCATGTGATACCCTCGCCTAGCTGACCTCCGTGTCGCTTGTGCACACCACCAACCGTTTTTCTGCCCTGGACCCCCAGATTGATAAAGGGAGAATGCTGATGCCTCTGTAGATCTCATGGAGCAGGATCCTCCAGCCTCTGTGCCCTGTAGCACTGAGTCTCTGAAGACTGACACTCGGCAGCTACTGAGGTCACACCTCTTCATTTTTTCCCTCCTCCCATTTCCTTGTTGTGATCTTCGCTCAAACAAATAGGATTTACGGCTGCTCTTAGAATTGCAGTGCCTGCCCGTTCTCTGCCTCCAGGAAACAAAACTGCGTCCTCACGACCGCTTTGAGCTCTCGCATTTCTTCGCAATCCGTTTTGATCTTCTCTCCCCCCCCCCCCACCCCCCCCACCCCCCCCCCCCCCCCACCCCCCCTCCGAGGAAGGATACTGCTCATACGAGATGATGTTAATAGTCAGCCCATCTCCCTGACTACCCGCCTTCAAGCTGTTGCAGTTCACCTTTTCCTTCCTCACTTGACCTTTCTCTTTGTAACGTTTACATCCCTCCGTCATTTGATGTTACAAGGGCAGACTTCCTCCTGCTTACTGGGCAGCTACCTCGACTCTTTCTGCTCCTCAGTGACTTTAATGTCCTCGATCCCATTTAGGGTTCTCCCAGAACCTGTCCAAGAGGTGCCCTCTTGGCTGACCTAATTAACCAACTTAACCCCCTCTCTGCCTTAACACAGGAGACCGTTCTCTCTGACACATACTCGAGCGATCATTTCCCATGTGCTGTCCGTTTGCTGACTCCTACCTCACCTACGTGCACACCCAAATGGCAGCTTACTAAGGCCGACTGGAGGCTTTACTCCTCCCTGGCAACCTTCGATGAACTGCATTTCCCCAGTTGTGATGACCACGCAGAATATCTTACAAAAGTTATCCTTACCGCCGCAGAATGTTCCATTCCTCACACTTTCTCTTTACCACGCCATGTCCCAGTCCCTTGGTGGAGTGGGGCGTGCTGCGACGCAGTTCACACGTGGATACGTGCTCTCTGGGTTTTTAACCCTCGTCCTATGATGGCAAACTGCATTCATTATAAACAGTTGCATGCACAGTGTCATAGCATTCTTCGGGATAGCAAAAAAAAGTTAGCTGGGTTTATCCACTAAATCTTTTAACAGTTTCACTCCCTCTTCCATCGTTTGAACCAACCTACGACGGCTTTCTGGAACCAAGATCTATTCCCCAATTTCTGGCCTGACACTAGCAGATGATGTACTGGACCTTATTGCTATCTCCAACACCATGGGCCGCCAATATGTGGAGATTTCGAGTTCTACCCACTATCACCCTACCTTCCCCTATCGGAAATGAGCGGAGGAGACTCAGGCGATACACTTCTCTCCTCAGAATCGTGATTGCTATAATGTCGCCTTTACTGTGAGAGAGCTAGATCGTACTCTAACTTCATCCCGATCCTCTGCCCCAGGGCCAGACGCCGCCACATTCATATGTTGCAGCACCTTTCTCATGTGGGCAAGCACTTTCTGCTTCATATGTCAACTGCATCTGGGCAGAGAGCACGTTTCCCAGATGCTGGCGTGAAGCCACTGTCGTACCCATACCTAAGCACTGCACTTGTAAATATTATTGTACAAAGTCAAGATCGCTGTTCACCGCTGATGCTAAATTAAAACTAAGTATTTAATTGTGTTCCTGACTACTAACTTTCTAATCACCTAAGATGTACCAGATACATCTCGTCAAGTACAGTTCGTTGATCCTCATGTCACCTCGTGATGAGACTGATAGACAAATTGCGTGACTCAGCCGGGTTACCCTTTTTCCGTGAGGCTCACAGTTCCGCCTGATACATAGCAGGCAACATGTTGCCTGGTCGTACGAGTCCTGTTTCAAATTGTATCGAGCGAATGGACGTGTACGGGTATGGAGACGTCATGAATCCATAGACCCTGTATGTCAGCTGGTGAGGGCTATGTAATGGTGTGGGGCGTGTGCAGTTGCAGTGATATGGGACCCCTGATACGTCTAGATACGATTCTGACAGGCGACACGTACGTAAGCATCCTGCCTGATCACCTGCATCCATTCATGTCCATTGTGCATTCCGACGAACTTGGGCAATTACAGCAGGACAATGCAACACCGCAAACGTTAAGAATTGCTACAGAGCCGATCCAGGAATACTGTTCTGAGTTTAAAACTTCCGCTGGCCTCCAAACTGCATTGAACATTATTGAGCATATCTGGGGTGCCTTGCAACGTGCCGTTCAGAAGAGATCTCCACTCCCCTCGTACTCTTACGGCTTTATGGACAGCCCTGCAGGATTCACGGTGTCAGTTCCCTCCAGCACTACTTCAGACTTTAGTCGAGTCCATGCCACGACGTGTTGCAGCACTTCTGCGTGCTCGCTGCGGCCCTACAGGACATTAGATAGGTGTACCAGTTTCTTTGGGCCCTCAATATATACACTCCTGGAAATTGAAAAAAGAACACATTGACACCGTTGTGTCAGACCCACCATACTTGCTCCGGACACTGCGAGAGGGCTGTACAAGCAATGATCACACGCACGGCACAGCGGACACACCAGGAACCGCGGTGTTGGCCGTCGAATGGCGCTAGCTGCGCAGCATTTGTGCACCGCCGCCGTCAGTGTCAGCCAGTTTGCCGTGGCATACGGAGCTCCATCGCAGTCTTTAACACTGGTAGCATGCCGCGACAGCGTGGACGTGAACCGTATGTGCAGTTGACGGACTTTGAGCGATGGCGTATAGTGGGCATGCGGGAGGCCGGGTGGACGTACCGCCGAATTGCTCAACACGTGGGGCGTGAGGTCTCCACAGTACATCGATGTTGTCGCCAGTGGTCGGCGGAAGGTGCACGTGCCCGTCGACCTGGGACCGGACCGCAGTGACGCACGGATGCACGCCAAGACCGTAGGATCCTACACAGTGCCGTAGGGGACCGCACCGCCACTTCCCAGTAAATTAGGGACACTGTTGCTCCTGGGGTATCGGCGAGGACCATTCGCAACCGTCTCCATGAAGCTGGGCTACGGTCCCGCACACCGTTAGGCCGTCTTCCGCTCACGCCCCAACATCGTGCAGCCCGCCTCCAGTGGTGTCGCGACAGGCGTGAATGGAGGGACAAATGGAGACGTGTCGTCTTCAGCGATGAGAGTCGCTTCTGCCTTGGTGCCAATGATGGTCGTATGCGTGTTTGGCGCCGTGCAGGTGAGCGCCACAATCAGGACTGCCTACGACCGAGGCACACAGGGCCAACACCCGGCATCATGGTGTGGGGAGCGATCTCCTACACTGGCCGTACACCTCTGGTGATCGTCGAGGGGACACTGAATAGTGCACGGTACATCCAAACCGTCATCGAACACATCGTTCTACCATTCCTAGACCGGCAAGGGAACTTGCTGTTCCAACAGAACAATGCACGTCCGCATGCATCTCGTGCCACCCAACGTGCTCTAGAAGGTGTAAGTCAACTACCCTGGCCAGCAAGATCTCCGGATCTGTCCCCCATTGAGCATGTTTGGGACTGGATGAAGCGTCGTCTTACGCGGTCTGCACGTCCAGCAAGAACGCTGGTCCAACTGTTGCGCCAGGTGGAAATGGCATGGCAAGCCGTTCCACAGGACTACATCCAGCATCTCTACGATCGTCTCCATGGGAGAATAGCAGCCTGCATTGCTGCGAAAGGTGGATATGCACTGTACTAGTGCCGACATTGTGCATGCTCTGTTGCCTGTGTCTATGTGCCTGTGGTTCTGTCAGTGTGATCATGTGATGTATCTGACCCCAGGAATGTGTCAATAAAGTTTCCTCTTCCTGGTACAATGAATTCACGGTGTTCTTATTTCAATTTCCAGGAGTGTATAATTGTCCGACGTTTCGGCCACTTACAATATTGTCCGAAACATCGACCAATTTTACACATAGAGAGTGTGGTCAACAGTCCAGAAGAACTTTATTGACAGTGACAACGGCCGCGGAGGCCTACGCTCCCTCAGCTCCCTCAGCTAGTGGTAAGCCAGCAAATGGAACCTGCGTGTCCATAAGCAGGCTGGATGCAGCTCGTGTAGTAGACACTCGAAATGCCTATTGAGCTCCCACTGGCCAGGAATTATTATTGACTTAATACACGTAAAAGTACTCCCCAAACTTAAATAAGAAAAGCATAATTTGCTGCAATGAAAGCTCATTCACTACAGGGTCAGAAATTATATGTTACAATTTATTTACTTCTCAGAGCATGAATGTACAGGTTTTATATTGTGAAGCAGTCTTAAATATTTGAAGTTTTTCTTTGCTGTTATGGGCAACTTTCACAAATAAATCATATAAATAATCTTAAAAACGATTTATTGAGCATAAAGGAAAACATGCAGGGAAAATAAATGGCAACCTTCCTGTCTTCTTTTGATAAGCTTTAACCAATTACTGCTACGTATTGTCAAAGGTCTCTATTTAATTTCTTGCTCTATTGCAAAAGTTGGGGGGGGGGGGGGGGGCGGCAGCAAATTTAAGGTTCGCACCGTATGTCAGACATCTACAGTACGCCACTGGTTTTGATTCGGCTGAATAACACTGACCAGTGTTCAAGATTGTATAAATAACTATCCGAATTTGCAAAATGTAAATCCTGTTATAGATAACTGTTTTGGTAGTTTGGTGTAATATGAGCTGCATGGCTTTTAACCTGAGCATTGATATTTCCAAAGCTGTTTTCTTTCTTTCCATCGGTTTACTCTGTACCCAATTGTTTGTGTGCCCAGTCACTTGGGTGCACCTTATTGTGTCAACTACTATTTGTGATTTATGTATACTGTCCCAAAGGTGTAATAAGCATACATGAATTTAACTGTGAATTTCTTTTGCAGATGCACATTATTCGCAGCTAAATACATTTGACTTAATTTTTCAAGACCAGTGATAATTTCATACCATCGACAATCCTCTGGTTTTCATATGTCAAACAGTGCGTCTTCATGGCATTACCAACGGACTTAATATTTTTTCCCCTTATCACAGAGTATATGGCCCACATATTGCTTTACGTCCAGGGATGTCAGTGTCATGAATACCTACTCGGTACACTATCGTGTGTTGCACACCATTCAATGAATAACAAATTAACGAAGCATAATGAGAAACAACATTTTGCTTGCTGAAGGAGAAAATTCAGCAACGATCAGCAGCATGGCGAAGTTGTTAAAAGGCTCTTGGACAAAGCAGAGACAAGATAGCGTTAACTGCACAGCTGCGAACGGTCGTTGCTTGCGTAATAAGACGGTATAGTTCGCAGTGTGGTCGAGGAAATGTTCTGTGTTGTGGAAGACTGGCTTTTACTTACGTTTTCATTCTGTTATAGTCTCTTGGGTTTTGTGGCTCGACTGCACTCACTCGAAATTCGCGAAAAATAATGTTATAACGCGAGAGGTGTTGCTGGTTTGTACTACAAAAATTCAGTTAGAATACGTGGCTGCGAGAGGGCACAATGGAACACCAATGCAAGGAAAATTTGCGACAAGAAAGGGGAATTTTAGCTTATTACTACTGTCGCCTCATTTTTATGCCGAATATAATTAAAGAACTATCACCAGTGATACGCTTCGCACAAGGCGACGGGATGTAATACGGATTAAACGAACAACTGGACGGAATGGACGACTGCTGATAACAGAATTTGCGTCAAGTATAAACAAAGTTAAGACGAAAATGTAGCAGAATCATATAAAGGGAAATAACTACTTGTTTAACATCATAAGAATTGGTAAAAATACATCTTCGGAAGAAAAGGATGTCCTCCTATCTAGGGTACTAGATCAAACAATATGACCGATGCACAGGAGACAACAGATGTGTATAGCACCCTCTCCCCTCCATTCTCCACTTTCCTCCTTCCTTCCCTCCCACCCCCCATCCTCCCCACTCACGAAAAAAGATTTTTGTACACGACATCGCTCAAGTGATTACGTGTAAGAAATCGAAGAATGAATATGTACATCTTGAGCAAAATTTTGTGTGTAAAGCACAGGAGGACTAAAGAAGAATAGGATATTAAACATTAAGTAAATAGATGACGCACGTAATAAAGAGGCACTAGAAACATACGCAGAGGAAAGAAATTTATGGATAACCTCTTACCATGAGAATAATCTAATGGGACAGGTATTTAGCTAAATATCTGTTCTATTAAATTATTCTCATGGTATTTATATAAATACCTGTCCTATTAAATTATTATCATGGTAAGAAATACGTAATATGTCATTGGAAGCAGCACTAGAGGAAAAAAATATATGAACAGCCAAAGATCAGAATGTGTACACAAGATTATTGAGGCTGGTAAAGCAGACATTTCATACTCTGTCTTCTCTTTGTAATATAAAATACTACACTCCACAGCCACTAGGCACGTGCACCTACGCAAAATACCGTAAGGTTTGTGAAAACTGCAGTACTCAGAAAGCATGACTCATTCGAATCATAACGGACAGCATAGCTTTATCTAGTATTGGCCCAACGCCGGGGGACTGCGAAGATTTGACAATCATCTCCTGAGGGCTGAGCTGGTCTACAGCTGGCGATTATGTCGGATTCCTCTTGTCGTGGAACCACTTGACTGTGCTGTCAAAATTAAAATCTAACAGATATTTTTACTTAAGCTGGTCTAACAGCCCCTGTTAACATATTCCTGTACAGAGTAGGAGGAGTCGCCTGTCGAAGTCTTTCAAACTCGGTTTAAGCCTTACTTTATCTGAAACCAAGTTTTTAATGGTTGCTGGCATTTTATTTAAGATGTGTGTTCCTGAATGTTGGACTCCTTTTGGACCAATTTAAGGGATTTTAGGTCTGTATTTAGATTGTTCTTATTCCTAGTATAGATACTATATATTGAGCTATTGACTAGAAATATAGATATATTACTTGCAACAAATTTCATTAGGGCACAAATATACTGGGAAGCACGGTTAGAATACCCAGTTCCTTTAATAGGTTTCTACAAGATGTTCTTCAATTCATACCACAAATGATTCTTGCTACACGCTTTTGCACGCTAAATTCTTCTGCTCAGTTTCATGAGTTACCCCGGAATATGATCCCGTATGACATAATAGAATGAAAGTAAGTAAAGTATGACAGTTTTTCTGTATTAATATCCCCTACATCTGACACCATTCTCACTGTAAATACAGGCTCCATACCGTAAATCGCGGATTTTGATGTGCTTCAAATATGTTGTAGAGGCACTTACCACGAGTACCTGGCTATCCGGTTTTTTAGCGACCGGCCCTGGTTTTTGAGAAAATCGATTTTGAAGTTTATTGCGCACTTTATATATCGGTAACAATACTTGTAATACAATTAAGTCGGCGTAGCGCAGCGGTAAAGGTTCGCGGCTACCGCGCTCGAAGTACCGTGTTCGAATCCTGCTTGTGTAACATCTTCTTTTTTCAAAATCGACCGGATTTTTCAATTTTATTTCAGAGAATATCAACACACAGTGTAATATCAACACACAGTGTAATGTGTGCGAAATTATAAAAATATATTCAGTTATTAATTTATTCAATTATTCATTCCGTTTGTGGTTCGCAGTTGGAGATCCAAATGGTCGTACAACGGTCGTTTCTTGTATTATCTGAAATCGATCTCCGCCCATTATCGTCCCCTCTCCCGTGAATACCGTTAGCGGTAACGGGAACCCCAGCTCCTAGCTGCGGCCAATGGGGATGCGATTTGCATTCCTTTACGTTCGCATCCAACTACAGCGTCAGTTGCTCGGAAAGCGTCTCTATTGCCGTGTGTTAGAAAAATTCCGTGAAATGGAAGAACCAAGTGTTTCTGCAGTAGTGCAGCCAGAAGATCCACAAGTAGAGGAGTTGAACGAAGAACCAAAAACGATATCATAAATGCCGTTAAATAGGCCGAAAATCTGCTCCGAGAGCAGGATTCGAATACGGTACCTCCAGAACGGTAGCCGTGCACCCTTACCGCTGCGCTACGCTGACGAGCTCCGAATATTTGTAATTTTACGGATATACAAAGTCCGCTATACACTTCAAAATTGATTTGCTCAAAAACCAAGGCCCGTCGCTAAAAAACCGGATAGCCAGGTAGACAGAGTAAGTGCCTCTACAACATACACTCCTGGAAATGGAAAAAAGAACACATTGACACCGGTGTGTCAGACCCACCATACTTGCTCCGGACACTGCGAGAGGGCTGTACAAGCAATGACCACACGCACGGCACAGCGGACACACCAGGAACCGCGGTGTTGGCCGTCGAATGGCGCTAGCTGCGCAGCATTTGTGCACCGCCGCCGTCAGTGTCAGCCAGTTTGCCGTGGCATACGGAGCTCCATCGCAGTCTTTAACACTGGTAGCATGCCGCGACAGCGTGGACGTGAACCGTATGTGCAGTTGACGGACTTTGAGCGAGGGCGTATAGTGGGCATGCGGGAGGCCGGGTGAACGTACCGCCGAATTGCTCAACACCGTGGGGCGTGAGGTCTCCACAGTACATCGATGTTGTCGCCAGTGGTCGGCGGAAGGTGCACGTGCCCGTCGATCTGGGACCGGACGCAGCAACGCACGGATGCACGCCAAGACCGTAGGATCCTACGCAGTGCTGTAGGGGACCGCACCGCCACTTCCCAGCAAATTAGGGACACTGTTGCTCCTGGGGTATCGGCGAGGACCATTCGCAACCGTCTCCATGAAGCTGGGCTACGGTCCCGCACACCGTTAGGCCTTCTTCCGCTCACGCCCCAACGTCGTGCAGCCCGCCTCCAGTGGTGTCGCGACAGGCATGAATGTAGGGACGAATGGAGACGTGTCGTCTTCAGCGATGAGAGTCGCTTCTGCCTTGGTGCCAATGATGGTTGTATGCGTGTTTGGCGACGTGCAGGTCAGCGCCACAATCAGGACTGCATACGACCGAGGCACACAGGGCCAACACCCGGCATCATGGTGTGGGGAGCGATCTCCTACACTGGCCGTACACCTCTGGTGATAGTCGAGGGGACACTGAATAGTGCACGGTACATCCAAACCGTCATCGAACCCATCGTTCTACCATTCCTAGACCGGCAAGGGAATTTGCTGTTCCAACAGGACAATGCACGTCAGCATGTATCCCGTGCCACCCAACGTGCTCTAGAAGGTGTAAGTCAACTACCCTGGCCAGCAAGATCTCCGGATCTGTCCCCCATTGAGCATGTTTGGGACTGGATGAAGCGTCGTCTCACGCGGTCTGCACGTCCAGCACGAACGCTGGTCCAACTGAGGCGCCAGGTGGAAATGGCATGGCAAGCCGTTCCACAGGACTACATCCAGCATCTCTACGATCGTCTCCATGGGAGAATAGCAGCCTGCATTGCTGCGAAAGATGGATATACACTGTACTAGTGCCGACATTGTGCATGCTCTGTTGCCTGTGTCTATGTGCCTGTGGTTCTGTCAGTGTGATCATGTGATGTATCTGACCCCAGGAATGTGTCAATAAAGTTTCCCCTTCCTGGGACAATGAATTCACGGTGTTCTTATTTCAATTTTCAGGAGTGTATTTGAAGCGCATCAGAATCCGCGATTTACCGTATGGAGGGTCCCCTTGTAAGTGGCCTGATGAAAGAGATTCATGTCTGACGTTTTGCTTCGCATGAGACGTTTCATGCCTGGGTACAATCACAGTTCCCTAGGAAACCACAAAAATTTACATTGACAATCGTGAAGCTTATATAGTAGCAACAGTACAGATTTCTCATATGTCAATCGCAATCACCCAATGTACGCACTCTTGTTTCTGCGACATACGAGGACTGATTGGTAAGTGTTAAGAATGGATCCGCAACTGCTTACTGGCTTGCGGGCAGGTAGACGTAGGGTGGGGAGTGAGTCATTGCGTTCTCCTTGAACACCCTCTGACAGGAAACTGCAATTTTTTATTCAGTTCGATGTGACAGCTGGTTAAGGCCCAATCCACACGAGGTCGACCAGGACTGTTCCCCTTACAATGACATCTGGTTTCCATGAACTGTTGGTAGCACCTACCTATGTTATTCTTGTGTGGTGGGTCGTTCCTAAGCCATGTACGAAACTCGCGCTACTTCTAAACGTAGCACATAGAAAGGCATTACATGTCGCGACGCCATCTTGGAAACAGACGCTATGCCCGTGAGGTAAGCAAGACAAGTGAACAGCAGGTAGCGCATCAAAAACCTGATCAGTTGCCGCTCCTTATGCTGTAAGGTTTGCCCATATAAAGTAATATCTCGATTTATTTATACTTTTCATCTATAAATGCCATGCATATTAACGGTTATGACGATTACTTTTGAAATAATGAACACTGTACTTTCATTTGTTCCTTCTGTTTCGTTTTCATTTGACTATCCACTTCAAAATAAAGCAGGTGCTATATCCAGGCACGTAGTCCACCAACATAACAGGCCGGTCTAGCGGGTTGCCGGTATACGAACCTGCCGGCGCCACCACTTGGGGAACCAAACACCAGCCTTGTACAATGGCAACTTTTTGCTTTTTTGGGCAACTCTTGCAGTGGCCGCTGCGATCAGCGGCGCCACCATCGCCAGCAAAAGGTGCTAGGGATGGCGCTTACGGTCGGAACAACAGGTTTTCGGTTATAAACGATTTTTTTTGTCAGTGCCAGTTTAATCGAACTTTTAAAACCGCTGGAAATACTGAATTCTGAAATAACAGATTTTGGGTTTTTATTCCGATTATTTCGTGTAGTAAACGTAGAATTCGAGAAAAGAATTTTTTTTACTAGTTCTGTTTCAAGATACACAGAATCAAAATAATAAACTAAATAGGCAAATAAAAGAAAACTTAGTCTACTAACATCTTCAATTTCTGTAGTCCTGTCTCCCTCAGTTGCGTTTAATATTTCGGTATACTGATAATTTTTTACTTTTTGGACCGTCTGACTGTACATGAATGAAAACAATTTTCGTGTCTTATGCGTTTCGCCTTTATTCTCTGCAAGGCATCTTCAGTGGCCTGGAGTATGTACATATTTCTAGTACTTATTTTATATTTTGGGGAAATGTACCTATAGGTTATAAACAGTTCTGGGGGTTGGGTTTTGCTATGATGTATTAATAATATGTAGAAAATCGTCCACGCAACCTGTAAGTAGCAGATAAAATATTACATCATAGCAAAAACCAACCACCAGAACTGTTTATAACGTATGTACCGGGTGATCAAAAACTCAATATAAATTTGAAAACTTAATAAACCACGGAATATTGTAGATAGAGAGGTACAAATTGACACACATGCTTGGAATGACATGGGGTTTTATTAGAACAAAAAAAATACAAACGTTCAAAAAATGTCTGACAGATGGCGCTTCATCTGATCAGAATACCAATAATTAGCGTAACAAAGTAAGACAAAGCAATTATGATGTTCTTTACAGGAAATGCTCAATATGTCCACCATCATTCCTCAAAAATAGCTGTAGTCGAGGAATAATGTTGTGAACAGCACCGTAAAGCATGTCCGGAATTATGGTGAGGCATTGGCGTCGGATGTTGTCTTTCAGCATCCCTATCGATCACGATACACTTGCGACTTCAGGTAACCCCAAAGCCAATAATCGCACGGACTGATGTCTGGGGACCTGGGAGGCCAAGCATGACGAAAGAGGCGGCTGAGCACACGATCATCACCAAACGACGAGCGCAAGAGATCTTTCACCCGTCTAGCAATATGGGGTGGTTTTTTTGTTCTAATAAAACCCCATGTCATTGCAAGCATGTGAGTCAATTTTTACCTCTCTATCTACAATATTCCGTGGTTTATTAAGTTTTCAAATTTATACTGATTTTTTGATCACCCAGTACATCGCCCCAAAATGTAAGCTAAATAGTAAAAATATGTACATATTCCAGACCACTGAAGCTGGCTTGCAGAGAATAAAGGCGAAACGCGTATGACACAAAAATTGTGTTTCATTCAGTTGTAGTCGGATGGTCCAAAAAGTAAAAAAATTATCAATGTACTCTAAAACTAAGTCCATCCACTGTTCACAGCTTTTCTCGAAAAGTGGTCAGCGGTTGGCCACTACAAAAACTCACCAGCATTCTCCCACTGATTCAAATTTTTTGAAACTGCTCAAAAATTATATTGTAATTGGGGAATCGTACCACTGTTTAGACATTACGAATGATGACTGCTAAAGGGTGAAAAGCTAGGTTGAATAACCCTTTTCCGTGTTAACGTGTTCGTTTCCAAGGGCTACAAACAGATAAAGGCGGATTATGGTGGCACAAGAAGCAGATAAGCTACTTTCTATTCTTATCGTAACTACTAATGAGCTGTTAAGTTTTACATTTTCTCCTTACATTACGTTGTAAGTTTGTTCTGGCTTCTCACGTTTTTAAGCTTTCAAAGCAAATAGAACATTGTGCTACACTGATACGGCACTTAGTAAAATACTTTCAGACAAGCGATGGTACCATTCTGTAATACAACTAATGTTCGAGAACGACAGTGAAAAATTACCATATACATCGAGTGGGGGAAGTTTTGCACATTGCACATACACCTATTGGTTTCATTGGCAGGACACTTAGAAGATGCAACAAGTCCACTAAAGAGACAGCTTACACTACACTCGTTCGTCCTCTGTTAGAATATTGCTGCGCGGTGTGGGATCCTTACCAGGTGGGATTGACGGAGGACATCGAAAGGGTGCAAAAAAGGGCAGCTCGTTTTGTATTATCAAGTTATAGGGGAGAGAGTGTGGCAGATATGATACACGAGTTGGGATGGAAGTCATTACAGCATAGACGTTTTTCGTCGCGGCGAGACCTTTTTACGAAATTTCAGTCACCAACTTTCTCTTCCGAATGCGAAAATATTTTGTTGAGCCCAACCTACATAGATAGGAATGATCATCAAAATAAAATAAGAGAAATCAGAGCTCGAACAGAAAGGTTTAGGTGTTCGTTTTTCCCGCTCGCTGTTCGGGAGTGGAATAGTAGAGAGATATTATGATTGTGGTTCGATGAACCCTCTGCCAAGCACTTAAATGTGAATTGCAGAGTAGTCATGTAGATGTAGATGTAGATGTAGATGTATACCGTCTAATTGGCCACGCCACTTAGTAACAGATGCATTATTGTTACAGCAATGCTGTTCTGATTGTTATGCTACATGTTTGTTGCTCGTTTCTGTCGGCATTGTTATTAAAACAGCACTGATCACTTTCCTCATCTTCTATAATAACGCGATATTTCGAAGCTATGCAAATTCTACGAATAAAAATAAATAAAGGTTTATTTAAAAACGATCAATTTTAGCTCTGTTGCTATGTCTAATTGATATTTCTGTTTTTTACCCGGTCATTAGTAAAAAAGAAAAACACCTGTTATTACCGAGGCCAAAGAAATACAGAAAAATACTGATTACTTAGAACTAAAATACCGGTATCGATATTAACCCTCCGTTGCTCGCTCGGATGACACTCATCATCCACAAAACTTTCCCGCTCAATTTTGTCTGATAGGGCTGGATTCAGTTCGTGCCATTTTCAGTATCTTTCTGTTAACTCTCTGGCTGTTAGCTCCAATCATTGTTGTCTTTCAGTTACGAAAAATGCATTGTTTATGAAACATTATTATATTCTGGAGGACACTTGTCATCCGCACGACCTCTGCTGCCACAATCTGAAGCAAAGTAAGTCCGTATTACTTTATTGCTTTCCTAGAGTCCATCGATCTTTCATGTACGTAAATTTAGACGTACTGAAACTGATTTCAGTTACCTTCCATTTTACCTATTATTCTCTTTATTTTTAAATTGTGGAAGAAATGTCAAAGGCAAAAAATCTAGGACAGAGTTTAGTAGGGATCTCAATGTATGGCAGCAATGGTTCAATGAGCTGAGTGATGAAGATGCTCACAGTGGTAGCGCTGACTCCGAGACTGAGGATTCTGTTCACGAAAGCGGTCACGATTCCGGAACAGAACAAGAAGTGCCTGGAAATGATGAATATGAATCGCAGATGCATTTTTTTAGGGAAAGATGGAATAACTGAACGGAGGAAAAATAAATATCCTACCAGTGTTAGAAGCAGATCTTGTAATTTTCTTACGCATTTGCCTGGACAAAAAAATCAAGCTCGTATAAAAAAGACAGAAACAGACATTCTGAATTTGTTCTTGGATGAAAACATTAAAAGCATTATCGCAACATGCACTAACATACAGTGTGGTCCATTGATAGTGACCGGGCCAAATATCTCACGAAATAAGCATCAAACGAAAAAACTACAAAGAACGAAACTCGTCTACCTTGAAGGTGGAAGCCAGATGGCGCTATGGTTGGTTCGCTAGATGGCGCTGCCAGAGGCCAAACGGATATCAACTGTGTTTTTTTAAAAATAGGAACCCCCATTTTTTTATTACACATTCGTGTAGTACGTAAAGAAATTGGAATGTTTTAGTTGGACCAATTTTTTCGCTTTGTGATAGATGGTGTTCTAATAGTCACAAACGTATAAGTACGTGATATCACGTAACATTCCGTGAGTGCGGACGGTATTTGCTTCGTCATTCATTACCCGTGTTAAAAATGACCGTTTACCAATTGCTAAAAAGGTCGATATCGTGTTGATGTATGGTTATTGTGATCAAAATGCCCAACGGGCCGGATAGTTAAGTTATTTAAGGCAACAGGAAGTGTTCAGCCACGTGTCAAACGTCAACCACGACCTGCAACAATTGATGATGCCCTAGTAGGTGTGTTAGCTGCTGTCGCGGATAATCCGCACATCAGTAGCAGACAAATTGCGCGAGAATCGGGAATCTCAAACACGTCGGTGTTGAGAATGCTACATCAACATCGATTGCACCCGTACCATATTTCTACGCACCAGGTATTGCATGGCGACGACTTTGAACGTCATGTACATTTCTGCCACTGGGCACAAGAGAAATTACGGGACGATGACAGATTTTTGCACGTGTTCTATTTAGCGACGAAGCGTCTTTCACAAACAGCGGTAACGTAAATCGGCATAATATGCACTATTGTGCAACGGAAAATCCACGATGGCTGCGACAAGTGGAACATCAACGACCTTGGCTGCTTAATGTATGGTGCGGCGTTATGGGAGGAAGGATAATTGGCCCCAATTTGATCGATGGCAATCTAAATGGTGCAATGTATGCTGCTTTCCTACGTAATGTTCTACCGATGTTACTACAAGATATTTCACTGCATGACAAAATGACGATGTACTTCCAACATGATGGATGTCCAGCACATAGCTTTTGTGTGGTTGGAGCGGTATTGAATAGCATATTTCATGACAGGTGGATAGGTAGTCGAAGCACCATACCATGGCCCGCATGTTCACCGTATCTGTCGTCCCTGGATTTCTTTCTGTGGGGAACTTGAAGGATATTTGCTATCGTGATTCACTGTCAACGCCTGACAAAATGCGTCAGCGCATTGTCAATGCATGTGCGAACATTACGGAAGGTGAACTATTCGCTGTTGAGAGGAATCTCGTTACACGTATTGCCAAATGCATTGAGGTTGACGGACATCATTTTGAGCATTTTTTGCATTTATGTGGCATTTACAGGTAATCACGCTGTAACAGCATGAGTTTTCAGAAATAAGTTCACAAAGGTACATGTATCACGTTGGAACAACCGAAATAAAATGTTCAAACATACCTACGTTCTGTATTTTAATTTAAAAAACCTACCTGTTACCAACTGTTCGTCTAAAATTGTGAGCCATATGTTTGTGACTATTACAGCGCCATCTATCACAAAGTGAAAAAAGTGGTCCAACTAAAGCATTCATATTTCTTTACGTGCTACACGAATATGTAATAAAAATGGGGGTTCCTATTTAAAAAAAAAAAAACAACGCAGTTGATATCCGTTTGATCTATGGCAGCGCCAGCTAGCGGGCCAACCATAGCGCCATCTGGTTTCCCCCTTCAAGCTAGACAAGTTTCGTTCTTTGTAGTTTTTTCGTTTGACGCTTATTTCGTGAGATATTTGGCCCAGTCACGATCAGTGGGCTACCCCGTATACATCATTTAGTTCGTGTTAACTTCTCTAGGGAAAGTGACGCTAAAGAAACAGATCCGATAGAGATAAGAGCTTTCATTAGTTTTTTATATCTATGTGGATCCTTGAGATGTTCTAGGAAGAATACATCGAAATTGTGGGATAACTCGAAGGGGAACGGCCTTGAATTATGTTATTTATGCATAAGTGAAAACCGATTCAGGTTTCTCTTGAGATGTCAGAGGTTTGAAATCAATGATTGAGGTGTTCGCAGAGAGATTGACAAGTTGGCTGCTACCAGAGCTATCAAAGAGGTACTTGAACTATTCACGAAGAATTGCAAAAAATATTTTTCATCTAGTGGATATCTTACTGTTGACGAACAGCCCGTTCAGGCATTATATTCCTAGCAAACCAGCATAGTATCCGTTAAAATTGTTTGTTTTGGTTGATGTAAAAACAGCTTACACTTTGAATTTAGAACAGTGCGTCGGTAAGCAGTCAGAACGACCATGTAATGCCAGTAATTCAGCTGAAGATATTGTTCTTCGAATGGTCACACTGTTTCAAACGTTAGAATATACACTACTGGCTATTAAAATTACTACACCAAGAAGAAATGCACATGATAAACGGGTATACATTGGACAAATATATTATACTAGAACTGACATGTGATTACATTTTCACGCAATTTGGGTGCATAGATCCTGAGAAATCAGTACCCAGAACAACCACCTCTGGTCGTAATAACGGCCTTGATACGCCTGGGCATTGAGTCAAACCGAACTTGGATGGGGTGCCCATGCAGCTTCAACACGATACCACACAGTTCATCAAGAGTAGTGGCTGGCGTATTGTCACGAGCCAGTTGCTCCGCCACCATTGACCAGAAGTTTTCAATTGGTGAGAGATCTGGAGAATATGCTGGCCAGGGCAGCAGTCGAACATTTTCTGTATCCAGAAAGGCCCGTACATGACCTGCAACACGCGGTCGTGCATTATCCAGCTGAAATGTAGGATTTCGCAGGGATCGAATGAAGGGTAGAGCCACGGGTCGTAACACATCTGAAATGTAGCGTCCACTGTTCAAAGTGCCGTCAATGCGAACAAGAGGTGACCGAGACGTGTAACCAATGGCACCCCATACCGTCACGCCGTGTAATACGGCAGTATGGCGATGACGAATGCACGCTTCCAATGTGCGTTCACCACCATGTAGCCAAACAGGGATGCGACCATCATGATGCTGTAAACAGAACCTGGATTCATCCGAAAAAAATGACGTTTTGCCATTCATGCACCCAGGTTCGTCGTTGAGTACACCATCACAGGCGCTCTTCTCTGTCATGCAGCGTCAAGGGTAACTGCAGCCATGGTCTCCGAGCTGATAGTCCATGCTGCTACAAACGTCGTCGAACTGTTCGTGCAGATGGTTGTTGTCTTGCAAACGTCCCCATCTGTTGACTCAGGGATCGAGACGTGGCTGCACGATCCGTTACAGTCATGCGGATAAGATGCCTGTCATCTCGACTGCTAGTGATACGAGGCTGTTGGGATCGAGCACGGCGTTCTGTATTACCCTCTTGAACCCACCGATTCCATACACTGCTAACAGTCATTGGATCTCAACGAACGCTAGCAGCAATGGCGCGATCCGATAAAGCGCGTTCGCGATAAGCTACAATCCGACTTTTATCAAAGTCGGAAACGTATGGTTCGCATTTCTCTTCCTTACACGAGGTATCACAAAAACGTTTCACCAGGCAACGCCGGTCAACTGCTGTTTGTGTATGAGAAATTGTTTGGAAGCTTTCCTCATGTCAGCACGTTGTAGGTGTCGCCACCGGCGCCAACCTTGTGTGAATGCTCTGAAAAGCTAATCATTGGCATATCTCAGCATCTTCTTCCTGTCGGTTAAATTTCGCGTCTGTAGCACGTCATCTTCGTGGTGTACTAGTTTTAATGGCCAGTAGTGTACAATACTGTGTACAAATAGTAAATGTATTAATTTAGATTTAATAAAAAATCATAAAACCAGTCATAAAGAGTGTTCAAGGTGTACAAATACGCCGCTTGCTTTGTGGATGACACCAGTCATCAGCGCGAGTGATGATGTCACAAATTTTCGCTGCGAGTAACGGAGGGTTAAATAGTCGATTTTTCCTATCCGTAGGCGGCGGCGCGGCGGCCATGACACAACTTGCTTCCACTGTGACATGTGCCCGCACGTAGGCAACACTACGAACAAGCTGTGCGTCATAAACGGAAGTTGGTAAGCGTGTTTCTATATCTGAAAGATGGATACTGTTCAAATTACTCGCCAGTCGCGAAAGAGCGGTCTAGTAGTCCCACTACCAGAATACACGCTGTAACGGTCGCGAGGTTCAGTTACCTTTGAGGTTGCACGTCGTGAGTTGTCAGTCAAGAATGTCTTTAAACCTTTCAGTCACGATTTATTTTTTTCCTGAAAAAAAAATCATGGCTTTCCTATCCAGTTCTTCGAATTGAATTATGATTTTTCAGATGTAAAAAATATTCCGAGGTGCCCCCCCTCCCCTCAAGGGGGGATACAACACGTCCCCAAATGAGGACATTGTGTTCAACTGGGTGCAGGAAATCGAAAAGTCAAAGTATTTTATTTGTTTTCATTTCGCCAAAATACATAAATTATACAAAGCTTACTTAATGATTACAAACATAAACTATGGTTTTAGACTTTCGAACAATGATAATCAAAGAAAGTATTCTTTTTACCGAAACATAAGTAATGTTACTTTTTACACAATAAAATTTAGTTTTGCATCTGCAACCCGGTTTCTTGCACCTCTCAAAGGATTTTTTGTCACTGACCACTGGAAGATGCCCAACGTTGTCCAAACGGACATCAGCTTCTGGACGAACTTCCGCATTGGCTAGTTTTGAAGTACTTGGAGATGGCATTGGACTCTCACCTGTGGGACGTCCCCTTTCCCTGGCAGCTGGCTTATTTATTTTTGTCAGTACTTTGGCCACACTTGCCATAAAGTGAAGCAAATGAAGGGTCTAATTTTTAGGAACACTTAATTCTGATGCGTTTTTCTTGTACTCAATCCAAGCATTTACACATGCAATATGAATTGCATGAGCAAACATTCAAAACGTCCACTTTCGCAATCTGATAAATATGCGATAAATTGTGATCAGAAAATCCATCCTGTCGATCCCCTCCCATATGTTGATTGTAAACCTGAATAGCTTCTGGGCTGTCTATTCCAACATATATCTTTTCAGTTTTATCTCATATTTTATACACATATTTGTTTCCAATTCCCACAAAATTCGACGCCATTGCCACTGTCTTATCGTCATACCATTTTGTTTCTAAAACTTCTGCATCTTATTAGCTTCTCAGCAGAGACTCTACCATGTTTCTTCATGTCTTTGTATTTCGAAAATGATGGGTTCTTGATACGATTTAGGCGCACCGTGCATATTGCGTACATTATTTCTAATGTCCAGCAAGAAACTAATTTCAGAAATAACTATCGAAAATGAGAAACACATTTATTTCGTTGATTCTTTCTGCTAATTTCACCACTACTGATGCACCAAGACCAAATATTTTTAACATTGCTGGATCAAGTTCTGTTGTCGACCCTTGGCATCTCTCGAGGTTATTCACTGGCTTAGACTAACATTTGTACCATTCGATAAAAGGAGATATATAAGTTGGTCATCTTTTCCTCTACCGTATACCTTTTTTAGGTGTTAATTGTAGAAAGTTATGATGCCACTCTAGATTACCAACGTCCATCACATCAGTTTCAGGCACAATTCTAGTCTACTGGCCATTAAAATTGCTACACCAAGAAGAAATGCAGATGATAAACGGGTATTCATTGGACAAATATATTATACTTGAACTGACATGTGATTACCTTTTCATGCAATTTGGGTGCATAGATCCTGAGAAATCATTATCCAGAACAACCAACTCTGGCCGTAATAACGGTCTTGATACGCCTGGGCATTGAGTCAAACCGAGCTTGGATGGCGTGTACAGGTACAGCTGCCCATGCACCTTCAACACGATACCACAGTTCATCAAGAGCAGTGACTGGCGCATTGTGGCCAGCCAGTTGCTCGGCCACCATTGAGCAGACGTTTTCAGTTGGTGAAAAAACTGGAGAATGTGCTGGCCAGGGCAGCAGTCAAACATTTTCTGTATCCAGAAAGGCCCGTACAGGATCTGGAACATGCGGTCGTGCATTATCCTGCTGGAAAGTAGGGTTTCGCAGGGATCGAATAAAGGGTAGAGCCGCGGGTCGTAAAACATCTGGAATGTAACGTCCACTGTTCAAAGTGCCGTCAATGCGAACAAGAGGTGACCGAACCGTGTAACCAATGGCACTCCATACCAACGCGCCGGATGATAAGCCAGTATGGCGATGACGAATACAAGCTTCCAATGTGCATTCACCGCGATGTCGCAAACACATATGCGACCATCATGATGTTGTAAACAGAACCTGGATTGATCGGACAAAATGGCAATTTGCCATTCGTGCACCCAGGTTTGTCATCGAGTACACCATCGCAGGCGCTCTTGTCTGTGATGTAGCGTCAAGGGTAACCGCAGCCATGGTCTCCGAGCTGCTACAAACGTCGTCGAACTGTTCGTGCAGATAGTTGTTGTCTTGCAAACGTCCCCATGTGTTAACTCAGGGATCGAGACGTGGCTGCACGATCCGTTTCAGTCATGCAGATAAGATGCCTGTTATCTCGACTGCTAGTGATGCGAGGCCGATGGGATCCAGTACGGCGTTCCGTATTACCCACCTGAAGCCACCGATTCCATATTCTGCTAACAGTCATTGGATCTCAACCACCGCGTGCAGCAATGTCGCGATACGAAAAACCGCAATCGCGATATGCTACAATCCGACCGTTATCAAAGTCGGAAACGTGATGGTACGCATTTCTCCTCGTTACAAGAGGCATCACAACAACGTTTCACCAGGCAACGCCGGTCAACTGCTGTTTGTGTATAAGAAATCGGTTGGAAACTTTCCTCATGTCAGCACGTTGTAGGTGTCGCCACCGGCGCCAACCTTGTGTGAATGCTCTGAAAAGCTAATCATTTGCATATCACAGCATCTTCTCCCTGTCGGTTAAATTTCGCGTGTGTAGCACGTCATCTTCGTGGTGTAGCAATTTTAATGGCCAGTAGTGTATTTCAGAATGGTCTTATTCACAACATTCTCCGATGATAAGGGGATCCGCAGACCCTATAATGAAAAATACTGTTACAAAACGAAAACCTCATAAAATACGTACACCTGAGTAGCCCAGCTGAAAAATCTGCTAAATTCATTTCATGTCGATTTTGAGGTGGACACATGACCATGTAGATTTTTTCAGCGCCTGCAAGGTGAAATATGTTTCAGGTTGCAAAACCGGCTACAAACCGTCGAAATGGCTGTCGACAATCGTGTTCGGTTTGAAAAGCAGTTAACTGCAAGTTGCCTTCTGGTGCAAAGCCCGCTAAATGTCCAATAGGCGATCTGTCGCCATGCCGTGTCCGGATGCAAAGCAAGTGAACAGACATCAGACTTAGCCAGACTGGACATTCAAAGCTACCTTTCAGTCTGTTACATTTAGAATGGATATTTCTGTTACTCAGCTGTAGGGTGGCTTCGCTGTAACAAATTAGTATGCAACAATAACATTCTCGCTGACAATGAATTGCCGTTTGGATGGGACGAGTGATCCGTGATCATCTCAGTATCATTCAGTTAGCGGGTTTTGCGTCTAGGCTACTCAGCTTACAATATATCGTATGATATAAAACGTCTAATATTACCTCCATCATTGTCGTTCAAAATTATAGCCAGGATAATCGGACAGATGAATTAGGAAACTATATAACTTCTTCTTCTGTAAGCGGCCATCGTCCATCTTGGACTCAGAGCATTGTGAAATCACCATAAGATGACTAAAAAGACAGAGAAATAATGTCCTAAAATTCTGTGCTATTACAACCTTTCAGTCACAATGTCTTCATTTGGAGACATGTATAAAATTATAAATATGTCATTTACGTTTCGTTCTGAAAGACACTTTAAGTTTTCACCTTCAAGAATGCACCTTTCTACGCGCAAATAAATTTTTATACCTAAACTCAGAAGATGTTAACCGGCCGATGGGAGGTACAAAGATTATTGGGAGGCGTCCGTGTGGCTCTGCACATTCAGTTTTGTTTGTGGTACCACAGATTGGCAGGTGATACCGACACTGTTCTCAAATAAACTCTCTGCTTATGACAATGTGTCGAGCCGGGGTGGCCGAGCTGTTCTAGGCGCTACAGTCTGGAACCGCGCGACCGCTACGGTCGCGGGTTCGAATCCTGCCTAGGGCATGGATGTGTGTGATGTCCTTAGGTTAGTTAGGTTTAAGTAGTTCTAAGTTCTATGGGATTGATGACCTCAGAAGTTAAGTCCCATAGTGCTTGAACCATTTGTATGACAATGTGAGGACAACAATGACAAATGGTAAAATTTAACGAATTTTAATATACTAACCATTAGTTTAGTTATGCCCTTGTATGAGGAAGCCATGACCGGCAGGGTTAAGGCGACAAAAACACCGTTTTCAACACCTCACTGAGTTTGTACGAGGTCGTGTAATAGGGTTACAAGAAGCCGGACGTTCCTTCTCCGATACTGCAGAAAGACTTGGCAGGAATGAAGCTACTGTACGCGATTGCTGACAGCGCAGGTCTCAAGAATGCACCGGATTTCGGAAGTGCGCGTGGCACTCCAGAGATGGAAGGCCATGGAGTTTGGAGTGGACTTCTGGCTCATCGTCCTGCATCTGCAGCAGTAATTTGAGCAGCAGTTGGCCCACAGTGACACAACGGACAGCTGCGAGCCATACGCTCTGTAGCGAGCATCCACTGACCCTCAAACCACCGGCATTTGCGAGTTGAGTGGTGTCAAGCGAGACATCGTGGAGGGCAGGGTGGAGGTCTGTTGTGTTTTCTGACGAAAGTTGACTCTGCCCCGGTGCCAGTCACGCGTGTACGTTGGTTAGATGGAGGCCGGTTGAAGGCCTGCAACCAACCTGTCTGCGTGCTAGAATCACTGGACCTACACCTGGAACTACGGTCTGGAGTGCGATCTCCTGTGACAGTAGGAGCACTCTCCCGGTTATCCCACGCACCCTGACCGCAAAACTGTACCACATAAGGCCGTTGCAGCACCCCTAAATGTGAAAGTAAATAGGAATGTAAAAAAGCGGGGAAGCTTTATCTGTTTAGCAAGAGTAATAGGGGGCAGATTTCAAACTACCTAACAGATCAAAACAAAAATTTCTGTTCCGACACTGACAATGTTGAGTGTCCATGGAAAAAGTTCGAGGTAATCGTAAAATGCGTTTTAGACAGGTACGTGCCGAGTAAAACTGTGAGGGACGGGAAAAACCTACCATAGTTCTACAACTAAGTTAGGAAACTTCTGCGAAAGCAAAGAGAGCTTAACTGCAAGTTTAAACGCAGCCAAAACCTCTCTGACAAACAGAAGCTAGACGATGTCAAAGTTAGCGTACGGAGGGCTATGCATGAAGCGTTCAGTGAATTCGAAAGTAAAATTCTATGTACCGACTTGACAGAAAATCCTAGGAAGTTCTGGTCTTACGTTAAATCAGTAACTGGCTCGAAACAGCATATCCAGACACTCCGGGATGATGATGGCATTGAAGCAGAGGATGACACGCGTAAATCTGAAATACTAAACACCTTTTTCCAAAGCTGTTACACAGAGGAAGACCGCACTGCAGTTCCTTCTCTAAATCCTCGCACAAACGATAAAATGGCTGACATCGAAGTAAGTGTCCAACGAATAGAAAAGCAACTGGAATCACTCAACAGAAGAAAGTCCACTGGACTTGACGGGATACCAATTCGATTCTACACAGAGTACGCGAAAGAACTTGACCCCTTCTACCAGCCGTGTAACGCAAGTCTCTAGAGGAACGAATGGTTCCAAATGATTGGAAAAAGTGCACAGGTAGTTCCAGTCTTCAAGGGTCGTCGAGCAGATGCGCAAAATTATACACCTATATCTCTGACGTCGATCTGTCGTAGAATTTTAGAACATGTTTTCTGCTCGCGTATCATGTCGCTTCTAAAAACCCAGAATCTACTCTGTAGGAATCAACATGGATTCCTGAAACAACGATCGTGTGAGACCCAACTCGCTGTATTTGTTCAGGAGACCCAGAAAATACTTGATACAGGCTCCCAGGTAGATGCTATTTTCCTTGACTTCCGGAAGGCGTCCGATACAGTTCCGCACTGTCGCCTGATTAAGTAAGAGCCTACGGAATATCAGACCAGCTGTGTGGCTGGATTGAAGAGCTTTTTGCAAACAGAACACAGCATGTTGCTCTCAATGGAGAGACGTCTACAGACGTTAAAGTAACCTCCGGCGTGCCACAGAGGAGTGTTATGGGACCACTGCTTTTCACATATATATGACCTAGTAGATAGGTTCAATCCCGCGTCCGGCCATCCTGATTTAGGTTTTCCGTGATTTCCCTAAATCGCCCGAGGCAAATGCCGGGATGGTTCCTTTGAAAGGGCACGGCCGACTTCCTTCCCCGTCTCTCCCTAATCCGATGAGACCGATGACCTCGCTGTCTGGTCTCCTCCCTCAAACAATCCAACCTAGTAGATGCTTTTCGCGGATGATGCTGTAGTATATAGAGAAGTTGCAGCATTAGAAAATTGTAGCGAAATACAGGAAGATATGCAGCGTATAGGCACTTGGTGCAGGGAGTGGCAACTGACCCTTAACATAGACAAATGTAATGTATTGCGAATACATAGAAAGAAGGATCCTTTATTGTATGATTATATGATAGCGGAACAAACACTGGTAGCAGTTACTTCTGTAAAATATCTGGGAGTATGCGTGCGGAACGATTTGAAGTGGAATGATCATATAAAATTAATTGTTGGTAAGGTGGGTACCAGGTTGAGATTCATTGGGAGAGTCCTTAGAAAATGTAGTATACCAACAAAGGAGGTGGCTTTCAAAACACTTGTTCGACCTATACTTGAGTCTTGCTCATCAGTGTGGGATCCGTACCAGGTCGGCTTGACGGAGGAGATAGAGAAGATCCAAAGAAGAGCGGCGCTTTTCGTCACAGGGTTATTTGGTAAGCGTGATAGCATTACGGAGATGTGTAACAAACTCAAGTGGCGGACTCTGCAAGAAAGTCGGTCTGCATCGCGGTGTAGCTTGCTGTCCAGATTTCAAGAGGGTGCGTTTCTGGATGAGGTATCGAATATATTGCTTCCCCCTACTTATACCTCCCGAGGAGATCACGAATGTAAAATTAGAGAGATTCAAGCACGCACGGAGGCTTCCCGGCAGTCGTTATTCCCGCGAACATACGCGACTGGAACAAGAAAGGGAGTTAATGATAGTGGCACGTAAAGTGCCCTCCACCACACACCGTTGGTTGGCTTGCGGAGTATAAATGTAGCTATAGAATCTGGTGATTCGACCTGTCATACTGCCATTCATGAACAGGTGTCCAAAGGGCTTTTCCAACAAGATAACGGTCCCCTATACACGGCTGTTGCAACCAAACATGCTCTACAGACTGTCGACATGTTGCCTTGGCCTGCTTGATAACCATATCTGCCTCCAACAGAGCACATATGGGAAATCATCGCACTACAGCTCCAGCATCATCGACAAACAACGTTAACCGTCCCTGTATTGAACGACCAAGCACAGCAAGCATAGAACTCCATGCCACACACTGACATCCGGCACTGTACAACACAATGCATACACGTTTGCATGCATGCATTCAGGATTGTGGCGGTTACACCCGTTATTAACGTACCACCATTTTGCATTTGCAGTGGCTTATCACGCGCGTTCATTAACTTGTGATCTTGCATTCGGTTTAGATTGTATACCAGTCACGTTCCTCTCATAGTATGCTGATAAAATAGCTCCATATTTAGCAATTATAAACATCCACTCGCTCACAGAAAGATCTGTACCTAAAGACTGGAAAATTGCTCAAGTCGCTCCAACATCCAAAAAGGGAAGTAGGAGTAATCCGCTGAATTACAGGCCTATATCGCTAACGTCGATTTGCAGTAGGGTTGTGAAACACAACTAGCTCTTTATACTCATGAAGTAATTAGTGCTATCGACAGGAGATGTCAAATTGATTCCATATTTTTAGCTTTACAGAAGGCTTTCGACTCCGTTCTTCACAAGCTTCTTCTAACCAAACTTCGTGCCTATGGAGTATCGCCTCAGTTGTGCGACTGGATTTGTGATTTCCTGTCAGAAAGGTCACAGTTCGTAGTAATAGACGGAAAGACATCGAGTAAAACAGCATTAATATCCTGCGTTCCCCAAGGAAGTGTTATAGGCCCTGTATTGTTCCTGATCTATATTAACGACATAAGAGACAATATGAGTAGCCGTCTTAGATTGTTTGCAGATGGTGCTGTCATTTACCGTCTTGTAAAGTCATCAGATGATCAAAACGACTTGCAAAACGATTTAGATAAGATATCTGTGTGGAGCGAAAAGTGGCAATTGACCCTGAGTAAAGAAAAGTGTGAAGTTATTCACATGAGTACTAAAAGAAATGAGCTAAATTTCGATTGCGTGATAAGTGACATACATCTGAGGGCTGTAAATTCAACTAAATACTTAGGGATTGCAATTACAAATAAGCTACATTGGAACGATCACGTAGATAATATTGTGGGTAGAGGAAACCAAAGACTGCAACTCATTGGCAGAACACTTAGAAGGTGCAATAGGTCTACTAAAGAGACTGCTTACAATACGCTTGCCCGTCCTATTCTGGAGTATTGCTGTGTGGTGAGGGATCCGCATCAGGTGGGACTGACGGATGACATCGAAAAAGTACAAAGAAGGGCAGCTCGTTTTGTATTATCGCGAAATAGGGGAGATAGTGTCACAGACATGATACGTGCATTGGAGTGGCAATCATTAAAACAAAGGCGTTTTCTCCTCCGATTGCGGAAACATTGTGTTGGCACCCACCTACAGAGAGAGAAATGATCATCACGATAAAATAACAGAAATCAGGGCTCTCACAGAAAATTTTAAGTGCTCGTTTTTCCTGCGTGCCGTTCTAGAGTGGAACGGTAGAGGTAGATGTAGATATAGATGTTAATCACTTAAATATGTTACCTAGACGAATGTGTTCCAGAAATTTCATAACTCTACTTATATTATGTTTTGGTGCTGCGATTTTTTCCAGTCAGAGTGCATAGAGAAAACAAGAGCAGTCCTGTCACACTTCCCTGGGGCACTCCTGACGATTCCCTTGTCTCTGATAAACACCTGCCGTCAAAGACAATGTACTGCGTTCTGTCAAGACTTCGAGCCACTCGCATATCTGGGAACCTAATCCGTGTGCTCGGATCTCCTTCATTAACAGTCCAATTGACGAGATGTAAAACTAAGAACAGGTGCTGCGGCTGTTGTGACTTGACAATCCATCCGATTTTTGCTACGGTAGTTGGCACTGTTCTAAGTACACATTTTTCTGGTGTAATTTCCGGACACCTGTGCTGTTGCGAAATCTTGTGGACATATTGGAATGTCATTTCATTACGTTCTTAGATCTAGAAAGCTTGGGCAAAATTATTCACTACCTTGACAGACTGGAATACGGCCTCAGTCGAGAGTTTGACGCCCTGAGCCCAGGAAGTAGAGCGCTGTGAGTGAGTGAAAGCTGCCGACCTCGAAAGTCTGGTCGGATAAGAAAAGCTGTGTCGCTTTCCGTTGGCACTGCGGGGCACACGATATACGCAGTATTATCCGAAGAACGGCCGTCATTGATAGCTCGTCTGAGAGTTAGTTTGTATTTCTGTCAAGGTAAAAGCGTATTTCCCTTTGAAAGCAAAACGATTACAAAGAAACACGTCAGCAAATGCGAAAGACTGAAAGAAACGTTTTCGCAACAAGCAGATCAAAAGAGATGATTTGGAAGAGGAAGACAATCACATCCTGCACGAGCAAAACACAAAATAAACACACTTTATGAGATATTTGAAAGAACTGAAGATTATGGTATGTCGATAAGTATTACTTTGGGACCGTGTAACGACAACTGATGAAAACACAATTTTTGTGCCATATGCGTTTCACCTTGATTGTACGCAAGGCATCTTCATTGCCCTGGAATATGTACATATTTTGTGTGTACTGTTTGTTTACGTTTAAAACGTTGTATATATAGGTTGTGAACATTTCTGACAGTTTTAGCTTTCAACGATCTAGTTATAATTTGAAGTTTCTACTTACGGATTTCGTGGATGCTGATCTGCATGTGTTCCTTTGTTACACTTGTTCTTAGTCTGCGAACTGATATTTGAAATTTCGTTTTCACACTTCGAAGCTCTAGGAACTGAACACTTTTTTGATATCATGTTTTGGATGGTATTGCGAACTGTCATCGTAAACTTCTTAGTCAATAATCGAAGTTCGTTTTCAATAGATATTGTTGTCTGTCGCTTTTGACTGGTTCATGTTACAGAAGGGAAGAAGAAGGAGAAAGGGAGAGAGAATACGCATGTTCAGATGGTAATTTCTGGAAATTGCCCTGCTCTACAATTTGCACGACAGGAAAGGTGAAGTTTCATCTCGCAGTCATTTCTCTTTGAGCCTCTGAGCTGTAAGCATCGTGGGAAGATTTATATGGGCATGCTGCGTTAATTGGTGTACCGAATTTTCGAAGGAGTATTAATTTTAATGAAAATCTAGTCGCCATGGTACTGAGTAGACTCGATACAGTTTTCGATATACCAATCACATTTGGAATGGCGATTTCGGGTATTTGCAAGACGCTTCTCTTTTTCGACCTCCACTTGGTATACACATTCCAGACCTCCCTACCGCAGACAGATATGTGGAGGTATCGAGAATCGAACCTAGATACTTCCGCACCGAAGGCAGTGACGCTAACCTTTTGGAATAAACCTCACTTTCTCTACAATGCTTACCTTAATCAGTTAACAACGTTATAATATGAATGAAAGGCTCTAATCATTGAACCAGATTATAATGCATTACAGCTTTTCCCACTGCGTAACAACGGAAGATGAATCTGATAATTCTCGGTGCGCTGTAGTTCGGCCATTACACAAAGAAAAAGACTATTGAATTTAGTCGAAGAAGGGGCTTTTAATCTTCATTTCCAGCTAGATAGAATCTAATGTGCAACTAACAACAACAACAACAAAAACAACAATAGTAATGTGCAATCAGAAGAAGAAGAAAATACAGTAATGGACCCAAACATCCCAGAGCAACTAAATAAAGAACAACACGCATCAATTAAACAATCAGAGGAAAACGAAATCTTAAGACAGCCACCAGAAGAAGCACAAATAGAACACGAAGTGACACACATGTTAGATATAGAAGAAAACTTTCAGCTGACATATATAGAATACAAAGACAAAAATACAGAAATTAGACCATTCTTGCATAGACCACCAAATAATACACAAGTCGAAACAACAATAACAACTATCAACAGAATCATACACAACAAAATAAATGAAAATACAACTATGGAAGAGTTACAACTACTGGTTTATATAGGAGCACTCAGTACACAAAATATACACACTAGGCAGAGATCGGAACCAACCAACGCACAGAAGAAACCCACAAAACCAGCATGGCAACACAGGCTACAGATCAGAATAGAAAAACTGAGAAAAGACATCAGACAGCTAACACAATTTGTAAGAAATGAAATATCAGACAAAAAACGAAAAAGGTTAGGCAAAATCTCACAACAAGAAGCCATAGAGCAATTAGATGAAAAGAAGCAAAAATTACAAGCATTGGCGAAACGACTAGAAGATACAATAAAAGTGAAAATAGAAGGAAACAAAACCAAACATTCAACACAAACCAAAAGAAATTTTACCAGATAATAGATAACACACACATTAAAATAGACAATCCACCAAACATAACAGACATGGAACACTTCTGTAGCAACATATGGTCAAACCCAGTACAACATAACAGACGTTCACGGTGGATACAAGCAGAAACAGACACATACAAGATGATACCACAAATGCCTGAAGTGACAATTTTGCAACATGAAGTCACCCGAGCAATTAATTCTATGCACAATTGGAAAGCCTCTGGAAAAGATAAAAAAAACAAATTTCTGGCTAAAGAATTTCACCTCAACACATTCACATCTAACTAAATTGTTTAACAGTTATATTGCAGACCCATACACAGTCCCTGATACACTTACACACGGAATAACTTATCTGAAACCTAAATATCAAGCACACACAGCAAACCCAGCAAAATATCGCCCCATAACATGCCTACCAACAAAATACAAAATACTAACTTCAGTCATTACTTAGAAATTAATGACACATACAACACAGAACAAAATTATAAGTGAAGAACAAAAAGGCTGCTGTAAAGGAGCATGAGGATGTAAAGAGCAACTGATAATAGATGCAGAGGTGACATATCTAGCTAAAACTAAACAAAGGTCACTACACTACGCATACATTGAGTACCAAAAAGCTTTTTATAGTGTACCCCACTCATGGTTACTACAAATATTGGAAATATACAAAGTAGATCCTAAATTGTTACAGTTCCTAAACATAGTAATGAAATATTGGAAAACCACACTTAATACCCAAAAAAATTCAAATAATATCACATCACAGCCAATACAGGTTAAGCATGGAATATACCAAGGTGACTCATTAAGTCCTTTCTGGTTATGCATTGCTCTGAACTCACAATCCAACATGCTAAATAATACGAATTATGGATATAATATTACTGGAACATACCAACACAAAATCACACATTTGCTATAGACGGATGGTCTAAAACTACTGGCAGCAACAAATCAACAACTCAACCAATTGCTAAAGATAACAGAAGTATTCAGCAATGATATAAATATGGCTTTTGGAACAGACAAATGTAAGAAAAATAGCATAGTCAAGGGAAAACACACTAAACAAGAAGATTACATATTGGATAACCACAGTGACTGCATAGAAGCGATGGAAAAAACAGATGCCTATAAATATCTAGGATACAGACAAAAAATAGGAATAGACACTACAAATATTAAAGAAGAACTAAAAGAAAAATATTGACAAAGACTAAGAAAAATACTGAAAGCAGAATTGATAGTAAGAAACAAGACAAAAGCTATAAATACTTATGATTTACCACTATTGACCTCCTCATTTGGAGTAGTGAAATGGAGTAACACAGACCTAGAAGCACTAAATACACTTACACTATCACAATGCCACAAATATAGAATACATCACATACATTCAGCAACAGAAAGATTCACATTAAGCAGAAAGGAAGGAGGAAGGGGATATATCGACATAAAAAAAACCTACATTATGGACAGGTAGACAATTTAAGAAAATTCTCCATAGAACGAGCAGAAAGTAGCAAAATAAACAAAGCAGTCACTCATACAAACACATCGGCTACACCACTGCAATTTCATAACCACTTCTACAACCCTATGGATCACATAACATTAACAGATACGAAGAAAGTAAATTGAAAAAATAAAACACTACATGGAAAGCAACCGTATCATCTGGCACAGCCACACATCGATTAAGACGCATCCAACAGATTGCTAAGAAAAGGCAATATATACAGTGAGATGGAAGGAATCATGACTGCAATACAGGATCAAACAATAAACACCAGATATTACAGCAAACATATTATTAAAGATCCCAGTACCACAACAGATAAATGCAGACTTTTCAAACAACAAATAGAAACAATAGATCACATAACAAGCGGATGTGCTATACTATCAAATACAGAATACACCAGAAGACATGACAATGTAGGTAAAATAATACATCCACAACTTGCCATACAACATAAACTAATAAAACAACACGTTCCCACATACAAGTATGCACCACAAAATGTACTGGAGAATGATGAATACAAATTACACTGGAACAGAACCATTGTAACAGATAAAACAACGCCAAATAACAAACCTGATATCATACTCACCAATAAAAGAAGAAATTAATACAACTAATCGAAATATCCATACCCAATACAAGAAATATACAGAAGAAAACAGGAGAAAATATTAAAAATACATCCAACTGGCTGAGGAAGTCAACGACATGTGGTGTCAGGATAAAGTTGACATTTTACAAATTACACTATCAACTACAGGAGTCATACAACACAATATCCACCAGCACATCAACGCAATACAGCTACATCCAAACGTCTATATAGAACTACAGAAATCTGTAATTATTGATACATGTCCACGAAAGTTTCTAAATGCAGTGTAACATATACCGTACAGTTAAAAGGAAGTCATCCTTGATGAAGGTCCACGTCACTTTCCATTTTTAACCAGACATAACGCCTGAGAAAGGAAAGAAATAATAACAATAATAATAATCCAGGAAAATACCTCGCCGACCGGAGTGGCCGAGCGGTTCTAGGCGCTGCAGTCTGGAACCGCGCGACCGCTACTGGCGTAGGTTCGAATCCTGCCTCGGGCATGGAAGTGTGTGATGTCCTTAGGTTAGTTAGGGTTAAGTAGTTCTAAGTTCTAGGGGACTGATGACCTCAGAAGTTAAGTCCCATAGTACTCAAAGCCAATTGAACCATTGACAATACCTCTCTGATGGGAGTTAAAACGAGAATTCTCTTCAATATTAGAGATATATCAATCAAGTGTAGGAGCACGTAATAGTTTCACCAGAGGTTGCGTTTAACATGTACGATATCCTGCAAAGAATGTTAGATTCTGGCCTCTTAGATTTCCTAAAGCCTTACTGATTTCTTTTAAAAGATTGTTAATTCAGAAACGTAAAGTAAGATTTCCTCGACATTTTTTTAAAAGAAGTATGTTTTCGCGTATGAAGTTTTTACAAAAGTCTAAACTCTAGTGTCACTACAATAAGAGAGATTGTAGCGCATATAAAGGCATTCTGCTCCATGGGATAGGAGAAGGACTCGCTATGAAACACGCCTTGACTCACTCTGTATACAGCAGTCTGCAAAGAGCTGACATTCAGTTACGTCATTAGCAGAGAACAGCGTGGCACTCTTGTAAGAGTTGAATGTATCATCACAAACTATGAAGTGTGATGGGTCTCACATCAAGAATGTTTGTAACTTGAAGTGAATAAACCTTTCTGATGGAACACAAAGTGAATATCAAAATTTGATGTATGAAAAACAGATATATGATTCTGTGTGTGTGTGTGCCATTGTACACATCTACATCTACATCTACATCTACATCCGTACTCCGCAAGCCACCTGACGGTGTGTGGCGACCAAGGAGCCATTTTAATAATAAGCCAGAGGTACGTATGTGTAGGTAAGTAAGGATAACTTTGACATTGTGATCACTACAACACCACCTCAGAGGTAAGTATGTGTATAGGCCTGTAAATAATGTAATATGTCTTCATTTTTGTCCGTAAATAATGCATATCCTTGACTTTAAAAGAAATAATGAATACCTTTAACTTTGAAGTTGAGATACTTGTTATTGTATACCTGGCACATCATTTTTACACTATGCTGTTATTGGTTGGATGTAGGGTGGAAATAGGGCGAAGTGTACATCGGAAAATGATTCAATTTCACACTTTTATACGTCGTCTGAATACTACCCTTCATTGTTTAGAGACAGAGAAGAAGGATTGTGAAGTATAAAGCACAGCTGGTTTGTTTCCAAAAATGGTTCAAATGGCTCTGAGCACTATAGGACTTAACATCTCAGGTCATCAGTCCCCTAGAACTTAGAACTACTTAAACCTAACTAACCTAAGGACATCACACACATCCATGCCCGAGGCAGGATTCGAATCTGCGACTGTAGCGTTCGCGTGGTTCCAAACTGAAGAGCCTAGAACCGCTCGGCCACCAGGGCCGGAGGTTTGTTTCCGTCATCTTGGATTTTTGATGTTTTGCTATGATTGGTTGGTTACAAGGGAGGGAAGGGGCAGAGGATTTTTAATTTGCCACTAGCACAGGTGGGCTATTTTTTAGTACCATGCTCTGATTGGTTGGGAAAGGTGGGGTTTTCGATTTACCACTGACACACAATTGAGCTATTTCTCCAGTCTCGGATTTTTAGTACTACACTAAAATTGGCTGGAGATAGGGGGAAGGGGAGGGGAAGGGAGTTTAATTTCCAATAGTACAGCTGGGCTATTTTTTAATACTAGGCACTTACTGATTGGAAAGGGAAGAGGTTATAAAGCTCACCTCTTCTGTTTACAGAACCTTGAACATTAATACTGTGCTGATGGGCTGGATGTAACGAGGGGAGAGGGGCAGAGTATTTAATTTTCTGTTAACACAATTGGGTAAGTTCCACCATATTTGACTTTTGATACTGTGGTATAATTGGATGGAGGTATGAAGAGGGAGGGGGTAAGGTAAGTGGCTCCTCACGGACAAAGATCATCATGATGTCATTGATAAGAGTGATTACGTCACTGACAGGAGTGATGAGACCACTGGTGACATCACTGCCCCTGCCCCTGCCAATAGGCAACCCCAATGCAAATGTCAAGGTTGTCAGAGTTAGCCACAAAGATGTTAACATTAAGTGGGTGTTCTCTTTTTGTTTCCGCAGTTTAAACCATGGAGTCTTGATATTCCATTGTGGAACGAAGGAAGATAGCTGCCTGGATGGAAGTCTCCACCAAATATTGTACAAGAAAAATTCAAGGCCTGGACCATATGGGATGCACCGTCGCATCTGGCAATTGTTAGTATCTACGATAATTTTGCAAGAATGCAGTCCATTCAAGACTATTGCAAGGGAAACAGCGGTAGAAAGAGATTTACTGAAGGGAACAAGATCTTCATCCAGCGAGTAGCGGTAGCTAGCCCAACCAAGTTCTGGGGCAGACTTTCTCTACAAACTAGCATTTCTCAAAGGTCAGTGGTTAGAATTTTGGACCAAGATTTAGGAATGATGCTATACCACTTGCAGATTGTGTAGCAGCTCACAAATGCGAACAAGCAAGCACGCGTGAGTGGTGCACAAATCATGTGGGAAACAGTGCACATGAAGCCTGACATTCTGTTCATGTTTCCTGATGAAGCAACACTTCACATCAGCGGTCGTGCGAACAAGCACAACTGTGTCATCCGTGCGCCCGAGACTCCTGGAAGCTTGAAAACGAATGCGGGATTCTCCCAAGGTGCTGTGCAGTAAGCAAATCTGGAGTGAATGGACTATTCTTTTGTGAAGAACAGATCGTCAGGGGTGGGAATTACCTTGCTATTTTCGGCACGTTCTGGAGGAGAACGCGCCACTTGCCGTTCTCCAAAGAAGGTATTTTCAGCAAGACGGCGCCCCTGTCCGTTAGAATCAGGTGGTTCGGCATTACCTGAACGGCATATTTGGTAAAAGCTGGGTTGGTAGTGGTGGCCAGCACGTTCACCCGACCTGATGCCATGTGATTTTTGGCTGTGGAGCATGGTCAAGGATCGTGTCTATGCCAGCAAAACTAGGAACTTGGACGACCTGAAGCACCGCATCACTGAGGGCATAGCTTCTATCACAGCCCAGTCAACAGTGGAAACACTCTGTAAGCCCACTGAGCTGGATGGGTGCCAAATCTAAGCCGTGTAACGAAATCCCGGCCCTGTAATTATACTTGATTAAACACCCATTTACTGTTACATCTTTTTGCCTCACCCTGTACTGATGTTAGATGGTAAAATGTATTCATCCGCCATAGAAATAGCTGGGAGAAACTTCGTTCGGCTGATTGTTGAGTACT
Organism: Schistocerca gregaria; assembly: GCF_023897955.1. Taxonomy (NCBI): domain Eukaryota; kingdom Metazoa; phylum Arthropoda; class Insecta; order Orthoptera; family Acrididae; genus Schistocerca; species Schistocerca gregaria. The sequence continues at coordinate 1,090,432,004 of NC_064920.1, read as the reverse complement.
GCTCGGTAGTCTGGGACACATATCCAGTCAACGAGCCTTTAAGCTTTCAAGGAAAGACACCAGATGTTAATAAGAGCAGCTGAACGAGGAAAAGTCCACGGCTAAGCTCTTGTCGGAAATGTTCTTTGTTCTCGCAGCGACCTGAAGCAAAGTCAGGCATCTTGTGTCTACTCGTGTATGAGGCAGCCTATTAAGAGTTTTCTCTGCTACCCGCAACACTGCGATCTCAGTACAATTACTCGGCATTCGAACGATCCACTTGGTATGATACCATGAGATAGCTGACAATTACACAACGCCCCATGTTTATGTACTCCTACAATTGGGAGGCTGCACCATCATGAAATGTAGTCTTGAAACTTTATTTAGAAGGAGAAGATAACTAAATGGCCGGCTGACACACCGATCTCCAAAACTGCAGGGTTACTCGAGGTACCACAAAAAAGTGCAGAATGAAATTCATCTGGAAAACACGTAATGCCTGCATAAAAAATTTCTTTTAAGAAATAGTACGATGTGTTCAAAACGTCTCTCCGCTGTGCCGTATGATTGTTCGCCTGCTGGGTTTTTCAACGAAACGATTAACGCACAACGATACTACAGTGATATTCTGTACCCATTCATTGGAGAACTTGTGTTAAGTGAAACACTGAACGGTTATTTTCAACAAGATGGTGCAACCACTCATACAGCTCCCGTTTCAATGTGACTGCTTGCTGATGTGATCGCATAATTTGACAGGGACTTTGGCCTCGAGATATAGGAACCAGATTTTAAATTGTAAGACATTTCCAGGGGCAGATGTGGACTCTGGCCACAGTCTATTGGTTATGAACCGTAGATTAAAACTGAATAAACTGCAAAAAGATGGGAATTTAAGGAGATGGGACCTGGATAAAGTGACTAAACCAGAGGTTGTACAGAGTTTTAGGAAGCGCATAAGGGAACAATTGACAGGAATGAGGGAAAGAAATACAGTAGAAGAAGAAGAATGGGTAGCTTTGATGGATGAAATAGTGAAGGCAGCAGAGGATCAAGTAGGTAAAAAGACGAGGGCTAGTAGAAATCCTTGGGTAAGAGAAGAAATATTGAGTTTAATTGACGAATGGAGAAAATATAAAAATGAAGCAGGTAAAAAGGAATACAAACGTTTCAAAAATGAGATCAACAGGAAGTACCAAATGGCTAAGCAGTGACGGCTAGAGGACAAGTGTAGGGATGTATAGGTTCATATCATTAGGGGCAAGGTAGATACTGCCTACAGGAAAACTAAAGAGATCTTTGGAGAAAAGAGAACCATTTATATGAATATCAAAAGCTCAGATGGAAACCCCGTCCTAAGCAAAGAAGGGGAAGCAGAAAGGTGGATGGAGTATATAAAGCGTCTATACAAGGGCGACGTACTTGAGGACAATATTATGGAAACGAAAGAGGATGTAAATGAAGATGAAATGGGAGATACGATACTGCGTGAAGAGTTTGACAGAGCACTGAAAGACCTGAGTCGAAACAAGGCCCCCGGAGTAGACAACATTCCATTAGAACTACTGACGGCCTTGGGAGAGCCAGTCATGACAAAACTCTACCAGCTGGTGAGCAAGATGTATGAGACAGGCGAAATACCCTCAGACTTCAAGAAGAATATAATAATTCCAATCCCAAAGAAAGCAGGTGCTGAGAGATGTGAAAATTACCGAACTATCAGTTTAATAAACCACGGCTGCAAAATACTAACGCGAATTCTTTACAGACGAATGGAAAAACTGGTAGATGCAGACCTCGGGGAGGATCAGTTTGGATTCCGTCGAAATGTTGGAACACGTGAGGCAATACTGACCTTACGACTTATCTTAGAAGAAAGATTAAGAAAAGGCAAACCTACGTTTCTAGCATTTGTAGACTTAGAGAAAGCTTTTGACATTGTTGACTGGACTACTCTCTTCCAAATTCTGAAGGTGGCTGGGGTAAAATACAGCGAGCGAAAGGCTATTTACAATTTGTACTGAAACCAGATGGCAGTTATAAGAGTTGAGGGACATGAAAGGGAGGCAGTGATTGGGAAGGGAGTGAGAGAGGGTTGTAGCCTTTCCCCGATGTTATTCACTCTTTATACTGACCATGCAGTAAAGGAAACAAAATAAAAATTCGGAGTACGTATTAAAATCCATGGAGAAGAAATAAAAAATTTGAGGTTCGCCGATGACATTGCAATTCTGTCAAAGACAGCAAAGGACTTGGAAGAGCAGTTGAACGGAATGAACAGTGTCTTGAAAGGAGGATATGAGATGAACATCAACAAAAGCAAAGCGAGGATAATGGAATGTAGTCGAATTAAGTCGGGTGATGCTGAGGGAATTAGATTAGGAAATGAGACACTTAAAGTAATAAAGGAGTTTTGCTTTATGGGGAGCAAAATAACTGATGATGGTCGAAGTAGAGAGGATATAAAATGTTGACTGGCAATGGCAAGGAAAAGCGTTTCTGAAGAAGAGAAATTTGTTATCATCGAGTATAGATTTAAGTGTCAGGAAGTCGTTTCTGAAAGCATTTGTATGGAGTGTAGCCATGTATGGAAGTGAAACATAGCTGATAAATAGTTCGAACAAGAAGAGAATAGAAGCTTTAGAAATGTGGTGCTACAGAAAGAATCCTGAAGATTAGATGGGTAGATCACATAACTAATGAGGAGGTATTGAATAGAATTGGGGAGAATAGGTGTTTGTGGCACAATTTGACTAGAAGAAGGGATCGGTTGGTAGGACATGTTCTGAGGCATCAAGGGATCACCAATTTAGTATTGGAGGGCAGCGTGGAGAGTAAAAATCGTAGAGGTAGACCAAGAGATGAATACACTAAGCAGATTCAGAAGGATGTAGGTTGCAGTAGGTACTGGGAGATGAAGAAGCTTGCACAGGATAGAGTAGCATGGAGAGCTGCATCAAACCAGTCTCAGGACTGAAGAACACAACAACAACAACCCTTATCATTTATCACGAGACTGTCAAAATATATGAATACATTATAGTAAAGTGGAAATGCTTATATGTATACAATTAATACACTGTCAGATGAAACCTAGTTATGCACTTTTAATAAATTTATTATAAACAAAATACCACATCTTGACTGTGCTGTCAAAATTTAAATCTAAGAGACATATTTACTTAAGCTGGTTTAACAATCCCTGTTAAGATATTCATCTATACAGTAGGAGGAATTGCCTATTAGAAAGTCTTCCAAACTCTGTTGAAACCGTGGTTTATCTGGTAATTTATTGAAGATGTGTGTTCCTGAATGTTGGTCCCCGTGTTGGACCAAAGTAAGCGATTTTAGGTCTTTATCTAGATTGTTCTTATTCCTAGTATTGATACTATGTATTGAGTTATTGATTGGAAATAGAAGTATAGTACTTGCAACAAATTTCATTAGGGAACAAATATACTGAGAAGCATGGATAGAATACCCAGTTCCTTGAACAGGTTTCTACATGATGTTCTTCAATTCATACCATAAATGATTCTTACTACACGCTTTTGCACTCTAAAATCTTCTGCTCAGTTTCATGAGTTACCCCGGAATATGATCCCGTATGACTTAATGGAATGAAAGTAAGCAAAGCATGAAAGTTTTTTTGTATTAACATCCCCTACATCTGACATCATTCTCACTGCAATTACAGACTAGTTTAGGCGCTTCAAAAACCTTTCTCCTCCCTCGTCGAACAGTGAATAGAAGTCTAAGGCAGGGCCCATTAATTTGGTTCTGTGGACATCTGTGAGAATTTAGGTACCCACCGAGCAAAGAACTTTCCGTAGCATAACTTATAGGTGACACCCGCGTACAAAAACGTATGAGAAATTTGCGGCCATTGTTCAGAAAGTTTGGTCAATCTTCGATTTCCACAAACTGTTTCGTCAGTTTTCTTGACAGAATCGTTACTCGCAACAGATGCCCTATCCCGCCTCCCCTCTCCTCATCATGAATATTCGTTTTACCAGTTTTAAAAAATCGGACGATTGCCGCACAACACCTTAACCCAGAGCGTTTGCACTATATGCAGAACACAACTGACCATGAATGTCTCCTGCTGAGACCTTTGGCGCCGAAAGAGATCTTGTTACTGCTCGCACTTCGTATTTCGCGGGATTTTTGTATTACAGCTCTCGATGTTTTGAGATTATAACAGGCGAATGCGTGAAAGAAAGTAGTTCATACTTTCACAGCTGGACGCTTACTGAAGCATAGAACACGTAGATGTGACAACGGTAGCGCTCTGTGCGTAGATGCTAGAGCAACGTATGAAAAAGAGCATTAAACACTTACTGATTTAAGTATTATCAGCCCTTTTGAATCAGCTGGAAAAAGGATTTTGTGAAAGTCAAAAATGCTTAATCACGACTGTTGGAAACCAATGGATTATGAAAAATGAATTTTTTTTCTGCAAAAGAGTCAAATCCAGTAACGTTTTATACTAGGCACTCGCCGTTCTACATATTTGATGCGTCCCTCTGCTTCAGGCCATTTCGTGCTAATAGTTAAACAATGAACAGTGCCTTTGTATATGTGTGTACACTCAGTCACCTTCCCCTACTTTTTCATTCCCTACGTAATTTTCACCGTCGTTGTTTGGCACCACATCTCACCTCTCTGGAGTTCGATCTTCTCGGGTTTTCCCGGGGTCCGTAATTTACTGGTACTTCATTCACTGCACTGCTCCAAATTACAGTTTTTAAAACACTTTCCCTATTTCCAGGCCACTGTTTGGTGTGAGTTAAAATGTTTTGTCAACGTAAGTTCTTTCCGCGGTTCTAGGCGCTACAGTCTGGAGCCGAGCGACCGTACGGTCGCAGCTTCGAATCCTGCCTTGGGCATGGATGTGTGTGATGTCCTTAGGTTACTAAGGTTTAATTAGCTCTACGTTCTAGGCGACTGATGACCTCAGAAGTCAAGTCGCATAGTGCTCAGAGCCCAAGTTCTTTCCATCTCCGCCAGTCTGCGTCTAAAGTCTTTTTTTCCTACACACACCTAGCCGAAGCTCTGTATATCTTTCATCACAAAAAATCCTTTCACGTTTTTTTACTGTGCCAGCATTTTGTAATACTATATTTCGCATTTGCCCCTGTTGTGACTATCCTTGATCCGTATTTTGAACTAAGTAGTTTCTCCACACGATCAACAGCTCTGGTACAGATGCTTTACTATCTTTAGCCAGAAGAGCAGTTGTTCCTATTGCTCTTCTCCCCTGAACTGCAGTTCCCTCTGGTCCGTAAGTTTCTCCTTCTTACATTCAAGTTAAACGATAATGTTGGTAAACTTCCTTTCGCTTGATACAGTACATTGCGTCTTTGACGTACCGATTGCATACTCAGCCTTGATGAATCCTCCTTTCACGCTTTTTATATAATACTAGCTGGTTATAACTGAAGTGCAGCTACTCACAGAGCTCCAGGGTGCGGACAGCGAAACTTAGTAGATACGCTAATGTGTTACTGTGAAACTGATTTACCCAAGACAAAATTAGTTCCAATTTTGGCCACCAGGTGCAAATCTAGCGCTGTACTCTGTTTGTATGATGGTATGACATCCAAGCTGTCGTTTGACAAGCCGTAACGTGAGTAAACAGTACGGCTATCGAGAAGAGGCACCATGCGCTGCTAGTGAAGCTGTTTTATGTGAACGACAGCAATTGCAGTGCTAACTGATAAGAGTATCGCTGACTGAAAGGTTTGAGGAGAGTTCCAAAGTCATTAAATGATTTAAAGAACCGATAATGAAATTTCAAAATACGGGTGAGATTGGTGTGGCACCTAAAAGACGAAGGTACTCTATCCCAGTGAAAGTTATTGACGAGGTTACTGTTGCTGTAAGTGTCTATCCCATGGTCAACAACACAGAAAGTTCTGCTGTCTGTTTTACACTGGTACTCATATAATATCTGGACAGTGCAGTATCTAGACAGTGCAGCGACTGAAACTTCATGACCCACAGCAACGTTCTTAATATCTTCTCCATTTTATGACACGGGCCGAAGTAGATGACACGTGGTCAGTCATTATTCTATGGTGTGACGAGGCACATTTTACACTACAGAGTGCAGTGAAAACACAGAACTGCCGAATTTGGGGTAATGTTAAACCGTGTGTTGTGCACGTAGAGCCATTTCAATTGTCGTATTTTTATTTATTTGACCATATAAATCTCTTTTTCAGTACATATATTATACACAGGATACTGGACAGAAAACCTTTTTAGCTATGGGGTTTTCAAACATCAAACATACATTATTTAAATTTTATGACGAATTGGATGTATACAGCTAATAATTACAGATTTTGGAAATATTGTATATTTATAACTTATTTCCTACAATTAAAGTTACAAATTACATTTTTTCTTGCATAAGATACTATGAGATTGAATAGTAACAGTTTTTCAGAACGTAGGCTGTCACAGACTTTTCAAAGCTTTGTAGTTCAGTAGGAGATTTTATATATCTTGGTAATATGTTGTAAAGTTTTGTTCCTGCATGATATATAGTTTTTTGGCATAATGTGGTGTTACAATGATTAACATGTATGTCACTGGCTCACCTGGTATTGTAATCATGGACACTTTTGTTTTGAGGAAAAAGGTTTTCTTTTCTCAGTATACTTTTTTTGACGCACATGACTACTTCCAGTATATAAATGCAGGGAAGGGGTAGGATCTTTAGATATTTAAAAAAAGTTTGCATGGTTTTCTGTTGCTCACTTGTTTCATTGTTATTATAACTGCCTTTTGTTTCCTGAAAACTGTTATGGTCTGGTGCACATTTCCCCAGAATAAGATACCGTACTTCAATACTGAATGTACACGCGCAAAGTATACAGCCCTAATTGTTTCTACACTAGTATTGTTGCAGGAATTCTTACTACATAGCTCATTTTTGGTAGTTTTGAATTTAGGGATGTGATATGAGTGCTCCATTTAAGATTTTCCTGGATATCAATCCCAAGAAATTTAGTTTCATTGACAGCACTAATGTTTTGGTTATCTATACATATTACCGGTTGTGCCGGATTTTTATTTTGATCAGTGTGGAAATTTCTTGAGTACCGTTTTTGGGGGATTAACTATGGGCCTGTTTCTAGTAAACCATTCAGACACTCCCTTTGTAATATCTTTAGCAGATGCAGTAAGATTTTCTTCTTTATTCCCTTTAGTCAATAGGCTGGTGTCATCTGCAAACAGTACTAATTCAGAATCCCTAACGTGTGACGGGAAATCGTTAATGTAGACCAAAAAATGAAAGTGACCTAAAATGCAGCCCTGCGGAACACCATGACTTAGTCCACATGGTTCTGAAAGGTGTACCTGAAGTTCATTTCCTTCCATGTACTTAATTTCAGTTACCTGAGAGCGATATTCCAAATATGATTTAATCCACCAATTTGGCACACCTCTTACACCATACCATTCAAGCTTCCTTAGGAGTATAGAATGATCGATCACATCAAAAGCTTTTGTTAGGTCCAAGAATAAACCTGAGATATTTCTGTGGTTGTCCACTGCATTTAAGACATGGTTTATCAGACTGAAAATGGCTGTTTCAATTGATCACTGTGGTCTGAAGCCATGTTGACATCCAGAAATAATATTATTCTTGTCGAAGAATGTAATTAGTTTTGAAAGGAACACATTTCCGTATGTGAATGTGTGGTATGGATTCACAAAGACATTTATTCTCGGTCCATTCTTTTGTGAAGAAAATTCACCCAGAGGGCCTGTCAGGCATACCGTTACATGTGCACATTATGAGATCTCCTAGTACAGTATGTAATTCCTGCTTTGGAAGAGCGGAACTGTTTTTGTACAAGATGGGGCAACACCACATCTCGCTTGCCCCATCACAGTCACGTTCAGTCTCTACCTGATCTGAAGGCCAGTTTACAGGAACACGTCGCTCAGATTCCACCGGAACTGTGGCGAGCAACTGTTTTTCACGGTGTTTTACGGATACAGAATCTCGTAACTTCTCTGGTGCTCATAATGAACAAATTATGTAAGCGGCCGATGATGAAACAATTAACATTATGCCTTTCTCCCTTGTTTTACCTTTTCTGCCGATGTCCCATTCCTAATCCATTACACATGGAAAATTTTCTGCACGTCTTCCTTGCAACCACAGCGCCATATTTGCATCTGGTGGCCAAATTTTGAACCAAGTTTTTCCAGCGTAAATCTGCCTTATTAACGCACTAACATATCCACCAAGTTTTCTGTCATTCTATAATTACAGCCCGCACTGGTCCTCTGTGAGTAGCTGCACTTTAGTTATAACCATCCACAACAGACCTGTCTTTATTGATTTGGTTATTTTGTGAATAAAACCGTATATGTCGCTTAATACATTATTTATAGTGTCGTCGTGGCTGCTGCCATAAACAGATCTGCAATTAAGATTAAAAACACATAAGAATGACAGGCGGTTGTTGTTGTTGTTGTTGTCTTCAGTCCTGAGACTGGTTTGATGCAGCTCTCCATGCTACTCTATCCTGTGCAAGCTGCTTCATCTCTCAGAACTTACTGCAACCTACATCCTTTTGAATCTGCTTAGTGTATTCATCTCTTGGTCTCCCTCTACGATTTTTACTCTCTACGCTGCCCTCCAGTACAAAAATGGTAATCCCTCGATGCCTCAGAACATGTCCTACCAACCGATTCCTTCTTCTAGTCAAGTTGTACCACAAACTCCTCTTCTCCCCAATTCTATTCAATACCTCCTCATTAGTTATGTGATCTACCCATCTAATTTTCAAAATTCTTCTGCAGCACCACATTACGGAAGCTTCTATTCTCTTCTTGTATAAACTATTTATCGTCTATGTTTCACTTCCATACATGGCTACACTCCACACAAATACTTTCAGAAACGATTTCCTGACACTTAAATTAGTACTCGATGTTAACAAATTTCTCTTCTTCAGAAACGCTTTCCTTCCCATTGCCAGTCTACATTTTATATCCTCTCTGCCTCGACCATCTTCAGCTATTTTGCTCCCCAAATAGCAAAACTACTTTTCTAATTTAAGTGTCTCATTTCCTAATCTAATTGCCTCAGCATCACCCGACTTAATTCGACTACATGCCATTATCCTCGTTTTGCTTTTGTTGATGTTCATCTTATACCCTCCTTTCAAGACACTGTCCATTCCGTTCAGCTGCTCTCCCAAGTCCTTTGCTGTCTCTGTCAGAGTTACAATGTCATTGGCGAACCTTAACGTTTTTATTTCTTCTCCATGGACTTTAATACCTACTCTGAATTTATCTTTTGTTTCCTTTACTGCTTGCTCAATATACAGATTGAATAACATCGGGGACAGGGTACAACCCTGTCTCACTCCCTTCCCAACTGCTGCTTCCCTTTCATGCCCCTCGACTTATAAATGGCATCTGGTTTCTGTACAAATAGTAAATAGCCTTTCGCTACCTGTATTTTACCGCTGCCACCTTTAGAATTTTAAAGAGAGTATTCCAGTCAACATTGTCAAAAGCTTTCTCTAAATCCACAAATGCTAGAAACGTAGGTTTGCCGTTCCTTAATCGATTTTCTAAGACAAGTCGTAGGGTTAGTATTGCCTCACGTGTTCCAACATTTCTGCGGAATCCAAACTGATCTTCCCCGAGGTCGGCTTCTACCAGCTGTCCGATTCGTCTGTAAAGAATTCGCGCTAGTATTTTGCAGCTCTGACTTATTAAACCGATAGTTCGGTAATTTTCACGTCTGTCAACACCTTCTTTCTTTGGGGTTGGAATTATTATATTCTTCTTGAAGTCTGAGGGTATTTCGCCTGTCTCATACATCTTGCTCACCAGATGGTAGAGTTTTGTCAGGACTGGCTCTCCCAAGGCCGTAGTAGTTCCAATGGAATTTTGTCTACTACCGGGGCATTGTTTCGACTCAGGTCTTTCAGTGCTCTGTCAAACTATTCACGCAGTATCATATCTCCCATTTCATCTTCATCTACATCCTCTTCCATTTCCACAATATTGGCCTCAAGTACATCGCCCTTGTATAGAACCTCTATATACTCCTTCCACCTTTCCTCCTTCCTTTCTTTGCTTAGAACTGGGTTTCCATCTGAGCTCTTGATATTCATACACGTGGTTCTCTTCTCTCCAAAGGTCTCTTTAATTTTCCTGTAGGCAGTATCTATCTTACCCCTAGTGAGATAAGCCTCTACATCCTTACATTTGTCCTCTAGCCATCCCTGCTTAACCATTTTGCACTTCCCGCCGATCTCATTTTTGAGACGTTTGTATTCCTTTTTGCCTGCTTCATTTACTGCGTTTTTATATTTTCTCCTTTCATCAACTAAATTCAATATTTCTTCTGTTACCCAAGGATTTCTACTAGCCCTCGTCTTTTTACCTACTTGATCCTCTGCTGCCTTCACTACTTCATTCCTCAGAGCTACCCACTCTTCTTCTACTGAATCTTTCCCCCACTCCTGTCAATTGTTCCCTTATGCTCTCCTTGAAACTCTGTACAACCTCTGGTTCTTTCAGTTTATCCAGGTCCCATCTCCTTCATTTCCCACCTTTTTGCAGTTTCTTCAGTTTTAATCTACAGGTCATAACCAATAGATTGTGGTCAGAGTCCACATCTGCCCCTGGAAATGTCTTACAATTTAAAACCTGGTTCCTAAATCTCTGTCTTACCATTATGTAATATATCTGATACCTTCTAGTATCTCCAGGATTCTTGCATGTATCGGCGGTTGCTATACATTTTAAAGAGTTCACTCCCCAAAACGTAGAACTTGTGAAACAATGTTTAGTGTCAGTAGGAGTACAATCTCTGTCGAAGCAGAGCATCAGCTCTCAATGCAGAACAAATTTTTTTAAGATTGTAGGTTCTAGTCAGCAAGTGGCGCTAGTGTGGGAGTTATCTTAGTTTCTTTCCCTCACCCTACTAATAAAATTTAAACAAACTTTAAATTGCAAATATCCAAGGTAAAATTATCAAACGTGGTTTAAATGAGCACAGTAGTACATGCATAAAATTATTTTATTAGATGGCGGCGATAAGTCGATGCGGACTTCATCTAAATTTCACAACAAATATTCATTAATTCTATTTTACAATCACATACATACAACTGCCACATAAATTCTAGTAGTAAACACATTTTGTCTTAACCTGCTGTTGTGATTACAGAAGTTGTTTCTCTGATTATTCCATTTAAGCTGTTGTACGTTTTCTCTAGGCCAACAAATACCTGATCTTACCGAATTTCCCTTGAAACTTTCTTTCTGAAATACTTTACCTACATCTGCATCTACATGAGTACTGTGCAATTCACAATTAAGTGCTTGGGTGAGGGTTCATTGAACTACCTTCAAGTTGTCTCTCTACCGTTCCACTCTCGAATTGCTCGTGAGAAAAACGAGCTCTTAAAATTTTCTGTGCGAGCCCTAATTTCTCTTATTTTATCGCAATGATCACGTCTCGCTGTGCAGGTGGGTGCCAACGAAACATTTTCAGAATCGAAGGAGAAAGTTGGTGATTGAAATTTCGCTAGAAGACCATATCGTAACGAAAAACGCCTTTGTTGTAATGATTGCCACTCCAATTCACATATCATGTCTATGGCAGTCTCTCCCCTATGTCGCAATAATACAAAAAGAGCTGCCCATCTTTGAACCTCTTAGATGTCCTTCAGCAGTCCCATCTGAACCGGATCACACACCACACTGCAGTTCTTCAGAATGGGCCGGTCAAGGGTGGTGTAAGCTGTATCTCTTTAGCAGACCTGTTGCTCTTTCTGAGTGTTCTGCCAATAAATCGCAGTCTTTGGTCTGAAGCGGATTTCACCTTTGTCCAGTAGTTCTTTAATTTACCTTTTTGCGTTTCCTCCTCTAGAAATATGGACGATTTCTCAAACGTAACAAAACAAAACAGTATGTTGTACTTTCTTCCTATGGCATCATTTCCACTTCAGTAAAGCTTCCTGTTTAACATATTAGGTTAATAATCCAACTAAATCGAATAGACATATTTTCTGGATTTGATTTTAAAAATCGAAGGAAAAAATTAAAAACGGTTAAATTAAAAGCATACACTATGCTGAAGACTCAAACTGGCAACGTTTACGTGAGCTACAAATGATTGGAACTGTAACAGTTTTCTCAAACGCAATATTTTTGATAAGATTATAGTTTCTACTCCAATCTGTATTGGTTTAGACTTAAACATGTCATCTTCAGAAGTTGTTTGTGAGTTCATACATTGAGCACCGAATACTCGATCTACACTAAGTCGAAACAGACAATGATTGTATAACAAATGAAGAATTTGTAGTTTACTTTTGCGAATAATTGGCAACCAATGCTGTACAATCGAAAAGTCATGAGATGTTCAATTGACTCTTTTATTAGAACATGTTACACGTTTTGAGATTACACCCATCTTCAGACATCACAAACTTCAACTCCTTCCTAACCAACCAGGTGTATAGCCTTGATAACTCCCTTGATAACTTTCGAAAAAGTGATCCTTCAAATTTATTCTGCAGAGTACGTATTCAAGTAATCAATTAGCCTGTCTCTGATAATGGAATCTATCATCTTGGACAGTCATGACTTTAGAGAAATACGCCTGTAGTCTTCTACAGCTTCTTCATTACCTTTCTTTAGTAGAGGAACGACTCTTGCTGGTTGGAGATACTCTGGAAAGTTATCTGAGTTGAAGGACTCATTTATTATATCAGTTAATAGGCCTACTTTCTCTGCCTCTACTTTCTTTAAGTACACAGACTCGTGCTTCATCTAAGAGCTGCTGACTTCTTAATTTTTAATTTTTATACTGTTTTCCTAGCTTCACACTCTGTAGTGGATAACATCACCATTGTAGTTGCCTCGTAATTTTTTTTCTTGGACAACACTTGATTTTGGGACGTTTTGTTGTAATTTCTCTGCTGTATCTAAAAAATATTCATCCACATAATTTACTAGTTTCTAGGGATCATTTATTCATCCACCACTTTTATCTGTAAGTTACTATCTGTTTTCCGCTTTCTTGTTTACAATCTTCCAGACTATTTTTGAGCATTAGGTACTGCTTTCCCATTTGCTCACTTTTTTGTGGCAAGCAACAGGTTCCTGTAAATCTTTTCAGATCTTTGATAGTAGTTCAGGAGCTTCTGCTCACAATTGAGTTTTATTATTGAAGAGACATATTTCATGGTCGGAGAAGACTTTCTTATAAATGCTGTTATTCATTCATTTGTATTGGGAATTGCTATTTTCGTGGATACTTTTGAAAATGGCTGCTCAAAGTGAGTTTAAATAACGGTACTGTACAGAACTTAGAGAATTTTGCAACCATATTGATATATGTACAAACTTAACCTTAGCTTTGGTTTAATGGTACCCCTGAAAGGTCTTGAATCTTCGGTTTTGGAAGAGACGTAAGAACTAGACACTTTTCCAAAGCAACCGCGATTGTTTCCTCTGAACCGCCTTCTGCAAAACATTTCAGCGTAGCACAATAACTGGCAGCATTCACGACCCCTCCATGGGTGCAAAAATTAACTGGCAGCACAATCTGCGCGTCCAAAAAGCAGAGACCTTAATTTTTCTACACAGATACCATTTTTTTTACCTTCTTGCTGGCGAGCGCAGATACGAGGGTGAGTCAAATGAAAACCTTAAATATTTTTTAAAATATTATTTATGGTGCAGAAGTGGTACATAGCTGTATCACTTTTCAACATAATCTCCCCCACGCTCAATGCAAGTACTCCAGCGCTTACAACGTGCATAAATTCCTTTAGAAAAAAATTCTTTTGGTAGTCCGTGCAACCACTCATGCACCGCGTACCTCTTCATCAGAATGGAACTTCTTTCCTCCCATTGCGTCTCTGTGTGGTCCAAACGTATCACTTGGGGCAAGGTCGGTGAGTATGGTGGATGAGGGAGACACTCAAAATGCAGGTCTGTGATTGTTGCAACTGTTGTGCGGGCAGTGTGGGGCCTTGCATTGTCATGTTGCAAAAGGACGCCTGCTGACAGCAATGAACGTCACTTTGATTTGATTGCAGACCGCAGATGATTATTTAGGAGATCTGTGTATGATACACTGGTGACAGTGGCCCATCTAGGCATGTAATGGCCCAAAATGACGCCTTTTTCGTCCCAAAAGATAGTCAGCATAACCTTCCCGTCTGATGGTTCTGTTCGAAACTTCTTTGGTTTTGGTGATGAGGAATGGCGTCATTCCTTGCTGGCTCTCTTCGCTTACAGTTGGTGGAAGTGAACCCAGGTTTCGTCCCCAGTAACGATTCTTGCAAGGAATCCATCACCTTCTCGTTCAAAGCGCCGAAGAAGTTCTTGACAAACATCAACACGTCGTTCTCCTATGTCAGGAGTCAGCTGCCGTGGCACCCATCTTGCAGACACTTTGTGAAACTGAAGCACATCATCAGAATGTTGTGTGCTGACCCATGACTAATCTGTAAACATGCTGCAATGTCATTCAGTGTCACTTGGCGGTTTTCCTTCACTGTGGCTTCAACTGCTGCAGTGTTTTGTTGAGTCACAACTCGTTGTGCCTGGCCTGGATGGGGAGCATCTTCCACTGAAGTTACACCATTTGCGAGCTTCCTACTCCATTAGTAGACTTGCTGCTGTGACAAACATGCATCACTGTACTGAACCTTTATTCGTCGATTAATTTGAATAGGATTCACACCTTCACTAGGCCAAAACCAAATAACAGAAAGCTGTTCTTCCCTGGTGCATGTCGCAAGTGGGGCGACCATCTTTATACTGATACTAGACAGTATGTGTGCATCTGCATTATGGTGCCACCTACAGGCCTTTCTGTACGCTGTTTGTAGCACGCTTACCAACTTGCAATATAACGGCGCGAAATTTCTATTTGTTATTACAAATTTAAGGTTTTCATTGGACTCACCCTCGTCTGATGGAGAAATGGAGACAACCTGATTCACTTGGCTGTATTCTTGCTTGAGAGTTGTCACAGTACCCATCGAGAAACCCATCTTATGTTACAGCTCGCGCAGGATACGGTGGCAGATTCACAGTTACCAGTTCTTTTCCAAAGCGCTCGGCGAGTTCATTCGTTTGTTCGGAAGGGGAGGCGGACAAGAGGTTGCCACCTTTCGGACCGAGCGAGGTGGGGCAGTGGTTACCACACTAGACTCGCCTTCGGGAGGACGAAGGTTAAATCCCGCGTCCGGCCATCCTGATTCAGGTTTTCTGTGATTTCCCTAAATCGCTTCAGGCAAATGCCGGGATGAAACGGCATAGCCAACTTCTGTGCCGGACTGAGACTCGAGCTCGGGACCTTTGCCTTTCGCGGGCAAGTGCTCTACCATCTGAGCTACCCAAGAACGACTCACGCCCCATCCTCATGGCTTTACTTCTGCCAGTACCTCGCCTCCTACCTTCACAACTTTACAGAAGCTCTAATACGAACCTTGCAATATCCTTTCTTTCGCGAGTGCTAGTTCTGCAAAGTTCGCAGGAGAGCTTCTGTAAAGTTTGGAATATAGGAGGCGAGGTACTGGCAGAAGTAAAGCTGTGAGGACGGGGCATGAGTCGTGCTTGGGTAACTCAGATGGTAGAGCACTTACCTGCGAAAGGCAAAGGTCCCGAGTTCGAGTCTCGGTCTGGCACACAATTTTAATCTGCCAGGAAGTTTCATATCAGCGCACACTCCGCTGCAGAGTGAAAATATAGTTCTGAATAGCCAATTTCCTTCCCCATCTTTCCATATCCAATGAGACCGATAACCTCGGAGTTTGATCTCCTAACCCCAAATCGAAAAATGGTTCAAATGGCGCTGAGCACTATGGGACTCAACTTCTGAGGTCATTAGTCCTCTAGAACTTAGAACTAGTTATACCTAACTAACCTAAGGACATCACACACTTCAATGTCTGAGGCAGGATTCGAACCTGCGACTGTAGCGGTCTCGCGGTTCCAGACTGCAGCACCTAGAACCGCACGGCCAGTTCGGCCGGCCCCCAAATCAACCCAACCCACCTTTCGGCGTGTTGGCGATGACAGAAGAGAGGCGCACGCCCTGCAATCTTTCTCAAACGATTTTACAGAAACTATGTTAAAACATTTCGTTTTTGCTTGACTTGTAGATTTATATGTCAGGTTCATTATGATGCGTACATGATTTCGTTAATGGTCATAGTCATTGTGACATTTACGTGGAAGAAAGACACTGCATGAACTTCGAAAAAGTTTGCAATTAAAAATAAGATTTTGCGTTGGTGCGTATTACATAATATGCTGCTGCGTGTGAAAATTAGCTAATATATTGAATTTTTCTTTAGATTTGGTTGGAGGTCTCTGTCTCTTACCAAACTCAAGAAAATTGATGTGACGTAGCGCGCTGATTGGTGATCGCACAGCGCCAGCGATAAAGCCAGAGTGAAATATCCAGAACATTCCTCATATTTCATAAATTGTTTGAGATGTCGAAGGCATTTTATCAAATGACAGCACACAAAGAGAAGAGTATTTTTCCATATGGATATTATGCAAAACTTCATTATCTACCGTGTTAGTCCACTAACTACTGACTTTTCCGATGAAAGAATCTAATTTGTAAGGGCCATCAATATCGGGCGAAACGAGAAATGCTGTGGGTTTTGGAACAACGTATGTGAAGTCACTACACGTTTATTTTGTACCAAGGACGTGCTTTTTCATAAGATGCTGACCTTACTTTTCCTTAGTTCCTCACTTAACAAACCACTGTTTCAGAATTCTGTCGCAGTTGCGTCTGCACAATACGTTAGTGAGGTGAGACTCTATAAACTCTGCTGAGTTTTGGCAAAAGAAGCAAATTTAAACACGGCAACAAAATAAATGTGTAGGTTTTACGAAAAATGCACCACTCGTGACTGTTCTTTGAATGTTTCAAGTGGTTAACAAACCAGGGCAGGGGTAAAATAAATGGAGCGGAAGGCTATTTACAATTTGTACAGAAACCAGATGGCAGTTTTAAGAGTCGAGGGCCACTGAGGGGGAAGAGTGGTTGGGAAGGGAGTAAGAGAAGGTTGTAGCCTATCCCCGATGTTATTCAATCTGTATATTGACCAAGCAGTAAATGAAACAAAACAAAACTTCGGAGTAATTATTAAAACCCATGGAGAAGAAATAAAAACTTTGAGGTTCGCCGATGATATTGTAATTCTGTCAGAGACAGCAAAGGAAGAGCAGCTGAACGGAATGGACAGTCGTAACCTCCCCACAAAATAAAATAGTGTAACTTCCCAACAAAATAAAATAATATGAATAATATTCTCATTTAGTGTAACCTCAAAACAGAAAAATTCCTAAACCACCTTTCAATAATTGACAGTCAATTTAACCTGGTAAATTTTGGACGTCAGCAATGCTGCGTCATGGCCCTGATACATCATTCTGAATAAACTGGAAAATCTTACCTTAATTAGATCGCCGGATAACGCGTATATATCTGCCCCTATAAGAAATTTTCCTGGCGCAGCTAAGTGCAATGCTGGCTGATAGATTTGTCTTATATAAAAGGAAAGAACTGATTTTTCTTTTCAATAATCGGGATGGCCAAGGATTGGAGAAATTAGTGAATTCTTTAAATTGAGATGAATGTCAAAAGTTACTTTTTATGAGCAAGATTATTATTAACAGATTTTTTAAAAACCTTTACATGGGACTTGATGTAACAATACTACATATGCGCGAGGCTGCTTTTACCTTATCCTACAACGCTCAGGCTCCGCCATCGCTGCACACGACCGGCCCAGCCAACACGATACACCAGACACGACTGCTCGCTAGTAACAACTTACTCCTACTGCTACACAAGTTCGTACTGTAGTCAATACTGCTCTTTGGTCTCAGATTCTCTTCTAGCTTACATATCGCAGGCAGCGCGTGAGCAATCCATCGAAATTACATCTGCTCGACTGCACTAGCAACAAATTCTTTAATCATGGACCTCTTACATAACCCTCCACTGGGGAGGCAAAAATTTCGCACCGATGGTGAGTCAATTGGACTTGCCATGAGCAACAAGTTTTTCTATAATCTATTTAGTTACTGTGTCTACAGTCACATAGTATATACATCATTGATAAGTGCAGAACATATTAAGAAATTAAATAGAGTGCACATGCACTGAGTACGAAACATATTCAGAAATGACAAAGTATATACGCAATGAGTACAAAATATATTAACAAACGACATAAAGTGCACACGTACTGCATAAGTGTTTAGAATTTTTGCATGAACTGATCACATTAACAAACGAAATAAAGTGCACACGCACTGTACAAGTCTTTAGCATTTCTACAACAAATAAACATATCAAGGAGTGAAATAAAGTGCACACGCTCTGTAGAGCATATTTAGGACAACTGATCTTGTTAACAAATGAAATGAAGTGCACACGCACTGTATAAGTCTCTATCGTTTCACAAAATTTTAAACACACTGTATAAGTCTTTAACATTTTATAAAAAACTAGGAAAGGAATGGGAAGGATTGCATCATGGTTGTAGCACAGTATGTTGCACGTAGCTGCACTGAAAGTCTTTATCTTTCTACAGAAGCACAACACCAAGTGAGACAATCTGAAGTTCTCTTCGCCGGCTGCGGTGGTCTCGCGGTTCTAGGCGCGCAGTCCGGAACCGTGGGACTGCTACGGTCGCAGGTTCGAATCCTGCCTCGGGCATGGATGTGTGTGATGTCCTTAGGTTAGTTAGGTTTAAGTAGTTCTAAGTTCTAGGGGACTGATGAGCACAGCAGTTGAGTCCCATAGTGCTCAGAGCCATTTGAACCATTTTTGAAGTTCTCTTCCCTGACGTATTTATCAGTGTAGCCAAGACACTGAAATGCTGTATTAATATTCAGTGTTATCATTTTGGTAGTACATTAAGTACACCAAACAGTAGGACCATAATAACATCTCCATCGTTCAAGGTGGGGGACAGCTTGATATGTCAACACCATATTCTTGTAGAATCCATACTCTTACAGCAACGTAGAATTAGTGCAAAAACCAATATAGCGCTCCATGATCATGAGGATGGACAGGACAAACGGATATTGCAGTAATTGCTGGTAATTAGGTCAGAAGGTGAAGGACATTAACTCTTATGCTAGTCATCATAGAATTACACTAGTGTATCAACCGATATGAACAATTATTGGCACTCATTGACTAGTTACTAAAGATGTAGTAAGTATTGAGTATTAAAAAACACTATTCATAACTCATCTGATTGAATCAGTGGGATTCATTGGCCAGTTACTAAACATGTAGCTAGTACTGAGTATTACAAAACACTATTCATAACTCATCTGATTGAATCAGTGGCATTCATTGGCCAGTTACAAAGTATTCATATAGTATTACAAAACATTATTCAGTGTTATTCACAAGTCATCATTTAAAACAGGAGTTATTGAGTGTAGCATCAAGTTACTGGTGTTTATATACGATATTATGTAAGTGACATAAGACATATTTAAAATGTAAGACATTGGAACTATTACTCAAGGTCGGTAGTCCAATAATACATAGACATAATGGAATCAATATACAGAAAATTTGCATTATCTTTAGGACTAAAAATATATCTTAAACAGGTAGCATTATTTAGTTGTATACTGGTAATAGTTGGGACTTGTAATTTTTTTTTTGCTAGCAATGCATTGCACTGGGATCGATAATTAATTGCTGGGGCATGAAAATATTTGCTTTTGACTTATTGCTGGAAATAAGGATTATTAACGACATTCGTCATGAGTCAGCTGTAGCAAGGTTATGAAATAAGTACAATATATGTGATCACATTCATAAATGATAGACACAACTGGGTAAAAAAATGCAAGTACTAGAACAGGTTTAATAACTAACTACTTATAGCATATTATGTCACGAAAAGCTTCTCCTGGAAAAAAATACAAAATGGATTATTGAGCTGAAAGAAGAAATGCATATAATGCTGAAAAATAGTGAACTTCGAATTAACACGTAATTACACGTGTACTTAATATGTATGTACTCTAGCTGTCTTTTACAAAACATTCAGTCATTATACTATGCGACATAAGACATACTGTCAAAAGGAACTGCAACAAATTCTTAAGTAACTACATAGCATTTCTTAACTAACAGTAATATATAAACGTCATCATTATCATCATCTGCAAAGAAAAACTTCATTATTTATATTAGCATATTCTTCATATAACTAAACTATTCATCATCATTTATTATCATCTGCAAAAAAATAGACACTTCATTATTCACTATAATATTACCATTTACTTCATACAACTATTCATTATCATTCATTACTTCATATAGTATAGAGTTTCTTACTTCTAGCATATATCATCACTAAAATTAACATCTGTAGTTCTGTCTGACAGTCTGCATCAATCGCCTTGTATTCTGAAAGAAAAATAATTAGTCAAGACTGCTATCATACGATGTGTACAGTATGTTCTGGTTAATGCTTGTTAATTCTGATCCATTTACTATTCGTGACAAGATACTGCATTTTCTTCCCTTCATTCTGATGGTAAAATTTCCATTTCATAGTAAACCACTGTGGTTGTTTAATTAATTTCTTTTACACAGTATTGCTTTCTGAAAAATGATGAATAAGGATTAATATCTTGCATTTAAATCACATTCTCATTAAATGAAAACTTGTTTCTAGTGATCTAATTAAGCATACAGCATAGCATGACAGAAAACATGTTAAGTCAAAAACATAGAAAGTGTTTAAGTGCATAAAATATACACACAGTATCATAATGTAGTAGCAAAAAATGTAAAATAGTCAAGATGTTGAGCTATCATAATGCAAAATGTCAATGTCAACTGGTGTTTGTTACATCTTAAACATTTCATAGTGCATACAGACAAAATTTCTACTTTCGATAGGAAAACAATCATACATACACAAAAAATCGAAAATGTGCACGGTCTGATATATAACGAGAAGAAAAGCGACCTGCTAACCTTAACTTGCCGGGCACTTGCCAGGAAAAAATATGATAATCATCAGTAAGTGTTCATATCAATAACCGGAAAAGGCATTAAAATGTGATAAATCATAAAGTATGTTCATCAATAAAGGGTTTAATATTGGAGACATGGTGATTGCCTTTGCTTTTTCTGGTCCTCAAAGTTTCAACATGTACCACATGGGGATGAGGAATGCTGCGAATTCTGTATGGACCTGCGTATAGAAGTTCAAATTTACTGCATCTACTCTTTCCTCTGTTGGATACATAGTGTGTGCGTACTAATATCTTCTGTCCTATGTGAAAGTCACGGCGTGTACAAACCTGTTTTTGCTGTCTTCTCCGGCGCTCTGCGGCACGTTTGATGTTGTTGACCGCAATCTCAATTATTTTATGGTGGCGTAGTCGACGAGATGTAGGAAAGGATACTAATTCTTTAATTTTGTTAGGTGGTTCAACATTTTTAATATAACAGTCGGAGATAGCATAGTAGATTCATTTGGTATGGAGTTAATTACATCCTGGAATGAGAGTATGTGTGTATCCCAATCAATATGTCTTTTGTGGCAGTACATTCTACACAGTTTACCAATTTCTTTCGTCAGTCGTTCAGAAGGGTTCGAAGAAGCGTGATACCTGGATATATAGATCGGAGAAAAGTTTCTAGCTCGTAACATACGTGTCCATATCGCAGATCGAAATTGTGGTCCATTGTCAGAAATTACTTTCAGTACATGCCTTACATGAAATAAAAAATGTTTTACAAATGCATTCGAAATAGATTTAGCAGTAGCTTTGCGCAACGGAGTGAAGGTAACAAATTTCGAAGTGAGTTCAACAGCGACAAAGATGTAGCAAAAACCTCTATTAGTTCTGGGAATCGGTCCAAAAATGTCTACAGCGGCCATGTGTCTCAATTTAACAGGTACAATGGGATGTAACGGAGGAATATGTGAAGTCGTGTCTGATTTAGCTTTCTGGCAGATTTTACATGACGCTAAAACTCGTCGAATACGTTTCTCCACGTTGGCAAAATAACAGTTCTGTCTCAGTATAAGAAAACATTTTCTGGCTCCATAATGTGCGTAACTCAAATGAGTATACCAAATTAATTTGTTAACAAGTTCGTCAGGAATACATAATAACCAGTAGTTGCTGTCAGGGTGAGAGCGTCGGAACGGAATGTTATTGCGTACAATGTAATGGTTTCTGATGGTAACATTATTCCTATCTTCCCAAAAGTGTTTAATTTCTTTCCACACGTTGTCTTTGCTCTGCTCTTGTGCTATGTCTCGTAATGAGGATGAAATGAAATTTTCAAATGCAACTTGTTGAATATATATGACGCTAAAATTTGCTTGGCAGAAGTTGGTTGCGATGTCTTGCTGATTGTTGCTGAGAGAACGGGATAGTGCGTCTGCTACAATATTTTGTGTTCGGATATACGGAATAGGATAATGTTTAGCTTTAAATGTGTCATGTTGTTTTACTTGAAATTCATACAGAAAACCGAACATAGTACCAGGGATGTTGTCAAAAACTGGAGCTTGCTGTAAAAGGATATTGCATAGTTGAGTACGTTGAACGTGTGTATTTGCACTGCTTTGTTTTACTTTCTCAGAAATCATTGAATAACGTCGTAGTCGGCTTCGTCTGGTGTATTGTAGTTGTGTACGAACGTATCTGTGAACAATGTGGAATGACAATCTATGTTACGTGATGCAGAAATGACCTCTGTCCGATTAATTGTTTGTTCTTCTGCAGATAAAGAGTGCTGAAATTCTAATGCCGGTTGTACATTTTCATCCTTTAACATTAAATAGGAATTTTGAAAGTCAATAATTGCGTCGTGTTGTACCAAAAATTCGTACCTAAAATAACGTCTGTTGTCAATAAGGGAACAATCCAAAAATTTGAGTGTGCTGTTATTTCTCCCTGACGTATTACGTTCGGGATGATATCTACTGTCAGGTTCATTCATGATAATCTGTTGTTGCCGATGATTCTGCAGCTGGTAAGACCGACTGTTACGCTGAAAACTGTGCTCATTACTTTTACGTCTATCATGATAGTCATTACTATACGGCGCCTTGTGATAGGAGTTGAAATGATGTGTTTTCTGTACGTAATGATTTCCTTGATGCTGTGCGTTACTATTTGTTGGAGCCGACGCTATACGTGTAGGCGGCGAAACATTAAAGCTTGGTTGACCTTGCAGACTACATTGTTGGTTAGGTAAGCTAACCGACTGGTTTTGTTGATGTTGTGGGGAAAAGCCTCTATTGTTGCCAAATTGTCTTTGCTGTTGCTGATAACTATGAGGATACTGATAATTAAAATTTTGTCTGTTGTTAAAGTTCTGGTGGTTGTCATTTCTGGAGCGTATAATGATGACTGTCACTTTCAGGTAAAACTCGTCGTATCAGGTTGTCTTTACTCATTCTTAATCCTAGATAGATGCATAGTTGAAGAGCTTTTTTGATAGATATAAAAGATAGTAGAAGAGAAGGCAGCAGTGCAGAAAACTAAAGATGAAATAGCACTTCTACGGCTCGGGGCCCTGTGCACGCTACGGCACATATTCATCGAAGTGTAATGAATCCCCTGAGGTCTCTTACTAGCTGCCAATAAATTTTAGTTTTTGCGTTACAGACAGTGCCGGTGAAAATTCAAAAGCAAATTGTTGTATCCAGTCCAAAGAGCGTGTCTGTGTTCTGTAATTCTTAAATAACTTAAACTTTCTCAGCGATATAGAGTGCTTGTAATCAAAATTTTCGTGTCTGAATGTCTGAACAGGTTCAGGATTGTATGATAATCTGTTTGTCTGTGACTGTTCGGAATCTAAGTCACGAACCTAAATTGTACTTGCTGTGTGAGTGTGAGAAATGTTCAGAGAGTGGTGTATGCTGTGTCGTGTTACAGGCTGAGACATTTTTCATTTCCGTCACTTCTTGCTGTAAAGACGACACTTTTCTACTCAATGTATTATTGGACGAACCTATCTCACTGATTGTCTGCTGTAAATTTTGGAATTCGGGTGTTTGATTGAAATAAATTGGTGACGTATCGTCTGATTTGGTGTCATTGTTATTTTCGATAACGTCAATACGACTGGCCAATTCATCAAATTTTTCAGTCAATGCTTTAACCTGATCATCATTTTTAGTGTCACAAGCATTAATTTGTTTTTGGATTTTACGGATAGTTTTGTTCAATTTCTTAACGTCTGCTTTAATGGCATCGGGATCCTGTATTAATTCTAATTGTTCAAGTCTGTTGGTCAGTGTCTGAAAGTCTACTGTGTGTGTGTCTGTTTTTGTTTTAAGACCGGAGATTTCATCATGCAATTCGGTGTTCAACTGTTTAATAGTATTGATTTCGTCTGATACTGTAGGAATGTTATTGTCTACGTATGTTTTTGCTTTCGTAAATAATTTACGCTTATCTTCCTGTCTCTGTGTAGTAATTGTTTCCATGACTTGTTTCTTTACTTTGTTCTGTTCCTGTATGAATTTACGGTAATGCGTTTCACTGTTTTGTAGGTGGTGATTAAAACGTTCGTCAATTACGCTGTTCTGTTGTTCGAATTTCTTGTCTACTTTCGCATCCAGTGTGCGTGAAAGTTCTGCTGACATAAATTTAAACTCGTCGCGTAACTGTGTTGCGTTTTCAAAACATTGTTTAGCGACTGCACTAATTTCATCTCTAAGTAATTTGGTTGTGGCTGCATGTGTATTACTTAATTCTTGTGCAACGGATCTAATTTCTTCGCTACTGTTCCTAGCATAAGCCTTAATTTCCTCACGTAATTGTTCTTTAGTATCTTGACATTGCACGGCAACGGCTTTAATCTGTTCACTAAGCCGTTTGAAATTGTTGTCTTGTTTTTCGTTCGATTGTTTGGAATTGTTGTCTAGTTTTTCATTGAATTGTAGCAACAAGCCAAAATTACCGACTCTATTCTCTGTACTGTGTGATGGTGTATCTGCATTTGTCACGTTTTGTGAAACCATTTGGTCATTGCCTGATTCACGAAAAAGTTTGCTAAATGGATGTGCACTGTGGGTCACTACCTCGGAATCAAATAAATCTGACGTATTTTGACTACATTGTTCATCTTCGTGAGAAAAATTTATCTGTTCACTGTGTAAATTTTGCAAATCAGGTGTGTTAAACTGGGCAGCGTTCATTGTAACGGAAAGTGCCGCGTCATCAATTGGCGTCATCAATTGTCGTTAAATTTACAGTGGACACAATTGAATTTGTTTGCTCATCATTTAGATTATAATCATTACTGGTGGTCGGTACGCGCTGATTGTCTGTAACTGGAGGATTATCATCAAGACACTGAGTGTCGCTAGTGTTATCAGTCAAATTATTAAAGCAGTTTTTCGCGGCATTTTCACAACTCAAAGTTAAGCACAAAATCAAACAAAGACAAAGCGAAAATGGAACAAATACAATTACAACAAAGAGCAATAAATTGTCGATGATCTGTGAAAGAAAGAGTGACAAATTAGTAAATGCGTTGCGCCAGATGCAAACTACCTTTAACAATGGTGTAAATAAGAGCAGATATATAACTGACTACTTCTCAGAAATTCACAAAAATACGATCCTGGCCGGTTGTCGACAAGTGTAACCTCCCCACAAAATAAATTGCGTAACCTATCAATAATAAAAATGTGACTAATCTCTATAAAAAATGTGGGTCACTTATAACCTTTCAATAATTGATAGTCAATTTAACCTGGTAAATTTTGGACGTCAGCAATGCTGTGTCATGGCCCTGATACATCATTATGAATAAACTGGAAAATCTTACCTTAATTAGATCGCCGGATAACGCGTATATATCTGCTCCTATAAGAAATTTTCCTGGCGCAGCTAAGTGCAATGCTGGCCGATAGATTTGTCTTATATAAAAGGAAAGAACTGATTTTTCTTTTCAATAATGGGGATGGCCAAGGATTGGAGAAATTGGTGAATTCGTTAAATTGAGATGAACGTCAAAAGTTACTTTTTATGAGAAAGATTATTGTTAACAGATTTTTTTAAACATTTACATGGGACTTGATGTAACAATACTACATATGCGCGGGGCTGCTTTTACCTTATCCCACAACGCTCAGGCTCCGCCATCGCTGCACACGACCGGCCCAGCCAACACGATACACCAGACACGACTGCTCGCTAGTAACAACTTACTCCTACTGCTACACAAGTTCCTAATGCAGTCAATACTGCTCTTTGGTCTCAGATTCTCTTCTAGCTTACATATCGCAGGCAGCGCGTGAGCAATCCATCGAAATTACATCTGCTCGACTGCACTAGCAACAATTCTGTAATCATGGACCTCTTACACAGTGTCTTGAAAGGAGGATATAAGATGAACATCAACAAAAGCAAAACGAGGATAATGGAATGTAGTCGAATTAAATCGGGTGGTGCTGAGGGAATTAGATTAGGAAATGAGACGCTAAAGTAGTAAATGAGTTCTGCTATTTCGTTAGCAATATAACTGATGACGGTCGAAGTAGAGAGGATATAAAATGTAGACTGGCAATGGCAAGGAAAGCGTTTCCGAAGAAGAGAAATTTGTTAACATCGAGTATAGATTTAAGTGTCAGGAAGATAAATAGGTTAGACAAGAAGAGAATAGAAGCGTTCTAAATGTGGTGCTACAGAAGAACGCTGAAGATTAGATGGGTAGATCACATAACTAATTAGGAGATACTGAATAGAATTGGAGAGAAGAGAAATTTGTGGCACAACTTGACTAGAAGAAGGGATCGGTTAGTATGACATATTCTGAGGCATCAAGAGATCACCAATTTAGTGTTTGAGGACAGCGTGGAGGGTAAAAATCGTAGAGGGAGACCAAGAGATGAATACACTAAACAGATTCAGAAGGAACTAGGTTGCAGTAGGTACTGGGAAATGAAGAAGCTTGCACAGGATAGAGTAGCATGGAGAGCTGCATCATACCAGTCCCTGGACTGAAGACCACAACAACAACAACAAACCAGGAGAAAATAAATCACTGCGTTTTTGGCGGAATTCTTTTCAGATACTAACCAAAGAAGAGGTGACAGATCTTTTTGAATGATCACCAGGCAGGTAAGGGTGTGGAGGGGTCCCGCTTAATATTTACCAAAAATGTGAGTGTAGGCTTCAGTTCAGAATGGCACTTTCCCTCCAGTAGTCGGCATTTCCCCTACAGCGCTCTGAGCGAACTCCCACCATTGCCACTCTCCCCACACTTCCCCAGCCGACTGAGCATCTCGCGGCCACGACATTTTGCGCGCACTGTAGTTCAAAGTGTTATCCACCACAGTGCCAACGGAGCAGCTGAGCCTGTGTGCAGCCTGTCTCAGATGAATAACAGTATTGGTGTGATTCAGTAATTTTGGCACGGCACATGTCGTAATCCGAGGTGCAAGTGCTCGTCAGCTCAAAGCTTTGCTACTTTTGTCCATATGCTCTGTCTTTACCAAATCCTTGGCACCGCACTACACCTCTTCTCGTGACATTACACTCTGTTCTTAAGTGCCGCTTGTTGGTGATGAACCGCAAGACATTCTCTTGAAACGAACTTCGCACTTCACTCGCCGACCGTGTATTCGTCAGCACCTTCATCTTGAAACTGTATTTGGAAGCGAAATAGGCCAGCTACCTCTGTCTAGCGATGATGTTTGAAAGCTTTGATAATTCACGCAAGGTATTTACACAGAGCAATTCCATGATGCTACAGGGATGGTGCAGAAAGTTAAATGCTTCAGTTTAAGATAAGGGGTCCTCGTCTGGAAACGATCGAGGCGAAAAGAATAAGAGAAAATGTATTAGAGTTCCGCCTTAGCCTCGCGGAGCGCTCAAACTAATGGCCCCAAGTTCCGAAACCGATCATGTACAGAATTCCCATTGAATACTCCCTAAAACTCTCAGACAATATCCCATGTTGATGGACGAGTAGAGGCACACGTATCTTGATGTCAGAGAGCCTGGAAATTAGAAGTCTACGGTACAGTAATAATGAATCCATTTACCTGCGCGGGTTTCAGACGCTACAACATTTACAGCAGTTATTCAAAGTGGCGTTCCCCAGCGTCAATGCAGACATGGCATCGTCCAGCAAAGTTCTGTCATACCTGGCTGTTGATATACTGTTGATATACTTTCCGGGATGTGAGGTCGTGGTCAAAGAACTTTTCTGTTCCTTACGTTTCGTCCAGGACTGCGTTGGACTTCCTCAAAGGCGCTGCTCCGCTGAGTCTTGCCGACTGACTGGTCGGGTGTCTGAGAGTTTTATCTACAACGTTAAATTACTACCCACGGTTATATAGAGAAGCTATTGAAATTTATAAACATCACGATAATTTTAATAAGAAAGAGGAGGCTATGAAACTTGACGATATATGGACAGTGGCTCTACAAAATTGCTAAAATTTTTTGTCTTTGACAAGGTGGTAATCGATAGTCAACTTTATCTTTGCTATGGATTATCACTGCTCATCACGTGTCACCTGAACCACGCCCCCCTTTCTCACAATATACAAGTCGCTCTCAGACACCCGACCAGTCAGTCGGCAAGACTCAGCGGAACAGCGCCTCTGAGGAAGTCCAGCGCAGTCCTGGACGAAACGTAAGGAACAGAAAAGTTCTTTGACCACGACCTCACATCCCGGAAAGTATATCAACAGCCATGTCACCCGGTCGTGAAAGCCTTCATTCTACAATCTGTCATACCTGTTATAGTACCCCGGGTGTCGCAGCCAGCGGGAATTATTGCCAGGAGATCCTCAGCGCATCCCACAGAAGGCTTTACACATGGCCCCACGAGAAGAAATCAATTGAGGCGAGATCGGGTGAACGTGCTGGCCACGAAACGGGACCTCCTCTGCGTATAATGTCTGATTCAGGTGTTCACGAGCACCCAGTCCAAACTGAGGTGGGTCTTCATCTTGGTGAAACCACATCTGTTGAGGAATAAACGAGTGGGATGCGCCTCTGGTAAACAACAGTACCGGGACAAGTAATCCACTGTCAGAGATATCAGAAGGATTTACGCGTATACCTTTCAACTCGGCCGTTTCTGCAGCAGGGTCTCTTACATCAAACTGATACATTCGCCTTCCACCATCATGCCTGAAACATGATGACGGAGTCAACCTGTTCTCGTCTTACTATGCTCGCCATGCTTACCGAACCGCCGTCACAGAATGAAGAAAATAAGCGTCTAAGAAAAAAAAAAAAAAAGAAAACAATTCGTAGGGATAAATCAAGCGCAGTAACTGCACAGAACTGAAAGTAAGGACATCTACACTAGGACTGTTGATATTTATAAAAATATCGAGAATCCTATAAATCGCTATTAAAACATATCATTTTCGGCACCCGACATATCGATACAAAATATCGATATATCGACGGAAAAAGTTTCGACAAAAATATAGGTTGCACATTGTAAATGTACTGCCGGTTTTAGAGCTGTATATTTAAGTACTGATTTGTTAATCGATATTCTCTACGACAACAAGCTAGCAGCCTGCCTAATCCCCCTTACAGTAATAACTGAAAGGAAAACAACGCACGTTCACGCTTGGCGATAACCATTTTCCTAAGAAAATGTAACTGGCATAATAAAATGTGCTCGATGGGTCCGTCGTTCGGTTTCGTCACATATCGGATTTTTCCATAACACTTCATGTCGACTTTCCTATTTTTTCATTTCTTCCGACGCCAGTGACCTAGCAGTTGTAGTGTCAAAATTGCATGCTGAAGCTAAACGTTGCAGTTTCTGTTGGTAACGCCGAGCGCCGATTACATCAGCATTTCTCCTCACACGTCTTCAACCTACCGCAAACCGGTCCTGTTATTTAGATTTTTGCTCATCATTTAGGGAAATCACGGAATACCAAAATCAGGATGGCCGGACGCGGGTTTGAATCGCCGTCTTCCCGAATGCGAGTCCAGTGTGCTTATTGCTGCGCCACCTCGCTCGGTATATGGGCGTGTTGGAGTAGCTCGTGTACATCAGATACAAGACTTACAACCCAGCGTCGTCTTTCAACAAGCTGGCGCTCCACCCCATTGGTCATCGGCTGTTGTCAAGTTCCAGGATACGGAATTTCTCGATCGCTGGATCGGACGTAGCGGACCCACTGCCTGGCCACCGCGTTTCCACGACGTTACACACCGCTGGATTTCTTCTTGTGCGAGTCTGTGAAGGACAGCGTATATGCGACCAAAGTGAACGATATTCCATTGTTCAAGATGTTTTTCAAGAAAACCAAAGTGAAGAAATAGCTTACTAGTTGCGTTAAAAGTCGTTATTTGACGGAACTGATGTGCTATTTCTTCTCATCGGAAATCTTGTTATTCCATTCTCACCACCAGCGCCAGAGCAATCTGACTTCTCTTTGCCACGTAGAACTGCTTCACACAGATAAAGAGAAAGATGGGCGTATTGCAAGCTCAAAGAATACTACGACTCCTTCACACAGTGAAAATAAAATTATGTTCTGCTACAGCTTCAAAAGAACAACTACAAACATGTACCAAAAAATTTGGAAAACATATAATATGAATTAAAAATTTTAGCATTCGATATTGGTATGCCGGACGGAGTGGCCGAGCGATTCTAGGCGCCACAGTCTGGAACCGCGCGACCGCTTTGGTCGCAGGTTCGAATCCTTCCTCGGGCATGGATATGTGTGATGTCCTTAGGTTAGTTAGGTTTAAGTAGTTCTAAGTTCTAGGGGACTGATGACCTCAGAAGTTAAGTCCCATAGTGCTCAAAGCCATTTGAACCATTTTGATATTGGTATTTTGATATCGATATACCGGTGAGAAAATATAGCCGATGTATGTTGATATTTGATGAACAGCTCTAATCCACAAATGGCAAGTTGCACAGGGTTCGGTTTAGTCCGCTGTAAGATTCGTCGAACTCTGTGGTTTCCTGCGGAACTAGTGGCTGCTCGTAAGTGTACATTCTGGGTGTTCAGAAATTTTTAAATTCAGATAAACATGACAGTGCGAAATTAATAGCATCTGCTGTATAACAGTTATGCTTATCAACATAATTATACAAAAAAATGTTCAAATGTGTGTGAAATCTTATGGGGCTTAACTGCTAAGGTCATCAGCCCCTAAGCTTACACACTACTTAACCGAAATTATCCTAAGGACAAACACCCTCCGAGGGGACCAGCCGCACAGTCCATGACTGCAGCGCCTTAAACCGCTCGGCTAATCCCGCGCGGCAACATACTTATACAACTTCAGCCGCTGTCAATAATAATAATAATAATAATAATAATAACAGTAATAGTAATAATATGCATAACATGTCTGAAAAAAGGAAGAATTGCATTTGTGGAATTTTAGTGTGTTGTACAGGATCAAGTACACTTTATGGCAAGAACGAAATAATGTTCAAGCTTTCGCTACTCTCGTTTCGCATTATTGTGTAAGTGGGAGTTTTCGTGCTTTTTATTTTTTCGGACAAATGCACAAGATTCCAAATTCATGTATTAGTTAACAAATTATTTCCAGGCAGAAAATCAGGCATTCTCACGTAGCACACACGCAGATAAGACTTATTAAGCACTTCTTTGTTAAATGTTCAGTTGTACTCGCGCTTATATGATTTCGTCACTTTCTCAGACAACGGATCTGGTCTTTCTTTGCGGCTAAATTTTCGTAGTAATTTTCTTTTTTGTTTGCTCTTAATACAGGTTAACAGAGTTCATGTTGGGACTCCACAGGAAAGCCGATTCCAGCCCAGTAGACAACCAACTCCAAACACAAAATGCCGTTTGCGGAAATGATTCAATTCAAGTAGTACTCTCCACCAACAAGGTCACTTGACTAGAATACAAATGAGGCGCTAGAAGCCACGAGAGCCAAAGGCACAACCTCTTTGACCCTCATATTTATACTATGTGATCAAAAGTATCCGGACACCCCCAAAAACATACTTTCTCATATTAGGTGCATTGTATTGCCACCTACTGCCAGGCACTCCATATCAGTGACGTCGGTAGTCATTGGACATCGTGAGATAGCAGAATGGGGCGCTCCGCAGAACTCACGTACTTCGAACGTGGTCAGGTGTCACTTGCGTCATACGTCTGTACGCAAAATTTCCACACTCCTAAACATCCCTAGGTCCACTATCGCCGATGTGATACCGAAGTGGAATCGTGAAGGGACTCGTACAATACAAAAGCGTACAGGCCGACCTCGTCTGTGGACTGAGAGACCGCCGACAGTTGAAGTGGGTCGTCATGTGTAAAAGGCAGACATCTATCCACACCGTCACAAAGGAATTACAAACTGCATCAGGATCCAATGCACACACTATGGCAGTTCGGCGGGAGGTGAGAACCCGTGGATCTCACTGTCGAGTGGCTGCTCGTAAGTCACACACCACGCCGGTAAATTCCAAACGGTGCCTCGCTTGGTGTAAGGAGCGTAAATATTGGACGATTGAACAGTGGAAAAACGTTGTGTGGAGTGAAGAATCACGGTACAAAATGTGGGGAACTGATGGCAGGGTGTGAGTATGGCGAATGCCATCTGCCAGCGTGTGTAGTGCCAACAGTAAAATTCGGAGGCGCTAGTGTAATGGTGTGGTCGTGTTTTTCATAAAGGGGGTTTGAACCCCCCGTTGTTTTGCGTGGCACTATCGCAGCACAGGCCTACAGTGATATGTGATGCTTCCCACCGTTGAAGAGCAATTCGGGGATGGCGGTTGCATCTTCAGCCAGATCGAGCACCTGTTCACAATTCACGGCCTGTGGAGGAATGGTTACGGGACAGTAACCTGCCTGTAATCGACTGGCCTGCACAGTCATGACCTGAATACTAAAGAACACGTTTGGGATGTTTTGGAACGCCGACTTCGTGCCAGGCCTCACCGACCGACATCGATACCTTCCAGCACCTGACCCGCGAGAGTGGAACCTGTCTTCAAAGCTAAGAGTGGGCAAATACCATGTTGAATTCCAGCATTACCGATGGAGGGCGCCACGAACTTGTAAGTCATTTTCAGCCAGGTGTCCGGATACTTTTGATCACATAGTGTAAGTGAGTATCAGAGGAACCAGTGAGACAGCTTTTCGAGAATGTTCAGATATACAGTATATACAATGTGGACCTACAGTGCAGAAAACCTGACCCACCATGAGATCATCAGATGTCAGAAGCATGAATAATCGCCACAGTCTCTCAATCGACGATAATGTGCTTTATGGTTCTCGGTGCCTCAAAATGGATTACTCTATGGTAAAATCCAAAACTTAATATACTGTCTCTCATTCAGACTCCCACAAAATAGGTTTCTCTATCAGTATAGCTATAACATATACTTATGTCCGACCTAAATTTACTATACAGTGAGTGAACTGGCTTATCTGTGGAGTGTGCCGGCCGGTGTGGCCGAGCGATTCTAGGCGCTTCAGTCTGGAACCGCGCGACCGCTACGGTCGCAGCTTCGAATCCTGCCTCGGGCATGGATGTTTGTGATGTCCTTAGGTTTAAGTAGTTCTAAGTTCTATGGGACTGATGACCTCAGATGTTAAGTCCCATAGTGCTCCGAGCTATTTGAACCATTTTTTGTCGAGTGTGCGACCGCCCAGCGCAATCTTACGCCAAGTGAACTTGCACAAAAGCCTGGTGCTGTGTGCTGCCACCTGGTGGCACTGATGTAAACTTGTAGTTGAGTGGTAAGAGCTAACGGTGCATGCTTTGGACTGTGCGCATTGCTCATCAAATCCGTATGTATTTGCCTCATAAGGCAAATACGTCACACCAGTTGCGCTTGTGCAGGACCCCCTTCTGTAAGTAGGCCTTTTAGGTTTTTTATATTGGTAACGCCACGTAGCGCTCTGAAAATCTCTGGTTGTCTGTGGCTGGTTTGCATTGTTGTTGGCCATTGTATTGTTTGGCAGTTGGCAGTTAGCGCCGCGTAGCGTTGGGCAGTTAGAGGTGAGCCGCCAGCAGTGGTGAATGTGGGGAGAGAAATGGCAGAGTTTTAAAATTTGTAAGACTGGATGTCATGAACTG
Organism: Schistocerca gregaria; assembly: GCF_023897955.1. NCBI lineage: Eukaryota > Metazoa > Arthropoda > Insecta > Orthoptera > Acrididae > Schistocerca > Schistocerca gregaria. The sequence continues at coordinate 1,090,397,879 of NC_064920.1, read as the reverse complement.
CTATATATAATATGACATTTGAACAATATTAAGTTAAATACATTGTTTGTTCTCTGTTAAAATCTTTCATTTGCTAACTATGCCTATCAGTAGTTAGTGCCTTCCGTAGTTTGAATATTTTATTTAGCTGTCAGTAGTGGCGCTCGCTGTATTGCAGTAGTTCGAGTAACCAAGATTTTTGTGAGGTAAGTGATTTGTAAAACGTATAGGTTAATGTTAGTCAGGACCATTCTTTGTAGCGATTACTGAAAGTCAGATTGCGTTGCGCTAAAAATATTGTGTGTCAGTTTAACCACAGTCGTGTATAATTGTTCAAAGGGGACGTTTCACTTCAAATGTGCACAAATGAAGGTGTGCTCCCACCCTTGAGCCCAAGTTTCACCGAGTCTGGAGTTGCAGTGTAGCGCAGCACGGTAGATTTAATGCTGTGTATTCCAAATTACCGCATATAGATTACGTTTAACAGCATCCAAATAAAAATAACTAATAAATCCGCGATGTGTCAAAAGTTAGGGGGTTTACACGCTCTTGTACTCTTACACAGCAGCCGCCACTGTACGTGAGGTCCAGCTACGTTGAGCGAGGTAGTTGGTATGTGGCTGGGTGACTAGACGGAAAGAAACGCCGCGGCGGCTGGTGTGTTTCACAACAGCGCTAGTCGCCTCAAATGAATTCCACGAAGGCGGAAAGCAAGCGCTAGTCGACCGCAGAAGCAACGCAACACCACTGGCCGCTCCTCCACACGCTGAACAAGGAAAGAGGGGCCTGACCCAAGCTAGACATCACTGCAGCTTACAAGTGGCATGAATTCCAATTATTATTGTTTTTCCAAGTTTTCCAATGTACAGGGTGTCCGCTTCAAACTTCCCACATTTCAAACGCCCAGGGAAAAAATGTATAGTAGAGATGACACTGAAATATCGCCGTAAGCTAGAGCATCTCAAAGCATTTATTTAATAATCATTTGAACACCTGTGCGTGCGAAACTTATGGAGCACAGAGAATATCGAGTCCGTATGCTATTTGTTGCCGTGTTCTTCATAACATGACCTCTGTCACTGCTTCAAATGCATGAGTAATATGATGTCTTAAACATAAGAATATCGTCCACTTTGGGCACATACACGCAGTCCTTGACGAATCCCGATAAGAAGAAATCCAGCGGTGTGTAACGTCGTGGAAACGTGGTGGCCAGCCAGTGGATCCTCTGTACAGCGATTGGGAAATTTCGTATCCAGGAACTTGATTGCCGCCGATGCGGTGGAACGCCATCGTATTGAATGACAGTATGCATTTCTGCTGTACACAAACTGCTCCAACATGCCCAGATACCGAGTGAGGTGGTGCAGTGGTTAGCACATTGGACTCGCATTCGGAAGGACAACGGTTCAAATCCGCGTCCGGCCATCCTGATTTAGGTTTACCGTGTTTTCTCTAAATAGCTTCAGGCAAATGCCACGATGGTTTCTGTGGTGTCACTGCCATACACCACACTTGCTAGGTGGTAGCCGCGTGTCGCCACTATCAGTGATTGCAGACCGAGCGCCGCCACACGGCAGGTCTAGTCTAGAGAGAGACTCCCTAGCACTCGCCCCAGTTGGACAGCCGACTTTGCTAGTGATGGTTCCCTGTCTACATACGCTCTCATTTACAGAGACGACAGTTTGGCATAGCCTTCAGCTACGTCATTTGCTACGACCTAGCAAGGCGCTATATTCAGTTACTATTCTGAACAGATAAGATTACGAATCATGTACCGTCAAGAACGAAGTTCATCATTAACTGATTTAAGTTAAGTATCAAACTAAATACGTCCGCTTTCTGAATTCTAACTCCTTGTCATGTTCCAGACCTCACGTCAGTATAGTCCTTCCTTCCTCAGGCTAGCCTGCGTGAGCTAAAACGCGTGCATTTCGGCCTCCACTAGTAACAGCCCACACAACTGTTCCTTTGAAAAGGCACAGCCGATTTCCTTTCTTAATCCGAGTTTGTGCCCTGTCTCTAATGACCTCGTTGTCGAGGGCTCCGTCTCTAATGACCTTGTTGTCGAGGGGACCTTAAACACGAATTTCCTCGTCCTCCATCTTCAGATTTGCTGACCTATTCACAGTGTTTTCTGAAAAAAAAAACAAAAAACAAAAAACGATCCGACAACCCCGTCCTCCATTAGATCACACCAGACGTTCAGTTTAGGGCTAGCATGAACATGTCCAATGAGAGCGTGTTTTCTGAAAAAAAAAAACAAAAAACAAAAAACGATCCGACAACCCCGTCCTCCATTAGATCACACCAGACGTTCAGTTTAGGGCTAGCATGAACATGTCCAATGAGAGCGTGAGGATGTTGCGAGCCGCAAATCCGAACATTATGCCGATTAACCGTTCTGATACATTAAAGGATGCCTGAATGAAATGTTTCCAGGAAACTGGCAATCATGTCAATACGCCGCAGCAGATCCGTGATAAATTGTTTGTCGGCATGGTTTGTCGTTCGGCATCACGTCAGATAATGCAGAATTTGCACTTTCTAAGCGAAGACGCTGGTGTCCTACACGATGCAGTGTTGCTAGGGGTACATTAAGTTACCAGATGCCTATCGAACTCATTTGCGTGCACGTCGGTTCGTTAGTTGGTTAGTTTCATGTTCCATGGATCATTTCCCTCATAAATCCTAATGATGTAGAACGAGTTATTTTACATTCATTTGGTAATTAATTTGTAAATAGGGCTAATGGTTGGGATTTTTTAATTTTTTTTTACTATGCTTATATGACTTATTAACACCTACCCACCAACTTTTACACATTACAATAACAGATTCTCCTACGGAATAGAAGACAGTGTCAAGGAGAAATTATCTCTGTTCGTTTTCATTTATACTTTACTGTCTGCCAAACATTTTACTTCTCTAGGTAAGTGACCAAAAATTTTTATTGCAGCATTCTGCACCCCTTTTTTGTGCTAATGACAACGCAGAGTAATGAATGTCATTTTTCGGTCTGATATTGTAAAATCGGAAGGTGGCACGGGTAAAATATAGGGAGCGAAAGACTATTTACAATTTATACAGAAACCAGATGGCAGTTGTAAGAGTCGAGGAATATGAAAGGGAAATAGTGGTTGAGTAGGGAGTGAGACAGGGTTGTAACCTCTCCCCGATGTTATTCATTCTATATATTGAGCAGGCAGTAAAGGAAACAAAAGGAAAATTCGGAGTAGGTATTAAAATGGAGAAAAAATAAAAACAGCAAAGGACTTGGAAGAGCAGCTGAACGGAATGGACAGTGTCTTGAAAGGAGGATATAAGATGAACATCAACAAAAGCAAAACAATGATAATTGAATGTAGTCGAATGAAGTCGGGTGATGCTGAGGTAGTTAGAATAGGAAATGAGACACTAAAAGTAGTAAAGGAGTTTTGCTATTTGGGGAACAAAATAACTGATGATGGTCAAAGTAGAGAGGATATAAAAAGTAGACTGGCAATGGCAAGGAAAGAGTTTCTGAAGAAGAGAAATTTGTTAACATCGAGTATAGATTTAAGTGTCAGGAAGTCGTTTCTGAAAGTATTTGTATGGATTGTAGCCATGTACGGAAATGAAACATGGACGATAATTAGTTTGGACAAGAAGAGAATAGAAGCTTTCGAAGTGTGGTGCTACAGAAGAATTGTGAAGATTAGATGGGTAGATTACATAACTAATGAGGCTGTATTGAACAGAATTGGGGAGAAGAAGAGTTTGTGGCGCAACTTGACTGGAAGAAGGGATCGGTTCGTAGGACATGTTCTGAGGCATCAAGGGATCACCAATTTAGTATTGGAGGGCAGCATGGAAGGTAAAAATCGTAGAGGGAGACCAAGAGATGAATACACTAAGCAGATTCAGAAGGATGTAGGTTGCAGTAGGTAGATGAAGAAGCTTTCACAGGATAGAGTAGCATGGCGAGCTGCATCAAACCAGTCTCTGGAATGAAGACCACAACAACAACAACATTTTAATTATGTACATCGTTGTTCCTTTTGAACTGAAGTGGGGAGGGAATAAACATAGTATAAAGCACCAGTCAGAATGCCCAACTCATTAAACAGATGTCTACAAGTTGATCGTGCATGATTACCACATATTATTCTTTCAGCACGTTCTTGAGTAATGACGACTTTCTTTCTTAAATATGAGTTACCCCAAAACACTATTCCACGTGAAATTATTGAATGAAAATATGTCAAAATGCTGATTTGTCTCTTCCGAACATCTGCTATGATTCTAAGGCAAATGTAGATTAACTACGTTCTTTTAGAAGTCCCAAAATGTGCTTTTTCCAGTTTAAATTCTTATCAATGTAGACACTGTTTCTGTATGTATGCTTGAACTGATTAAAATGCTAGTGTCATCTGAAATAAGAACCAATTCTAATGTTGTAAATTAAACAGGACAAAGTTTGCGTATATGAGGAACAACAGCGGACCTAAGATTGAGCCTTTTGGAACCCCATACGTAAGTTCTCGCGTCAGAAAAATGTACCCAGACTACACTGGCTGATTTACTAAGTACAATTTTCTGAATTCTTTTTATTGGATATGACATGCCCGTTGATTGGCTATACCATCGACCCCATAAAAGCCGGCCGCTGTGGCCAAGTGGTTCTAGGCACTTCAGTTCGGAGCCACGCTGCTGCTACGGTCGGAGGTTCGAACCCTGCCTTGGGCGTGGATGTGTGTGATGTCCTTAGGTTAGGTAGGTTTAAGTAGTTCTAAGTCTAGGGGACTGATGACCTCAGATGTTAAGTTCCATAGTGCTTAGAGCCATTTGGATCAGTTTTTGATCCCATAAAACTTCATTTTACTTGGCGAATACTGTGATACACACAGTCAAATGTCTTAGACAGAACGCAGAAAACATTTGCCGACGCTATTTTATCATTTAATGCTTGTAAAATTTGGTGAATTGATATGTAAATGGCGTTCTCAGTAATGCAACTCTTCAGACATCTGAGCTGTGATTTGCTGAGGATATTATTGTTGCTCAGGTGAGATACTACTGTAGAACACATCACCTTCTCAAAAATTTTGGGAAGCCATGATAGCTGTCAAACAGGTCTGTAGTTATTGGCATTCCTCCAAACACCTTTCTTAAAGAGGTGTTTCACAACCGCATAATTCAGTCCCTCTGGAATATTGCCTTTAGTTAGTGATGCATTAAATATTTAAGATGAGGTAGGGCTTTTTATATGAGAAAATGTCTTTCATACTCAGTTGTAAAAACCATCAAAATCCAGATAAATCTATGTCTTTGAGAGAATACATAATCTTCTTAAGAAGGAGTAGTTGGTGATACTTTCATATGATTGGGTTTTACGAGAGTTGCTTTTTCAGCATAGTGCTGTGACAGTTCTGTTGAACAGTTTGTGTCTACACTTCCTGCTATATTTAAGAAATGATTATGAAACATATTTGCAACCTGTGACTAATCATTTATAGCTATGCAGTTCAGATCAATAGTGATGTTACCCCGTTCTATGGCTGGTTGTGCTGTCTCTCGTTTCTCTACATTCCATGTAGCCTTAAGTGTGTATCCGGAATTACTGATTCTGACACTGTGTGCATGTTGCTTGATTTTTTTTAATAAATTTACCTAGTAATTTGGAGTAGTTTTCGTAATATGCAACTACTGTAGGATCTCTGATTGCTTTTGCCAACAGATACGTATCCGTTTTCCTTTCACAAGATACTTTAATTCCTCTGGTGATCCATGGTTTTTTACATGTTTGTTTAATGTCCTTTCCGATTAACTTACTTGGAAAGCTATTTTCAAATAATGTTATGAATTGATCATGGAATAGATTAAATTTTATGTTAGATTTGTCCTGCAGTCATTAATTATTTTAAATTTCTTGCACTGAAGAGTATCCATGTTGTAAGGCATTATCATCCAGTCATTTTCTTGCTTAGAACTTCACCAAAGCAAACATTATCAATTAAGGTCCTACTGTCTTGATCCATCCATGATGGAAAGTTAATGAGATCAAACTGTAGAATCCAAATAAGGTTCCCAGGTCATTTTTCCTATGGGAATCGTTTAGAAAATCTACAAGCCACTACAGACTATTAACTGCTTGCTGCTGTCTGACAGATAGCACAATATCGAACCAAATTGCTCGTCAATAGTTCAAAATTTCCCACTGGGGTTCTATACACAGTGAAACCTTAAAGTAAACCATTTTTCAGTATTCATAAACACACGCTTCTAAGAAACTTCCTGGCAGATTAAAATTGTGTGCCGGACCAAGACACGAACTCGGGACCTTTGCATTTCGCTGGCAAGTGCTCTACCAACTGAGCTACCCAAGTACGACTCACGACCCCTCCCCACAGCTTTAATTCCTCGAGTACCTCGTCTCTTCGTCTCTCATTCTGGAAACATCCCCTAGGCTGTGGCAAAGCCATGTCTCCGAATTATCCTTTCTTCAAAAATGGTTCAAATGGCTCTCAGCGCTATGGGACTTAACTTAACATCTTGGGTCATGAGTCCCCTAGAACTTAGAAATACTTAAACGTAACAAACCTAAGGACATCACACACATCCATGCCCGAGACAGGATTCGAACCTGCGACCGTAGCGGTCGCGCCGTTCGAGACTGAAGCGCCAGACTGAAGCGCCTAAATTCCATACGTCTTGATCGGTATGTCATAATGCTTCTAATAACTTCTTTGAAGATTTTTCTTTTGTTTCCTTTCAATTCTGCTGATATCGATGAAACACCTTTTAATGTTCCAATAGTGAACAACCAGAATTTATTCTTGAATTAATTTCCTTACTTTCTTTACCATCTTGTGTGATTTTTACTCATAGATATTTATACTCTTCAGTATGGGTAACCATTCCCATCCTTTCTTCCATAGTCCTAGTTCCTCGTATTACCAAGTATTTTGTTTTATTTATGTTGAGCTTATAAAAAAATCAGAATTATGGAGACCTTCGATAAATAGTATTTAACAATGACACTAAGCCTGTTTGACAAAATTTGCAATCCCGTTCTTTTTTTTCAGCTATGTTGTACCTAAAATTGTAAGTTTGAAGGACAAAAGGGGACCCCATGGGATTGGTGTATTGTATGAAAATACTTATTTAAATTTCACACTTGTGCAAGTTTTTTTCGTAATAGTTGGAAAGATTATTTTTGTTTTTCATTTAAAACAGGTTATTTCTCCCATAAAATCCAACTGATCAAATTGGCCTGCAGTGGTATATATTTCGCGCTTTACAATATTTTGGTTAGAAAATTTCTCGTAACATTTTATTATTCATTAAATCAGGAACTGTTATAATTTTTCAAAATAAAACTCAATTTTTCAATTAAAAAGCCGTACGAAAGGAAATAGAAAACATATTATTTTGGTAATGAGGCATATGCTGTATTTTTGCAGAAAACTATTTCAAAGTTATATACAATGATATACAATTATTTTTATTTTTATAAATTTTGCATACCTCAAGAGGCATATTTTCCTTTTTTATGCAGAAAACTATGGACATAAGTCAATTTAGCCAATTACCGGTCCTGGAACAATCTAGGTCTTCATGCTGAAATATGTCATTTTACAAACACCGTGCCAAAAGTTAGTGAGTCTTTATTTCCAGCTCGAATGGGACTGTCTTTTACGGGTGCAGAGTTGTAAGTTAGTCTTTGTGCTCTGGACAGAATGTGCGCCATGTACGACTTTTATGCTGAAAACTGATTTTTATTGGATATGCATTCGAAATGTTTTACGAACTTGTTAACCGAGGACAGTAATAAGTACGAAATGTGTTTATACTTTCAAGAAGACTCTCTTTAGCGCTGCGCAGAGGGCTGATACGTAAATTTCATTGTTTGGCTTGTCTGTTTGAGAAATATAAGAAAATGTGATGAAAATGTGGATAGGTATCTTCAATAATGTTCAACTGACCCAGAGGTTTACATCCTCCCCCCTCCCCCCGCCCCCAAGAGAAGATAAGGTATGGAGCCACAAACAATTCCAGGAAATTAGATGAGTGTTGACATATTCTGTATGGTGCAACAACCAATTTAGAAGTGCTTTTTTACATTATTGTTTCCCATATTACGCAACTATGCATTTGCAGTAGATAGCTATATGACTAGCTGAAGACATGCACTTCATTATCATAAAACTATGTAATAATGACTTTTAATTGGACGGGAGTAGCAGATACTGAAGGCTCCATTTTTTCATAGTCGTCTATTAACTCCCTGTTGGTACAGGCGTCTCAGTCAACTGACAAACTGAGAATCTAATGCTGGCCGTTAAAACTGACACGCCACGAAGGTTGCATGCAACGAACAACACAATGGCATAGAGTCTACTTCATACTTGCATATGAAAATGATTAGCATTTCAATGGAACCGCAAAAACTAGACAGGATTAAAGCCGAATTATTTCTGTATACAGGGTGATCAGAATCAGAATGGAAAGCTATTAAGGGTGTTGCAGGGTAGGTCGACCTGAGAAATAATTCTTAAGAATAATAATTAAAACTGACACGCCACGAAGGTTGCATGCAACGAACAACACAATGGCATAGAGTCTACTTCATGCTTGCATATGAAAATGATTAGCATTTCAATGGAACCGCAAAAACTAGACAGGATTAAAGCCGAATTATTTCTGTATACAGGGCGGTCAGAAACAGAATGGAAAGCTATTAACGGTGTTGCACAGTAGGTCGACCTGAGAAATAATTCAATACTTTGCACGGTTTCCGAGTTAAATAGCACTGAAGTTAGCTAACCAGGGCGTCGCGCGCGCGATTCAGGCGGCCCGCCAGTGACGGCGTCGAAAAAAGTGTTCTTTGTTTTGTTTCCTAAAACTGAACAACAGAGCGGTATACAGTTTGGATATCGGACGGTAGTAAGGAGACAAACCTGAGCCAAAGACTGAGTAGTTTCGCGCTCTATCATCTCTGCTGTGAGAACAACTGACACTATAGTTGGAGACAGGAACGCTAGCGGTCGATTTTTGACTTGTTCTGCGCAGTTGCTCACTCATTCTCCGACAGCCAATGAGCATTCAGTAGTATTCTGAGCGCTCTGCTTCGAATGCCGTAACTAATGCGAGCATTAAACGTGGTCGTAGCTAGTTGTTTAGTGAATTTCGATTGCATTTGTTGCGAGTTCTCATCGCTGATTGTGGCGGTACCTGATAAATTCTGCATAAGTAAGCGACAGACAAAACTTGCAAGGTATACGCTTTCTTCGAGCGGAAAGCACACGCATGCCCGTACCGCAACTGTCGTTTGTAACCATTCAACAATGCAACCCTCATCTGTGCCTCGACATCCGCAAACCGCCATCGTTCGTGGATAGGAATATAATACAGGTATATGGAGGGCAGCTTGAATTTGCGCACCCAACGGCCTGATTGGCCAACTTCGATGCTAATTAAGTCGGAAGCGGCGCAACGTATAGAAGTTTTTCCTTAATAATTATTTCGCAACGCATACAATGGTAAGACAGAGCTTTAGGAAACAGGTTTTAAATTGTAAGACATTTCCGGGGGCAGATTGGACTCTGACCACAATCTATTGGTTATGGACTATAGGTTAAAACTGAAGACACTGCAAAAAGGTGGGAATTTAAGGAGATGGGACCTGGATAAACAGACTAAACCAGAGGTTGTACAGATTTGCAGGGAGAGCATTAGAGAACAATTGACAGGAATGGGGGAAAGAAATACAGTAGAAGAAGAATAGGTAGCTTTAAGAGATGAAATAGTGAAGGCAGCAGAGGATCAAGTAGGTAAAAAGACGAGGGCTCACAGAAATCCTTAGGTAAACAGAAGAGATACTGAATTTACTTGATGAAAGGAGAAAATTCAAAAATTCAGTTAATGAAGCAGGCAAAAACCAATACAAACGTCTCAAAAACGAGATCGACAGGAAGTGCAAAATGGCTAAGCAGGGATGGCTAAAAGACAAATGTAAGGATGTAGAGGCATATATCACTAGAGGTAACATAGATACTGCCTAAAAGAAAATTAAAGAGAGTTTTGGAGAAAAGAGAACCACTTGCATGAATATCAAGAGCTCAGATGGAAACCTAGTTCTAAGCAAAGAAGGGAGGGCAGAAAGGTGGTTCAAATGGTTCAAATGGCTCTGAGCACTATGGGACTTAAGATCTGAGGTCATCAGTCCCCTAGAACTTAGAACTACTTAAACCTAACTAACCTAAGGACATCACACACATCCATGCCCTAGGCAGGACTCGAACCTGCGACCGTAGCGGTCACGCGGTTCCAGACTGAAGCGCCTAGATCCGTCTGGCCACACCGGCCGGCGCAGAAAGGTGAAAGGAGTGTGTAGAGGGTCTATAGACAAGGACGATGTTCTTGAGGACAATATTATGGAAATGGAAGGGGATGTAGATGAAGATGTAATTGGAGATATGATACTGCGTGAAGAGTTTGTCAGAGCACTGAAATACCTAAGTCGAAACAAGGTCCCGGGAGTAGACGACATTCCATTAGAACTACTGACAGCCTTGGGGGAGCCAGCCCTGACAAAACTCTACCATCTGGAGAGCAAGATGTATGAGACATGCGATATACTCTCAGACTTCAAGAAGAATATAATAATTCCAATCCCAAAGAAAACAGGTGTTGACAGATGTGAAACTTACCGAACTATCAGTTTAATAAGCCGCAGCTGCAAAATTCTAACACGAATTCTTTATAGACGAATGGAAAAACTGGTAGAAGCAGACCTCGGGGACGATCAGTTTGGATTCCGTAGAAATGTTGGAACACGTGAGGCAATACTGACCATACAACTTATCTTAGAAAATAGATTTAGGAAAGGCGAACCTTTGTTTCTAGCATTTGTAGACTTAGATAAAGCTTTCGACAATGTTGACTGGAATGCTCTCTTTCATATTCTGAAGGTGGCAGGGGTAAAATACAGTGAGCGAAAGGCTGTTTACAATTTGTATAGAAACCAGATGGCAGTTATAAGAGTCGAGGGGCATGAAAGGGAAGAAATGGTTGGGAAGGTAGTGAGATAGGGTTGTAGCCTATCTCTGAAGTTATTCAATCTGCGTATTGAGCAAGCAGTAAGGGAAACAAAAGAAAAATTCGGAGTAGGTATTAAAATCCATGGAGAAGAAATAAAAACTTTGAGGTTTGCCGATGACACTGTAATTCTGTCAGAGACAGCAAAGGACCTGGAAGAGCGGCTGAACGGAATGGACAGTGTCTTGAAAGTAGGATATAAGATGAACATCAACAAAAGCAAAAAGGGGATAATGGAATTTAGTCGAATTAAATCGGGTCATGCTAAGGGTATTAGATTTGGAAAAGAGACGCTTAAAGTAGTACCTCAGTTTTGCTATTTGGGGAGCAAAATAACTGATGACTATCGAAGTAGAGAGGATATAAAATGTAAACTGGCAATGGCAAAGAAATCGTTTCTGAAGAAGAGAAATTTGTTAACATCGAGTATAGATTTACGTGTCAGGAAGGCTTTTCTGAAAGTATTGGTATGGAGTGTAGCCATGTATGGAAGTGACACGTGGACGATAAATAGTTTAGACAAAATGAGAATAGAAGCTTTCGAAATGTGGTGCTACAGAAGAATGCTGGAGATTAGATGGGTAGATCACATAATTAATGAGGACATATTGCATTGAATTGGGGAGAAGACAAATTTGTGGCACAACATGACTAGAAGAAGGGATCGGTTGGTAAGACATATTCTGGGGCATCAAGGGATTACCAATTTAGTATTGGAGGGCAGCGCGGAGGGTAAAAATCGTAGAGGGAGACGAAGAGATGAAGACACTAAACAGATTCAGAAGGATGTAGGTTGCAGTAGGTACTGGGAGATGAAGAAGCTTGCACAGGACAGAGTAGCATGGAGAGCTGCATCAAACGAGTCTCTGGACTGAATACCACAGCAACAACCACCCTGCAACTCCCTTAGAAGCTTTCAGACAGTTGCCGACCAGCCTGTATTAGGAAAGATTACTCAGCAGTTTTGTCATTCAGAAATAGCTTCTGAACATTGACTGCCTGTGAAAAGACTGCTTTATGGGTCGCGTAAGAAGAAACGTTTACCAGCATGTGACGGAGTTCGACAGCAGTAGGATCGAGGTCATTGAAGACTGCAATTTAGCACTCCGCAATACCGCTGCTCTCCTTGATTGCGACCCCATAAGTGTGTGCTTTAGCGACCACCTCGCTGCTCTTTGCTTATCAGCATCGCCTGGCGATGATGAATCAGACCCACTGTGTCTACCGGTTCATTTAGCTTCACCATTGCTGCTCGCTACAATCCACGCCAGGCGATGACATCAAGATGGCTTCTGTTTCGCGCTGCAACCATCGCCTATTGTCCAGGAATTTGAGCCGTGATTGGTAGGCTCTAAACTATGATGTTCCCGAACCGGGGCAAAACCTTGACAGTGCCCATCCCTCCCCCCCCCCCCCCCCACCTCCTCCCGACACGCTCTCGAGCGTTATAGATATGACCTCAAAATTTTAAGCAAAACATCGTTTTTTTCAAAAATATGTTCATTTTGCAGCGCACATCTTTCTGAAGAGTTTGATGTATAAAATATATATGTTCGAGAAAATGTAAGACATGTTACTCGATCTTAAGTGTGCCAAAGTGCAGTGACACGCCTCTTCACACAGCATTCTTCTATCGTACGTCACTGTATTTCGCTCTGTGGAATTCAAATACGTACGTTTTGTAATGGAAGCCATCAAGCCTATATTCAGGAAAATGGAAATTAAAATGTCCTCTGGTGCCTCTCCTGCTCCCAGTCGGCTGATTTGACATCCTACACAATTTAAAAAAACTCACAATTGATACTGAGTGGGATTATTTGTGATGGGGAAATAAGAACTCTTCCGAAAATTTGCACTCTTTACTGCCTATTAGCTAATAATTTTCTCCTTTGTGTCACATAAAATTAAATATAGGAAACATAAAACGAATAAAGATAAGAGACAAGGAAGACAGTACACATTTCTTCAGTCCTTAGGTTCCAGCATTTTTTTCTCTCTAATATAGATACAGCTATACAAGGTGTGCTTTCCTTTCTGCAAAAGAAACCATTAGCTCATCAAAGTTCGTGAAACGTTTTGTTACACGAAAAATCAAAATGTCGTTGCCTGATACTGTCAATATGAGCAGTACCCAAGACTGGTGTGGTTTCTCGATTTGATTAAGTATCTTTCTTCGTTGTCTGCTAGATGAAACGAAATGGCCTTCCTAATATTGCAGCAGTTGTAAGACATGCCAAATAAGAGAGACTATTTTGGTACAAATGGTCATTTGTATGTGCCTCACTTACATAAATAGCACGACAGAACTTAATTCACAAAGTACCAATATCAAATGCCTATTAGGCCTACTACAAAAAAAAAGTTTTATCTTAGGAAATAGTTTCACATTTTATTCATACTTACCAGTTTCTCAAGCATGAGATCGAAAAGTAGTAATACGAAAGTTTTATATAAATTTATCATATTCGTCCATATAATCTGTGTGCTGTCCCTGATGCTTCTCCGTCCCCATTCTAACAAACAATCTTGTCATCACTAATTCTGTAAGTATTCCTGCCATTGTCAAAACTTACTCTCCAGTTAACTTCACTAATCCTGGCCAGCCGCCAGCCGAGCGGTTGTAGGCGCTTCAGTACGGAACCGCGCGATTACTACGGTCGCAGGTTCGAATCCTGCCTCTGGCATGTATGTGTGTGATGTCCATAGGTTATTTAGGTTTAAGGAGTTCTAAGTTCTAGTGGACTGATAACCTCAGATGTTAAGTCCCATAGTGCTCGGAGCCATTTGAACAGCGTTATTCCGAGAATACAACTTAAAGCAGCCGCTAACTAGGGACTGTACAACTGTTGGTTTAGCGATCTGGCAAAAATTTTCTGTCACAATATCATTTTCTTCGATACACCGAGAATATAATATGTAATTTTTCTACCTGTTATTCCTGTTAGTCGTTTATTTCGACTATGGTGGTCTGAATCTAAGGATTTCGCTAGTAATTACAGCAACGCAGATCATTCGCACACCCAATCAACCACATAAACAGCTCGTATAGGCCTGTCACGTTTTTGTCTGCGGGAAAGCTTTTATTATTTCTAGATGCGGCGGCGATTCCCCAGGCAGACACATCACGTACGCTATGCATACACTCCGAAGTCAACTTATGATTCTTAGAACGTGTTCAAATATTTTCAAAAACCAACTGGGATGCGATTAAAAATCACATGAAAAATCGATAGACTAAAGTGCGCTGGATGTTACGCGCTTTGTCAAACAAGGTTTTTTATTTCAAGAACATGAATTTGGTGCCCCGTGAAATTGCTGCCAGGGCAGGCACCCCGATTTGGCCCCCCTAGAGCCTGGCCTGCTGATTTGTTGCTTCAAGGTCACTCCAGCAGCGCTGCTCGATATGTGAACAGCTGCTGCGGGTAGTGAGTAGCGAGCCTGCAATGTAAATGCAATTATACTACTGGCTAGCAGCGAGAATGCAGCATAAGCGTACCTAACTCTCATGTGAATACGGCATCGATTCCACGGAAGGGTCACACTCAAACTCCCTTCAGGATCTCAATGGCGCTGTGCGCCTGCTGCCCTAGAGTATAGACGTGTTGTTCTCTCGGGAGTGGATTGCACACTGGATCATGAATGTGTGTTTGCAGCAAGACAGTTCTCATTCACATCAGTACTTCACAGACACCTGATGGTGTGTCGAGGAGTGTACCTCTGACCTCACTATCTGACCTCTCCTTCCCTGTTCCATTTGCTAATGGTATGTGGGAAGAATGACGATCGGTAAGTCTGTGTATTAGCTCTAATTTCTCGAATGTTTTCGTCCTGATCAATTCGCGAGATGTACAACGTTAGCCGACTCTCGAAATTTTGGTAGTAAATCACTCTGTGAAGCAAAACGCCTCTCTAGCAGCCTCTGCCATTGGAGACTGTAGACCATCTCTGTAACGCTCTCGAGCCGCCTAAACGATCCCGTGACAAAACGTGTCACTCGTCGTTGGATCTTTTGTATCTCTTCTACCAGTCCTACCTGGCATCGGTCCCAGATTGACGAAATATACGCAACAATAGGTATAGCAAGCGTCTTGTAAGCCACTTCCTTAGCGAGTGGATAACATTCCCTTAAGATTCTTCCTGCGAATCTCAGTCTGGCATTGCTTCTGCTGCTATTTGTTCTATGCGGTCATTCCACTTAAGGTCGCTCTGGATAGATACTCCTAGATATTTTACAGGAATTACTGTTTCTAGCAATTTGTCGTCAATAGTGTAGTCGTACTGTGGTGGACGTCTTTTACTATATATGCGCAATATGTTACATTTATGTACGTCCAGGGTCAACTGCTGGCTCCTGCGCATCAATGCTGTACAGGTCGTCCTGCAAATCGCTACTGTCTTCTGCCGTTGCTGCCTTCTCATAGACAACCACCTCAGCTGCGGACAGCGCTGAAGAGCCGCCGACACGTTGTACTAGACAATTTATATCCATTGTACACACTAGTGTTCCTTTCACACTTCCTTGGATACTCCCAAAAATTACCTTTACATCTGTCAATTTTGCTCCGTTAAGAGCGATAAGTTGCGTTATGGGTGCAAGATAGTTTTGAGTCCAGTCGCAGATCAGGCCCGACACTCGGTGAGCTTGTATTTTCTTCACTGATCCGACCTGCACGACGGTCTCCAATGCCGTTCTGAAGTGAAGGAACACAGCGCCAACGTCTGACGCTGACGCTGACGCTGGAATGACGAGCCTGTCCTTGGCTCGAGGTGATGCAGTATAGACATACATATGTCGTTCCTGCAGTTCCTGTAGGGTAGAGAAATATTAATTAACAGTCTAGTCGAATGGTCCTGTCTGGTTTTACCTGAAAAAGAGAAAGACACACTCTGTTGAGGGATTAGTAAAACTTAATCCCTCAGCAGGTCAGGCCAACGCGTGGTTGGCCTGTGATGTGGTTGTTGGCCCAGTCCACGGATGAGCCGGTTGCGGGAGTGTTCCGTCCTCTCGTAGAACTTCCTGGCGATGGCGCGGAACCTTTCTCGAAGAGGCAGGATTCCGGTGTCCTCGTGGAGTTGGCGCTTCGAAAAGCGCCTCGGAAGATGCATAGCAGTCTTCAGGGCGCGGTTCTGTATCCGTTGCAGAGTCACAATGTGAGCATCTGCGGCTTTCCCCCAGACCACGGCCGCATACTCTAACAGTGGGCGAACCAATGTTAGGTAAAGCGTGATGCCGTGTTGCGGTGGCAATGTCGACTGCGGGTTTAGCAGTGGATACAGGGCGCGGAGGCGTCCAATTGCTCTCCCTTTCACATCACGGATGTGATGCTTCCAGGTGAGCCTGCGGTCTAGGGTAACCCCTAGGTATTTCACCGTCCCACTCCATGGGATAGGTTCTCCCAGGATTTCGAGCGGCGTAAGCCCTGGCGGCAGAAGTCTTCGAGTGAAGACGACTGCCTGGCTCTTTGTGGCGTTGAATTTCAACCGCCACTTTGTTGCCCATGAGCCCAAGGCGTCGCACCCGCGTTGGAGGCGGTTTCTCAGCACCTGGGCATTCATGCTGCGCGTGAACAGGGCTGTATCATCAGCATACAGAGCCAGTTCGACTCCTGCCACTTTCGGCGCGTCTGCAGTGCACAGAGAGTACAGCGAGGGGCCGAGAACCGACCCCTGCGGCACCCCTGCACGTATCGCGCCAACGTCTGCAGCACTGTGGATCTAAAGAGGAACAGAGTGAGCTGAGTTTCTCAAGAACGCTGTTTGTCACGTCGTGTCGAGTTTTACAGAGAAGATTTTCGTTCTCCAAAAACGTCACAATACTTGACCACAATATATGTTCCATAATTACACAAGAGATTGACGTCAATGATGTATTCCTATAACTATCTCCTTCCACCATTCTTGAAAGCGGGAATGACCTGCCCTTTTTTCCACTTTCTTGGAATCACGATGATGAAAACAACAAGCCGACCGGCGTGGCCGAGCGGATCTAGGCGCTACAGTTTGGAACCGCGTTGCTGCTACGGTCACAGGTTCGAATCCTGCCTTGGGCATGAACGTGTGTGATGTCCTTAGGTTAGTTAGGTTTAAGCAGTTCTAAGTTCTAGGGGACTGATGACCTCAGAAGTTAAGTCCCATAGTGCTCAGAGCTACTTGAACCATTTTTTAAAACAACACAACACCCAGCCCCTGGCAAAATAAATCCCCGACATGGCTGAGAATGGAATTCGGATCCCCCAAACAGCAATTAGCCACGCTGGCCACACACCTTCTAACAACCCTACCACAACAAAAAAGTCAAAATTTAATAATGATTGTGGTGTTGCTCACGCTGCTAAATACTGCATTTTCGGGCAACAACAAAGTTATTTTGTGGCAGGTGTCATTAGAGCACAGTTAATAAAGTCATTTCATGTAATCATGAATGAACTAGGCACTCATCTTTTCGTGTTTCCCACGCTGGTCTCGTTGTAAAATCATGGCTCAATCGTCGAAGATCTAGGTGGTGATGATTCCAAGCTCGGATGCAAAGAGGCCTAGGTTTTATTCTGCTACATTCAAAAGTTTTATAGATGTGTTTCACAAACCATTCTTGAAGATTACACCTTTGCATGACAATGGTGATGTAAAAAAAGTAACCAGCACTCCGAATTCAAGTTACACTTCTTTTTTATTGCTTTTTTTGCAATAGCACGTAACACACAAAACATCACTTCACAATACAAAACATACTTGAAAACATCTTCCTCACTGTTAAACTTCACATTTTATAAACTGACTGCAATTTACGTCTTTTCAACATGACGTCCAAGACTTGACTTTTTCAAGGTCCGACTCTCTAACTCTCAAACTAACTAATAATCGCTTATGCGCCCAAAAATCAAGAGTTAGAAGTACGTCAAAGATCTTAGTGACAAAAGAAAGAATACACACAAGAATAATATCACTGCAATATAAACATATCGATGAATCAAAGTACTTCTACATTAATAAAATCAAATCTGAATGTTGTCTCAGAAATATGTAGACTACTTTACAGAAACACAGTAGAATATTGCTGGTATCGAGAGGTTCAAGGGAGGTGCCGTAATGGTTACGTAATTCAAGTACCATTACAACCTACAGAGGCAGGCAGCAGCAGACAGAGACGTGAACACATGGTGTGTCCGGCGGCAACGCTGGGCGCAGGTGTGGCAGGCCGTTGTGATTTTACATGAGTCCTTTTTCTGCGAACAGCACTACGTTGGACGCAACGTGTGTGGAAGGTCCGAACGGTGCCACGTTGCTTTCGTCGCCTTCGTATCGGACAACTAAATGGCGTGTTGGTGTGGAGCCCGACGATCACCTCTACATCTACATCTACATCTACATCTACATGACTACTCTGCAATTCACATTTAAGTGCTTGGCAGAGGGTTCATCGAACCACTATCATACTATCTCTCTACTATTCCACTCCCGAACAGCGAGCGGGAAAAACGTACACCTAAACCTTTCTGTTCGAGCTCTGATTTCTCTTATTTTATTTTGATGATCATTCCTACCTATGTAGGTTGGGCTCAACAAAATATTTTCGCATTCGGAAGAGAAAGTTGGTGACTGAAATTTCGTAAAAAGGTCTCGCCGCGACGAAAAACGTCTATGCTGTAATGACTTCCATCCCAACTCGTATATCATATTTGCCACACTCTCTCCCCTATAAAGCGAAAATACAAAACGAGCTGCCCTTCTTTGCACCCTCTCGATGTCCTCCGTCAATCCCACCTGGTAAGGATCCCACACCGCGCAGCAATATTCTAACAGAGGACGAACGAGTGTAGTGTAAGCTGTCTCTTTAGTGGACTTGTTGCATCCTCTAAGTGTCCTGCCAATGAAACGCAACCTTTGGCTCGCCTTCCCGACAATATTATCTATGTGGTCCTTCCAACTGAAGTTGTTCGTAATTTTAACACCCAAGTACTTAGTTGAATTGACAGCCTTGAGAATTGTACTATTTATCGAGTAATCGAATTCCAACGGATTTCTTTTGGAACTCATGTGGATCACCTCACACTTTTCGTTATTTAGCGTCAACTGCCACCTGACACACCATACAGCAATCTTTTCTAAATCGCTTTGCAGCTGATACTGGTCTTCAGATGACCTTACTAGACGGTAAATTACAGCATCATCTGCGAACAGTCTAAGAGAACTGCTCAGATTGTCACCCAGGTCATTTATATAGATCAGGAACAGTAGAGGTCCCAGGACGCTTCCCTGGGGAACACCTGATATCACTTCAGTTTTACTCGATGATTTGCCGTCTATTACTACGAACTGCGATCTTCCTGACAGGAAATCACGAATCCAGTCGCACAACTGAGACGATACCCCATAGCTCCGCAGCTTGATTAGAAGTCGCTTGTGAGGAAAGGTGTCAAAAGCTTTCCGGAAATCTAGAAATACGGAATCAACTTGAGATCCCCTGTCGATAGCGGCCATTACTTCGTGCGAATATAGAGCTAGCTGCGTTGCACAAGAGCGATGTTTTCTGAAGCCATGCTGATTACGTGTCAATAGATCGTTCCCTTCGAGGTGATTCATAATGTTTGAATACAGTATATGCTCCAAAACCCTACTGCAAACCGACGTCAATGATATAGGTCTGTAGTTAAATGGATTACTCCTACTACTCTTCTTGAACACTGGTGCGACCTGCGCAATTTTCCAAACTGTAGGTACAGATCTATCGGTGAGCGAGCGGTTGTATATGAGTGCTAAGTAGGGAGCTATAGTATCAGAGTAATCTGAAAGGAACCTAATCGGTATACAATCTGGACCTGAAGACTTGCCCGTATCAAGCGATTTGAGTTGCTTCGCAACCCCTAAGGTATCTACTTCTAAGAAACTCATGATAGCAGATGTTCGTGTTTCAAATTCTGGAATATTCCATTCGTCTTCCCTGGTGAAGGAATTTCGGAAAACTGCGTTCAATAACTCCGCTTTAGCGGCACAGTCGTCGATGACAGTACCATCGCCACTGCGCAGCGAAGGTATTGACTGCGTCTTGCCGCTTGTGTACTTTACATACGACCAGAATTTCTTCGGATTTTCTACCAAATTTCGAGACAATGTTTCGTTGTGGAACCTATTAAAGGCATCTCGCATCGAAGTGCGTGCCAAATTTCGCGCGTCTGTAAATTTTAGCCCATCTTCAGGATTTCGCGTTCTTCTGAACTTCGCATGCTTTTTCCGTTGCCTCTGCAACAGCGTTCGGACCTTTTTTGTGTACCACGGGGGATCCGTTCCATCTCTTACCATTTTATGAGGTATGAATCTCTCAATTGCTGTTGCTACTATATCTTTGAATTTGAGCCACATCTCGTCTACATTCGCATAGTCAGTTCGGAAGGAATGGAAATTGTCTTTTAGGAAGGCTTCTAGTGGCACTTTATCCGCTTTTTTAAATAAAATTATTTTGCGTTTGTTTCTGATGGATTTGGAAGAAATGGTTTTGAGCCTAGCTACAATGACCTTGTGATCACTAATCCCTGTATCAGTCATGATGCTCTCTATCAGCTCTGGATTGTTTGTGGCCAAGAGGTCAAGTGTGTTTTCGCAACCATTTACAATTCGCGTGGGTTCGTGGACTAACTGCTCGAAATAATTTTCGGAGAATGCATTTAGGACAATCTCGGAAGACGTTTTCTGCCTACCACCGGTTTTGAACAAGTATTTTTGCCAACATACCGAGGGTAGGTTGAAGTCCCCACCAACTATAACCGTATGAGTGGGGTATTTATTTGTTACGAGACTCAAACTTTCTCTGAACTGTTCCGCAGCTGTGTCATCGGAGTCTGGGGGTCGGTAGAAGGAGCCAATTATTAACTTAATTCGGCTGTTAAGTATAACCTCCACCCACACCAATTCGCACAGAGTATCTACTTCGACTTCACTACAAGATAAACCACTACTGACAGACACAAACACTCCACCACCAATTCTGCCTAATCTGCCTTTCCTGAACACCGTCTGAGACTTCGTAAAAATTTCTGCAGAACTTATTTCAGGCTTTAGCCAGCTTTCTGTACCTGTAACGATATCAGCTTCTGTGCTTTCTATTAGCGCTTGAAGCTCAGGGACTTTTCCAGCGCAACTACAACAATTTACAACTATAATTCCGACTGTTCCTTGATCCAAGCACGTCCTGTAATTGCCAAGCACCCTTTGACATTGCAGCCCATCCCGCACTTTCCTGAGGCCTTCTAACCTAAAAAACCGTCCAGTCCACGCCACACAGCCTCCGCTACCCGTGTAGCCGCCAGCTGAGTGTAGTGATTCTAACAGTCGGTAATTTGGACAGCAGCTCAAGATTCGACGGAAAAACTTCAGGAAAGCGTTCCTCGTACAACAAGAAGAAAGAAAGAAAAAAAGAGGCTGTGTCAACTTGGGCCCGGGAATGTAGCATTACAGAGTCATTCGGCCTCCAGCTCCTACAAACTGCGCTGTACGTCTGTAACACTAGAGGTACACGCTGGTTACATGTCAGGGTAAACGTTCAAAGCAACCTCCCTGTTGCCTGAATACAAGTCTCCTCTCGTCGACTCATTGAATTCCGCACACGATCAAAGACGCCTGAGGTAGTTTGTACTGTCGGAAAGGCTGCCACAATCTGTGGACGAAGAGTAGGTTCATCCACAATAGCGGTCTAACACAGGAGAAATTTTGTGTGTCCCCACAGGTGCAAATCCATGAGGGTTGGATCCAGAACGGGCAGCCAACCAGTCTGTCCATCTCTGCCCATCCAGCGCTCAGGAAATTGTGCACTGACAGTCTGAAATGTACGGTAAGCACCATAGTGCATGAAATCACTGTCGACGGGACGCAAGTAGCACGTCTTCTAAGTAAGCAAGCAATGTAACACTCAAAAAAGCTGAGTAGTTCTGTCCAGTAAGTCACCCTTTGAGGACGTAATGTCCCAAAACTCAATCACCGAGCGATGGCTGACTAGATATTAATCTAGAACTTCACCTGATGAGAGGACTGGATAGTTACATGGGAATTTGTCCCCACGCCCCTCCCTCCCCCCTCCCCCCTCCTCCCACGTACTGGTCCCTTGTGAATGTCGCTTCATCTATGAATAGAACAACAAGTCCAAAAAGTACAAAGTTGGGCGCAATAACACGTTGCTGGAGAAAACACTGGCACAACGTTTCTCTTGGAGTACAAAGCCCCAGGAGATTATTTATTTATTTGCTATTTTCTTTTAGTTCGTTATCTGTATAAAAGAACAGATTGAATGTTGCAAAAAAATGGCTCTAAGCACTATGGGTCTGAACATCTGATGTCATGTGTCCCTAGACTTAGAACTAATTAAACCTAACTAACCTAAGGACATGACACACATCCATGCCCGAGGCTGGATTCGAACCTGCGACCGTAGCAGCAGCGCAGTTCCGGACTGAAGCGCCTAGAACCGCTCGGCCACAGCGGCCAGCTGAATGTTGTACATGATTAGCATGAATATATCACATTAATGTTTTAACATAATTACAAATGTGTTAGTAACAACTATGCATTATGCCATTAAGGAAGGGGAAGATCCGCATGACTCCAAGACTCGTAGACGCATGGTATGAATACAGCACGTTTGTACGGAAACGTTTCCAGATCATGAGGTGCAGCATATTCCTCTGCAAGCCTACCACCCTCTCGCGCGGATTCCAGGAGTTTCTTCCACAGCATTGAGTAGATCTTCGTCGTCCTCTACAGTTGTACGTCTTGTCCGACACCCGCTGCCTGTTGATATTGGGCGTGTGAAATCCCCATATTCACAGACGCAGCGATGAGTTGCTTCAAATACCATTCGGTCTGCTAATCTTCAAAATGAGTGGCGTTTCTGGAACACGCGACGTGCCTCCAATGCATTGCCATCCTCCAAACCGTACATGTAAATGCATGGTCGCGAGTTCCTGTTTTCATAGACTGTGCTGCTGATCCCGGCGGAGGTTCGAGTCCTCCCTCGGGCATGGGTGCGTGTGTTTCTCCTTAAGATAATTTGGGTTAAGTAGTGTGTAAGCTTAGGGACTGATGAACTTAGCAGTTAAGTCCCATAAGATGTCACACACATTTGAACATTTTTTTTTAGTTCCTGTTTAGTGTAGCCTACATTGCCTGGTGCAAACCACGGACACAGGCAATTACAAACCATGCCATACGCACCTTTGCTAATGGCTAAGGACAAATTTAAGGTTCCTAGTACATACGTGTTACTTCGGAGCGTACTGTTCACCACAATTACTAACCACAGATATGCCAATAGCTACACTCCTGGAAATGGAAAAAAGAACACATTGACACCGGTGTGTCAGACCCACCATACTTGCTCCGGACACTGCGAGAGGGCTGTACAAGCAATGATCACACGCACGGCACAACGGACACACCAGGAACCGTGGTGTTGGCCGTCGAATGGCGCTAGCTGCGCAGCATTTGTGCACCGCCGCCGTCAGTGTCAGCCAGTTTGCCGTGGCATACGGAGCTCCATCGCAGTCATTAACACTGGTAGCATGCCGCGACAGCGTGGACGTGAACCGTATGTACAGTTGACGGACTTTGAGCGAGGGCGTATAGTGGGCATGCGGGAGGCCGGATGGACGTACCGCCGAATTGCTCAACACGTGGGGCGTGAGGTCTCCACAGTACATGGATGTTGTCGCCAGTGGTCGGCGGAAGGTGCACGTGCCCGTCGACCTGGGACCGGACCGCAGCGACGCACAGATGCACGCCAAGACCGTAGGATCCTACACAGTGCCGTAGGGGACCGCACCGCCACTTCCCAGCAAGTTAGGGACACTGTTGCTCCTGGGGTATCGGCGAGGACCATTCGCAACCGTCTCCATGAAGCTGGGCTAAAGGCCCCGCACACCGTTAGGCCGACTTCCGCTCACGCCCCAACATCGTGCAGCCCGCCTCCAGTGGTGTCGCGACAGGCGTGAATGGAGGGACGAATGGAGACGTGTCGTCTTCAGCGATGAGAGTCGCTTCTGCCTTGGTGCCAATGATGGTCGTATGCGTGTTTGGCGCCGTGCAGGTGAGCGCCACAATCAGGACAGCATACGACCGAGGCACACAGGGCCAACACCCGTCATCATGGTGTGGGGAGCGATCTCCTACACTGGCTGTACACCTCTGGTGATCGTCGAGGGGACACTGAATAGTGCACAGTACATCCAAACCGTCATCGAACCCATCGTTGTACCATTCCTAGACCGGCAAGGGAACTTGCTGTTCCAACAGGACAATGCACGTCCGCATGTATCCCGTGCCACCCAACGTGCTCTAGAAGGTGTAAGTCAACTACTCTGGCCAGCAAGATCTCCGGATCTGTCCCCCACTGAGCATGTTTGGGACTGGATGAAGCGTCGTCTCACGCGGTCTGCACGTCCAGCACGAACGCTGGTCCAACTGAGGCGCCAGGTGGAAATGGCATGGCAAGCCGTTCCACAGGACTACATCCAGCATCTCTACGATCGACTCCATGGGAGAATAGCAGCCTGCATTGCTGCGAAAGGTGGATATACACTGTACTAGTGCCGACATTGTGCATGCTCTGTTGCCTGTGTCTATGTGCCTGTGGTTCTGTCAGTGTGATCATGTGATGTATCTGACCCCAGGAATGTGTCAATAAAGTTTCCCCTTCCTGGGACAATGAATTCACGGTGTTCTTATTTCAATTTCCAGGAGTGTATGTATTGAACTGGTGGTCACTGTACTTCCTCTGCGAGTGCTGAAAGATATTCAGGCCCTTATGATACTGATTCAGAACTTGATTACTCGTGTAACATTTGTAACCGGCAGCGTACATTTTCCTCCGGCTTGACAGCATGCACCGACAAAAACAGGCCCGAATAACTTAGTAACTACGCATTTGCCCGACCGGTTAGCCTTGCGATCTAACGCACTGCTTTCCGGGCGGGAAGGCGTGCCGGTCTCCGGCCTGGCGGATTAGTGCAGAGATCCGGTGTGCCGGCCAGCCTGTGGATGGTTTTTAAGGTGGTTTTCCATCGGCCTCGGCGAGAGCAGGCTGGTTCCCCTTATTCCGCCTCAGTTACACTTTGTCGGCGATTGCTGCGCAAACACGATCTCCAGGTACGCATACACCCTAATTACTCTACCTCGAAAACATTGGGATTACACTCGTCTGGTGTGAGGGGGGGGGGGGGGGGTGCGGGGTGTCCACTGCGGGCCGAACCACACAATACCCCTGCGTTCGGTGTAGGGCGGCGGTGGGGTGAGTGGACTGCTGTAGCCTCTTCTGGGGTTGTGTACCACCGAGGGCTACGGCGGGGACGAAGCCTCTTCGTCGTTTCTAGGTCCCCAGTTAAATACAATACAACACAAGTATGCATTTCCAGACTCATGCTGACACAGCCTTCTTTTCTTCTTGTTATACATTCCTGAAGTTTTGAAGTACTTTGTACAAGGGACAGTCAAATGAAAACGAGACAGATATAAAAAAAAGTAAGTAAACTCTTTATTATATCAAAAGTAATCGCCTTAACTGTTAATACATTTATCCCACTGTGAGACAAGATGGTGAGTGCCTTCATGGTAGAATGTTTGCAGCTACCTACGGAATCGTCATTGCAGCCAGGCTTCGTTCGAAGCTAATCGATGGAGACGAATATCTTTCTTAAGAGATCCAAAGATATGAAGTCGCACGGAGATAGATCGTGTCTGTATGGAGGTAGTGTGAAGATTCCCCAGCGAAATTTCTAAAGTACAGTCGGAACAACCTCGGCAGTATGAGGCCGAGCATTATCCTGCAAGACAAGTGTACCGTCCGACAACATTCCTCAGTGTTTGGACTTGATGGCGTGTGCAGTTTTTTGTAGTTTCCACGTACCGCTGTGCGTTTTTGATATTATGGCTCCGTACTGCGGGAAGTCAATAAGCAGCGGTGCCCCTGTAGCCAGAGCAAGAAGCCATCATCACTTTTCCGGAGCTGGTGTGCACGGCTTCAGATGTTTGCGGTAGGGTCTACGTGCTTCCATTGTTGGCCCTGACGCTTGATCTCCGGCTCACAATAATGAAGCTACGCTTCATCTCACGCGACATTGCGGGAGTGGAAACAGTATTCTTTCTCGCGACACCGTTGCACGCGGTGCACTAATGTCGACGTTCCCTTTTGCTTCTTTGTCAGGCTGCGGGGAACCCACTGCAGACAGATTTTCGGGAACTTCAGCTGCTCTGTCATAATGGCGTCAGCATTTTCGGACTGATGCATGAGCCGAATGTCTTCCACCGTCCGCCGTCGGTCACTTTTGATGGCACAATCCACCACAATAGCGATGACACTATGGGCCTGTCCTAGCCGTCTACTGTGTTGCAATGACACCCGACCTTCTCGAAATCGCTTATTTTACGCAAAGCCACGCGCACATGACATACTGTGCTTGCCATACACAGCAGACATTCTGGCATGAATTTCACATCCTGATACTCCTTCCGTAGTCAAAAGTCGTACTGCACCTCGCTAGTCCTCTTTCGCAGTCTCCAGGGTGAAGACTGGTGCACACACTACACGTTGACCCACTGGCGTATACATATGGGGGGCTCCCCCGCACTCTATTCGTTCGTTTCTTTCATCAGTTGACTCGACTGAATCGAGTTAATTTAACACTACTGGCCATTAAAATTGCTACACCACGAAGATAACGTGCTACAGACGCGAAATTTAACTGACAGGAAGAAGATGCTGTCATATGCAGATTATTAGCTTTTCAGAGCATTCACACAAGGTTGGCGCCGGTGGCGACACCTACAACGTGCTGACATGAGGAAAGTTTCCAACCGATTTCTCATACAAAAACAGCAGTTCACCGGCGTTGCCTGATGAAACGTTGTTGTGATGCCTCGTGTAAGGAGGAGAAATGCGTACCATCACGTTTCCGACTTTGGTAAAGGTCGGATTGTACCCTATCGCGATTGCGGTTTATCGTATCGCGACGTTGCTGCACGCTTTGGTCGAGATCCAATGACCGTTAGCAGAATATGGAATCGGTGTGTTCAGGAGGGTAATACGCCGGCCAGAGTGGCCGTGCGGTTCTAGGCGCTACAGTCTGGAACCGAGCGACCGCTACGGTCGCAGGTTCGAATCCTGCCTCGGTCATGGATGTGTGTGATGTCCTTTAGCTTTAATTAGTTCGAGGCGACTGGGCGACTGATGACCTCAGAAGTTAAGTCGCATAGTGCTCAGAGCCATTTTTAGGGTAATACGGAACGCCGTGCTGGATCCCAACGGCCTCGTATCACTAGCAGTCGAGATGACAGGCATGTTATCCGCATGGCTGTAACGGATCGGGCAGCCACGTCTCGATCCCTGAGTCAACAGATGGGGACGTTTGCAAGACAACAAACATCTGCACGAACAGTTCAACGACGTTTGCAGCAGCATGGACTATCAGCTCGGAGACCATGGCTGCGGTTACCCATGATGCTGCATCACAGACGGGAGCGCCTTCGATGGTGTACTTAACGACGAACCTGGGCGCACGAATGGAAAAACGTAATTTTTTCCGATGAATCCAGGTTCTGTTTACAGCATCATGATGGTCGCATCCGTGTTTGGCGACATCGCGGTGAACGCACATTGGAAGCGTGTATTCGCCATCGCCGTACTGGCGTATCACCCGGCGCGATGGTATGGGGTGCCATTGGTTACACGTGTCGGTCACCTCATGTTCGCATTGACGGCACTTTGAACAGTGGACGTTACATTTCAGATGTGTTACGACTCGTGGCTCTACCCTTCATTGGATCCCTGCGAAACCCTACATTTCAGCAGAATAATGCACGACCACATGTTGCAGGTCCTGTACGGGCCATTCTGGATACAGAAAATTTTCGACTGCTGCCCTGGCCAGCACGTTCTCCAGATCTCTCAACCGATTAAAAAAGTGTGGTCAACTGTGGCCGAGCAATTGGCTCGTCACAATAGGCCAGTCACTACTCTTGATGAACTGTGGTATCGTTTTGGAGCTCCATGGGCAGCTGTACCTGTATACACCATCCAAGCTCTGTTTGACTCAATGCCCAGGAGTATCAAGACCGTTATTACGGCCAGAGGTGGTTGTTCTGGGTACTGATTTCTCAGGATCTATGCACCCAAATTGCGTGAAAATGTAATCATATGTCAATTCTAGTATAATATATTCGTCCAATGAATACCCGTTTATCATCTGCATTTCTTCTTGGTGTAGCAACTTTAATGGCCAGTAGTGTACATCACGCTTGTGTTTTATATCGATATAGTCGTAAAATGTCACATATTTTTGTACAGCATTCTTTGTTCAGCTGCGGAATCTCGCTGAAGCTGTATGGAGTATCTGTTTAATTAAGTTATCTGACGATGTCCTGAGTAGCCGAAAGTCGGAATACTCCATAAACATACCAACTATTAGCACAAGCAAACGTTCTACATCAGATAATAAAGAAGTTACGGCCATTTTTGTAATACTTCGGTACAGTCTTCGTACACAGTCCTCTGCATATCGCTGAGAAGTCTCAAGTCGCAAGGCTTCACTTACTGCAAGTAACTTGTTTCAAGTTAACACAGCTAAAAACTCTTGGTTAAGATCTTCTTCTATATCATAATATGTTTTCACACGTTATTTATTGTGGTGTTTTCAATGAGAAATGTTCAAAAAATGTCTCTGAGCACTACGGGACTTAACATCTGAGTTCATTAGTCACCTAGAACTTAGAACTACTTAAACCTAACTCACCTAAGGACGTCACACACACCCATGCCCGAGGCAGGATTCGAACCTGCGACCGTAGCGGTCGCGCGGTTCCAGACTGTAGCACCTAGAACCGCTCGGCTACCCCGGCCGGCCGAGAAATGTTCAATAGTGTTTCTGTTGTGACTTATGGGTGTAAATGCAAAGCTTTTGTGTGAGCCACCCTAAAGGGAAAATACCGAGTACCGAAAAATGAGCATAACAGAAGACAAAAGTTAGGCTGCAGCTCGAAAGTCACTTTGCACAGTTACTCACGGGTATTTTACTCCAAGGGTGTTGATAAGTAAAATTTACGCCACTAACGTAATTTCTATCTCTAGAACGATTAGAATTGAGAACTCATTGACAGTTTCTTTAAGAAAATGATGTACTGCTGTTATCAGAAGGTGGCAAGAGAGAAAAAAAAGAGATAAAGGCGACATTTGATTGACTTTATTAGATAAGTGTTCACGATAACCGGCATGTTACGTGCTTTAGCGTAATAGATGGTTTAAAATAACTGCGGCATCAGATGAGATATCAGATATTATGTAACAGAAAGTTTTGAATCTAATCACGTATACCTTCCAGTAGAGAGTAATATACAAGAATAAACTGATTTACGTCCCGTCCGTACGACTCAAGACGTTGCAGAATAATTCTTGTGACTTTTCGATGGCTCAGGAACCGGTGATGCAACTACAGTTTCTGCGCGACTGTGTGGCATGGATTCAGCCAAATGTCTGGGTGTTCCACTGATGGTATTTACCCACAGCCACGGTGTGCACTCTAAGGCTCTCTAAGTAGTGGAACGTGCTGGATTTGTGCTGCATGATGTCACAAACTTCCGTCAGATTTCAATCCCCTGCCAGTCACGGTTTTTCCCTTTGAAGTGTGTCGTCCAATGCAAGAGTTGGCGATCATTGTCGTCAATAGAAAACAAATATTGCCTCTGGCACCAGCGACGAGAAAGTCAACTTCGGAGAATATTCGCTATACGTTGGAAAGATTTAAAAAAAAAAAAAAAAAAAAATTGTTTCCGAATAGGTGAAGTCCCGTTCGTCCATCAGTGTTCACTCCTGCCGTAGCGACACCGTGGTAATTGTAATTACTTGAACATAAAGTTTCGCATTTTTTCTATGTACAGTAGAATCAGTAAGCACTGCTGACTGTGAGTGGCTTGCGTAAATGTTTATATGCAACCTTATAAGTATATTCTACGTAAAGATTATATTTAATTTCAGTTTGAAACAATGAACATTCTCGTTTTATTTAATAGTTGTTTCAGTGTAGAAAATTTTACTTCCGGTTTTCACTGGAATCCCTTTTCTTAAAATTTCTCGTAACATCTGCGACGAGAGAGCTGCGGTTAGGAAAAGTTGGCTGTTGGCTCTTGTCAGAGGTGTTTCATTGTTCGAGTCGCAGTGGCAAGATCAAAGAAGTGTATCTCTTAACCCGAAACAACGGTCTCTCAACCCTTTCTCCATTTTAAAGTCGACTGTGGTAGCACTGCGATGAAGCACTGTCTCCCTTTCTTGTTTTGTCGTCTTAATAATAGCCGAGGGTAAAACGACGTTCAGCAATCAGTTACACTTTGTCAGTCAAATGATGAAGTATAAGGTTAAGAAGTAAGATCGAAATTGGGTGCCTCGAATACTGTATGTTACACATTACGAGTGATAATTAGGTAAGTCCAATAGACCGCATATTTCTAGTTGCTACATATTGTACTCTCCAGTGCTTTTTCGGATTTTATTAGTTTATAGCAATTCAGAATTTGTATTAGTTTTCAACCATAATATGGAGCGACTTCCTAAGAAGAGTAGGAGTGATCCACTAAATTACGAGGCCATATCATTAATGTCGATATGCAGCAGGATTCTGGAGCATATGTTGCTTTCGAACATCATGAATTACCTCTAAGAGAGCGGTATATTGACACAGTCAACACGGATCTAGAAAAAATCGTTCTTGTGAAACACAACTAGCTCTTTACACACACGAAGTGCTGAGTGCTATTCCAAAGAATTTCAAATTGATTCCGTATTTCTAGATTTCCAAAAGGCTTTTGATAATGTACCACACATGCGGCTAATAGTGAAATTTCGTGCTCATGAAATCGTCTAAGTTATGTGACTGGATTCGTTATTTCCCGTCAGATAGGTCACAGTTCTAGTAATTGACGGAAAGTCATCGAGTAAAACGGAAGTGATTTCTGGCGTTCCCCAAGATAGTGTTATAGGCCTTCTGCTGTTCCTTATCTATGTAAGCGATTTCGGAGACAATCTGAGCAGCCGTCTCAGGTTGTTTGCAGGTGACGCTGTCCTTTATCGTCTAGTAAACTCGTCAGAAGATCGAAACAAATTGCAAAACGATTTAGAAAAGATATCTGAATGGTGCGAAAATTGGCAATTGACCGTAAATAATGAGAAGTGTGAGGTCTTCCACATGAGTGCTAAAAGGAATCTGATAAACTTCGGTTACACGATAAATCAGTCTAATCTAAAAGCCGTAAATTCATCTAAATACCTAGGAATTACAATTACGAACAATTTAAATTGGAAAGAACACACAGAAAATGTTGTGGGGAAGGCAAACGGAAGACTGGGTTTTATTGGTAGAACACTTAGAAAATGCATCAGATCTACTAAGGAGACTGCCTACACTACGCTTGTCCGTCCCGTTTTGCTTTACTGCTGCGCGGTCTGGGATCCTTATCAGATAGGATTAACGTAGTACTTCGAGAAAGTTCAACGAAGAGCAGTACGTTTTGTATTATCGCGAAATAGGGGAGAGAGTGTCAAGGACATGGTACGTGATTTGGGATGGGCACAATTAAAACAAAGGCGTTTGCCGTTGGGGCGGAATCTTCTCAGGAAATTTCAATCACCAATTTTCTCTTCCGAATGCGAAAATATTTTATTGACCCCGACCTACGAAGGAAGAAACGATTATCATAATAAGATACTGGTAGTTAGAGCACTTATGGAAAGATATAGCTGTTGGTTTTTTCTGCGCGCTGTTCGAGAGTGGAATAACAGAGAATTATTGTGAAGGGTGGTTCGGTGAACCTTCTATCACGCACTTAAGTGTGACTTGCAGATTATCCGAGTAGATGTAGATCTAGATTAAGATCTCCGCGGCTGATAGAAAGTTTGAAGCTTGGGTGCACAGCAAGAGGAAAATGAGAACGACGACATTTTCGATGATTCTGATGTTGATCCTGATTTTGTGGTAGCTCATGGTCACAACGAGACACAGAATGATACTAGTGAAGAAAAAGCTTTGTGGGAAGTAGAGTCTGATGTGACACTTCCTGGTATTTACTGAAATGACTAGTGAAATGATGAGAAACATTTCACGGCTATTGTCTTGCTAGTTGAGAGATTTTTTACTGCCTTATGAAATGCCACATGACTAGTGAATGACGTTTCACGCCTTGCTTTATGTATATATTTGCTCATTTTGTTTAACATCTAGTTTCTAGTTGCTCTGCAGCATTGGTTAAAATAAATTTTAATAGATGTACTAATATATATATTTTATGCCTACAGATCCAGTAAATAATAATTTTATGATCTACTTACAAAAAATCTAGGGAGCACAAAAAGACATTTCCCTTCACAGGAATTGCATAGGTAATTTTTGTCAATGACTTGGTAACTCTTTTGGTACAGTAAGTCAAGGTGATGCATCACTCTAGTGTTAACATGTGACATAGGTATTAGACATGGCCATCTTTAGTGTAATATTTTTTCTGCTTGAGCTTTGTCATGTTTAGATATTAGTTATTGCATTTGCTGCTGCTGTTTGCCAGGTATAGTGCTACTAAATTTCACTTTGTATTACTCTGTTAAGCCAGTTTTACTACTGATTTATATTTATTGTTGCTCCACATTGGCTCATTATTAGTTGTAAGGTTGCATTTGCTCAGATAATTTAGATTTACTGCTGCTAGCTTTGCCAATTTGCATTTTTTTGTCATTGCTGTTTGTGTTAATTTGTTATGTGCTGCTGCATTGCCTCGTCCCTTAGTATATATATCTGAGCTCAGTAGATTGACGTTAGCTTGAGAGGGGGTAGACTATATAAGAAACTAACTATGAAGAATAGGGGAAAAATGCATTGAGAAGTTATATGAAAAAGATTTGGGCAAAAATGAGTATTGTACAATGAGAAATATTTATTTTAAAAGAGGATATGAACAAAACAGTAGGGTTTAAGGACAACAGGGTCAGATAGGATTTTTTTTTTTTTTTTTTTTTTTTTTTTTTTTTTTTTTTTTTTTTTTTTTTTTTGCAGGAGCAAATGTTGAAATGAAAGGAAAGATCTATGGAATGAAGTTTTGGGTTGGACTGCAGTACCAAATGTTACACTGAAAACGAACCCTGCCCTTTCCTTTTGTGTTATTACACTATGTGAATTTGTGTTTTTCCTGTCTTTATGTGTTTAGCTGATAAGATTTACGTTGTAGAATTTTTCTGATAATATGTTATTTACTTTGTAAAGACGTTTAGACATTATTTATTCTGTTTTGTTTTAATGCTCATGTGTGAAATTAATGTTTCAAAAACTATTCTCATTATTTTATTTATTTATGTCATAATTCCTGTTACACTGATGTACATGTTTCTTTCTATTCTTTTGCAAAGCCTGTATTACTACAAATGTTATCTGTTTTATTAGGTTGTATTCTCATGTTATGAAATTGTAATTGAGACCAGTTCATCAAACTAAGTTATATTTCACTGCACACATATCTGTTGGTCATAGTATATGCACAACAGATGGGAAGTTGGGACTGTTAGTGTTTGCACGTGTGTTGATAATTCAGCAAGGGACTGGTTAACAGCATTGCTAGTTCTAAGGACATGCCAAAAAGTTTGTAAGTGCACAAGGTGGTTTATGGACTTGCTATATTGTCCACAAGACTCTTCGATGGTGATTGTGCAACTGCACAGTCGCAACAGATGGCTGCTGGCTTTCTCTGCCAGGAATACAGTGGGTCTGCATCATTGATGGCTCACCAATACCACTACTTCTACAAGGACTGCAGTGAGTCTGCACCTCTGGTGGCCCACCAATACCGTAATCTCTACCAGGACTACAGTGCGTCTGCTCTGTGATGACCTACCTACCAATATTCTTCAAAACTTCGACTGTCCCTGTGGTGGGTTTGCTCTGTTGTGTCCCATTACCTATCTGCATGTCAAGAGTCAGCACTGTCTTTCCGTTGGAAGGACAACACTACTTCTTCAAGACTTCATGGAAATCCACTACTTCTGTGTGCATTTTCTTTAACTGCTCAGACTTTGAGAAAAACACTACAATTTTACTGTGATGTACAATCAGGACTGTCTTTATGGACTGTGAGAAAATTTTAGCTTTTGACCAACGTTGTATCAATAAGTGTGTGCATTTGATTTACTTGTTATTGTATATGTGAAAAAATTTTAACAAATACGTATTGCCCAGTGCGCAAAACAATTTGTAAATTTTTTTGTGTGGACCATGGGGGCTATGTAAATAGGCTGTTTAGATTTTATATTGGTAACGCCACGTAGCGCTCTCTATGAAAATCACTGGCTGTGCTGTGTGCAGTCTGTAGCTGGATAGCATTATTGTAATATTCGACGTTGTAGTGTTGGGCAGCTGGCTGTTAGCAGCGCGTAGCGTTGTGCAGTTGGAGGTGAGCCGCCACCAGTGGTGGATGTGGGGGGAGAGATGGCAGAATTTTAAGAGTGGACGATCTGGACGTGTGTCCGCCAGAAAGAGTAAATTTGTAATACTTGGTGTCATGAACTGATATATATACTATGACTTTTGAACACTATTAAGGTAAATACATTGTTTGTTTTTTATCAAAATCTTCCATTTGTTAACTATGCCTATCAGTAGTTAGTGCCTTCAGTAGTTTGAATCTTTTATTTAGCTGGCACTGTATTGCAGTAGTTCGAGTAACGAAGATTTTTGTGAGGTAAGTGATTTGTGAAAGGTATAGTTTAAAGTCAGTCATGTAGGGATTATTGTAAGTCAGTTTGCGTTGCGCTAAAAATATTGTGTGTCAGTTTAAGCACAGTCATTTATAATTTTTCTAAGGGGACATTTCAAGATATGTCATCTGTTTTCGAAAGGGCCCTGACTTCTCGTCCTATATTTGTGGTAAAAACATTGACGAAGCTCTTTGAAATGCTTCAATACAGTCTGAGATTTGACGACGCAGCTATTGGAGAGAAAAGATAAAATCGTGGAGCTGCAGTATCAAACATTTTTTATAAATTCATTTTCAGTTCTCAGCAACTAAACTGTGTAAAATCCAACGTTACACAGGATACAATATTAGTCCCATTTAGGGGAAACTGTCCATTACGCGTTTAAATGCCTAGTAAGCCTGCCAAATATGACATAAAAATTATGTTCCTGGCAGACTAGTAGTGGTCATCTCTGTAATGCCTACATATAGCCTACACAGGGAAAGGGAGTGATGCATGTTGCCTGACAGAAGAAGAGAAACAGCTTGCCAAACCAGCTCGGGCCGTTATGCGTCTATGGAAACCAGTAGAAACAAGTAATAGAAACATTAACACTGACAACTGATTTACATCTGTATAATTTATTGATCAGCTAAGAAGGAAGGCACTGATCTAAGAGAAAACAATCAGAAAGAGTAAACGCGAAGTTCTGCATTTTTGACTGCTAAAAGCAGACCGATTGGATCAGCATTATATGGCTTCCCTGATAATACAATGCTGATTACATTTGTTCCTCAGATAAATAAGGCAGTGATTCTTGTATCTTCAGTGAATCACTCTGGTGTCAGACCAATTGGATCAGCATTATATGGCTTCCCTGACAATACAACGCTGATTACATTTGTTCCTAAGATAAATAAGGCAGTGATTCTTGTATCTTCAGTGCATCACTCTGGTGTAGATTTGTTCAACATGTGAAATGTGCCAATTATTCGTAAAAACATGTGTAAGACACTGGCCGATGGCTGTATTTTCTGCACCAGTAAAAATTAGTTATGAGAACACCTTTGTTCTGCGTTCGTGCCACAGAAGAAACACTATCAACATGGTCGGAGAGTCTAGCCATGCAACTGATAGCGCCACATGTAAGGAGACATCTGCAAATTCAAAATTTACGAAGAGATATCAAGGGAATGATTCACGAAGTCCTGGCAGAGCCTCAGGAATCAAGACAAAGCATATCAAGTGATAGAATGGAAAAGAAGAAGGCGTGTATGAAATCTCCTGCGACCAAGAAAAGGAAATGTGCGCACAAGTGCGCCATGTAAAGATGTTAACTGTGATTTAATATTTTCATGACATTTGAGAATTACCTACATTTACATTTCAACAATCTTTCATGTATATTCATGAATATTGTGACTGGTGTCACAACATTAATAATCATTTTAAAACTGATACTAAATGACTCTATATACTAACACTGAAGCCCCAAAGAAACTGGAGTAGGCGTGAGTATTCAGATACAGAGATATGTAAAAGCACTCTGTCTTCAGGCCACAAGTGGCCCATCGGGGCCATTCGACCGCCGTCTCATCCTGACTGAGGATGTGGATAGGAACACACTGCTCTCCAGGTCGTTATGACAATTTTTTTTTTTTAATCGGAGCCGCTACTATTCGGTCGAGTAGTTCCACAATTAGCATAACGACGCTGAGTGCACCCCGAAAAATGGCAACAGCGCATGGCAGCCTGGATGGTCACCCATCCAAGTACCGATCACGCCCGACAGCTTCGGTGATCTGAAGGGAACCTGTGTATGCACTGCGGTAAGGCCGTTGTCGCAGATACATGTAAACAGACAGAACAAGGCCGTGCGCTCTGCAACTCCTATATAAGACAGAAAGTGTCTGGCGGAGTTGTTAGATCGGCCATTGCTGCTACAATGGCAGGGTATCAAGATTTAAGTGAGCTTGAACGTCGTGTTACAGTCGGCGCACAAGCAGTGGGACACAGCACCTCCGAGGTAGCTATGAAGTGGGGATTATCCCTTACGACCATTTCACGAGTGTACCATGCATATCAGGAATCCGGTAAAACATCAAATCTCCGACATCGTTGCGTCCGGAGAAAGATCCTGCAAGAATGGGACCAACGACGACTGAAGAGAATCGTTCAAGGTGGCAGAAGTGCAACCCTCCCGCAAATTGCTGCAGATTTCAGTGCTTGGCCATCAACAAGTGACAGCGTGCGCACCATTCAACGAAACATCATTGATATGGGCGTTCGGAGCCGAAGGCCCACTCTTCTATCCTTGATGACTGCACGACACAAAGCTTTACGACTAGGCCCGTCAACACTGATATTGGACTGTTGGCGACTGGGAATATGTTGCCTGGTCGGAAGAGTCTCGTTTCAAATTCTACCGAGCGGATGGACGTGTACGGGTATGGCAACAACCTCATGAATCGAAGGACCCGACATGTCAACAGGGGACTGTTCAAGCTGGTGGAGGCTCTGTAATGGTGTGGGGCGTGTGCAGTTGGAGTGATATGGGATCCCTGATATGTCTAGATACGAGACTGAGGGTGACACGTACGTAAGCATCCTGCCTGACCACTTTCATCCATTCATGTCCATTGTGTATACCGACGGACTTGGGCAATTTCAGTAGGACAATATGACAACCCAAACGTCCAGAACTGCTACAAAGTGGCTCCAGGAACACTTTTGTAAGTTTAAACACTTCCGCTGGCCACCCAACTCCCGAGACGTGAACGTTATTGAGTAGATCTGGCATGCCTTGCAACGTGCTGTTCAGAAGAGATCTCCACCCTCTCGTACTCTTACGGATTTATGAACAGCCCTGCAGGATTCACGGTGTCAGTTCCCTCCAGCACTACTTCAGATATTAGTCGAGTCCATGCCACGTCGTGTGCGGCACTTCTGCGTGCTCGCGGGAGCCCTGCACGGTATTAGGCAGATGTACCAGTTTCTTTGGCTGTGCATTGTAAATAAAACTTAGAAGTGCGAACGTTCACCGCTGTTCCATTGTCTGGTATACGTATTCGATGTGAGGTAGCGCAGTGGCGGCTACAGAAAAACCTCAAGGAGGGGTCGCTTAAGATATCTTGAGCTATCTTTCCTTTTACCGCAATAAAAAATAAAGTCATATGCACCGTTTAAGAAATTTTTTATTTAAACTGATTATACACATATACAAGACATTGCCATCGTATGATATAAAAAAGTTACAATTTTGGTTCTCTTCCTTAAATGATGATTTGTATGCGCCTGCTCTTCCTGACAAATTGGTTAATTACATCGGCAATAGGACAATTAATGTCAGGGTGAGTGTTCAACAGAGCTAAGCCATTTTGTCGATCATCCATCACTGTCGACTTCAGCCATGTCTTTGTACGCCGCAATTTTGATAGGCTAAAAACAAAGTCGGAAACGTGGTAGTACGCATTTCTCCTCCTTACACGAGGCATCACAACAACGTTTCACCAGTCTACGCCGGTCAATTGCTGTTTGTGTATGAGGAATCGGGTGGAAACTTTCCTCATGTCAGCACGTTGTAGTTGTCGCCACCGGCGCCAACCTTGTGTGAATGCTCTGAAGAGCTTATCATTTGCATATCACAGCATCTTCTTCCTGTCGGTTAAATTTCGCGTCTGTAGCACGTCATCTTCGTGGTGTAGCAATTTTAATTGCCGGTAGTGTAGTACCCAGAGAAACCCTGAACAAATAAACTTTATATTACAGTATATTCAAATATTAAAACTATGTAAGAGTATAAAAGTGAAATATTCTACAAGTGAGGTAATGGCACAGGCTGCTATACCATATGGACAAACTGATGAATCTGAAGAACAGACGAGTAAACGGAGAGGAAGAAAGACGCCTATGGAATGTTCGTGTGCAACAGTTATATCAAGCTTATTAGCTATTGATAAGAGTATGGAGAGTAATCGCCAGTTATTATTCCTCTGACCATTAGCTAATAAGTTTGTTGTAACTGTTCCAGACGTCTTTCTCCCCTCTAAGCGTTCAAAGCCAACAGACACTTTTACATATCTGGTTACAAGAGCTAAAATATGAGATACATTTATGATTCAGTCTACTGAATCGTGTTTATCTCTCCTCCAAGTCCTAAGAAGTTTTGCGGTCTTAGATGTGAAGCTGACCTTGTACAGTGTAGCAAACTTGAAATTCGGTTTCAGGAGTCCAAAAAACATACAATACCGTTGAGAAAAAAATTTCGCAATTTTGTTACGAAAACAACTGTTTTGAACATCAATTGATCGGACTACTAGGCCGAGTACAGAACGCGTTCGCTCGCAGGGGGGCTCAAATTACTGTTCGATTACCCAGAATTAGGTTTATGGTGGCTTCCCTGAATCATTTTACGTGATGCCGAAATGGTTCCTTTGAGTAGGGCACTGCGTATTTCATTCTGCATCCTTGTCCAATCTGAACTTGTTATCCGTCTCTCACAACATAAAATTCGTCTCAGCGCTAAGCTCTTACTTTACTTCTCTTACATGCTGTTCCTGACTAGTGATCGATTTCGGAACACAGTTAGCAACAGCCAAGTAACAGCAAGAATTTAACATGCGTTGCCATTATTCGGGAACATTCCCTCATACAATAGCGAAGAACTGGCCTAATTATTGTTGATCGTATCGAATGGAATCGAGGGACTGTCTGGAAAGCCTCCTGAAGGAACATTTACACTCCATGTTTACGGCAATGTGTGTTGCCGTCAACATTGTTGCAGTGTTGTATCGGCTGATGTAACAGGCTATTGCAGGTGGTTGCCGACGTATTGCCGAGGTGTTGCCGGTATTCGCCACCAAAGGTACAGAATATTTCGCATGATGGGACCACATCTACGTCCGTCCTCATCTGTAAATTCTTCCCCCTATCTTTCTAAGCCTTGCTTTCTCATGCCAGCAGCGTTACAGTTCCAACCCATTTAATTATAAAAATGGCGTGTGTTCGTAGAGGCACTCAATTTTATTGTTGTCTACAGGAATGCAGAGGTGCTGAAACAAAGCAACCAAGAACTTAATAGATGCGATGCGCACATCTACGACCAGAGCTATGGAACACTCAAAATAATACACTCAAAAACCGAAATCTGCAGGAGGACATTTCTGCTGCTACATTTGTAGTAGATCGTTGTAGTAAGCCGTAATTTAATTCTACATACATTCTTAAAACTGATAAACTTTTCTGAAGCTTCATCGTTAGTGTCAGCATGTTCATGGGCAGCAACTTGCCGTCTTTTCTCTATTACGGCATTTCTATGTACAGGCCTTAACAAAAGACTCATTACCCCCATATAACTGTGTACTACTTACTTTTTCTTGTTGCAGGTGATGTTGATTTGTGAGAAGAATAGTTGATGGATCCAATTATACCCTGGAACAACGACTCATCATGAGTACCTCGGTTCATGAACGATCTCACACTGGCAGAACTCTGAGAGAGATTCGAAATGGTTTCACCATTAGATTTAATATGGCTGCACCACCGAAGCCAACAATATTATGTTGGGAGGAGAATCTGTTTGAAACTGGTTCCAAAATGTGTGTGAAATCTTACGGGACTTAACTGCTATGGTCATCAGTCCCTAAGCTTACACACTACTTAATCTACATTATCCTAAAGACAAACACACACACACCCATGCCCAAGGGAGGACTCGAACCTCCGCCTGGACCAGCCGCACAATCTACGACTGCAGCGCCTGAGACCGCTCGGCTAATCACGCGCGGCTGAAACTGGTTTCGTAAAAGACAAACCACATTCTGGAAGATCGAGAAGAAAAGCAGACGCACGAGCGGAAGTTGCAGCGTCAATGGAACGTTCGCCGAAAAAGTCGACACTCAAGCGACCACGGGAAATGAACCTCACATTATGGCGACATATGCGAGCAGAGTCAAACTAAAACCGATCCGATCCTCGTTTGGGAATGAATCAGGCGACCAAGACTCGGAGAATTGACGTGAGGCCCGTGCTCATTTACTGGACGTGTTCGACACAATTCCTAAACGTGGAAAAGTGAATGTTCTCAGACGAATGTGCTGTGTACAGCAGTGCAAAAGACATGTATATTTCTGGCATATGGAGAACTCGCACTTCTTTGAGGAAATGGAAGAACCAGCCCCATGTCATGATATGGGCTGCAGTGTGTGCCACTCATTTGTTTGGTCCATATTTCTTCGAAAATCCCGAAACTCATTCTGTCATGCCAGTGAATTAGGGAACGTATCTCTCCATGCTACGTGAGAGGTTTTTGACGGAATTGGAACTTTTGAGACTTCTACATCTACATCTAAATCTGCATAGATACTCCGCAAGCCACCATACGGTGCGTGGCGGAGGGTATACAGTACCACGACTTCACATTTCCCATCCTGTTCCACCAGCAAATAGAGCGAGGGAAAACGACTGTCTGTACACCTTCGGATGAGCCCAAATTTCTCGTACCTTATCTACGTGGTCCTTACACGCAATTCATGCTGGCGGCAGTAGACTCGTTCTGCAGTCAGCTTCAAATGCCACTTCTCTAAATTTTCTCAATAGTGATTCTCGAAAAGAACGTCGTCTTCCCTACAAGGCTTCCCATTTGAGTTTCCGAAACATATCCGTAACACTTACGTGTTGTTCGAACCTACGTGTAACAAATCTAGCAGCCCCCTCTGAATTTATTGGACGCCTTCCTTCAATCCGACCTGGTACGGATCCTAAACACTCGAGCAGTACTCAAGGATAGGCCGCACCAGCGCCCTATATGCGGTCTCCTTTACAAGCGAACCACTCTTTCGCAAAATTCTCCCAATAAACCGAAGTTCACCATTTCCCTTCCCTACCTCAATTCTCACATGTTCTCCGTCGTATCTGATTCCAACAAGATGGAGCGCCAGCCCATTTTACAGTATGTGTAAGGGAATACCTTACCAATGTGTTCAGACATAGATGTATTGCAAGAGCATTACCAGTGCCTCACCCATCCCCCCCGAAGTCCCGACCTGGCATCGTGCGATAATGCATTATGGTGGCACACCAAGCAGAAAGTCGTCTAACAGACAACTGAGACGCTGTTCGGAATGCATTTCCTTCTATCACGCTAGCAAAGTAGCAGCAAATATCACATCGCACCTGGAGGTGAATAACTTTGTACCATGAAAGTGACGGATCTTACACTGATCACTTGGAGTAAACGGTTGTAATCTGATGATACACACTCCTCTCGTCAGATCCATGCTGTTGAAAGAACATTTCGCAAGGATGTAAGCAATGTGGAGGAAAAGGGAGGGTAATAGGGGTAATGGGACTTTTCGAAGAGCCTGTACACTACTTTTTCCGTCCCATGACGCTGTTCGTATATTACATACATAGTTGTACGACTGCACTTGCAAACCACAATAAAATATAAATATACCCGTTCGATTATGTTTCGAACTACCAGAGCCCGAAGGAGAGTACAAGCAAAAATCTGAAATTCTTTAATAAAATTTTCTCGGGCTTCCAGCCGCATCAGGTCGTTAAAATCGTGGGATTTTAACCACCTGATGCGGCTGGAAGCCCGAGAAAATTATATTAATTTATATCGCAGCGAAACCATGCATTCATACTGAAATTCTTTGTATTTTTCAAAACAATTCCTATAATGTTATTCACTTTTTCGTGCGTAAGATAATATACAATTTATCTCTGTAGAATCATTTTATTTTTAATTTTATTACATTACTCGCTTATCTGCGAAGGTACCTAGTTTGACATGTATCTCTCTGTACATATGCATGTTTCCGAAACTGCTCCACATAAAAAGGCTGTGGTTTTCACCTATCGATAGAAGATACGCAGCGCTCAATGGGGGCTACTAAACTGTTTGCAGTATATCCGTAAGGGTATGGGTACAAGCCTCAGAAACTTGAAGCAAATTCTGCACACCTCCAAACAGTCAGATGACAAGCCACTGAGAGGTCGACTGGCTGACAATAAATGAACTTCAGCAGTGTGATGGAATGGCCAGCAAGAATAACAGAAATGATTTAGAACGGATGAAG
Source organism: Schistocerca gregaria (assembly GCF_023897955.1). Classification (NCBI taxonomy): domain Eukaryota; kingdom Metazoa; phylum Arthropoda; class Insecta; order Orthoptera; family Acrididae; genus Schistocerca; species Schistocerca gregaria. The sequence continues at coordinate 1,090,355,003 of NC_064920.1, read as the reverse complement.
AAAGCAGCCTGGGACACACACTTCTACAAATTCTCAAGTGATGAGAAGCCAGCACATTCACTTTGCCCCCTGAACTTGAATCATGGTACAAATTCCAGGAAACTTAAGTTTCAGGAGCGAGTTTCTAAGACAATAATTCTATTCTGAATATTTTATGGAACCCATGAACCTAGCTCACGAAGAAAGCATCCAAAGTGTCTACTTGAGTGCACTTAGAATCCCAATGAGTCATTCAGTAACATGATTTGAACACGAGAGCCCAAGAATATCTTTGTGGGGTTAAATACACTGATATTGGGAATCAGTAATACTGTGGTATCATTCAGTGATGGAACCATGGGAAGAACAAGAGTACTACTGCATTTCAGCATCAATCCTGAAAGCCATAGTTTTAGAGATATTGAGAGATGCCAAGTCACAGATAACATGAATATGTTATTTGTAGAAAATTTTGAGTGTTGTCTTCGTTACGAAGATAAAGGTAGATAAACTTGGCTTATTTAGTATTGGCAGTATAGGCCTTGCAAACTGCCATTAATGAATTCACTGAGTCCTACCACGAAAGCGTTGCAAACGCCTAGTACCAAGATGCATATCGATGAGAAGTTAGCCTACACTTTGAAGAGGAACATCGAACTTCTGTGTGACTCACCATTAGCCAAAACTTGGAGGGAATGACCAGTTTGATTGAAACTGGTGTACAGTCTTCCATATTGATATGGGTCTTACCAGTTTTCCGACGAATTACTGTTAAAAGATATAGTCAAAATCATGTTTCATCGTTCTCCGAAACGTATTTATTCAGCATTAGTAGACGAGCTGCATATTCAGAAGCAGTTCGCTTATCTAAAAAAAAAAGAAAAATGTATCCGCAAATCCCCTTTTTTGTAGCTTTTTTCTCTCTAGCTCGCTTTGGTCTATCTCATAGCAAAACTGTTGCCCGTGTAGACACTTCTACCCCAGAATCAGTTACCGCGAAAATCGCCAGTCAATTGTGGGAGGCACCAGTGCCAAACATATAGCTGCAATTTTTGTAGCAGACAGTTGCCGGGCAATATAGTCCGCAATATCCAATTTCAACGTCCCGTTTAGACGCATCCTGAGAAGCGTTTCCTCACAGGGAAACACCGCCGACTTCCTTGTGTGGTAACGCTAATTGCGACCGGTTCACGCCCCTTCCTTCTCCGTAAGGCACTGCAGCTCGCCGAATGAAGCAACATCGCGGTCAGTACCTACGTCACTGCTGACTTGCCTGTCTCAAGTGGCTAGACACTATGAAGCCGTGAAGGCAGATGGGATGGGCTGCCTCCGAACTATTACAGTCTTACCTGCTTTCCTCTTCGATTCTCCTCGTTAATTTGTCAGTGTTAATCCATTACGGTTTTGGAACGACAATTACGCCAACATCATTCCATTTCTGTCCGGACCTGATGGTTGAGTGGTCAGAGCGACCCCCGAATGTCATACCTAACGGCCCGGGTTCGAATCCCCGGCTGGGTCGGAGATTTTCTCCGCTTAAAGCCTTGGTGTCGTATTGTCCTTATCATCATCATTTCATCCCCATCGACACGCAAGTCGCCGAAGAGGCGTCAACTCGAAAGACTTGCAAACGGTCTACCGAACAGGAGGCGCTATCCACACGGCGTTTCCAGTCGATTTTCTTATGTAGCAACATTTTTAGTTAAGGGGATCGAGACTTCGGTGGGGGTGGTACTTGGATGGTGGTTGTGTAAGCATGGCCTTCTGATCAAATGCTTTGTGTGGTGCCACCGCCAGACACCACACTTGCTAGGTGGTAGCCTTTAAATCGGCCGCGGTCCGGTAGTATACGTCGGACCCGCGTGTCGCCACTATCAGTGATTGCAGGACCGAGCGCCGCCACACGGTAGGTCTAGAGAGACTTCCTAGCACTCGCCCCAGTTGTACAGCCGACTTTGCTAGCGATGGTTCACTGACTTCTACGCTCTCATTTGCCGAGACGATAGTTAGCATAGCCTTCACCTACGTTATTTGCTACGACCTAGCAAGGCGCCATTATCCGTACTATTGATATTGTGAAATATGTACCGTCCAGACCGACGTTCGTCATTAATGGATTAAAGTTAAGTATTCCATAAGCTACGTCCGTTTTTCTCAATTCTGATTCCCTTGCCATGTTCCAGATCTCACGCCAGCCTGCGTGAGCTAAAACGCGTGCATTTCGGCCTCCTTTAGTACCAAGGTGTTGGCTCTCCTGCCAACCACAACACTTTGTCTTTAACAACGAAAATTTACGAATGCCAGAGCGCGTACACAAATAAAAAAGGCAAACACTAGCACTCAATGTTCAAATCAATCAACACAAAACGAAACCATAATTGTTTACAAAAAGTATTCGTACCAAAGTACGAGAGCTTGCTGATAAGTATTGCCTCCGAATTTTTAAGGTGAAATCTTCTAAATCTTTATAAATAAAACAAATTTTATTAACATTCTTCATCTTCATTCTTCACATGTACATGTTTATATCTCGATATAATCACGCTGGCAGCCTACACATTCCCCCCAACGAGAGACCAGTTTCTTCACACGATCACTGTAGAATCTTTGACACTGTTGATGGATCCACGACCTCACCACTACTTGCACCGCTTCATCACTATCAAAGTGAAGACCTCGAATGTGTTCTTTAAGTTTTGGAAACAGAAAAAAATAAGCCGGGCCCAGCCAGTGCTGCAAGGAGCACGAGTGATGACGGTGAAACCAAGGTGTAGCACTGTTGCAGATGTCACAGCACTGGTGTGTGGTCTGGAATTGTCTTGCTGAAGGAGAGAGTGCTCCGTGTGTGGCCGAACTCGTCAATTTCGAAACTCAATTACAGCACATTATTACATTACGCAACGCCGTGTTGCACTGACACGTGACAATTCAGAGTCCTATAACGGCATAGGGGACAAATATGTAGATATGAAGAAGAAAGATGTAGAATATTGATAACGTTTGTTTTATTTCAAAAGCTCGGAGGCATTAGACTTCAGCACATTTGGAAGCACCAAACATGACATGTGGTATGCAAAATGTGTGAGACCGCAGAAGTACCCTCATACCTCAAGAATAATTATTATATTCCAAAGAACGCAGTTGCTGACAGGTGCAAGAATTACCGAACTATCAGTTTAATAAATAACGGTTGCAAAATACTACTAGCACGAATTCTTTACACAAGAATGTAAAAACTAGCAGAAGCCGATGTCGGGGAAGATCAGTATGGATTCCAGATAAATGTAGGAACACGTGAGGCAATACTGGTGCTACGACTTCTCATAGAAGACAGGTTAAGGGAAGTCAAATATATGTTTATAGAGCTAGTAGACCAGGGGAAGCTTTTGACAATGTTGACCGGAGTACTGTCTTTCAAATTCTGAAGGTGGCCGGGGTAAAATACAGGGAGCGAAAAGCTATTTACAATTTGTACAGAAATTAGATGGCAGTTATAAGAGTCGAGGGTCATGAGAGGGAAGCAGTGGTTGAGAAGGGAGTGAGGCAGGGTTGTAGCCTATCCCCGTTGTTACTCCATCTGTACACTGAGTAAGCAGTAAATGAAACACAAGAAAAAATTTGTGTAGAGAAGAAATAAAAACTTTGACGTTTGCCGATGATACTGTAATTCTGTTAGAGACAGCGAAGGACTTGGATGAACAGTTGAACGGAATGGACAGTGTCTTGAAAGTGTAAGTAAGCTGTTTTATGTAAGTAAGCTGTTTACGTTTTTATGCTGGTAACGCCACTTAGCGCTCTGTATGAAAATCACTGGCTGTGCTGTGTGCAGTCTGTGGCTGGTTGGCATTGTTGGAATATTCGCTATTGTAGTGTTGGGCAGTTGGATGTGAACAGCGCGTAGCGTTGCGCAGTTGGAGGTGAGCCGTCAGCAGTGGTAGATGTGGGGAGAGAGATGCCAGAATTTTTAGAGCGGACGGTCTGGAAGTGTGTCCATCAGAAAGAGTAAATTTGTAATACTGGATATGATGAATATATGATGACTTTTGAACATTATTAAGGTAAATACATTGTTTGTTCTCTATCAAAATCTTTCATTTGCTAACTATGCCTATCAGTAGTTAGTGCCTTCAGTAGTTAGAATTTAGGTGGCAGTATTGCAGTAGTTCGAGTAACGAAGATTTTTGTGAGGTAAGTGATTAATGAAAGGTTAGGTTATTGTTAGTCACGGCCATTCTTTTGTAGGAATTATTGAAAGTCGGACTGCGTTGCGCTAAAAATATTAAGTGTCAGTTTAGTTGGTTGGTTGGCTGTTTTGGGGAAGGAGACCAGACAGCGAGGTCATCGGTCTCATCGGAAAACCTAAATCATGATGGCCGGACGCGGGACTGAACCGTTGTCCTCCCGAATGCGAGTCCAGTATCTAACCACTGCGCCACCTCGCTCGGTCTTCAGTTTAGTGTTGATCAGAATAAGTAAAGAGAGAAATGTCTGAGTACGTTCAGTTTTGCTCAGCTGTTTGAAAATCAAACAACGTAGAGGTTTTCCAGCAGTGTAATTCAAAAATCTTTCTAAGGGGACCTTTCAAAAGGAGGATGTAAGATGAATATCAACAAAAGCAAAAGAAGGATAATGGTGTGTAGTCGAATTAAATCAGATGATGCTGAGGGAATTAGATTAGATACTGAGACAATTAAAGTACTAGATGAGATTTGCTGTTTGGGCAGCAAAATAACTGACGATGGTCGAAATAAAGAGGATATAAAATGCAGACTGGCAATGTCAAGCAAAGCGTTTCTAAAGAAGAGAAATTTGTTAACATCGAGGGTATATTTAAGTGTTAGGAAGACTTTTCTGAAAGGATTTGGCTGAAGTGTCTCCATGTATGGAAGAGAAACACGGACGATAAACACTTTAGGCAAGAAGAGAACAGAAGTCTTTGAAAAGTGGTGCTACAAAAGAATGCTGAAGATTAGATGGGGAGATCAGGTAACTAATGAGGAGGTAGAGAACAGATTTGGGCACAACTTGACTAGAAGAAGGGATCAGTTGGTAGGACACAGTCTGAGACATGAAGGCATCAACAGCGTATTACTGGAGGGAAGTAGGGCGGGGGGAGGGGCGGTAAAAATAGTAGAGGGAGACCAAGAGATGGGTACAGCACCCAGATTCGGAAGGATGTAGGTTGCAGTAGTTACTCTTGACTTCCGGGAGGCATTCGATACATTTCCGCACTGTCACCTGACAAACAAAGTAAGAGCCTACGGAATATCAGACCAGGTGTGTGGCTGGATTGAAGAGTTTTTAGCAAACAGAACACAACATGTTGTTCTCAATGGAGAGACGTCTACAGACGTTAAAGTAACCTCACGCGTGCCACAGGGGAGTGTTATGGGACCATTGCTTTTCACAATATATATAAATGACCTAGTAGATAGTGTTGGAAGTTCCATGCGGCTTTTCGCGGATCATTCTGTAGTATACAGAGAAGTAGCAGCATTAGAAAATTGTAGCGAAATGCAGGAAGATCTGCAGCGGATAGCCAATTGGTTCAGGGAGTGGCAAGTGACCTTTAACATAGACAAATGTAATGTACTGTGAATACATAGGAAGAAGGATCCTTTATTGTATGATGATATGATAGCGGAACAAAGACTGGTAGCAGTTACTTCTGTAAAATATCTGGTCGTGATAGCATTACGGAGTTGTTTAGCAAACTCAAGTGACAGACTCTGCAAGAGAGGCGCTCTGCATCGCGGTGTAGTATGCTGTCCAGGTTTCGAGAGGGTGCGTTTCTGGATGAGGTATCGAATATATTGCTTCCCCCTACTTATACCTCCCGAGGAGATCACGAATGTAAAATTAGAGAGATTCGAGCACGCACGGAGGCTTTCCGGCAGTCGTTCTTCCCGCGAACCATACGCGACTGGAACAGGAAAGGGAGGTACACACCGTTGGGTCGCTTGAGGAGTATAAATGTAGATGTAGATGAGATGAAGAGACTAGCATGGAGAGCTGCATCAAAGAAGTCCGTGGTTTGTAGACCACAACAACAACAAGACAATTCGATAGGGTCCAATCGCACCTAGTATATATGGAAACTCCAGGTTGGATAATCAACGATGTTATGGTAAGTGTAAATTGCCCCTGACCATAAAAATGACACATCGTATGATTGAAATTTCGGCGCGTTTGTATTGCTGGCTCCCAGACGGTCGCGCTAGCAAGTGTCAGGTGCTCAATCTCGCCAGCGGGCAGAGACGTCAGCGTATCGTCCATAGGCAGCGGCACGCCAGGCCTCGCTGTGGTGTCACAACACCGACTGACAAGGGGAGGCCGCCAATTGTGAAATTCAGATTCGATTCATACTGCGCATAATAAAAGCTCATGGCCAGAGGTGTAATGTGGCAAAGCACCAAGATGCACTTCTCAGTCGTTGCCGAGAAAATCGAAAGTTAAAAGAATTTCACAATTGGCGGCCTCCCCTTGTGAGTGTCCTATGGAATGTGTACAGCGTAGCAAAGACCTGAAGCCAGTTCCACCTCCCACCGACAGCAGCGGCGGGACGAAACACTGTGTGCGGTACCGGGCGTGTGTCTCTCCTGAAGGCCGTCAGGCGCATAGTCTCTGGTGCTTCGGCAGACTCTTACAATTTCCTTTTTGCAATGCAAAGCCAGAGTCAGCCCAAACGAATGCTGCTCATCACATCTTTCATACGAAGCCCAGGGCCGATGGAGAGGATCGGTTTGTTTCCATTACACACCGTTTTTAAAGTGCATTTTTACGCGCTCATTCGGTAGAGCGATACCAAATTAGTGTAGCGCGTTATTCGTTTTATCGGTATGTATTAACAGGAACAGTAAACTACGAAGAATAACCAGTACTCCAGCAACGACTGAGCAGCACTGCTGCACGGCGGTAGCAGTCAGTACGGACGGAAGGAGGGGGGGGGGGGGGGGGGGATGCTGTCGCTGCTTTAGGGTAATTGCCCCTAAACGGGTAAAATGAGAATTTCTGAGGGGTAAACGTTAGACGATTCGACCCTGTTTCATTCATGAAACTAAACTACTTTCAAAAGATCATTACTTTTATGGCAATTTTGTTAGAATCTAATACCAACTGCAAATCGAAGAGCCAAAGGAAATGGTTCACCTGCCTAGTATCGTGTTGAGCCCCGCGAGCACGCAGAAGTGCCGCAATACAGCGTTGCATGTACTCGACTAATGTCTGAAGTAATGCTGGAGGGAACTGACACCATGAATACTGTAGGGCTATCTGTAAATCCGTAAGATTACGAGGCGGTGTACATCTCTTCTGAACAGCACATTGCCAGGTATCCCAGATATGCTCAATAACGTTCATGTCTGAACGGTTTGGTAGCCTGCGGAAGTGTTTAAACTCAGAAGGGTGTTACTGGAGCCCATCTGTAGCTATTCTGGACGTGTGGGGTGTCGCATTGTCCTGCTGGAAAAAAATTGGGAAATTTGTGGCAAGATCGTATGGGACCAAATTGCTGAGGTCATCGGTCCCTAAGCTTACACACTACACTCTGGATGTTCTGGAAAACTGCTGCAGATACACATCTGGGACATGTTTTAATAGATTCACCAGACAAATAACAACAAAATAAACGGAAATCGTGCTTTACTTTAACCTCGTACAGTTATGCGATGGCTTCATATTAGCGAAGTTGCTAAATTTCAGGCAAAATCTTGTAATAGCCGGAACTCAGTAACTGAACATCTGCGGACCTGTGTTTAGGTGACCTTTTTTCTTTTGTTTTATTTGTAGAATAACATATTAAAATATTTGCATATCATAGTGGATTACCCTGTATAAACATGGTTAAGTTCGGAAGTTCGCTACATGTTGGCGATTTACAAAGTTTCTAAATGCCACACTGGTCTAAACATTAATGAACATATTATTTTTCAGAATTTTGTTTATGTAGGTATTCACAGCTTCAATAATTTAGACTGATATATATATATATATATATATATATATATATATATATATATATATATATATCCGTGCTTTCTATACGCTTGTTGCTAATGGATGTAATCTAGTGCGCTATTGAACGCATTTGTACCACACACGCACATGAGAGCGATGGAAGTGTTTTCCCTTCCGATGTGTCCCCATCAACACCGACGTAGTGAGTTCTGTTTGGCAGGAAGTCTTCAGATCGTTTTGGGAAATGTTTTTGATTAGGTCAAGTGAAATACATTATACCGTGGCGCACTGCGGTAAAGTGCCCCAGAATATCGGGGCGCTACAGCAGAGAAGGCAGCGGGCGGGTACCCGAGTAAAACGTGAGCAACGCATTGGGTAACGGCGCACAATCAGAATGACCTTGTGCGGTGCCCGTTTATGTAACCGCCGTAACACGTAGAGGACAGACGCCGAAGTTGAACTGCAGACAATGTCACAGGTATTACAAGCCAGCGGTTCTTGTGTTGCGAATTACGTGTCTTTGCGCGTAAAGAAACAGAAATACCGTTAGGAACTTCAATATTTCACAGATTCAGATTGCTGGATGTGCTAAAATAATTTATTCCGAGACAGTGATTATGATTAGCGCGTCATTTGGTCACGGACTCAGGCAAATACAAGTTCTTTAATGAACCACGTGATAAAAACCTTTGTTTTGCGCATGCAATTCTTCCGTTTGCCTCTTGTCTACTTCTATTTCAACAACGAATGGGAAAGCTTAACAGAAGAAGTGTGAAAGTAGTGTCAAATAAGTGGGTTAACCTCCATAGCCGTAACATCAACAATGTGGGAAGGAACTGTTGTTGTGTCCACAACGTGGGAATTCACGGGTGGCAAATGGCGTTGGACACCAGTCACTTCTGTTCGACTTCTCTTGCGCAAACTTTCGCGCATTGTTGTCTTCGGCCTGGCACGCTATAGTGTTTAATGTTGGAACCACTCTCCGTAGCGCAGTTCAAGCCTTCCATTCGACAGAACCAGGGACCCATGATCTGTTTTGGGGACAAGGTTGCAGGGTGTGGGCCTTGTTGAAACTTCGCGAGCAAGGCTAGTATTCTCAAAGCTCTCTGTTGGTCGCTGGAATGATGCAAGTATAACCTCAGAGCCCAGACGACAGACATCACAGTCTGTAGCTGGTTGCACCCTATTCCCTCAATAGCTGCCGGAGTAGCATCTTCACCAAGCTGAATGAGGCCTTCAGGCATACACACCGAGCGCAGCTGGTATTCCTTCCGATTTCTTGTTGCCATATTTCTCTAAGGGGTACCATTATTTGCCGTACTTTTGAACTATCAATGATTAATAAACCCATGCCCCAACGCTTTCGCTGTTCGCTGTCTCTTGATACAGGACTCTTCAGGTTTCCACAGGTCATTTCTGTTCCATTTCTACACTCCTGGAAATTGAAATAAGAACACCGTGAATTCATTGACCCAGGAAGGGGAAACTTTATTGACACATTCCTGGGGTCAGATATATCACATGATCACACTGACAGAACCACAGGCACATAGACACAGGCAACAGAGCATGCTCAATGTCGGCACTAGTACAGTGTATATCCACCTTTCGCAGCAATGCAGGCTGCTATTCTCCCATGGAGACGATCCTAGAGATGCTGGATGTAGTCCTGTGGAACGGCTTGCCATGCCATTTCCACCTGGCGCCTCAGTTGGACCAGCGTTCGTGCTGGACGTGCAGACCGCGTGAGACGACGCTTCATCCAGTCCCAAACATGCTCAATGGGGGACAGATCCGGAGATCTTGCTGGCCAGGGTAGTTGACTTACACCTTCTAGAGCACGTTGGGTGGCACGGGATACATGCGAACGTGCATTGTCCTGTTGGAACAGCAAGTTCCCTTGCCGGTCTAGGAATGGTACAACGATGGGTTCGATGACGGTTTGGATGTACCGTGCACTATTCAGTGTCCCCTCGACGATCACCAGAGGTGTACGGCCAGTGTAGGAGATCGCTCCCCACACACAATGATGCCGGGTGTTGGCCCTGTGTGCCTCGGTCGTATGCAGTCCTGATTGTGGCGCTCACCTGCACGGCGCCAAACACGCATACGACCATCATTGACGCCAAGGCAGAAGCGACTCTCATCGCTGAAGACGACACGTCTCCATTTGTCCCTCCATTCACGCCTGTCGCGACACCACTGGAGGCGGGCTGCACAATGTTGGGGCGTGAGCGGAAGACGGCCTAACGGTGTGCGGGACCGTAGCCCAGCTTCATGGAGACGGTTGCGAATGGTCCTCGCCGATACCGTAGGAGCAACAGTGTCCCTAATTTGCTGGGAAGTGGCGGTGCGGTCCCCTACGGCACTGCGTAGGAGCCTACGGTCTTGGCGTGCATCTGTGCGTCGCTGCGGTCCGGTCCCAGGTCGACGGGCAAGTGCACCTTCCGCCGACCAGTGGCGACAACATCGATGTACTGTGGAGACCTCACGCCCCTCGTGTTGAGCAATTCGGCGGTACGTCCACCCGGCCTCCCGCATGCCCACTATACGCCCTCGCTCAAAGTCCGTCAACTGCACATACGGTTCACGTCCACGCTGTCACGGCATGCTACCAGTGTTAATGACTGCGATGGAGCTCCGTATGCCACGGCAAACTGGCTGGCACTGACGGCGGCGGTGCACAAATACTGCGCAGCTAGCGCCATTCGACGGCCAACACCGCGGTTCCTGGTGTGTCCGCTGTGCCGTGCGTGTGATCATTGCTTGTACAGCCCTCTCGCAGTGTCCGGAGCAAGTATGGTGGGTCTGACACACCGGTGTCAATGTGTTCTTTTTTCCATTTCCAGGAGTGTATTTCAGTGGAAGACAGCACCTCAAACCTGTTGGTTAGTTGAATGGGTGCAACATCCTGAGTTCTCCATGATCTCTGTCTCCCAGTACAGGACACCTACACCCACCACTGACACACCACTCACAGTTAAATGGACAGATAATGATGGGTCCTATATTGCCTGTGGAAGAGACAGTGTCCACAGGAGAGGGTAGAATTTGGGGTACCTTTCGCACCTCTGATGCACGACACTGGGTAGCGCTTTCAACACACCCATTCGCAAACAGCTTACAATCGGTGGACAATAGTCAGGAACGTTTCTACTTGCTTACGAATAGCAACCAACTCATTGAAATATTACTGCATCTCATTGCTACCTATCAGAACCCCTCGGAGAGCATTAACGATAAACACCAGTCCTAATTGTCCAATGTGAATAACTAAATAGCTGTTTCAAATGCAGTCATTTATATATAAAGAACAAAATGTAAAGTGACCTGTTAATTACATACAAAAATAACCACTGTGATATATAAAACAACACTCTCATGATAAATAAAAATGTTTAATGTGCAATATAGCATTTGTGGAAGGTAGAATTGGCCAGATACAACATTCTATTTCAGTATACATATAATTCGAAAACGATGCTTTGCTGAAACCATATGTGTAAAAGCCACTATGTGTATTTTGAATGTGCCAAAAACATTTAACATTGTTCTTATGTGAGAAACACAATGTAAATGTGAAATTAATACTGTAACTAATCGAAAGAAATCGAGCACATGGTCAGGATGTACCAGGAAACCTATAATTATAAAATTACTACAGCAAATTAAATAGAACATGTAAATAAAGCACGTTAATTGAATCTCCGATATATGTTAGCACTAAAATTGAGGCACTAGTTGACTTGTTGTAAACAGATTTTGAAATGTAATTGTTACCTGTAACATATTTGGTCAGAAAATATTATATTAACTTGTAACTAAGTTGAAAATAGATTCACCTTGTTCAGCACTGAGATAGTAAATTTTTAGCAATGAGTATGTCATATTCTGTTTAACTTCTAATTGTGATTTTACATAAAACTGTAATTTTAATTGTATTTAATTGTTAACAAAAGTAAAAATAGAGGTCGCGCAAGCGCGTTTTCGGCACTCGTTTTTTGGCTATGGTTGCGAGCACATGTATTGTAGGCTCACTCGTTTGTTGACTTTTGTGGCGTGAACTCTGTGTCGTTTGATGTCAACTTTTGTGTACATGTGATGTAACCGGTACAGTTCACCAGGCTCGGACACCAGAGTCCTGGAAATGTATTGGTGTTAAAACTGCTCTGTGCTTTGGAATTTATTTGGGAGTCTTCCGCAATCCTTTTCATAGGCTGCACGGCGACGAGATCTGAATCCAGGAATTTTACAAACCCCTAGAACTAAATAACTCTCAATGTTGGTAGAATTGACGTGAAAACAGCGGCGCATCGACTGCGCATTTCACTCAAAACATTTGCAACGCAGAGGTGGATCAGCTGGACTGTGAAATCGACAACGACGCGATGGTGGAAAATTAACATCTCATCATCCCCCTTCCGAGAGCAGCAAAAGCGGGTGCAACATTTTACAGAATAGTGAACGAATAACTTATGCCTGGTGCAGTGTTTCACACAACAGTACACAGATAACTTCATGACATATTGAGGTGTCGGGTATTCTGCCAGTTATCAGTCTCAGGTAGCACCTGATGAAGATAATGAGTCACAATGTTGAACTATTGATTAGGAATTACACTGATATCCGGGATAATACCCGATACCTCAAGAAGTCAACAAATCACAGGGAAAGTCTGAAGAATTACATTGATAACTTTATACTAAGCTTGCTGATATTCTTTTCATATATGAGTTTGATGTGCTACATATATTTACCAGTAGCATTTTGGAACTCAAGTGAATTATAATGAAAAACGAAATACACTCCTGGAAATTGAAATAAGAACACCGTGAATTCATTGTCCCAGGAAGGGGAAACTTTATTGACACATTCCTGGGGTCAGATACATCACATGATCACACTGACAGAACCACAGGCAAATAGACACAGGCAACAGAGCATGCACAATGTCGGCACTAGTACAGTGTATATCCACCTTTCGCAGCAATGCAGGCTGCTATTCTCCCATGGAGACGATCGTAGAGATGCTGGATGTAGTCCTGTGGAACGGCTTACCATGCCATTTCCACCTGCCGCCTCAGTTGGACCAGCGTTCGTGCTGGACGTGCACACCGCGTGAGATGAAGCTTCATCCAGTCCCAAACATGCTCAATGGGGGACAGATCCGGAGATCTTGCTGGCCAGGGTAGTTGACTTACACCTTCTAGAGCACGTTGGGTGGCACGGGATACATGAGGACGTACATTGTCCTGTTGGAACAGCAAGTTCCCTTGCCGGTCTAGGAATGGTAGAACTATGGGTTCGATGACGGTTTGGATGTACCGTGCACTATTCAGTGTCCCCTCGACGATCACCAGAGGTGTACGGCAAGTGTAGGAGATCGCTCCCCACACCATGATGCCGGGTGTTGGCCCTGTGTGCCTCGGTCGTATGCAGTCCTGATTGTGGCGCTCACCTGCACGGCGCCAAACACGCAAACGACCATCATTGGCACCAAGGCAGAAGCGACTCATCGCTGAAGACGACACGTCTCCATTCGTCCCTCCATTCACGCCTGTCGTGACACCACTGGAGGTGGGCTGCACGATGTTGGGGCGTGAGCGGAAGACGGCCTAACGGTGTGCGGGACCGTAGCCCAGCTTCATGGAGACGGTTGCGAATGGTCCTCGCCGATACCCCAGCAGCAACAGTGTCCCTAATTTGCTGGGAAGTGGCGGTGCGGTCCCCTACGGCACTGCGTAGAATCCTACGGTCTTGGCGTGCATCCGTGCGTCGCTGCGGTCCAGTCCCAGGTCGACGGGCACATGCACTTCCGCCGACCACTGGCGCCAACATCGATGTACTGTGGAGACCTCACGCCCCTCGTGTTGAGCAATTCGGCGGTACGTCCACCCGGCCTCCCGCATGCCCACTATACGCCCTCGCTCAAAGTCCGTCAACTGCACATACGGTTCACGTCCACGCTGTCGCAGCATGCTACCAGTGTTAAAGACTGCGATGGAGCTCCGTATGCCACGGCAAACTGGCTGACACTGACGGCGGCGGTGCACAAATGCTGCGCAGCTAGCGTCATTCGACGGCCAACACCGCGGTTCCTGGTGTGTCCGCTGTGCCGTGCGTGTGATTATTGCTTGTACAGCCCTCTCGCAGTGTCCGGAGCAAGTATGGTGGGTCTGACACACCGGTGTCAATGTGTTCTTTTTTCCATTTCCAGGAGTGTATCTATTACAACACCAGAAACTCGGTACACGGTTTACTCTTCCTCTGTAGCGTATTGCAGGTTGTGATCACTAAACAATTCGACAGTAGCGTTAATTTACGATAAATGCAGACAATATACACTCCTATTAAAAGAGAGAATTAATGTGGTACAATATGTTACTTATTTGATGTAACTGTAAATCACAAACTGATTTATTATGAAATAGGTTACGAAATCTTTGGAAGCGTCCGAAACTTCTCAAAAATATATTTTTTTCACATAAACATACAATGAAATTTTGGTACTGTTCGTTGTGAACGAGGATACTGTAGCCAAAGTTTCTGAAAAGCGGCATCAAGGTCAGGGGCGATTCTACAAGTCGCTCAAGGGGAGGTGACGCTAATTGGGGGGGGGGGGGGGGGGGGGTGGAGGCGGGGGTTTGGGGGAATGGAATATGGCTTAACAAAAGGTTCCTCTACCGACAAATTGGTAAAATTTGGTGTTGCTTAAAGTAGTTTTTGGTAAATATACAAATATGTTTGAATCTGTTGGAGCAATATATTCGCTGATTTCTGAAATCATTTTATCCATTGAAATATGATACTTCATGTGGGCAGGGGGAGGGGGGGGGGCTATAGCCCTCTAGCCCGCCCCCCCCCCCCTCGCCACTGCCCATGATAAAGGTTACAGCTGACCATATAATACTGCATAATATACCACGCTCCTGAGGAGCACAGGTTATGTTTATAATTGACGAGTTAATACTACACAGTGTATCATGGCACGAAATACATAAATCCAGCGAAAATTCACTTTTAAATTCTACGTCAAGTTTTTGTTACGTAAGTTTTCGAAATGAGTTAATGTGACGCACGTGATTTTACTCGAAGACAAAGTAAATGCCGGGAGTTGGCTTACATATGTAAGCATAAGCAAATAAACATTTGAACTGCACAGATTTTGCCACTTAGCGGGTTTCGTGTTCCATTATACGATTGCAAGATGAATTATGCAGCTTATGTACCGTATATCTCACAAAAACAACGTGAAATATTGGAGCAAAACAGGCGCAAATCCACATGTGACAACTGGCACTCATACATTTTCCATGAAACTTACGTTTTTGTATGAGAGTAACATGATATGCACAATCAAACGTCTTGAAAAGATCACAGAAAATACTAAATGGCTATATTTTATTATTTCTTAAAAACTTATTCCAAAATTAAACTTCCGATGTGTCTGACAAGGAAGGTTTAGGATAAGTGGATTAGTAGCTGTTTTGGAATTAGACTGTGAGATACAGACATTTAATGCAAAAATCGTGCAAAAATTCAGCGTTTCTCAGCGACCATGTTCGACATTACTTGGAGAGGAAAAAAAAACTAACTAACAAATGAGAGAACAGATTCGAGAGGGACTATAATAGAAATATAATGGAGACGAGAAGCGTGTGTAGATTGAAAAATGTGTGATAGATAGAATACGCAAGTTCCGTGCTGTAATTCAGGAGATAAGAATGGGGCATAAAGGCGGAAGGAGAAAAGGTGGATTGGGGGGATTGAAAAACATGAAGAAGTGACGTGGGTGCACATGGCTGACGATAATAGTGCACGGAAAATGTAGAGGAAGCATTTTGTCGCCAGTGGGTGTGCAACGATTGATAACGTTGAAGTAGGTGATGATACTGACAAAAGCTGAATTAATGTCTTCTTTTTCAAGGGGTTTCAGTAGAGATTTTGTTGCAATTGAGTCAAATGCTTTCCCAAATTCTGTGAGTCGCAGACAACATGCTCCTGGCGATCATTGTTTCGTTAAAGACTCACAAATGGCACATTGTGTAGCAATCACTCATAAAACTCTTTTTCTGGTTAACATCTAATGTTTTCTCTATGCGATTTGTGATAATTTTAGTGATCTTCGTGTACATTAGGGAGACTAGGCTGATAGGTGTACAGGATTTTATTTCTCGAATGAGTCCATTCCTATGGAGATGAACAACTTCAGGACTGTTTCAATTTTGGGAGATCGTCTCCCTGTGCAGACATCTTGTAAACAATTCTGTAATGTTTTTGTATTTCCAGTACTTTAACTTATTTCGTTAAAACGTCATAATTGCCCGACATTGTTCCTTCCTTCAAATATCTGACGGCATTACATAAGTCATCTGGTGTTATTTCCTAAATGTCATTATTTTTATTATTCAATGGCCGTATCTTTGATTCATATCTTGTGGTATACAATCATTTTAAGAAATCTTTGAACCCTTGTACACTTTTCTGCTTCCACATTTGTGCCTTCTGTCATCGTAACTGATGAAAGAAAAGAAGTATGCAACGCTCTCTCTCTCTCTCTCTCTCTCTCTCTCTCTCTCTCTCACACACACACACATTACTGTAAAAGTAAGATAATTGGTAAATCCTAGAATTAACCGGTGAAGCCGAAGATTTACCATCGCGATGTGGTAAAAGTCCGAAATTTCTCATTATATGCATAGATTTCGAACTTTTACCAAGAGACATTGGTAAAAACTGAATCGAAGACTCCCGCCTCCGTCGTGCAGGTTCAGACAAGTTTCATTGTTGCCAATTTTGTGTTCAGATAAGTTTCTTTGTTGACAATTACGAGTTATGAATCTGCTCACCGCTGCGTAGTTTCAGTCAATGTCGAGCATTGTGCATACGGTCATCTTTGCGACTCGTTTTAGTGGTGTTTCTTCTGCAACTTTGCATCAGAATGAGTGATGTTATGCGTAACAGATTTTACGAACTTGTAAGTGACTCAGTGAATAAGAAGAAGGACAACAATTTTTAAGTAACTGATGAGCAATATAATATTGTGTAAAGTGTAGTAAAAATGCAAAAAATTGTTTCAAATAAAAAAAATCTGTTCGCTACAGACGTTTGGAGCGATATGATGTTCTCAACAATGGAGGTGAAGAGAAACTCATGGGACCGGTGTCTGCTGGAAAAGAAGAAATTCGTTATTACATTCGTTTTGATGAACTGTTTAACGTACTCATGAGACCCAAATTGCTATAGGCCTTGGCGACCGAACACAGATGGTTGTGGAACTGAATCATAAGTGCAAGAATGTGACTGTTTAATCAACTGTTACTTATTTGAGATTATGTGAACCATGGCAGAAAAAGCAAAGAACATTGACAAGGTGTGTTGTGAAACATATCATACACAGTGAAATGAATTGACGATGCCATATTGACTTAATCGACATACAGGCAAGCCAAGACAATAAGTCGAAGTTCATACTAGTATACCAAGATCATTTGACAAAATTTGTTATCCTCTACACAAAATAATTGGTAACGTCGAAAATGACTGATAAAGTTTGGACATTTTTAACACTTTTGGTGTCCCAAGTATCCTCCATTCTGATAATGGTAGAGAGATTGGTAACCAAGTCATTCAAGGTTTATGTGGGTTGTGGAGTGATATAAAGATAGTCCACGGAAATCCGAGACACAGTCAGTCTCAGGGATGAGTCGAAAGAGTAAATCAAGACATTGAAAATACACTCCTGGAAATTGAAATAAGAACACCGTGAATTCATTGTCCCAGGAAGGGGAAACTTTATTGACACATTCCTGGGGTCAGATATATCACATGATCACACTGATAGAACCACAGGCACATAGACACAGGCAACAGAGCATGCACAATGTCGGCACTAGTACAGTGTATATCCACCTTTCGCAGCAATGCAGGCTGCTTTTCTCCCATGGAGACGATCCTAGAGATGCTGGATGTAGTCCTGTGGAACGGCTTGCCATGCCATTTCCACCTGCCGCCTCAGTTGGACCAGCGTTCGTGCTGGACGTGCAGACCGCGTGAGACGACGCTTCATCCAGTCCCAAACATGCTCAATGGGGGACAGATCTGGGGATCATGCTGGCCAGGGTAGTTGACTTACACCTTCTAGAGCACGTTGGGTGGCACGGGATACATGCGGACGTGCATTGTCCTGTTGGAACAGCAAGTTCCCTTGCCGGTCTAGGAATGGTAGAACTATGGGTTCGATGACGGTTTGGATGTACCGTGCACTATTCAGTGTCCCCTCGACGATCACCAGAGGTGTACGGCAAGTGTAGGAGATCGCTCCCCACACCATGATGCCGGGTGTTGGCCCTGTGTGCCTCGGTCGTATGCAGTCCTGATTGTGGCGCTCACCTGCACGGCGCCAAACACGCAAACGACCATCATTGGCACCAAGGCAGAAGCGACTCATCGCTGAAGACGACACGTCTCCATTCGTCCCTCCATTCACGCCTGTCGTGACACCACTGGAGGTGGGCTGCACGATGTTGGGGCGTGAGCGGAAGACGGCCTAACGGTGTGCGGGACCGTAGCCCAGCTTCATGGAGACGGTTGCGAATGGTCCTCGCCGATACCCCAGCAGCAACAGTGTCCCTAATTTGCTGGGAAGTGGCGGTGCGGTCCCCTACGGCACTGCGTAGAATCCTACGGTCTTGGCGTGCATCCGTGCGTCGCTGCGGTCCAGTCCCAGGTCGACGGGCACATGCACTTCCGCCGACCACTGGCGCCAAAATCGATGTACTGTGGAGACCTCACGCCCCTCGTGTTGAGCAATTCGGTGGTACGTCCACCCGGCCTCCCGCATGCCCACTATACGCCCTCGCTCAAAGTCCGTCAACTGCACATACGGTTCACGTCCACGCTGTCGCAGCATGCTACCAGTGTTAAAGACTGCGATGGAGCTCCGTATGCCACGGCAAACTGGCTGACACTGACGGCGGCGGTGCACAAATGCGGCGCAGCTAGCGTCATTCGACGGCCAACACCGCGGTTCCTGGTGTGTCCGCTGTGCCGTGCGTGTGATTATTGCTTGTACAGCCCTCTCGCAGTGTCCGGAGCAAGTATGGTGGGTCTGACACACCGGTGTCAATGTGTTCTTTTTTCCATTTCCAGGAGTGTATCTATTACAACACCAGAAACTCGGTACACGGTTTACTCTTCCTCTGTAGCGTATTGCAGGTTGTGATCACTAAACAATTCGACAGTAGCGTTAATTTACGATAAATGCAGACAATATACACTCCTATTAAAAGAGAGAATTAATGTGGTACAATATGTTACTTATTTGATGTAACTGTAAATCACAAACTGATTTATTATGAAATAGGTTACGAAATCTTTGGAAGCGTCCGAAACTTCTCAAAAATATATTTTTTTCACATAAACATACAATGAAATTTTGGTACTGTTCGTTGTGAACGAGGATACTGTAGCCAAAGTTTCTGAAAAGCGGCATCAAGGTCAGGGGCGATTCTACAAGTCGCTCAAGGGGAGGTGACGCTAATTGGGGGGGGGGGGGGGTGGAGGCGGGGGTTTGGGGGAATGGAATATGGCTTAACAAAAGGTTCCTCTACCGACAAATTGGTAAAATTTGGTGTTGCTTAAAGTAGTTTTTGGTAAATATACAAATATGTTTGAATCTGTTGGAGCAATATATTCGCTGATTTCTGAAATCATTTTATCCATTGAAATATGATACTTCATGTGGGCAGGGGGAGGGAGGGGGGCTATAGCCCTCTAGCCCGCCCCCCCCCCCCTCGCCACTGCCCATGATAAAGGTTACAGCTGACCATATAATACTGCATAATATACCACGCTCCTGAGGAGCACAGGTTATGTTTATAATTGACGAGTTAATACTACACAGTGTATCATGGCACGAAATACATAAATCCAGCGAAAATTCACTTTTAAATTCTACGTCAAGTTTTTGTTACGTAAGTTTTCGAAATGAGTTAATGTGACGCACGTGATTTTACTCGAAGACAAAGTAAATGCCGGGAGTTGGCTTACATATGTAAGCATAAGCAAATAAACATTTGAACTGCACAGATTTTGCCACTTAGCGGGTTTCGTGTTCCATTATACGATTGCAAGATGAATTATGCAGCTTATGTACCGTATATCTCACAAAAACAACGTGAAATATTGGAGCAAAACAGGCGCAAATCCACATGTGACAACTGGCACTCATACATTTTCCATGAAACTTACGTTTTTGTATGAGAGTAACATGATATGCACAATCAAACGTCTTGAAAAGATCACAGAAAATACTAAATGGCTATATTTTATTATTTCTTAAAAACTTATTCCAAAATTAAACTTCCGATGTGTCTGACAAGGAAGGTTTAGGATAAGTGGATTAGTAGCTGTTTTGGAATTAGACTGTGAGATACAGACATTTAATGCAAAAATCGTGCAAAAATTCAGCGTTTCTCAGCGACCATGTTCGACATTACTTGGAGAGGAAAAAAAAACTAACTAACAAATGAGAGAACAGATTCGAGAGGGACTATAATAGAAATATAATGGAGACGAGAAGCGTGTGTAGATTGAAAAATGTGTGATAGATAGAATACGCAAGTTCCGTGCTGTAATTCAGGAGATAAGAATGGGGCATAAAGGCGGAAGGAGAAAAGGTGGATTGGGGGGATTGAAAAACATGAAGAAGTGACGTGGGTGCACATGGCTGACGATAATAGTGCACGGAAAATGTAGAGGAAGCATTTTGTCGCCAGTGGGTGTGCAACGATTGATAACGTTGAAGTAGGTGATGATACTGACAAAAGCTGAATTAATGTCTTCTTTTTCAAGGGGTTTCAGTAGAGATTTTGTTGCAATTGAGTCAAATGCTTTCCCAAATTCTGTGAGTCGCAGACAACATGCTCCTGGCGATCATTGTTTCGTTAAAGACTCACAAATGGCACATTGTGTAGCAATCACTCATAAAACTCTTTTTCTGGTTAACATCTAATGTTTTCTCTATGCGATTTGTGATAATTTTAGTGATCTTCGTGTACATTAGGGAGACTAGGCTGATAGGTGTACAGGATTTTATTTCTCGAATGAGTCCATTCCTATGGAGATGAACAACTTCAGGACTGTTTCAATTTTGGGAGATCGTCTCCCTGTGCAGACATCTTGTAAACAATTCTGTAATGTTTTTGTATTTCCAGTACTTTAACTTATTTCGTTAAAACGTCATAATTGCCCGACATTGTTCCTTCCTTCAAATATCTGACGGCATTACATAAGTCATCTGGTGTTATTTCCTAAATGTCATTATTTTTATTATTCAATGGCCGTATCTTTGATTCATATCTTGTGGTATACAATCATTTTAAGAAATCTTTGAACCCTTGTACACTTTTCTGCTTCCACATTTGTGCCTTCTGTCATCGTAACTGATGAAAGAAAAGAAGTATGCAACGCTCTCTCTCTCTCTCTCTCTCTCTCTCTCTCTCTCACACACACACACACATTACTGTAAAAGTAAGATAATTGGTAAATCCTAGAATTAACCGGTGAAGCCGAAGATTTACCATCGCGATGTGGTAAAAGTCCGAAATTTCTCATTATATGCATAGATTTCGAACTTTTACCAAGAGACATTGGTAAAAACTGAATCGAAGACTCCCGCCTCCGTCGTGCAGGTTCAGACAAGTTTCATTGTTGCCAATTTTGTGTTCAGATAAGTTTCTTTGTTGACAATTACGAGTTATGAATCTGCTCACCGCTGCGTAGTTTCAGTCAATGTCGAGCATTGTGCATACGGTCATCTTTGCGACTCGTTTTAGTGGTGTTTCTTCTGCAACTTTGCATCAGAATGAGTGATGTTATGCGTAACAGATTTTACGAACTTGTAAGTGACTCAGTGAATAAGAAGAAGGACAACAATTTTTAAGTAACTGATGAGCAATATAATATTGTGTAAAGTGTAGTAAAAATGCAAAAAATTGTTTCAAATAAAAAAATCTGTTCGCTACAGACGTTTGGAGCGATATGATGTTCTCAACAATGGAGGTGAAGAGAAACTCATGGGACCGGTGTCTGCTGGAAAAGAAGAAATTCGTTATTACATTCGTTTTGATGAACTGTTTAACGTACTCATGAGACCCAAATTGCTATAGGCCTTGGCGACCGAACACAGATGGTTGTGGAACTGAATCATAAGTGCAAGAATGTGACTGTTTAATCAACTGTTACTTATTTGAGATTATGTGAACCATGGCAGAAAAAGCAAAGAACATTGACAAGGTGTGTTGTGAAACATATCATACACAGTGAAATGAATTGACGATGCCATATTGACTTAATCGACATACAGGCAAGCCAAGACAATAAGTCGAAGTTCATACTAGTATACCAAGATCATTTGACAAAATTTGTTATCCTCTACACAAAATAATTGGTAACGTCGAAAATGACTGATAAAGTTTGGACATTTTTAACACTTTTGGTGTCCCAAGTATCCTTCATTCTGATAATGGTAGAGAGATTGGTAACCAAGTCATTCAAGGTTTATGTGGGTTGTGGAGTGATATAAAGATAGTCCACGGAAATCCGAGACACAGTCAGTCTCAGGGATGAGTCGAAAGAGTAAATCAAGACATTGAAAATACACTCCTGGAAATTGAAATAAGAACACCGTGAATTCATTGTCCCAGGAAGGGGAAACTTTATTGACACATTCCTGGGGTCAGATATATCACATGATCACACTGATAGAACCACAGGCACATAGACACAGGCAACAGAGCATGCACAATGTCGGCACTAGTACAGTGTATATCCACCTTTCGCAGCAATGCAGGCTGCTTTTCTCCCATGGAGACGATCCTAGAGATGCTGGATGTAGTCCTGTGGAACGGCTTGCCATGCCATTTCCACCTGCCGCCTCAGTTGGACCAGCGTTCGTGCTGGACGTGCAGACCGCGTGAGACGACGCTTCATCCAGTCCCAAACATGCTCAATGGGGGACAGATCTGGGGATCATGCTGGCCAGGGTAGTTGACTTACACCTTCTAGAGCACGTTGGGTGGCACGGGATACATGCGGACGTGCATTGTCCTGTTGGAACAGCAAGTTCCCTTGCCGGTCTAGGAATGGTAGAACTATGGGTTCGATGACGGTTTGGATGTACCGTGCACTATTCAGTGTCCCCTCGACGATCACCAGAGGTGTACGGCAAGTGTAGGAGATCGCTCCCCACACCATGATGCCGGGTGTTGGCCCTGTGTGCCTCGGTCGTATGCAGTCCTGATTGTGGCGCTCACCTGCACGGCGCCAAACACGCAAACGACCATCATTGGCACCAAGGCAGAAGCGACTCATCGCTGAAGACGACACGTCTCCATTCGTCCCTCCATTCACGCCTGTCGTGACACCACTGGAGGTGGGCTGCACGATGTTGGGGCGTGAGCGGAAGACGGCCTAACGGTGTGCGGGACCGTAGCCCAGCTTCATGGAGACGGTTGCGAATGGTCCTCGCCGATACCCCAGCAGCAACAGTGTCCCTAATTTGCTGGGAAGTGGCGGTGCGGTCCCCTACGGCACTGCGTAGAATCCTACGGTCTTGGCGTGCATCCGTGCGTCGCTGCGGTCCAGTCCCAGGTCGACGGGCACATGCACTTCCGCCGACCACTGGCGCCAACATCGATGTACTGTGGAGACCTCACGCCCCTCGTGTTGAGCAATTCGGCGGTACGTCCACCCGGCCTCCCGCATGCCCACTATACGCCCTCGCTCAAAGTCCGTCAACTGCACATACGGTTCACGTCCACGCTGTCGCAGCATGCTACCAGTGTTAAAGACTGCGATGGAGCTCCGTATGCCACGGCAAACTGGCTGACACTGACGGCGGCGGTGCACAAATGCTGCGCAGCTAGCGTCATTCGACGGCCAACACCGCGGTTCCTGGTGTGTCCGCTGTGCCGTGCGTGTGATTATTGCTTGTACAGCCCTCTCGCAGTGTCCGGAGCAAGTATGGTGGGTCTGACACACCGGCGTCAATGTGTTCTTTTTTCCATTTCCAGGAGTGTATCTATTACAACACCAGAAACTCGGTACACGGTTTACTCTTCCTCTGTAGCGTATTGCAGGTTGTGATCACTAAACAATTCGACAGTAGCGTTAATTTACGATAAATGCAGACAATATACACTCCTATTAAAAGAGAGAATTAATGTGGTACAATATGTTACTTATTTGATGTAACTGTAAATCACAAACTGATTTATTATGAAATAGGTTACGAAATCTTTGGAAGCGTCCGAAACTTCTCAAAAATATATTTTTTTCACATAAACATACAATGAAATTTTGGTACTGTTCGTTGTCAACGAGGATACTGTAGCCAAAGTTTCTGAAAAGCGGCATCAAGGTCAGGGGCGATTCTACAAGTCGCTCAAGGGGAGGTGACGCTAATTGGGGGGGGGGGGGGGGGTGGAGGCGGGGGTTTGGGGGAATGGAATATGGCTTAACAAAAGGTTCCTCTACCGACAAATTGGTAAAATTTGGTGTTGCTTAAAGTAGTTTTTGGTAAATATACAAATATGTTTGAATCTGTTGGAGCAATATATTCGCTGATTTCTGAAATCATTTTATCCATTGAAATATGATACTTCATGTGGGCAGGGGGAGGGGGGGGGGCTATAGCCCTCTAGCCCGCCCCCCCCCTCGCCACTGCCCATGATAAAGGTTACAGCTGACCATATAATACTGCATAATATACCACGCTCCTGAGGAGCACAGGTTATGTTTATAATTGACGAGTTAATACTACACAGTGTATCATGGCACGAAATACATAAATCCAGCGAAAATTCACTTTTAAATTCTACGTCAAGTTTTTGTTACGTAAGTTTTCGAAATGAGTTAATGTGACGCACGTGATTTTACTCGAAGACAAAGTAAATGCCGGGAGTTGGCTTACATATGTAAGCATAAGCAAATAAACATTTGAACTGCACAGATTTTGCCACTTAGCGGGTTTCGTGTTCCATTATACGATTGCAAGATGAATTATGCAGCTTATGTACCGTATATCTCACAAAAACAACGTGAAATATTGGAGCAAAACAGGCGCAAATCCACATGTGACAACTGGCACTCATACATTTTCCATGAAACTTACGTTTTTGTATGAGAGTAACATGATATGCACAATCAAACGTCTTGAAAAGATCACAGAAAATACTAAATGGCTATATTTTATTATTTCTTAAAAACTTATTCCAAAATTAAACTTCCGATGTGTCTGACAAGGAAGGTTTAGGATAAGTGGATTAGTAGCTGTTTTGGAATTAGACTGTGAGATACAGACATTTAATGCAAAAATCGTGCAAAAATTCAGCGTTTCTCAGCGACCATGTTCGACATTACTTGGAGAGGAAAAAAAAACTAACTAACAAATGAGAGAACAGATTCGAGAGGGACTATAATAGAAATATAATGGAGACGAGAAGCGTGTGTAGATTGAAAAATGTGTGATAGATAGAATACGCAAGTTCCGTGCTGTAATTCAGGAGATAAGAATGGGGCATAAAGGCGGAAGGAGAAAAGGTGGATTGGGGGGATTGAAAAACATGAAGAAGTGACGTGGGTGCACATGGCTGACGATAATAGTGCACGGAAAATGTAGAGGAAGCATTTTGTCGCCAGTGGGTGTGCAACGATTGATAACGTTGAAGTAGGTGATGATACTGACAAAAGCTGAATTAATGTCTTCTTTTTCAAGGGGTTTCAGTAGAGATTTTGTTGCAATTGAGTCAAATGCTTTCCCAAATTCTGTGAGTCGCAGACAACATGCTCCTGGCGATCATTGTTTCGTTAAAGACTCACAAATGGCACATTGTGTAGCAATCACTCATAAAACTCTTTTTCTGGTTAACATCTAATGTTTTCTCTATGCGATTTGTGATAATTTTAGTGATCTTCGTGTACATTAGGGAGACTAGGCTGATAGGTGTACAGGATTTTATTTCTCGAATGAGTCCATTCCTATGGAGATGAACAACTTCAGGACTGTTTCAATTTTGGGAGATCGTCTCCCTGTGCAGACATCTTGTAAACAATTCTGTAATGTTTTTGTATTTCCAGTACTTTAACTTATTTCGTTAAAACGTCATAATTGCCCGACATTGTTCCTTCCTTCAAATATCTGACGGCATTACATAAGTCATCTGGTGTTATTTCCTAAATGTCATTATTTTTATTATTCAATGGCCGTATCTTTGATTCATATCTTGTGGTATACAATCATTTTAAGAAATCTTTGAACCCTTGTACACTTTTCTGCTTCCGCATTTGTGCCTTCTGTCATCGTAACTGATGAAAGAAAAGAAGTATGCAACGCTCTCTCTCTCTCTCTCTCTCTCTCTCTCTCTCTCTCTCTCTCTCTCTCTCTCTCTCACACACACACATTACTGTAAAAGTAAGATAATTGGTAAATCCTAGAATTAACCGGTGAAGCCGAAGATTTACCATCGCGATGTGGTAAAAGTCCGAAATTTCTCATTATATGCATAGATTTCGAACTTTTACCAAGAGACATTGGTAAAAACTGAATCGAAGACTCCCGCCTCCGTCGTGCAGGTTCAGACAAGTTTCATTGTTGCCAATTTTGTGTTCAGATAAGTTTCTTTGTTGACAATTACGAGTTATGAATCTGCTCACCGCTGCGTAGTTTCAGTCAATGTCGAGCATTGTGCATACGGTCATCTTTGCGACTCGTTTTAGTGGTGTTTCTTCTGCAACTTTGCATCAGAATGAGTGATGTTATGCGTAACAGATTTTACGAACTTGTAAGTGACTCAGTGAATAAGAAGAAGGACAACAATTTTTAAGTAACTGATGAGCAATATAATATTGTGTAAAGTGTAGTAAAAATGCAAAAAATTGTTTCAAATAAAAAAATCTGTTCGCTACAGACGTTTGGAGCGATATGATGTTCTCAACAATGGAGGTGAAGAGAAACTCATGGGACCGGTGTCTGCTGGAAAAGAAGAAATTCGTTATTACATTCGTTTTGATGAACTGTTTAACGTACTCATGAGACCCAAATTGCTATAGGCCTTGGCGACCGAACACAGATGGTTGTGGAACTGAATCATAAGTGCAAGAATGTGACTGTTTAATCAACTGTTACTTATTTGAGATTATGTGAACCATGGCAGAAAAAGCAAAGAACATTGACAAGGTGTGTTGTGAAACATATCATACACAGTGAAATGAATTGACGATGCCATATTGACTTAATCGACATACAGGCAAGCCAAGACAATAAGTCGAAGTTCATACTAGTATACCAAGATCATTTGACAAAATTTGTTATCCTCTACACAAAATAATTGGTAACGTCGAAAATGACTGATAAAGTTTGGACATTTTTAACACTTTTGGTGTCCCAAGTATCCTTCATTCTGATAATGGTAGAGAGATTGGTAACCAAGTCATTCAAGGTTTATGTGGGTTGTGGAGTGATATAAAGATAGTCCACGGAAATCCGAGACACAGTCAGTCTCAGGGATGAGTCGAAAGAGTAAATCAAGACATTGAAAATACACTCCTGGAAATTGAAATAAGAACACCGTGAATTCATTGTCCCAGGAAGGGGAAACTTTATTGACACATTCCTGGGGTCAGATACATCACATGATCACACTGATAGAACCACAGGCACATAGACACAGGCAACAGAGCATGCACAATGTCGGCACTAGTACAGTGTATATCCACCTTTCGCAGCAATGCAGGCTGCTTTTCTCCCATGGAGACGATCCTAGAGATGCTGGATGTAGTCCTGTGGAACGGCTTGCCATGCCATTTCCACCTGCCGCCTCAGTTGGACCAGCGTTCGTGCTGGACGTGCAGACCGCGTGAGACGACGCTTCATCCAGTCCCAAACATGCTCAATGGGGGACAGATCTGGGGATCATGCTGGCCAGGGTAGTTGACTTACACCTTCTAGAGCACGTTGGGTGGCACGGGATACATGCGGACGTGCATTGTCCTGTTGGAACAGCAAGTTCCCTTGCCGGTCTAGGAATGGTAGAACGATGGGTTCGATGACGGTTTGGATGTACCGTGCACTATTCAGTGTCCCCTCGACGATCACCAGAGGTGTACGGCCAGTGTAGGAGATCGCTCCCCACACCATGATGCCGGGTGTTGGCCCTGTGTGCCTCGGTCGTATGCAGTCCTGATTGAGGCGCTCACCTACACGGCGCCTTCTCTCATCGCTGAAGACGACACGTCTCCATTCGTCCCTCCATTCACGCCTGTCGCGACACCACTGGAGGCGGGCTGCACGATGTTGAGGCGTGAACGGAAGACGGCCTAACGGTGTGCGGGACCGTAGCCCAGCTTCATGGAGACGGTTGCGAATGGTCCTCGCCGATACCCCAGGAGCAACAGTGTCCCTAATTTGCTGGGAAGTGGCGGTGCGGTCCCCTACGGCACTGCGTAGGATCCTACGGTCTTGGCGTGCATCTGTGCGTCGCTGCGGTCCGGTCCCAGGTCGACGGGCACTTGCACCTTCCGCCGACCACTGGCGACAACATCGATGTACTGTGGAGACCTCACGCCCCACGTGTTGAGCAATTCGGCGGTACGTCCATCGGGCCTCCCGCATGCCCACTATACGCCCTCGCTCAAAGTCCGTCAACTGCACATACGGTTCACGTCCACGCTGTCGCGGCATGCTACCAGTGTTAAAGACTGCGATGGAGCTCCGTATGCCACGGCAAACTGGCTGACACTGACGGCGGCGGTGCACAAATGCTGTGCAGCTAGCGCCATTCGACGGCCAACACCGCGGTTCCTGGTGTGTCCACTGTGCCGTGTGTGTGATCATTGCTTGTAAAGCCCTCTCGCAGTGTCCGGAGCAAGTATGGTGGGTCTGACACATCGGTGTCAATGTGTTCTGATTTCCATTTCCAGGAGTGTATGTTATCAAATTGGATGGAAACAAATGAAACTTCAAAATGGTCTGAAGAGCTGAGGTTTGCACAAACAATGAAAAATAGGGCATATCATGAATGGATCAGATGGTCACCATATGGAGCCATGTTTGGGGTTCCAATGAAAAAGGGGCATTGCGACCTCAGCTGTTCCATATGATTTAAGAAAAAAATATAAACACTGAAGAAGACTTGCAGACTTGGAAATAATGTTAAACACTACTTCCACTGACTCACATGGAACCGAAAATGATGGTCAAGGAACTGATGCCAGTGAATGACGTAGTGGAACAGAAGGAACGGAGGAAGAAGGCGTCGCTGCAGCAGGTGTGGAAGCACCAGAGACACAGGATTTGACATCAGTTAACAACGAGACACCGGCACCAACTGATGATTGTGACGAGACGCTGACAACTTCCAACAGTGTTAATGAAGTGAAACGGATCTGCGTAGCTGCCAAAGCAGGTCTTCAATTGCAGGCAAAAAAATGAGAGCAGCCTCATGTAAAAAAATTCCAAAACCTTCAGTTGGACAGTACGTGAGAATTAAAGTACCAGATGTAGACAGGGCAAAAATTGGTGCAAAATCTATAGTAGCAGCAGTAACAAATATTCAGGATGACGAATTTTATCAACTTGGTACCAGGTCTGGTAAACTGAAGGGATTGTACACTAGGAACCAATTTACATTGTGCAAGGAAAATTTTATCAGCGTCCAAGAAGTAGCAAGAGAAGAAATTAGTCTACAGGAAGTGGTTGCTAAACAATATTTTGTAGGAGGACAAGGTTTATAAAACTGCACTTGCTTAAAAAAGTATTCAGCTAAAAAAATGCTTGTGTAAATCTTCTTACATATTATGTAATTCGAAATTCTACAATAGTCAGCCTGTCCATACTAACTCACAGGAAGTATCTACTTCAATTCCGCGACAAGATAAACTACTTCTAACAGCAACAAACATGCCACCGCCAACCGTGTTTAGCCTATCCTTTCGCAACACAGTTAGGTTCTTCGCAAAAATTTCTGCTGAGCTTTAGCCAGCTTTCTGTGCCTATAACGATTTGGACATCAGTGCTTTCTATTAGCGCTTGGAGTTGTGACACTTTCCCAGCACAGCTACGACAATTTACAACTGTCATGCCGATGGTTCCTGCATCTACGTTCTTCCTGTGTTCGGTCTGCGCTCTTTGTGGCTGAAGCCCTTCTTGTGTTTTCCCGAGACCCTCTAACATAAAAAGCCGCCCAGTCCACGCCACACAGCCCCTTCCACCCGTGTAGACGCCTCCTGCGTGTTGTGGACACCTGACCTATTCAGCGGAACCCGAAATCCAACCACCCTTTGGGGCAAGTCGAGGAACCTGCAGCCTACACGGTCGCAGAACCGTCTGAGCCTCTGATTCAGACCCTTCACTCGGCTCAGTACCAGAGGTCCTCAATAGGTCCTGTCGACTATGCAAATGGTCAGCTCTGCTTTCATCTTGAAAGCAAGACTGGCAGCTTTTACTTCTGTTAGCCGCTCGAAACCAGAGAGAATTTCTTCTGATCCAAAGTGACACACATCATTGGTACTTATGTGAGCCACCACCAGCAGTTGTCTGCACCCTGCGCTCTTCATGGCGTCCCGGAGTACCGGTTCCACATCTGGAATGACTCCACCCAGTATGCACACGGAGTGCACATTGGTTTTCTTATCCTTCTTGGCAGCAATGTCCCTAAGGGGCTCCGTAATGCGCCTAACGTTGGAGCTCCCAACTATCAATAATCCCACTCTCTGTGATTGTTCGGATCTTGCAGGCTGAGAGGTTTCCTCTGAAACAGGATAGGTGACGGCAAGTGGCTCAGCGACAGCGTCAGCCAGAGACAGCCTGGAACTTGATTGTCAGACAAACTGGGGTGGGCTTACGTGCGGACGTCTGGGAAGTCTTTCGCCGCCTGGTATGCGCCGGGGCGACCCCCTCATTCAACCACAGGTGAGGGTCAACCTCAGTACGAGCGGAAACTGAACTGGCCACTGGTGAGGACCGATCGGAGGACTCGGCCGTGCTGGGCATCCGTTGGATCCCCACAGCTGGCCCACAACAGTGGCGCCCATCCACTGCAGGCTCAAGATGTGTAACATAAACCATCACAGCCTGAAGGTGAGAGCGAAGTGTCACCAACTCGGCTCGAATGCGCACACAACAATCGCAGTCCCTGTCCGTACTAAAGACCATAGAAAACTAAACTAGGCAGATCTGTTACATTTTCTAAGTGTCCTGCCAATAAAACGGCCTTCCCCACAACATTTTCTATGTATTACTTCTAATTTAAGGGGTTTATAATTGTAATTCCTAAGTAATTAGTTGAATTTACAGCATTTAGATTTGGCTAATTCATCGGGTAACCGAAGTTTAACGGATTCCTTTTAGCATTCATGTTGATGACCTCACACTTCATATGTAATCATCCTCTTTGAGCAGATCCAAATCGCTAACGGAGGCTTACAGACAGATTTTTTCGTGTAGCCCCTAATGTAATGAACGTCCTTGGGTTCATCATTTTCTGTGAGTACCAGTACTGCAATGTATAGCTGCTTTCCATTGGTATTTACATTACATGTTGATATCTTGTATTCCCAAGTCATATCCAAATTTTTCCATATACTGTGTTTGTAAGCTTTGCTCGCACATCTGCACCCGTTTTTCCTTTCTGCAACTACTGCTTATATTCTTTATTGTGGCAATTGTTTTTGCCAACTACTCCAGTTTTCGTTTCTTAACTCCGATTTCTCCTGCTTCTAGTTTACTTTAGCGCACATGAAACGCATTAAATGCACATAAAGAAGTGTTTACTTTCAAAAGGAATGGTTTAAATCTGTTCGATACGTTGGTTCTTCTTCTTAAAACCTGTGGCATAATATTAGTCGTTGTAACTAATCTAATATGGTTATTTCCTGTGCTTGATTTGTAAAAGCTAGATTCTGGTACTGTGACCGAACGGCGGCTTATTTTAATTTAAACGTCTTAAAACGTTAATTTAACGCTTGTCTTCGTCAGAGGTACCGATAACGATTACCAGCGTGTACCGCCACAAATGAAGCACTGATTATATCTATATATAGCGATATTGTGGAGCGCTGTGTCCTGGATTTAGAAAAATATGTCTCTCGAGATTTAATAGAGCACCACTGTATAACACTCTCGTAATCTTTGTTGGAGTTTGTATTAACAGTGTCCTCATTGTTCACAGGTAGATAATTACAATTATGGGTAGACAGAATGTACTATATAACCTTTTCGCACTCTTGATTGCCTGGAAAGTTTGCTTCCATGTACTATTAATGCCCCAATACACAATTTGTAAAAAACTTAGTGTCGATCATATATTTACGATGATTTACTGCCTGGTGTTGCAAGCTGATGAGACAATATTTGAAGAAATTGAGGAGTTTAGAAAATGTATGAAACAGGATGAAATATTATACAGGAGGTGAAGAAGAGCTAGAATCACTGTAGTAGAAATACGTGTAAAATTATATATTATGTTTAAACTATCATGGTTGACCGTTCTATCTCAATATGAAGACTGTGATTGTGTGTATTAATTTAACAATTACTTATTAATTATGCCAACAGTCACTATCAGTTACCATACTGCTTATGTTATAGTAACACTAAAATGTTGCATGTTTTGCCTGGATTTCACTAGTTGTAAGGTGTGTGACATACAAAATGAATTTTGCAACATTATCTTTGGCTAAAGGTTTTGCTGTTATTGAAGATAATATGTTATTTCTGAATGCCGTAAGCCTGGTGACAAGCAGAACCGATTCGAGACAAGTGGCATTGTAATTATACAGTAATAAAAATATGCCGAAATTAATAATGACAAGCGCTATAAGTAATAAATAATTATTGAGTAGATTTAAACTGGTTATAGCAATCACGCTCTTCCAAAATTTCACTAAAGCAACATATGCTTTGAAACAACTAGGAAACTGAACGAGATGTAAATGTATGTATATGTAAAGAAATAATTTATTTTATGGAAGGAAAAAGAAACTAACGTCAAGGATGTAACGAGAATCCAGTATTGTAGGTCGCTTGGGAATGAAAGAAACCAAATCAGGAGAAATGAGGGAGAGATACGTAAAAAAGGCAAAAAATACCTGAATTACATTTCAGTACATGTAGACAGGACGAACCAGAGATGGCATAATCTTTTATAACGACGAAACAACATTGTAACACAGCCTGCAAACAGAACTCGACACATTTCTCTACTCTAATTCCGGCCACAGCCGAGAGAAAATCGTTCTTCCTGTATGGATAGAGAGTCACTATATAACAACTCAATTCTTGATTACTGAGGCCGGTTTGTGGGTTTTACGTAGGATCAGTAAATACTTCCTTGAGGAGGGCTCTTCTGTGTTCGGCGAATAACTCCAGCAGATATTTAAGCTCATCTGAAGTCATGCAATTTCATTAGCAGCACATCTCTAATCGTTATAGTGAACAAGTAATACTTTTCCATTGCTTCTTTATTGAAACTGTTTTAACAGACAATTCCTTCTCACAGATCGATCACAGAATAAATACAAGAGCAATTCGAAAAGTAAGCTCCGATCGGCCGCCAAAT
The DNA here is from genome assembly GCF_023897955.1 of Schistocerca gregaria. NCBI lineage: Eukaryota > Metazoa > Arthropoda > Insecta > Orthoptera > Acrididae > Schistocerca > Schistocerca gregaria. Next base: position 1,090,321,449 of record NC_064920.1, on the reverse strand, counting down.
TGAAAACACTGTAAAAATAAAAAAAATGTTTTATTTGCAACAGTTAGCTACACCTTCCAGCTGCTTCTCTACATAGGTGCCGCCCCAACTTACACATTTGTTGTTGCGTTGTGCAAACTTTCCAATACTCTCGTCATAGAAGGCAGCCACCTGTGCTTTCCACCTATACACTACGTCTGTCTACAGCCCACTGACTGTGCGAAAATGTTGTCTTCATAGCCATCATTTAGCGTGAGCAGAGATGAAACTCAGGGGGAGGCGATTATCGGCTCCATCGTGGGTGATCTTCCCAAAGAAAACGCTGCAGGACCATCTTCATTGCCCCTGCAGAGGGCTGCCGAGAATTGTCCTGAAGAAGGAAACGCATGACAGTTGTGTTATGTGGCGAAATCCCTCAACTGGCCTTCATACTTGGTGGGAAACACTATTGCTCTAAGCATTTTTACCTGCTCACTGTGCGCTCGGAACTGAAAAGAGTGACGTGATGTGCTCGAAGGGCATATTAGAGACACTGTCCAACAAATCTGTGCAGAGATGCATCGGATTTTTTACCATCGTCTCCATTTCGCAACTTCCTTTCCGAATAGCCCTCGTAATATTTTGTTTGTGTCGATATACACTCCTGGAAATTGAAATAAGAACACCGTGAATTCATTGTCCCAGGAAGGGGAAACTTTATTGACACATTCCTGGGGTCAGATACATCACATGATCACGCTGACAGAACCACAGGCACATAGACACAGGCAACAGAGCATGCACAATGTCGGCACTAGTACAGTGTATATCCACCTTTCGCAGCAATGCAGGCTGCTTTTCTCCCATGGAGGCGATCCTAGAGATGCTGGATGTAGTCCTGTGGAACGGCTTGCCATGCCATTTCCACCTGGCGCCTCAGTTGGACCAGCGTTCGTGCTGGACGTGCAGACCGCGTGAGACGACGCTTCATCCAGTCCCAAACATGCTCAATGGGGGACAGATCCGGAGATCTTGCTGCCAGGGTAGTTGAATTACACCTTCTAGAGCACGTTGGGTGGCACGGGATACATGCGGATGTGCATTGTCCTGTTGGACCAGCAAGTTCCCTTGCCGGTCTAGGAATGGTAGAACGATGGGTTCGATGACGGTTTGGATGTACCGTGCACTATTCAGTGTCCCCTCGACGATCACCAGAGGTGTAAGGCCAGTGTAGGAAATAGCTCCCCACACCATGATGCCGGGTGTTGGCCCTGTGTGCCTCGGTCGTATGCAGTCCTGATTGTGGCGCTCACCTGCACGGCGCCAAACACGCATACGACCATCATTGGCACCAAGGCAGAAGCGACTCTCATCGCTGAAGACGACACGTCTCCATTCGTCCCTCCATTCACGCCTGTCGCGACACCACTGGAGGTGGGCTGCACGATGTTGGGGCGTGAGCGGAAGACGGCCTAACGGTGTGCGGGACCGTAGCCCAGCTTCATGGAGACGGTTGCGAATGGTCCTCGCCGATACCCCAGGAGCAACAGTGTCCCTAATTTGCTGGGAAGTGGCGGTGCGGTCCCCTACGGCACTGCGTAGGATCCTACGGTCTTGGCGTGCATCCGTGCGTCGCTGCGGTCCGGTCCCAGGTCGACGGGCACGTGCACCTTCCGCCGACTACTGCCGACAACATCGATGTACTGTGGAGACCTCACGCCCCTCGTGTTGAGCAATTCGGCGGTACGTCTACCCGGCCTCCCGCATGCCCACTATACGCCCTCGCTCAAAGTCCGTCAACTGCACATACGGTTCACGTCCACGCTGTCGCGGCATGCTACCAGTGTTAAAGACTGCGATGGAGCTCCGTATGCCACGCAAACTGGCTGACACTGACGGCGGCGGTGCACAAATGCTGCGCAGCTAGCGCCATTCGACGGCCAACACCGCGGTTCCTGTTGTGTCCGCTGTGCCGTGCGTGTGATCATTGCTTGTACAGCCCTCTCGCAGTGTCCGGAACAAGTATGGTGGGTCTGACACACCGGTGTCAATGTGTTCTTTTTCATTTCCAGGAGTTTAAATGTAAATTTAACATTAAGCGAATGTAGTTTAAAATCTTTCAAGGGAAGAGTGAACACAGTATATATATATTTTCACAAGGAAAACTATCAGTTTTGTAAGCTCATAATTCAAACACACACACACACACACACACACACACACACACACACACACACACACACGAACCAATACGAATAAAGCCATCTCATCAAAATAATATTGCACATATGAATTAAAATACCATAAGACAAACTGGAAAATATTTCTAAGAAAAAAATCTATCTGCCCTCGATTTGTTACAGTTTGTGCAAATAACCTGTACACACGTTTGTTGTGATCACTTAATATCTTATTTGCCTTTGAGAGCTGTGATTACTTTCGGTGTAGCCTTTTTGTGGACAGTCAGGCGTTGTGACTAAAAGGACGCAAACAGATAAGCGTTGCATAACCTGGAGATAGCGCAAACAAGCAGATAAATAAAGCAAGCGCTTTCATGACACTCTGAATCTTCAAAGCGCTTACTGAAGTCACTGTAGTACAAATCACGTACCGTAAATTACGAGGCGACAGGGGAAAAAATACAGAGAGTTGAAGAGCTCCAGAAAAGGCAAATGGATGAGCTTGTAACGAATGGTATTTAAAAGACTGTTTCTTTGTACACTACTGGCCATCAAAATTAAATCATTATGACTACCCATCGTATCCAAAAATTCTGCTTCCCGTGCATATTCCATTTTGTTATACGTAATAACATTGACAAATTTACTTTTTCTGTGTGGCAATACATCTAAATTCAGTTTTAATTAGCTTAGCGCCCGTTTATTCGCTCGCGTAGATCGTATGATTTGCAGGGATTTTTTTGTCTCTTTTTATTTAATCGAATTTTTATGTTGTTCCCAAATTGTAACACCTTCTAAGCGTTTCACGCTAATTAAGGCCATATAAGCATTGCCTTTTCCGAATGTATTTCTAACCAAAAAGCGATTCTGGTTGCTGCGATACAATGTTTTTGTTAATCATGCCTTTTGCGTTCTTGTGGAAATATTTACACAGCAACTTTCATCTGTCAACAAATATTTCTTAAAAATTTTCATCTGCTGTTGCAATTCCTTAGGGGTTGAATTTTCGGAAACATTGAAACATGTATTTTTTTTAATTTTCAACCGAGGAGTTAAATATCAATTGTCATAGTTTTAGTCTTAAAATCCTTTAGTAGTTCTTTAGTAATTATTTATGTTCAAAAAACCTTTCACCCAATATTTTACCTCCTTAGTGACTGAATTTCCAAAAATGCTGAAACACGTATTTTTTTTATTTTAAGGCTGAGAAACCAAACACCAGTTTTCGTAAATCTAGTTTCAAAATTTCTTTAATAACGTCTTGCTTTCAAAAAGCCTTTCATCCCCTGTTTCACCTCCTTAGGAGTGGAATTTCGGACAGTTCCTTCTTAAACGATGCCTGCAGAATACGATCCACACCCTCTCCAAACTTCAAGATTAGCGGTTTGGGCTGGGCAGTGATGAGTCAGTGAATCAGTCTTACTCTATTTCCCACCCTTAAGGATTAAATTTCGAAAAGCAGTGAAACACCTAATTTTTCATCTCCAACCGAGGAGCTAAATACCAATTTTCAAAGATTTAGCTTTAAATATGCTTTGGCAAAGAAATATTTTAATAATTCTTTTCACCCTCTATTTCACCACATTAGGGACTGAATTTGCAAACACAGTGATACACGTATGTTTTATTTGCAACAAAAAAATCAAAAACATATTTTCATGGATTTAGCTTCAAAAAGGCTTGTACAATGAACTATTTCCATAACAACTTTCATACCCCATGTCACCCCCATAGGGGTCGAATTTCCATAAACAGTGAAAGATATATTTTTTATTTCTAATTGAGAACCTAAATTTAAATTTTCATGGATTTATGTTTAAAAATACTTTGATAATACAATTTCATCCCCCTTAGGGATAAAATTACTAAAAGCTCTGAAACACGTATTTTTTATACTTGTAACCGAGAAATCAAATACCAGTGTTCACAGATGTAGGGATCCTTAAAAGTACTTTAGGAGTTCTTTAATGGTGATATTTTTCAAAAAAGCTTTCACTACTATTTCACCATTAAATTTCCAAAAATGCTAAAACACATGTTTACATATTTCTTTATTTCTGACCGAGAGACCAAATACCAAATTTCGTAGGTGTAGCTTAATAGCGACATTTTTTTTAAAATAAAGAAGGCCTTCATCCTTTATTTCACTCCCTTAGGGTTGGACTTTAGAAAAATTCGTTCTTAAACAACGTCTAACAGTATAATATCCACACATCTTCTCGAAATTTCGAGTTTCTATCCTTAGTGGTTTGGTCTGGCTGATGAGTCAGTCAGTCAGCCAGTCAGTGAGGTCGTTGCCTTTTGTATGTAGAGGTTATCTACGCTTCTGTCCGGCATTAGGTGTCAGAAACGTATGTTGGGCATCTGCGCATACGTTTGAGGGGGTTCTGAGACACTTCGAAGAAGGCGAATCGTGGGGCGAATGTCACGATAACATTGTGAAATGCTGACCGCGAACAACAGCTACATACGTACCACCTGCAGAAACGCCAGGCAACACATCTACATACAAACTCTGCAACCATCTACCTTCTACGACTACTAGGCTTACCTGATCCACTCACAAAAAGACCGTGATGTATATGACTCAGTACGAGACCTTCTGCCTCTTCCTGAAACTTTTCTGCTTATGTAGGTTGTTCACAGAGCATGTCCCAAGCTTCTCTTTTCTCCCACAGTCGATCATTTAACATCTCCTCCCACTGCAATCCTCTTCGGTTCACACCATCCTTCACGTGGTCTCTCCATCTTCTTCATGGTCTTTCAATTGGTCTTCATCCAAATTCTGACCATTCTAGTGCTCTTCTTGGAAGTCTTTCTGGTATCATTCTTTTAATGTGGCCAGACCATTTATGCCTATTCCTCTCCATAGTTACTTTTATGGTCCTCTCTGCTCGGTGTTTCATTTTGTTTCACTCCTTACCCTGTCCCGTCTCGTTTTAGCCAGAATCCCTGGTAGAAAGCGAATCTCTGTTGCTTATATTCTGTTCAGATCTTCCCTTGTCCAAGTCCAACACTCTCATCCATATGTCAAAACTGACTTGTGTATCATGGTCTTCGTTTCGTGCTTAATTCCTCATATCTTATCTTCGTGGTCCTTAGGCCAAATATACGTTGCTGGCAATAGAATCGTTTGGCAGTCCGCTTCAAATGTAGGGTCTATAAATTTTCACAACAGTGATCAGCAAAAATTAACGTCCTCTTCCGTCCACGGATTCCCAATGGAGTTCACAATGTATCTCCGCAACACTCTCCTGTTGGTCGAACCTAGCAGATGTCACTGAATTGCTTCAATATCTCCCTTTAATCCGACGTGGCGGTGATCCCAAACACTCAGGCAGGATTTAAGAATGGGTAGCACTACCATTCTGTACGCGGTCCCTTTACAGATGAACTACAGTTTCCTAAAGTTCTCCCAGTAAACCGAAATCGACAATTCGGCTTCCCTACTACGGACCTTACGCGGTCGTTCGATTTCATATCGCTTCGTAACTTTACGCCTACATATTTAAGTCAGGTTGCGACAACGGACGGTGAAGGAGGTCCTCTTCAAGACCGGCGATGATTCTGCCACATCGATTCACAGAAAGTTGCTCCCTGTTTATGGGGAGGACACAGTGGATCGCAGCAGTCTCCAGCGGTGGTTGCAGAGGTTTAAAGAAGGTGATTGCTCTCTACCGGACAATCCACAATGCGGTAGACCATCGACAGCAGTGAATGATGTGAATAAGGAGACCGTTGGTAAAATCATCCAATATGACAGATGTGTGACGACACGGCAGCTTGCTGAAATGACTCGTTTGTCATTGGGTAGTGTGGTGTCACTGATACAGCCACTAGAGTACAGAAAAATCTGTGAACGTTGGGTGCCTATGTTATTGACAAGAGAAATGAAAACGACGAGGAAGAATGTGTGCAAGGGTCTCATGATGAAGAGTGGAAACAATGTTTTGACGACGTCATTACCCAGGATGAAACATGGTTGTTTTTGTCCGAACCGAGAGCAAAACCCAACCCATGGAGTAGCGTCGTCCTGGTTCCCCTAGGAAGAAGAGGCCAAGACTTTCACGAACAGCAGGCCGAAAGGTGATGGCTTCCTTCTTCTGGGATCAGTGTGTTGTCATTTCCATTGACTTTTTGGAACCTGGCTCCACAATTAACTGGGACCGTTACTGTTTGTCATTGGACACGCTGCGACGTCCCATCAAGACCTACAGACCACATCTTCAGTGTCAGCTCATCAGACTACACCATGACAATGCCAAACCCCATACAGTGCTTATGACGCAAGAGAAAATCAGGAAAATGGGTTGGAAAATTGTTCCTCATCCTCCCCACAGTCCGGACTTGGCTCCATCTGATTTTTACCTTTTTGGTCGTCTGAAGGCCCTCCTGCGCGGTAAAACATTCGATAGTGAGAAAGACCTTATTTCCTGTGGCAAGCGATGGTGTAAAAGTCAATCCCCAGAATTATACCAAATCACATTTACATCATGGAAAGAACGTTGGGCCAGATGCGTGACAGCTGATGGAGGCTACATTGACTAGGCTCAGTGTATAACTAAATGTTCCAAGTACGTTCACAAAAAATTTCATTCTCCTCCTACGAAAAAAAAAAATTATAGGTGACTGTGCAAACGACCCTTGTAAGAATATGGATTCTCCCTGTTACCCTCTGTCCATGGATTGTACGACATCATGTGAGGAAAGGACAAGCTGAATTTTGCACAAGAGATGCTCCTTGTATCCATGATGATTTGTGGGCAGAAGCATTTCTGTCTCAATGAAATACATTAAATTTGAACTCAGAATGTGTTCAGGTATTCTGCAGCAAACCGATGTTAAGGACATGTTATGGGCATTGGTCTCATTGGTCTGTAATTTTTCTGGTCCGTTCTTTTGATTTTCTTATATAGAGAAGATTTCTGCGCTTATTTCCAGTCGCACGTTTTTTCGCTCGGCGAGAGATTCGCAATAAATGCAAGTAGCGGGAAAGTACCGCAGAGTACTCTCTGTAAAACTGAATTGTGATTCCATCTGGACCTGGCGACTTATTTGTCTCACCTCTTTTAGCTGATCATCGACGCCAAGGATGCCTCTTTCTATGTCCTCCAAGCAGGCGTCTGTGTGACAGTCAATCGACAGTTTGTTTGAACGGTCCTCCTGCTTGAATGATTCCTTAAATGTGAAATGTAAGACTTCAGGGGACATTGTATGTGAAATTCGTTGAAATTTGATATTTTCTGTTTTCTACTCCATGATGTACTTTGGACTTTCCTGAACATTTTGGTGTATAATACATTAAAATCAGACAATTTCGAGACCTTCAAATAATATTTGGAATATTGACATGTGACACTCAAATTTCACGGCTATGCATATACACTCCTGGAAATGGAAAAAAGAACACATTGACACCAGTGTGTCAGACCCACCATACTTGCTCCGGACACTGCGAGAGGGCTGTACAAGCAATGATCACACGCACGGCACAGCGGACACACCAGGAACCGCGGTGTTGGCCGTCGAATGGCGCTAACTGCGCAGCATTTGTGCACCGCCGCCGTCAGTGTCAGCCAGTTTGCCGTGGCATACGGAGCTCCATCGCAGTCTTTAACACTGGTAGCATGCCGCGACAGCGAGGACGTGAACCGTATGTGCAGTTGACGGACTTTGAGCGAGGGCGTATAGTGGGCATGCGGGAGGCCGGATGGACGTACCGCCGAATTGCTCAACACGTGGGGCGTGCGGTCTCTACAGTACTTCCATGTTGTCGCCAGTGGTCGGCGGAAGGTGCACGTGCCCGTCGACCTGGGACCGGACCACAGCGACGCACGGATGCACGCCAAGACCGTAGGATCCTACGCAGTGCCGTAGGGGACCGCACCGCCACTTCCCAGCAAATTAGGGACACTGTTGCTCCTACGGTATCGGCGAGGACCATTCGCAACCGTCTCCATGAAGCTGGGCTACGGTCCCGCACACCGTTAGGCCGTCTTCCGCTCACGCCCCAACATCGTGCAGCCCGCCTCCAGTGGTGTCGCGACAGGCGTGAATGGAGGGACGAATGGAGACGTGTCGTCTTCAGCGATGAGAGTCGCTTCTGCCTTGGTGCCAGTGATGGTCGTATGCGTGTTTGGCGCCGTGCAGGTGAGCGCCACAATCAGGACTGCATACGACCGAGGCACACAGGGCCAACACCCGGCATCATGGTGTGGGGAGCGATCTCCTACACTGGCCGTACACCTCTGGTGATCGTCGAGGGGACACTGAATAGTGCACGGTACATCCAAACCGTCATCGAACCCATCGTTCTACCATTCCTAGACCGGCAAGGGAACTTGCTGTTCCAACAGGACAATGCACGTCCGCATGTATCCCGTGCCACCCAACGTGCTCTAGAAGGTGTAAGTCAACTACCCTGGCCAGCAAGATCTCCGGATCTGTCCCCCATTGAGCATGTTTGGGACTGGATGAAGCGTCGTCTCACGCGGTCTGCACGTCCAGCACGAACGCTGGTCCAACTGAGGCGGCAGGTGGAAATGGCATGGTAAGCCGTTCCACAGGACTACATCCAGCATCTCTACGATCGTCTCCATGGGACAATAGCAGCCTGCATTGCTGCGAAAGGTGGATATACACTGTACTAGTGCCGACATTGTGCATGCTCTGTTGCCTGTGTCTATGTGGCTGTGGTTCTGTCAATGTGATCATGTGATGTATCTGACCCCAGGAATGTGTGAATAAAGTTTCCCCTTCCTGGGACAATGAATTCACGGTGTTCTTATTTCAATTTCCAGGAGTGTATTAGCACAGTTGAGCCGTGCTTGATTAGCTGAGCGGTCTTAGGGGCTACTGTCATGGAATGTGCGGCTGGTCCCTGCGGAGGTTCGAGCCCTCCCTCGGGCATGAGTGTGTGTGTTTGTCCTTACGATAATTTAGTTCAAGTAGTGTGTACGCTCTGGGACTGATGACTTTAGCAGTTAAGTCCCATAAGATTTCACAGACATTTGAACCACAGTTGAGCAGTCGTATCTTGGAAACTACACAGTCTAGAAGGCTGAGAATTGCTTTGTTTTGTGCCTGCTGCTACTTCTCAGAAGTTGGCCTTACGAAAAAAAAATATTCCTTTGTTTCTGATACTAGTTTTCGTTGAATGTAGTGTAATTATCGGCTATTTTTGTAGTAAACTAACTTCTATTGCTTTTAATATGTAGATAAAATGACTAAGCGTATAAGTTACTTCAAGAAACGCAGAGGATGAAAAGAGCAGTGTCGAGCACTTTCTTTCATCGAATATTAACAGATGAAAAAAGCCATGTCATGCTTTGTGTCCACTTCCACCAAACACTTGGTGTAAATATAGGCAAACTGAATTTTCTGGCAGACTGCATGAAATTACACATAAACATTCTCTTCCTTTGGCAGTAATGGAGGCCATAAAACCTATTTACAGAGATTTGGCAAATCCTGAGCTTCTAAAGAAGTGTTTACATGGGAAGACCCAGAATGTGAATGAGTCCTCCAGTAATGTTGTGTGGTGCTGTGTGCCTAAAAATGTATTTGTTGGCCTTATGACTGTAAAGTTAGCAGTGTCTCATGCTGTAATAACTTTTGATGGTGGGAACTATGAAAGACTTAAGGTTCTGGAGAAGTTAGGGGTGAGATTAGGACAGAACACGGCTAAAGGACTGCGGGAACTGGATGAGCTCCGTATATGTGAAGCAGAGTTAGCTGCTCAGCAAATGACAAAAGAAGCAAGAAAGAAAAGGAGGAGCCAAGCACTGGGATGCTGTGACACCCAAGAAGATACAAACTGTGGACTAGGGCAATTCTAGTGGATAAAAAACGCAGAAATGTAAGTCTGTATAAGAATTTGTAATAAAAAAGGTTTTCAACCTCAATATCTCTGAACTGCATTTTTTGCAATAAATGACCCGTTTTCTAAAAAACGACTGATGGTAGAGACATGAAATTTTCACAGAATGCCCCCAAGTGTGGGATTCAACACATATGGAACTAGAATAATAAAAAAATCCTGAGTTGTTTTATTTTTATGTTCATTTATTTACAAAATTCTGTCGAAAAGTTGAGTGTTCGGAAAAAAGATAACATGCCCCCAACAATATAATTTTAGCAAATAGTTCTAGTTCAGAGTATCTAGAAAGGTGCATTCAATAATTATGGAAAATTGTAAGTTGATATCTTAAAAAGTTTCGAAGATATTGGGTCACAAAATTCGATAATTTAACATTGGCGGCATAGGACATACAATGTCCATTAAGCTTACCTTTTGCTGTCTTCTAGTGCCACTCCAGACTGGTGGACGAGTGACTGGATAGAAGCCTTTGACCTGCTTAGTGATTTTACTAATTACCAGATGGTGATAGTTGTGTATGCTTGATCCGAATCTCTACTATCCTCTACCTGTCGCCATTTGCGAGTTCTTTTGAATCGAGAGTTCAACAGCCTCTGCTTCCTTATGAGTTTCCGAAATTTTTAAAATTAAACCACGGTGTGTCTTTCTCGTCTTTAATCGACTTATTAGGCACATATTCCTCCAGAGCACGATTTACAATCTGTTGAAACTTTGCCCATAATACCTCTGTGTCCATCATACCGGAACTAAATGATGAAAATTCATTGTCTAAGTAAGATACTAAAACTATCTCACTCACCCGACCTTCTTGACTGATTTACTTATTTAAGTAAGCAAAGTCGCTATGTTGACTTCATAATCACTAATCCTTGTCTCTATACTTGGCACCATTCACCTAAAAACGCATGATCACTCCAGACGCCATTGTGAACCCGCATATCACTCACTCATATTCGGGAGGACGAAAATAGTCGTCTGCAGTTGGATAGAAGGAACCAACAAACTTTCAAGATGGATGCGTGGTATGGGACAATTTGCGCATAAGTCATTGAGCCGTATCTAACGCCAACCAGAGGACTGCTCTATAGCTACACTCCAAAAGTCGCCATCTGGTGTGTGGCAGAGAGCACACCTCACGCTACTGTTTTTGCTCCATTAGTAATCACAGTTTCACCGCGTTTTAGAAGCTCATGATACAACATATCTTTCTGATCCCACCAAACACAGAATCGATCTGGTTTTGCAGTCGATGTTGATGGCTGTCCCGGATTAACCAATGATTATTCCCATTTAGGATTCTCAAGATAAATCCATTTTTCATCGCCAGTAACAATTCGATGCAAAATTGGTTTTCTTTCATGTCTTTGAAGCAAAATTTGACAAATGGTTTTTCGGTTTTCCATCTGTCTTTCATTCACTTCATGTGGCACCCATTTTCCACACTTTTGGACCTCTTCCATAGCTTTCAAACGGTCAGAAATTGTTTGTTGTGCAACTTTTAGCATTGCTGCCATTTGCTTCTGGCTCAAAGTATCATCTACATCCAATATTGCTTGCAGTTCGGCGTCTTCGAACTTTTTTGGTGGTCTTCCTCGTTCTTCATTTCTTACATCAAAATCATTATTTCTGAAACGTTGAAACCATCTTTTGCATATTACTTCTGATAGAGCATGATCAGCATATGCCTCGACAAGCATTCGATGCGACTCTGCAGCACTTTTTTTCAAATGAAAACAAAAAATTAATGCTTTCCGCAAATCATCATTTTCTGGTACAAAATTCGACATTGTCAACATGATGAAAACATATGATGTTGTTTGTTCCATGACTTGATGTGTACTAAATATCTTTGACAGATATCATACCAACCAAACAAAAAAAAATTAATGCTCGTTCACAACAAATGTTCCCTATCAACACATTTGTATCTTAATGCTCATTTCATACCGGTACGCCTGGTATTTTGTTTAAGTGTCTTTGTAGTAGTTAAGAATTTGATTTACAATTAAATATCATAATAACAGGTTATATTCTTGTTGTCATTTAATAGTAAATGTTTTCCCAGCAATTATTAAGTTGCTCTTGAATCATGTTTTTTGCTTTTCTTGTGTACATTATGATCTCTCATCAGTTACACTGCCAGAAGCAGAGTTCGTTTTGTTTGCAGATGACAGAAGTATTGCAATAAATAGTATGTCGAGTGTAGTTATAGAAAGATGTGCTAATGATATTTTCATGGATATTAAACTTTGAAAAGACTACATGCAATTCAGAACCTGTAAGACGTTTCCACCCAGCATATGCATAAAGTATGAAGAAGAGCAGATAGAAGAGGTTGACAGTCCTAAATTCCTGGGATTACAACTTGATAATAAATTCAGTTGGGAGGAGCACATCACAGAACTGCAGAAACGCCTTAACAAATTTGTATTTGCAATTCGAGTGTTAGCAGACATAGGCGTCATAAAAGTGAAAAAGCTTGCATAGTTTGCCTACTTTCATTCCATAATGTCATATGGTATAATATGTTGGGTTAACTCTTCAAGTCAAACATAAGTTTTCAGAGTCCAAAAGCGTGTAATACGTATTATTTGTGGAGTAAATACACGGACCTCCTGCAGAAACCTCTTCAAAGAACTTGGTATACTAACTACTGCCTCTCAGTATATTTACTCCTTAATAAAAATTTGTCCTAAAGAATATATCTCTTTTTCCAACAAACAGCTCTGTTCATACATACAATACCAGGAACAAAAATGATCTGCACAAGGACTTAAAAGCACTTACTTTAGTTCAAAAAGGGGTCCACTACTCAGGAACACTCATCTTCAATAATTTGTCAGCAAACATAAAAAATTTAGTTACAAATAAAGATCAGTTTGAAAGGAGCATGAAAGACTTACTAGTGGCCAACTCCTTCTACTCCATTGACGAATTTTTTAATAGAAACAAATGATGTGTTGTATATATTTATACTATTCGTATTGTTATTTCAGCTTAAAAAAAAAGTGACATGTTCCACATCCACGAGGATCTCCTCAACACGGATCTATGGAACGAAAAAGTAATCTAATCTAATCTAAGGTCTCCTTGTTCCAGGAAAGCTAGCTGGAACAGCGAGCTTAGCAGATCATGGTAAAGAGACACAATGTGCCGAATGCAATTCGCGTGCAGCCAGTGATTTCATTCTGTTATAAACAAAGCGCGTCCCAACGATTATTTGTGGATCATTTAACAGTGACTTGCGATCATTCTGAGCAAGAGCAAATTACGTATGATCTGGTCATTGTCTCCGAAGTGTGGATCCGATGCTCTCGCCTCTGTCAGGTACAGGCCCCGAACTGATCGTCATGTTAAATTACTACGGCTCGTAAAGGGCAAAAATTTCAGGAGCTAATTTTATTCTGAAATCATTACATTTTATTCAGATGCGTATCAGATGCAATAGGAAGAATGCACACCGCTAATCAACAATAACCCTTGCTCCATTGCTAAACAAGAGAGAAATTCATTTGACAAGCTTTTTACAAATTTCGCTAGTATATGCAAATAACGGAGCAAAACGCGTCAAACGCTACTGCAGATATCTAAGTCGGAGCGGTGAACATATTGAGAAGTAGTTGGAAAGTGTTGGTGACAGTTGCAAATAAAACAGTTTTGATTTTCACTGTGGTTTCCATTTCGCCGCGACCGATCGTTCCTTACTTTATGAATAGTCCTCGTAGAACGGAGTAACATGTTTTCCGATTCTTCCGCGTAAGTACGCTCTTGCAATTTCAACAGCAATCCTCTGCACGATACACAATCCGTCTCTTGTACCATCTGCCACTGAAGTTTCTCGAGCATCTCTGTAAAGCAATAGCGCCAACTAAACGATCCCATAAAAAAAATAAAAATAAAACAGTCCACTCTTTGTTGCATCTTCTCTATTTCTTCTATTGTAACAGCATGGTAAGGTGCCCAGGCTGTCTGTCGATATTCAAGAATCGGTCCAAGAAGTGTTTTGTTAACGTCTGTGGATGTATTACACTGCTCTGCAAAACTTAAGGAAGGTCCAGATGAAGTAACGTAGCATACTAACAATTGGGTGGAAATGGATGAAAGTTGCATGTTGCCAAAGATCTCCCAGCCGCGAAGAACACATGGCGTGTGGCAGGGTGATTGTAGCTCTGCAACAAGAGGTTGCCGAAGGAACACGGAAAGTGTGTGTGTCAATCTGCGAGAAGTTACTGTGATGGTGTTCTTCATTACAACACGGCCTGGAGACAACATTCGGTGACTCCACACTGGGAGGAATCATCGAAAAACTCGAAGAAGGACGAAGTGTGACGAGTGTAGCCCAAGAGTTTGGTATTGCTCACAGCACTGTTTCACTTGCCTTAGGAGCGTTCCGAACCAAAGGCACGGTTTTCTGAAGGAGCGGAGTTGGTCAACCACAATCAACTACAGCAGTAGATGACCGCTACATTGTGTTACAGCCAATAACGGATTCTGGTCTAACAGCGGGTGCAATTGCAAACACATTTAACAGGAGTGCAAGGCGTACAGTTTCACTCTCCACAGTGGTATGGCGACTGCGTGGGGGTGGTCTCTTTGCTTGAAGACCCGTACGAACCGCACCATGGCGACACCCTTTGCTACGCTACCAACACTACAGGGAATGGATCAGCGAGGAGGGAGATCACATGCTGTTCTCGTATGATGGCAGATTCAGTCTGAATAGTGATTTTGCACCTACCATCATATGGCAATAGGTGCGAAAACGTAATGCATACAGGTACACCCGGCCGGTGTGACAGCGATTCTAGACGCTTCAGTCTGGGACCGCGCGACCGCTACGATCGCAGGTTCGAATCCTGCCTAGGGCATGGATGTGTGTGATGTCTTTAGGTTAGTTAGGTTTAAGTAGTTCTGAGTTCTAGATGACTGATGACCTCAGCTGTTAAGTCCAATAGTCCTCAGAGCCATTTCAGCCATACAAGTACATTTGTATGGTGGGCATGTCATTATAATTTTTGAAAGTTATCGATGTGCACGTCAGAGAAAGATAGAGAGAGCAAGCTATGTTACTGTTAACCAATCTTTGGTCCTTTTGTGGCAGCGTCTTTGCCTCTGCGCGGTCCGATACTTTCTTAGGTGACGTGTGGTCGGCGATGGACGTATTCAGTAATTGTGTGTTGTCTTGTGAATGTATCTGTTAGATGAAGAAAGATTTATTGTAATGGACAGCAGTGATGAATATGATGTATATATTGGAAACCAAAAAGAGAATAAATTTTGGATAAGGAATTATTATTGTCAGCTAGTTAACTTGCTCAGAACTGAGAGAAAGATCACCCCACTGCCATGAATCATGCGTTATGATATCGACTGATTAAGCTGTTTGGTTTTTATAGAAATTCTCTGTTAGCGTTATATCCTTTTCAAATCATTGTTCACTTTGCTAAGCTTAGTATTGTTCAGGACAACGTTCTGTGTGCGAAGATTACGCGAAGTGTTGCTCTGTCTTTTTGAATACATACTTCATTGTGAAATCGTTGTCTTGGAATACTATTTTCATAGGAATAGTAACTCTCCCCATTCCACTTTTAAAGAAGGCTTATCATTACGCATTACCACATTGCACCATGTGGTATGCAACAGTTTATATATTTATTTAGAAATAGAAGTCTAGCTTAGCCGCTGCTTGCTTGATGTTTACTGTTATGCTTTCGAGAATCTGCAACAATGTTGTCAAGACGCGAGATAAGTGGAAATTTTGGTTAGAGCCAGATAATAGTTTTACTTCAGATGCGCACTTAACGTAAGACAGGCTGTATTCAGAACAGTTACAGTCCATTTCAAATTATGCTCTATTTAGTCAAAGATTAACATACTAGTTTAAGTTGGATAACACGCCGTGAGTACATAGTTTTGATAGTAATTAGATTTTTTTATAGGTTGTTGTTGTTGTTGGGGTCTTCAGTCCCGAGACTGGTTTGATGCAGCTCTCCATGCTACTCTATCCTGTGCAAGCTTCTTCATCTCCCACTACCTACTGCAGCCTACATCCTTCTGAATCTGCTTAGTGTATTCATCTCTTTGTCTCCCTCTACCATTTTTACCCTCTACGCTGCCCTCCAGCACTAAATTGGTGATCCCTTGTTGCCTCAGAACATGTCCTACCAACCGATCCCTTCTTCTTGTCAAGTTGTGCCACAAACTACTCTTCTTCCCAATCCAATTCAATACTTCCTCATTAGTTACGTGATCTACCCATCTAATTTTGAGCATTCTTCTGTAGCACCACATTTCGAAAGCTTCTATTCTCTTCTTGTCTAAACTATTTATCGTTCATGTTTCACTTCCATACATGGCTACACTCCATACAAATACTTTCAGAAAAGACTTCCTGACACTTAAATCTATACTCGATGTTAACAAATTTTTTATAGGATGGTAGGTAAATCTGAACTAAATTTAATACAGAAACATATAGTGGAGAACTTTCGGGATATCGAACGCGATCGTTTTGATGGTCTTAGGTGTAATGGTGTGAGGAATGCGTGTTTTCTAATAAAAATGATGAGTGGTGTGGTGGTCCTCAACTACGTACCTGCAGACTCAGAGTTAGAAGGTTTTGGCTGGTTTCGTTGTCGAGGGGCTGGAATATGCAGTTGCCACATTACAAGCCAAACACTGCTGAGTCTATGAATCGAACGGTCGAAGGTTCCTACCACTCGACAATTGCGAATTTTGAACGTAATATAGACATTTATAAATCAAAGATTGCAATTAAGTAAATTATGCAGGTACTATTTTGACGACTTTAAATGATGATATTTATTTCTAAGCGCATACTACGTCATCACTGGACAAGGCACTACGAAATACTCGTATCTCCCGCGACCACACTCTCCAAGTCTGCCCCGCGACCGTGCGTCCGTCGCGCCGTTTTTCAAGGACTCTCCCGTGTCCTCTCCCGCGCTGTCCAGAACTCCCCAGTCCTCCCTCGAAACGGTGCTCCTTCCCCACGTCCATACAGTCTCTCCACGTGTCCTTTTTGCAACGATCGCTGTGATTGCCTAGATCGCTCCCGCCCTGTCTCCAACGCAATGCACACTCACAGACATAATGAAACACAATCGTAATACTGATTTACATTTAATAAACCTGAAATTAAATAATATTCCTATTGCTGGACCATAAACACGCTCTAATACACATTATTAAATACATAAATAAATATATATCATAGGAATAGAACAGAAATAAGCCAGTAGCCTAATGTCTCTGTGCTTTCTAAAACACAGTAAATAATTGACCAATGTCTTCATGAATAGTATATATCGGATATAAACAAAGGCATAGATGAATAAATATGTTTATAAGCATGCTGCTACCTTTTTTTTCGTGTAACTGTGGAGTGCTTATGGCCTGACGCGATTAATAGTAATCTGCCACTTTGACCTCCACTAATTCATGTACTATTCAAGTTACACGCCTGTAATTCATACCAATTTAGTTTTACACTAATCGCTTTCTAAAGACACGTCGATCGACAAAATCGGATGAACCGTTTAGATTTTGGAAATTCGTTGCTGGGTGTTACTTGTATAATTTAGACTCCGATACTAAACTTTAAACTAATAAAGATATTGAAAATCTGATTACACCACAAGACTCGTTGTGCAAATAATGATAATGTACATGTTCCTTTTGGAAGTATCGTGCTTCCTCTGGTTATTAATTTCTATATGAACCGTGAAATGTCTGCCATTATGGTTTCACAAAGTCCTCCATCTTTAGCACTCCCGGCATGTGTATTTCATCGACACAGCGTCACAATGGAACTCCCAGCCACGCGGTTGGCTGGGACACGTGGTCCGGCCGTTGTGCGGCATCACGTGCCTGCTAACGAGCCGCGGCTTGCCAAGCGACCCGAGCGGTGGCCGCCAACGCTGAACTTAGAATATTTTCAGGGCGCCACAACTCGCCCGTAGCCTCACATGAACCATAAAGTTGCTTGGACGTACAAGGATCCAAATCTTCGAACACGGTACACTCACTGGCGAACGTTACTGTGACACTGTAATCCTTCCAAATGTGCATCTTTTCAGCATTCAGCTCTGACTTCATTTTTATGGATGACAACGTGCTGCCTCATCGAACACTGCAGGTGAAGGAGCTCTTGCAACGCGAGGGGATTCGGCGAATGGACTGATCTAACCATTGGCAAGGCTTAAACCCCGTAAAGCACATGCGGAATGCACTGGGAAGCCGTATTCCAGCACGTGATATGCACCAACGACCGTCCACCGGTTGCCAATCGTGCTGGTGGAGAAATGGAACCCCTCTCACATTAACTCCTCACCCCTTTGTGACCAGTACGGGAGCACTTTACAGAGCAGGCACTGCCGTCCGCAATGATCTCGCACCCTATTACGAACCACGTCCTGTCTTTTGCAATGTCCAGGGGACCATTATAAATCGCGATGACTTCAGTGAATTATTGTCTTTGAATAAAAGTGTCATTTCTGTTCGTCTCATTGTTCTGTTCTTCTCACTGCGTATTTCTTTCAGTAACCTTTCCCACGATACTGTAGTTGTTCTTTGGGGTGGATGGTCCAATATGATGTAATAGGTAGATTAAAACGTCTGCTCGCCAAGCGACGGCAGGAGAACACACACATAAAAAATGTTTTACTTACACTTTTGGAACCAGTGGCTCCTCCTTCCGGCAGAAGGGTTGAAGGAGAAGAAAGAGGGGAAGGAAGAAGGACCCAAAGGCTGCGATAGCTTGCGTAAGTAAATCTTTTATATGTGTGTGTTCTCTTGCCGCCGTTTAGTGAGGAGATCTTTCTTTTATTATTATTGGCGTTAATTTCCCTTTAAGGAGAGCGCTAACACACAATCACTTTTCAAGGCTCTTTTCCTGTCTCCTTTTTTCTTCCCATAAACCTCTCATATATTCACTGTGTTTCTTCTTTCTCTCTTCTGTACACTTCTTTCTTGTTTTCTTCTCTTTGGGGCCGGCCGCGGTGGTCTCGCGGATCTAGGCGCTCAGTGGGGAACCGCGCGACTGCTACGGTCGCAGGTTCGAATCCTGCCTCGGGCATGGATGTGTGTGATGTCCTTAGGTTAGTTAGGTTTAATTAGTTCTGAGTTCTAGGCGACTGATGACCACAGATGTTTAGTCGCATAGTGCTCAGAGCCATTTGAACCATTTCTCTTTGGGCCTTTGCTGAAAAGTCTGTTTTCTGGTTATTTCTCTGTGTTTTTCCCTGTCTGTCATGTCTTCTGTGGAGATATTCAAGTTTCTTGAAGTCTTCCCTGGTTTCCTTTACCCAGCTGGTTTTCACTGTATTAATTGTCACTATGTTAAAAATTTTCTTGGTCAATCTATTTTAGTTCATCCTACGTACATGTCCGTAGAACTTTGCCCTTCTTCTCCCGATGTTGTTTGTAATAGTCTCTGTGTGTTTGTACAGTCCTTTTGTCGGTCTCTTTGTCCAGATCCCCTCTTTCTGAAACTGGCCCACACATCTTTCTCAGTATTTTCCTCTCTTGTTTTTCCATCTCCTTAATGTTCATTTTTCCCTTGATTACTGTTGTTTCTGAGGTATAAAAGTCCTCTGGTAAGATTACTGTACTGTACTGTCGTAATTTGGCACTGATGGAAATACTTCTTTTGTTGTAGTGGTTCCATATACGTTTGTTCGCTTTTTGTCGTTTTGTAACCCTTTCTTCATTCGATGTTGCATAGATTCTTTTATCTATCCAATTATATTACATTGTCAAAAAATGTACATTTCCTTAACATTCTTTCTATCAATCTCAGCCTGATACCTGGTTTTCCTAGAATTTTTTACGTTATTATTTCATTTTAGGTCGCTTGATATTTTAAGGTAGTTACTGTTTACAATGAATTTTCTCCAGTAGTGTATTCCAACCCTACTGGATTGCTTCGTCTTTTTATGCGCAGTGTGTTCCATTTGCTTATGCTCGTGGTCAACTTCCAGTTTCTTCACAAATCACCGCTTCTCATCAGATCTCTTCGTCTGCGAACAGTCTCAGAGACATTCCGATGATCGTCACTAGATCATTAATACAGGGTGACAATTGTTGAACTATATGAAAAGAAATATAAATTAGGTACAAACTACGCCGTGTAGACACTTCATTCAACGTGTAAACGTCACTACAGATAATCGGATTTAGGTTATGACATGTTCGATATGCCTGCCATCATTGGCGATGAAGTGGCGCAGACGAATAGCGAAATTCTGTATGACCGGCTGAAGTGTTGGTACATCGATGCAGTCAATGGCCTCCTGAATGGCTGTTTTCAGCTCAGCAATGCTTTTGGGGGTTGTTGCTATACACCTTGTATTTAATATAGGCCCACAAAAAGGAGTCGCATGTTTTCATATTCGGAGAATAAGTCGGATAATCGAGGCCCATATGCCAGTGGCTTCTGGGTACCCCAGAGCCAGAATGCGGTCCCCAAAGTGCTCCTCCAGGACATCATACAGTCTCCGGCTTCGATGGGGTCGAGCTCCATCTTGCACGAACGACATCTAGTCGAAATCAGGGTCACTTTGGATAATGAGGTTGAAATCATCTTCCAAAACCCTCACGTTCCGTTCGGTAGTAGCGTGTCATCAAGGAATATCACACCGATTATTCCATGACTGGACATGGCACTTCACACAGTCACCCGTTGAGGGTGAAGAGACTTCTCGATCGCCAAATGCGGATTCTCGGTCCCCAAAATGCGCCAATTTTGCTTATTAAAGAAGCCATCTAAATGAAGGTGGAGGTCGTCGCTAAAACCAAACCATGCATGTGCATACTAATTCCGAACATGACCCGCGGCCAAACGTGCAGCTTGCTCATCCTGACGGAAACCATTCAGAGGCCATAACTATTTTATTTCATATAGTTCAATATGGTAACGGTTGTACCATACTCCTCGGGGTTCTCCTGAAATTACCTTTACATCTGTCGGTTTTCTTCCATTGAAAACGACGTGTTTACTCTGTGATGAACTCGTGGATCCAATCACAGATTCTCTATTTTGTCCACTAAACGACAGTGCGGAACTATATCAAATGCCTTCCTGAAGCCAAAATACGTGACATCAACCTGGGCGCCGTTGTCTACAGCGCTATGGATCTCATGGAAGAACAGAGCGACTTGGTTTGCAGGGTGAAATTTTCACTCTGCAACGGAGTATTCGTTGATCCAGGAGTGCTAGTCCCGCAAGTTTCGCAGGAGAGCTTCTGTGAAGTTTGGAAGGTAGGAGACGAGGTAATGGCGGCATTAAAGCTTCGTCAGTCGCGCTGGGTAGCTCCGTTGGTAGAGCACTTGCCTGCGAAAGGCGAAGGTCGCGAGTTCGAGTCTCGGTTCAGCATACAGTTTTAGTCTGCCAGATACTTTCAGATCTAGCTGAGTTTCGCAAGATTTCTGTTTGCAGAATATATGTTGATTTTTGTAGAGCTGGTTCTTGCTCTCGAAAAAAGTCATTGTACATGAGCATAAAACATATTCCACAATTTTACAAAAGACTGACTTCAGTGGAATTGGCCTATAACTATGTGCATCTGTCCTATGACACTTATAGGAAACTGGAATGGCCTGTCGCTACTTGCCCTCCATTGCTTCAGCGACCTACGATGCACTACTGATTGAAGGTAGCAAATTCTTGCGCTTAACCTCTGCGAAATATCGCAGGTAGGAGGGTCATTCATAAAGTCATTGCAACTATGGTATGTCTCACGACAGTGTGACATGAGAATTCCACGATATTGGTTGAACCGGTAAGGCAGTGCGTATCTTAATGTAAACATACGCTTAAAGTAGGGTTCCAGTGCAGGAGGTCGCAGCAAGGGGTGAAATGAAACATACGCATTGAAACTCTGTGTAAATTATTGTGCACGAGAACAAATTGAACAAAAATGAATCAAAATCAATTACTGTCCTACAAAATAGTCCCCCAGCTGATCTAGAGAGTGTTACCAACAATGGGGAAGGCGTTAAATGCCGTAAGTACTGACATCAATTTGTGTCACCTGTCGCCGATATGGCATGACAATATCCGTACTGTTTACAAACCGCCTCCCACTCAGTGGTTTCTTCAGTTGTGGAATGAGGTCGAAGTCGCATGAGTTGGGGTGTGATCAGTAGGGTATATGGGGAAGGATTTCTCATCCCCACCGCAGTACACAATTCTTGATGCGTCTGCAGTGTGGGCTGGAGTGTTATCATGCAGTATGAGTGCATTATCCAGCAGTGCTGGACGTTTTCACCTTTACCCACAGCTGCTCATAGTAGTTCCATATGACACTGAGTAGCACTTCTGCCAGCGAGAAGGGCAATTTTCACGTATGCCAGCCATTCCACTCTGCTTACATCCATCTTGCAGCGCAGCCCAGCTCACATGGAATGCCTCAACCGCAGGTACCGAGCCGTCTTCGTTTGCGGTAACAACCTGTCAGTTGATTAGATTAAATTCAGTTTTCGTTCCACAGACCCAAAAATGAGATAACTCTCATGGATGCGGAACATGTCAGAAAGTATAACATTAAAATCATAAAACAATTGAATATAATACTCACTACCCTGATCATATGTCAGGAGATTATCAAAATAGGTGAATACATTACAGTAAACTGGAATTGCTAATATTTACAGAATTAATACACTTCAGAATGAAAAATAGTTATGCACTTTTAATAAATTTATCACACACAAAATACGTAATCTTGACTGTTGTGACCAAGTGCTGTCAAAACTGAAATCTAACAGACATTTTTACTTAAGCTAGTCTAACGCTCCTTGTTAAGATATTCATCTACAGAGTAGGAGTTGCCTATCAAAGAGTCTTTCAAATTCTGTTTAAACCACACTTTATCTGAAACCAGGTTTTTAATGGTTGCTGGTAATTTATCGAAAATGTGTGTTCGTGAATACTGGACCCCTTTTTGGACCAAGGTAAGTGATTATAGGTCTTTACGTAGACTGTTCTTATTCCTAGTATTGATAATATGTATTGAGGTATTGGTTAGAAAAAGAAATATATTACTTGCAACAAATTTGATTAACGAATAAATATACTGAGAAGCAGTGGTTAGAAAACAAAGCTCCTTGAACAGGTTTCTACATGATGGTATGGCATTTACACCACAAATGATTCTTATGACACGCTTTTGCACTCTAAAAGCTTTTGCTCAGTTTGATCAGTTACCCCGGAATATGATCCCATATGACATAATAGAATGAAAGTAAGCAAAGTATGCAAGTTTTTTGTATTTATGTCTCCTACATCTGACATCATTCTCACTGCAAATACAAACTTGTATAGACGCTTCAGCAATTCTGTGGTGTGCCATTTCCTACTGAGTTTATTATCGAGTCGTCATCCCATAAATTTAACACCTTCAGCCTCTTTGATCTTCATATGTTATACACATGCTAGAAGAAAATCTCTTAAAGGTTCTGAACAGCATATAGTGGGTCTTTTCAAAGTTTAATGATTGTGGATTAGCTTTAAACCATTTATTAATGCCAGTGAAAATATGATTAATAGCTATTTTTAAATCTGTACTTCACTTGCTACTGACTGCAATGTTTGTATCATCTGCAAACAAAGCAAACTTAGCATCTAACAATGTAACAGACGAGAGGTCATTAATGTACACAAGAAAAGCAACAGACCCAAGATGGAATCTTGGGAACACTACATGCAATTAATTCCGACTCAGATGAAGAATGACTGCTTACTGCACAGGTATGTCGCAACGACATCCTTTGTTTCCTGTTTGGTAGATAAGACTCAAACCATTTCGCAGCACTGCCAGTGACCCCATAACAGTCTAATTTACTTACGAGAATGCTGTGATTCACACAATCAAATGCTTTCGATAGGTCACAGAAAATGCCAGTAGCCTCTAACATGATATCTTATGAATCAATTGCGTTGTCACTGTATGTGTTAATAGCTTTCTCTATATCAGAACCCTTAAGAAAACCAAACTGTTGATTTCGGTACTGTTTGCCGCGGCCTTTCAAATTTTACCGCCATTACAGTGATGCCACATAATTGCACGCTACAGCACAGTTACCATATCTTAAGAATGACCCTCGTATCTCTTCGGGTCCACTTTTGAGCGATTTTAGTTGATTTTTTGTTTCGCTATCGCTTGTCTAAATCTCTGTCATTTCGGCGTTAGTGCGACAGGAGAAGTTGTATTACGATCATCCGCAGTGAAACAGTTTCTCTCTGATATCTTTCGTTCATGCGCCACTATCGTCTCTGAACGGCAGAATAGATAATTTCGACGCACTTACTGAGTTTGCGTAAGACCCAAACTTCTTTAGATTTTTAATCGGATCAGTTGACAAATTTGTACTTTGAAATTCACTGAACGTTTTTCTCATCGCTCTTGTTACGTTCGTTTTAGCTTCTTTCACAGTATGGCCGTCAACTAAGCTTTGAGTTCGCTTAAATTTGTGGTGAAGCTCTCTTTGCTTTTTAGCAACTTTCTAAAAAAATGGTTAAATGGCTCTGAGCGCTATGAGACTTAACATCTGAGGTCATGAGTCCCCTGGAACTTAGAAATACTTAAACCTAACTAACCTAAGAACATCACACACATCCATGTTCAAGTCAGGATTCGAACCTGCGATCGTAGTGGTCGCGCGGTTCCAGACTGAAGCGCCTAGAACCGCTCGGCCACATCGGCTGGCAGCAACTTTGTAACACGGCTACTGAATCACGGGAGTTGGTGTTACCCATTGCTTAAATCTTGCTCAGCACATAGTGGTATAAGATGTACTGAACAATTTCTTTTAATTTTATCAATTTAACTTTACGTGTTCATCCTCAGAATTGGATATCGGATGTTGCCTTCTCAGATACTCTACAATTTGTATCCTGCCACTCTTGTTAATTAAAAATATTTTCTTTTCTTTCTTAACGTTCCTTTTGAAACCCGTAGACATTGACGCTACAGCTGCTCTAAAAACCAATAATTTTGTAACAGTCTGTAGCCCGTAATTTTCATACAAGGCATTCAGAACAATCTCACACGAATCCATGGCAGAAGTTTTAATCTCATGGCTCTCGCATTCTATAGTTGATAGTTAGAAAATGAACTTGCGATATTCTTATAGACAGAGAACAAAGGTGAAATTAAAGTAGGACGTGTAGACGCTTTACTTGTGGATGAGCCAAGAGAAGCCATCAACTCCACAAAGAAAAGAGAAGCTACTGGTATTGAAGGCACAATTGCTGAACTGCTAAAATATGGAGGTACTCTATTATATTTATACAATGTGAGCTGGAGAAACGAAGCCATCGCTGAAGTATGGCCACAAGCAAAAGTAATACTATAGCTGCCAGAAATATGGAGGAATCAGCTTACTGGACACCGAAAACAAAGTTTATGCCAGAGTACTAAACAAGAGGTTAAAGGTTGTAGCTAAGAAGTTTTGTAGGCGAAGCACAAATGGGATTGCGGAGGGGTGGTTCGTCAACACATGCAGTAATTCAAACAAATAATCGGAAAACAGAGAGAGAGAGTAATAGGGAAAAACCATTTAGCATTCATTGGCTGTATAAATTGAAAGAACGAGAGGTTTTAGAGAGTTTCAGAGTGAGACTTAAGGAACGAGTGACAACAATAGTAGAAAGGAATACAGTAGAAGAAGAATGGGTAGCTTTTAGGGATGAAATAGTGAAGACAGCAGAGAAATCGTGTACGTAAAAAGATGAGAGCTAGTAGTAATCCTTGGGTAACTCGAGAGATATTGAATTTAATTGATGAAAGGAGAAAATATAAAAATGCAATAAATGAAGCAGGTGAAAAGGTATACAAACGTATCAAAAATGAGATCAATAGGAAGTGCAAAATGGCTAAGCACGAATGCCTAGAGAACAAAAGTAAGGATGTAGAAGCTTGTATCACTAGGGGTAAGATACACATCGCCTACAGAAAAATTAAAGAGATTTATGGAGGAAAGAGAACCACCTGTATGAATACCAAGAGCTCAGATGGAAAACCATTCCTAAGCAAAGAAGGGAAGGCAGGAAGTATCATATCTCCCATCTCATCCTCAGCTACTACCTCTTCCATTTCCATGATATTGGCCTCAAGTACATCATCTTTGTCTAGTCCCTCAAGTATACTTGAGGGTAAATATTATGGAAATGGAAAAGAATGTAGATGAAAATGAGATGGGAGATATGATACTGCATGAAGAATTTGACTGACCATGGAAAGACCTAAGTCGAAAAAAAGGCCCCGGGAGGAGACAACATTCCGTTAGAACTACTGATAGCTTTGAGAGAGCCGGCCATGACGAAACTCTTTCATCTGGTGAGCAAGATGTATTAGGAAGGCGAAATACCCTCAGACTTTAAGAAGAATATAGTAATTTCATTTTCAAAAAACAGGTGCTGACAGGTGTGAAAATTAGTGAACTATCAGTTTTATAAGTCATATTTGCTAAATACTAAGACGAATTCTTCATAGACGAATGGAAAAACTATCAGAAGCGCATCTCTGGGAAGATCAGTTTGAATTCTGTAGAATTGTAGGAACACACGAGGCAATAGTGAACCTATGGCTTATCTTAGAAACTAGGTTAAGGAAAGGGAAACCTACGTTTCTAGCATTTGTAGACTTAGAGAAAGCTTTTGACAATGTTGACTGGAATACTCCCTTTCAAATTCTGAAGGTGACAGGAATGAAATACAGGAAGCTAAAGGCTATTGACAGTCTGCAAAGAAACCGGATGGCAGTTGAAAGGCATGAGGGTCACGAAAGGGAAGCAGCGGTCGAGAAGGGAGTGAATCTGGGTTGTAGTGTGTTACCGAAGTTATTCAATCTGCATATTGAGCGAGCAGTAAGGGAAACAAAAGAAAAATTTGATGTATGAATTAAAATCCAGGGAGAAGAAATAAAAACCTCTACATTTGCCAGTGACATCGTAATTCTGTCAGAGACAGCAAAGGACTTGGAAGAGCAATTGAACAGAATGGACAGTGTCTTGAAAGGAGGATATAAGAGGAAATTCAACAAAAGCTAAACGAGGATAATGGATTGCAATCGAATTAAATCAGGTGATGCTGAAGGAATTAGATTAGGGAATGAGACACTTAAAGTAGTAGATGAGTTTTGCTATTTTGGAATCAAAATAACATCGTCGTTAGGCAATGAAAACCTCGTAACTCCATCTGACAATGAAATGTACGTAACTGCATTACCAAATGTAGACAATTATGCTACACAGGCTGTTGAAACCTTCTTTCTTCGAGTTGAACGGTGTTGTCATCTAGCGGCAATAATGAAAAACTCACATCTCCAGCGATATGTGCTGTAAACCTCGATCTCCGATAATCGCGATTGTTAGTGTGCAGGGCGAACACATGCTCCGAGATTAAAACGTTTTCTGATGTGATAGTAACTTTTTTGACTGACAGACCCAACACCGCTTTATTGCTACAGGTACGTGTTAGTATTTCTATATATTTATGTATTGTATTTTAATATACAGAATTAATAATGACCTCGTTAAATACAATGTTGACTTACGAGTTTTTCATTGCGCGTAAAGCAGACTGGACTCGGTACATACAAGGTTCTAATTTTAGAACTGAACAGAATCCTATACATTCTACAGTAACTACTTTGTTTTCAGCTATGGTTTAAAAGAGTAAATTCACTCTTCACCTTGTGAAACAAGCCGACAACGGATCATATCATATAAAATCACTGGAAGAAGATTGTAGTCAGGTTCCCCCCTGTTCTGCACCAAAGGAAAGAGTAGACCTACCAAATGAAGGTAAATCGTAGTTCATATTGTTGTAACTTCAAGTAAGATCCTTGTTTGGAAGTTGAAGTGATTAAATTATTTAAATATTATTGATGACATTATTGTTTACACTACAGGTAACGCGGAAAAAGAAGCCAATACAGAGGCCAATTCCACTTCTGAGTTTGAAAGTCTTTTCGAACACAGCAGCGACGATGATACCTCCAGTGGCAGTAGTGATGTGTACGATCCAGATAATAACAAAAATGACCATAGCAGTAACAGCAGCACGGAAGACAACGATGACGAAGTTTATGTGGGAGTAAAAAGTACTAAGCAGCGCCATAAAAGGAAAGGTAATCAATCACTTCAAAGTTTGCAGAAAGAAAAACGTATGAGGGGACAGGATTATTTAGGAATGCAAAAAGATGAGTTTGGCAAAAAGAGACCAACAATGAGCAGAAATAGGAGGAAATGAAACCACGATTTACTTGTAAACATTCTTCCATAAATCAGAAAAGGAATTGTAAGGATATTACAGAAGACCAGAAACAGCTACTATTTTATCATTTCTGGCAGAATATGTCTTGGGGTGAAAGAAAAATTTTTGTTAGGGGCCATGTCTACTACGTTCCAGTTAAAAGACGCAGAAATAATTCAGAATCTAATAAATCTCACCGTTCTAACACACTATATTGCAGTTTTGTAATAGAAGGACAGAGAAAACTGTCTGCAAGACTATGTTTCTGAATACTTTGTGCTTAGGCGAATGGAGTGTCAGAACATGGGCATCAAGTGCATCAGGAAGAAAGCTTTCAGAAGGGCCTCAAATGCAGAAGAGACCAACGAAAGTTTCAGGCTGACGACAATCAGCATCAGATTTTTTTGCAGAGTTGCCGAAACGGGAATCACATTACTGCCGCCGTTCTTCCACAAAACTCTGCTTGGAACCTAACTGGCAGAGTAAATCAGAACTACATAGAGAATATATACAATTTTGCAACTGCTTACAAACAGTTCTACGAGGTATTCTATGAAAATAATCTTAACTTATTTTCGCCCAAAAAGGACCAGTGCGATCTTTGTTGTTCTCACCAGACAGGCAATCTCTTAGACAATGAATACTCTTTGCATATGGCCCGAAAAACTGAGGCAAGGGAAGCGCAAAATAGTGATAAATTAGGATCAGCTAGAGTGTTTACAATGGACCTTCAAGCACCTCTGCTTTCTCCCATACTAAAAGCATCAGCACTGTACTATAAAAGCAAACTGAAGGTCCACAACTTTACCATCTATGATTTAAAAAGTAACGATGGTTATTGTTACCTTTGTCACGAGAGTGAAGGTGGACTAACAGCTTCGGAATTTGCCAGTATACTCGTGCATTTTCTAGAAACGTACGTCCAAAATGAATCAGAAGCTATTTTCTATAGCGACGGATGCACGTACTAGAGTCGAAACTCAGTCATGAGTAATGCACTGGCTCATCTCGCCAATCAGAAAGGCATTACAATAGTGCAAAAATTTCTGGATAAAGGTCACACTCAAATGGAGTGAGATTCTATGCACTCCACCATAGAAAGGAAGTTAAAAAACAGACACATTTATACTCCTGTGGCTATGTAAAAGTTTGTGCTACCGCAAGACAAAGTCCTAGACCTTATGTTGTCAATTATTTGGGCCACACGTTTTTCAAGTTCTATGATAAACTCTCGTTGTATTCGTCTATTCGGCCAGGATCCAAAATTGGGGATCCAACAGTGACTGATTTCCGGTGTCTCAAGTATGATCCCTCCGGAAAAAATGAAATATAAATTGAAATTCAGCGATAGATGGGAACCACTTCCAAGAAGGATGTCAAACATACCCAGATCATTTACAGTGCCCCCTCTCTACAGTTCACCACTAAAGATCAGTGCAGAAAAGTTTACGCATTTGAAACAACTAAAGCTGGTCCTTCCTAAGGATGTGCATTCATTTTATGACACACTGCCTCACATTTGTAATGAGAGAACATGTCTGTGTCTAAAAAATGCAGCTGAAAATAAATTGTTTACAGCCACCTATGACTGAGTGTAGCAGCAATAGTAACAACAATAAATGTTAATAAACTGCACAAATGTTTACAGTAATAAAAGGTTAATTAAAGCTAGCAACATTGTTTCTATTTTTTTAAACACTAATTTATTAACATCCAGATTCCAATATTTTGATCAATGTGAAATTATTCATTTCACTTTATATCTGTAACAATGTATCGTTACAGATGTTTCATAATACACAAATAAAGCAAAATTTAAGTAAGTTTTTGTAAAATAAATTCATTTCAATTCTTAACCGTGCACGCGTTACATGCTTTTTATCTCCATCACTCCAAAAACCAGCAGACAATTTGAAGTGCACAATAAAGTCTTACATACCAGTGACTGGATCCATATTGTGGAGCAGAAAGCACTACATTTGACTAATCAGATCCTCATGTGATTTCTATAATTAGTTTTTTGTTTCTCCTGTAAAATTTGGCCAATTTGAGTTATGAGGTTTTCATTGCCTAGCGACATTATGGTGGTCAAAGTAAAGAAGATATAAAACGTAGACTGGCGAACGCAAGGAAAGTGTTTCTCAAGATGAGAAATTAGTTAACAGTGATTATAGAGTTAAGTGTCAGAAAGTCTTTTTTAAAAGTATTTGTCTGGAATGTAGCCATGTATGGAAGTGACACATGGACAATAAACATTTTAGACGAGAAGAAATAGATGTGGTGTTACAGAAGAATGCTGAAGATTAGATGGGTAGATCATGTAGCTAATGAAGAGGTACTGAATAGCATTGGGGACAAGAGGAATTTGCGACACAACTTAACTAGAAGAAGGGATCAATTCGTAGGACACATTCCGAGGCATCAAGAGATATTGAATTTACTATCTGAGGAAATTGTGGAGAGAAAAAATCGTAGAGGGAGGCCAAGAGATGAATATGTACATACATGCATACATTAGTTCTTGTTCCATAGATAACGAATATATTTTGTAATGTTGTGGAACGTGTCACTTTAACAAAAGTTTTCTTTACACAAAATAATTAATCTTTTTACAGTTACTACTTCATATATAAAAATTTGTCTATTGAGTAGAAAGAGCTGTCATTTAGAAATTCTTTTAATGCATTTTTAAAGTTGGTTGGCTATCTGTCATATTTTGAAAGCTATTTCACAAATGGCCAAAGATTTTTGTTTCAGCATAATTGACCCTTTCTGTGCCAAAGTCAGATTTAACCCAGAATAGTGTAGATTATCCTTTCCTATAGTGTTGAAGCTATGCACAACTCTGTCATTTTTGAATTGGAATGGGTTATTAAGAACAAATTTCCTTAGTGAATATGGGTATTGCGAAGGTACTCTGAACATCTCGTGTTCCTTAAATAAATGTCTACAAGGTGATCTTGGGTGGGCTCCAGCTGTTATTCTGATTACATACTTTTGTGCAATGAATACTAATTCCCTTAATGATGAATTACCCCAAAATATCATATTTTATGAAAGCACTGAATGGAAATAGACATAGTAGCCTAATTTACTGATATGTTTATCACCAGAATTTGCAATAAACCTAATAGCATAAGTAGCTGAACCTAACTGTTTCAGCAGATCATTGACGTGTTTCTTCCAAATCAATTTCTCATCAGTGCACACACTCAGAGATTTTCAATATTCTGCCTTGGCAACAGATTTCTGTTCATAGTCAGTATTTATCAATGATGTTATGCCATTCACTGTACAGAATTGTATCTACTGTGTTTTTTCAAAATTTTAGTGGGAGTTCATTTGCAGAGAACCACTTAATAATTTTCTGAAAGACAATATTTTAAACATAGCTGCACAACAGCAATGGTTTCATGTAATAAAATTATAAACAGTCGAGCAGTTGCAATGGATAAAGAAATTCTTTTCCTAGGTTTCGACAAATACAAATTTTTCTTCTTCAGAAGGTAGCAATTTTGCATTAGTAAGGACTAATGTACGATCGCTGTTTTTACAATTGTCGGCATAGATCCATTTGTCAAAAGTGAAATATAGTCCTAGAATTAGGGTTTGTCACATATATATAAAATAGTTCATGGATCTTGCAGGGCTCACAACCGACTTATTTCTAAAAGACATTATTTGCAGTTTTCTCAGCTAATTCTTGTTTTTTGGGTGTGATTACTATACTTGTATCATCAGCAAAAAGGGCTAGCCTTGCAGCTTCATGAATATAGTGGCATGTCATTAATATTATTAAGAACAATAAGGGACCTAAGACTGAACCCTGTGGGATACCATTCTTGATA
Organism: Schistocerca gregaria; assembly: GCF_023897955.1. Lineage (NCBI taxonomy): Eukaryota > Metazoa > Arthropoda > Insecta > Orthoptera > Acrididae > Schistocerca > Schistocerca gregaria. The sequence goes on along the minus strand of NC_064920.1, from coordinate 1,090,289,304 downwards.
TGTCCACAGTTAGAGGACTCTGCTGATTATCTGTACTGTTAATTTAAACCTTCTGAATTCTTCCAGTTAAACATGAATTAAACCATTTGTACACTGTCCCACTCATACCATAATACTAAAGCTTATCTAGAAGAATTTTATGATTCACACAGTCAAAAGCCTTTGAGAGATCACAAAATAGTCCAAAGAGTGATGTACAGTTACTTAATGCCTTTATTATTTGATCAGTGAAACCACATATATAATTTTCCGTTGAAAGACCTTTCTGAAAACCAAATTGACATTTTGTAAGTACTCGATTTTTACAAATATGTGGTGATTGTCTTGAAGAAATTACTTTTCAGGATTTTGGATAAAGCAGTCAGAAGTGAGACTGGGCGGTAGTTGTTAGCATCACACCTATCACCTTTTTAATGCAATGGTTTAAGAATGGCGTATTTCAGTCTATCTGTAAAAATGCTTTGTTTCAGCGAAGTACTACATGTATCTGTTGGGAAGAAGTTTTTCTGACTCTGTTGGAAATGCCGTCAATTCCTTATGAGCTTTTACTTTTGAATGAATTTCTTATTTTCCTAATTTCAGTAGGAGAGGTGGGTTGAATTTCAATTTTATCAAACTGCATAAGTATTGTCTCTTCCATATGCTGCCTTGCACTTCCTAATGAATAGCTGAATCTTTTCTGTACAGCGTTTGAAAATGATTTTTAACACTTTCTCCAATTCTGACTTCTAATTAGCAAACTTCTCATTGAGTTTGATAGAAATACAGTCTTCTGTGCTCTTGGTTGCCCTGTGTGCTGTTTAACAATATTCGAAATACTTTTAATTTTCTTATTAGATGTGCTTATCTCAAACATAATGCACATACTCCTGGACTTTCTAATAACTTTTCTTAATACCGTGCAATAGTTTTTATAATGTTTCACTCTTTCTGAATCATTACTGCTCCTAACTATAAGAAACATTTCCCTTTTCTGTTCATAAGATACTTTTATCCCTTTAGTAAGACATAGCTTACAAAATGGTTTCTTACATTTATATGCAACTTTAAATTAGCATCAGGTTCCCTGTACACCTCATCCCAGTCTAACTGCTGCAAGCTTTCCCTAAAATTTTCATTTGTTAAATCGTTAATTGAATTCACTATTTTGGAGGACTGTTTTGCATTACTGTATGTAGCTATTTGATATACTGTAACTAGCTGTGCATCATGATCAGACAGACCACTCTTAAGAGGAAAATTTTTAATTTGATTAAATTTATCTTGGTCTATGAAAACATTATCTGCCAGTGTGCAACTTCCCTGTACCACCTAAGTAGGAAAATCAGTAACTCATGTCAAACTAAAAGAACCAAGTCATACTTCAAGGGCAAGCTTTTTATCAGAGTCTTTCAGAAGATCTGCATTGAAATCTCCTTAAACAATCCCTCTTGACAGATAGCACAACAAAGTATTCAAGTTTTTCAAAAATAGCTAAAAATTTCCCAATGGGGACACCTATACAATGCTATGACTATAAAAGTACCATTATTTAGTTAAAGCTCACATGCACATGCTCTACACAAAAAATTTTATTTTCCAAATTTTTCACAGTATGACAGATTTTAACATATACAGCAACTCCTCTCTCCATAGTGTCTCTACTTACATATGCTGAAAGCTTATATCCACCTACATTTACCATTTCCATACCTGTGACTATATAATGTTCAAAGAGGCATAGTACATGTGTTCCACCCTGAGTTTCTAAATATTCTGAACAAACAAAAAGCTCATCTACTTTGTTTTTTAACGCCCTGATATTCTGATGGGGATGACTGGACACTGATCTTGGCCTAAAAAAGAAGTACTCCCATGAGTTTCAGTTCCCCCCTCCCCCTTAAAGATTTTTCTATCATCCCAGCTAATTCCTATTGAGATGCAGGCCATGTCTTGTTAAGTCTCACCTACCAATACCATCAACAGAAACCAAACCTATGAGTGACGAAGTAGCAACCCGAAGCAGCTGATTTAGCTCCATATTGACCCTCCTGACAGAGTTGTTCAATTGGAGCCGACCATACTGCATGAAAGCAGGAACCAAACCAACATTTGTATGGTTCGTTGTAGATCCTTTTTTTACCAGGTCACATTCAATATTGTTGCCCTGATTCCTATCAATATTGTTTCCTGCTCCACCCACCACCACAACATGATCCTCCCTTGTAAAGCCCTTGCACAAAGATCCTACATCCTCTATCACTTAGCTAAGACATGCACTGGCCTTGAAAATACTTGTGGCTTGGTACCTGTCTCCTAATGTTTCGTGCAAGACCTGGCCCTTACCTAACAACATAACTTTACTCCTACAGTTTGTACTAATGATGAAACTGTCAGATACTGTTCTCTTTCTGTTGCCCCTTGTTGCTACCAAGTCCCACCTGGCTTCATCCTTATCCCCCTTAACATCATCAGTTCCTCCCTAGCACCATCCAGTTCAGCCTTAAGGTCTCTAATCTTCCCTTCCTGTTCAGCTGTTTTCCTATCTCTCCAACAGACTCAGCAATACCATGGAAGAGACCCATGTACTTCCCCAAGGAAACACTAACACTACACTAAGCAGATTTAGAAGGATGTCGGTTGTAGTATTTACTCAGAGATGAAGAGACTTGCACAGGATAGAGTAGCATGTAGAGCTGCATCAAACTAATCTTTGGACTGAAGACCACAACAACAACAACAACAACAACAACATATTTTCAAAATTATCAGTTAACATATCTCGTAGCAGGTTAGATAATGGGGAGCCATTTGATAATCTATATGTTTTGGAAACAAAAATAATTTTGCTCTAAAGATAGGTCTGCAGTATCCATAATATTTGCCTGTTCTATTGGATTAATGTGGTGAATCTGCAAATACAGAGATAGTGTATCAGTTAACCATTATCTGCAATACTGCAGAAGAGGCTACGTTCATCAGATGAAGCTAATATAGCGTTAGTGGGAACGTTCATTTCGTTTAACTTATTTATTAGTTCCATGTTATTTTTAATATTGTGTTTTGTTTTCAAGTTTACTTTTTCTTGATCCCAGCATGAGTTTCCCTTAGTGTATTGTGCAGTGGGGCTTAAACTACTTGCAATGTTCTGTTGGTTCTTCACTGTGATATCGGGTGGGGAAATATGGTCTGATTGGGAGCTAAGACTTCCTTTTATTTTATCTTTCTCATCTTATTATTTCTGCACGCTCGCCAACCTCTTCTGATCGAGCTTCTTTTCTCAAAGTGCTGCAGTTACTGCTCTAAGTTAAGAGCACAACTCCAACATCTAGCTCTCGAAATAAATGTGAGGCTCTTCATTAATAACGTCATGTATATTGTACTCTTGCTTACCACAACTATGCGTTACAAAGTCACGCGGAACATCGCTGAAACATTGATAAGGACGAAATCCAAAAACATTCTGTCTTAGTTAACAGAAGCGCATAAATAAAACACACATTCAAATAGCAGGTTATCTAATTCATTACGAAAATAAACTTTTTATACTGGCAATCATCATTCGTCGGTCAGAAAAATGCATGTGCAGCTCATCACTTCACCAAAGTGATATGTTTCACTACATCCTGCAGACAATGGTTCAAATGGCTCTGGCGACTATGGGACTGGCCGGCCGGCTGCAGACAATGGTCGAGCTGGACATTTGTCTTTTGAAGCTTGATTGAACCATGAAGTAATGGTCCACAAGGATTCATTTGTATCATGACCTGTTTCAGTCTCAGAAAAGTACCGGCGCCCTTGTTAACAAGTAGTCGCACTCCTTCACTGAATGACTGTGCCTGAGCAAGGATTCAACTTCCGTTGTTTCAAGTTTTAAAGATATCTCCCGTCTTCTTCATGCAACATGGCTTTTACAAAACGTAAGCAATCTCTACTTAAGTTACCAAAATAAGTGAGATGATACTAACGAAGAAGTGAGTGGAATGTGCTCTCTAATAAATGACACAGGAGACACACAAACAAAAATAAAAAAGATAACTTTCGGGCCTAAGGTATATGTCAAATCGATTAATAGTTCTCGAGTGCAAACTTACACTCTGTCTGCTAGATACTGGTAAGCTAATCAGATCGCATCGTTACCCATTTATAGTGCCAGCAGCGCCAACACGCGATCAGCGTAGTCAGCTTGTGAAACTTTCGCGTTGTTTTCACTGTTTCTGTGAAAGATTGGTAATTTATTAAAACTAAGGGAAAATTGGAAGATCCAGTTTTCACATAATCTCGGCATTAGCACGACACAATGTTGATTACTATTCCTTCTGACAGATTTGTGAAAATTGGGGGATCGTTTTCTCACATTTCAGTCATGGATCACTGTTGTACTTCCATACCGTCTAAAATGAGCCGTAGCATTTGTTTCGCTTGTTTTCTGACAAATGCTGTTTCAATGATATGTGAGAGCAGAAAGGGCAGCCGTTATCTCAGCAGCGTGCGTCAGATACCTACAGTTATGTAACTTCATTTCGTGCGATATCTGTCGAGGTCAGAAACAAACAAGGTCGAAGACTGACTCCCAAGATTTATATATAACGTCTTAGATACGAAGACAGTAGTCCTGTTTACCACAGCCGTTCATTACGGCCAAGTAAAAAGTTCCTCCGACTTCTATGTTTGTTACTGCGGGTAAAGTATAAGGCTATAATTATCGACGATGTTAATTGGCTGAAGATCATCTTGTTTCTCAAATATCACACTGCCACTTAAATACTGCAGAGCGACGACAGACTTCAAGGACGCATTGATAATGCATTAGGAAGAAACCTACCACTAAGTGAACTATTCCCAGGATTTTGTAGGTTCAACAAGTACCGTGAGGAAATGGCCACTGTCAATTAGAAACCAGCAACATTACCCTTGATACTTTAAAGTATCGAACTTCCATCCATAAAATAGCTTCAAATGTCTGATTACGTTACCATTTCTGAAAAGTTAGCTTTTGATGCTGAAGTTTTAACACATGAACAACGATCATTCAATAAGCGACTAACTGTTTTCCTTTCATTACTTTAGGGGTTGTAGGTGAGACCGAGTTTAGAAAAGGTTTGCAATTGTGTTTAAAGTTTGTTGGAAGATTCCCAAGCAATGGATGCGTATAGTCCGGGAAATACGAGTTCCGTTTTAAGAAAAACTAATTTTTGACGCATTTCAATGCTTATGACGTCATATCCGCCTACAATGATATAACTTTTCAGTACATTCAGCGGTATAGATCAGTACTGCCTGCAAAAGGTGTTGCGGATAGAATTAGTTATAAAGAATTAAAACGTTGTGTCTGATGCTGAAGTTATTTTTAGATTTCGACACCGTTCCTCACAAGCGTCTTCTAACCAAACTGTGTGCCTATGGAGTATCGCCTCAGTTGTGCGACTGCACTAGTGATTTCCAGTCAGAAAGTTCACAGTTCGTAGTAATAGACGGAAAGTCATCGAGTAAAACAGAAGTAATATCCGGCGTTACCCAAGGAAGTGTGATAGGCCGACTATTGTTCCTGATCTATATTAACGACATAGGAGACAATCTGAGTAGCCGTCTTAGATTGTTTGCATATGATGCTGTCATTTACCGTCTTCCAAAGTCACCAGACGATCGAAACGACTTAGATAAGATATCTGTATGATGATTACAATTACAAATAACCTCAATTGGAACGATCACATAGATAATATTGTGGGTAGATCAAACCCAAGACTGCGATTCATTGGCAGAACACTTAGAAGGTGCAACAGGTCTACTACAGAGACTGCTTACTCCACGCTTGTCCGCCCTATTCTGGAGTACTGCTGTGCGGTGTGGGATCCACATCAGGAGGGGCTGACGGATGACATCGAAAAACTACAAAGAAGGGCAGATTGTTTTGTATTATCGCGAAATAGGGGAGATAGTGTCACAGACATGATACGTGAATTCTACATCTACATCCATACTCCGCAAGCCACCTGACGGTGTGTGGCGGAGGGTACTTTGAGTACCTCTATCGGTTCTCCCTTCTATTCCAGTCTTGTATTGTTCGTGGAAAGAAAGATTATCGGTATGCATCTGTATGGGCTCTAATTTCTCTGATTTTTTCCTCACGGTCTCTTCGAGATATAGGTAGGAGGGAGCCATATTCTGCTTCACTCCTCGATGAAGGTATGTTCTTGAAACTTCAACAGAAGCCCGTACCGATCTACTGAGCGTCTCTTTTGTCGAGTCTTCCACTGGAGTTTATCTACCATCTCCATAACGCGATTACTAAATAATCCTGTAACGAAGCGCCCTTCTCTCCGTTGGATCTTCTCTATCTCATTTATCAACCCTATCTGGTATGGATCCCACACTGGTGAGCAATATTCAAGCAGTGGGCGAGCAAATGTACTGTAACCTACTTCCTTTGTTTTCGGATTGCATTTCCTAAGGATTCTTCCAATGAATCTCAGTCTGGCATCTGCTTTACCGACGATTAACTTTATATGATCATTTCATTTTAAATCACTCCTAATGCCTACTCCCAGATAATTTATGGAATTAACTGCTTCCAGTTTCGGATCTCCTATATTATAGCTAAATGATAAAGGATTTTTCTTTCTATGTATTCGCAGCACATTACACTTCTCTACATTGAGATTCAATTGCCATTCCCTGCACCATGCGTCAACTCGTTGCAGATCCTCCTGAATTTCAGTACAATTTACCATTGTTACAACCTCTCGATATACCACAGCATCATCCGCAAAAAGTCTCAGTGAACTTCCGATGTTATCCACGAGGTCATTTATGTATATTGTGAATAGGAACGGTCCTACGACACTGCCCTGCGGCACACCTGAAATCACTCTTACTTCAGAAGACTTCTCTCCATTGAGAATGACATGCTGCGTTGCGCCGGCCGCGGTGGTCTCGCGGTTCTAGGCGCGCAGTCCGGAACCGTGTGACTGCTACGGTCGCAGGTTCGAATCCTGTCTCGGGCATGGATGTGTGTGATGTCCTTAGGTTAGTTAGGCTTAAGTAGTTCTAAGTTCTAGGGGACTCATGACCACAGCAGTTGAGTCCCATAGTGCTCAGAGCCATTTGAACCATTTGAACATGCTGCGTTCTGTTGTCTAGGAACTCTTCAATCCATTCACACAATTGGTCTGATAGTCCATTTGCTCTTTCTTTGTTCATTAAACGACTGGGGGGAACTGTATCGAATGCCTTGCGGAAGTCAAGAAACATGGCATCTACCTGGGAATCCGTGCCTATGAGCCTCTGAGTCTTGTGGACGCGAACTGGGTTTCACACGATCGTCTTTTTCGAAACCCATGCTGATTCCTACAGAGTATATTGGAGCGGCAATCATTAAAACAAAGACGTTTTTCATTGCGACGGAATCTACTCATAAAATTTCAATCACCAAATTTCTCGTCCGATAGCGAAAATATTCTGTTGGCACCCACCGACATAGGGAGAAATGATCATCAAGATAAAATAAGAGAAATCAGGGCTCGCACAGAAAAATTTAAGTACTCGTTTCCCGCGTGCCATTCAAGAGTGGAACGGCACAGAGACAGCTTGAAGGTGGTTCATTGAATCCTCTGCCAGGCACTTTATTGTGAATAGCAGAGTAATCACGTAGATGTAGAAGTTGTACTAATGAACGGCATAAATGTAGTAAGCCAATGCAATATGGTTGCCCATATTCGACAATTCTCTGTATTGACATATCCTGTCAGAGTTAGGCTGCACCAAGAAGTAGTCCCTACAGGGTGATTCCGTGATGACGTCAACAAACGTCCAGAGATGCTGTAGAAGGGTAGGTATATCAATATGAGGTAAGGGATGCTAGTCTGGAAACGACCGAATCGAAAGCTCCCATCTTAGCATCACGCAACGCTCGAACTAAGGGTCCCAATTTCAGAACCGTTATCATAACTTACAGAATTCCGCCTGAATACCCTCAAACAATTTCCTCTGTCGATGGACCAGTAACGCCTCACGGAACTTGGTGATAGAGGGGTCTAAAATCCTAAGTCTACGGTACAGTAAAAATGGATTCCATCTACCTGCACAAGTTTCAGAAGCTGCTGCATTTAAAACAGTTGTTCAGAATGGAGTCTCCCAGCGTTGACTGTCATTATGGCACAAAGTTCTGTTGTACCCGTTGTTGTATCCCTGGTGTCGTTTAGAACAGAATTCTTGTCAGGAGATCTTCTTCATTTGCTACAGATTTCTCGTACGCAAGACTTTTCACTTGGCCCAACAAGAAGAAATCACGTGGAGTGAGATCAGATGAACGTGCTAGCGACGAATCAGGACCCACCGTGTCTGCCCAGTTTTCAGGTGTTCACGAATTCATGTGAGACAGGTTCGAAGTGTTTACGAAACCCTCCCACTTGAAACAGCCAGGTGAAGGCGTCTCTTTTGCTGTCTCAATATTTACTTTCGTATATTATTTTCTGCTTAAGAATATTAAATTGCTTTTTTTCCCTTCTCTTCCAAAATTGTACTTTATATTTCTTGCGTTTTTTTGTTTCGTTTTTCTTTTTTATTAACAATTTAATTACAAAAGACAAGAAAAGTACTGCAATCCTAAAAATTGTCTAGTTGAAACATACCCTTAGAAATATTTATAAACGACTATGCTGGTAAACTTCTACGTTATTTGATACAGAGTACACAATATTATTTTAGCACAACGCAATCTGACTTTCAATAATCCCTACAAAAGAATGGCTCTGCTAACAATAACCTATACCTTTCATGAATCACTTACCTCACAAAAATCTTCGTTACTCAAACTACTGTGCGCCAATACTGCCAGCTAAATAAAAGTTTCTAACTACTGAAGGCACTAACTACTGATAGGCACAGTTTGCAAATGAAAGATTTTGATGGAGAACAAACAATGTATTTACCTTAATAGTGTTCAAAAGTCATATTATATATTTGTTCATGACATCCAGTCTTACAAATTTCCTTTTTCTGACGGGCACAGGTCGAGATCGTCCGCTCTCAAAACTCTGCCATCTATCTCCGTACATCCACCACTGGCGGCTCACCTCAAACTGCACAACGCTACACGCTGTTCTCATCCAACTGTCCAACACTACAATAGCGAATATTCCAACAATGTCAACCAGCCACAGACTGCACACAGCACTGACAATTATTTTCATACAGAGCGCTACGTGGCGTTACCAACATAAAAACCTAAACAGCCTACTTACATAGTTTGTAGCTGAAAACTACCCACTAAAGTTATCAAGGTGTTGGATCAATCTGTAATGTTACTAAATAAATAAATAAAATAAATAATTGTTCAGTCCAAAATGAGATGGAGCTCCATAACATTTGTTGACGAATAACAAATGGAATATGTTCCAGAAACAGTACTGGTAGATGTATTCCACTGCCAGAGGTATCAGAACAATTTTCACGTATACCTCTCGACTTGGTCGTTTCCGGACTGACTGATGCATTTGCCTTTCCCCATCATACCTGAAAGTTTCTAACATCAGCACGGAACCACCCTGTGTCCAGTTTCCAAATGTCTTAGTGTGTTAAACCTTTTAAGGAAATTGGAAATTTGTTGTAAGGGCTTATGGGACCAAACTGCTGAGGTCATCGGTCCCTAAGCTTACGCACTACTTGTTGTTGTTGTTGTGGTCATCAGTCCTGAGACTGGTTTGATGCAGCTCTCCATGCTATTCTATCCTGTGGAAGCTTCTTCATCTCCCAGTATCTACTGCAACCTACATCCTTCTGAATCTGCTTAGTGTATTCATCTCTTGTTCTCCCTATACGATTTTTACCCTCCACACTGCCCTCCAATACTAATTTGGTGATCCCTTGATGCCTCAGAACATGTCCTACCAACCGATCCCTTCTTCTAGTCAAGTTGTGCCACAAACTTCTCTTCTCCCCAATCCTATTCAATACCTGCTCATTAGTTATATGATCTACCCATCTAATCTTCAGCATTCTTCTATAGCACCACATTCCGAAAGCTTCTATTCTCTTCTTGCCCAAACTAGTTATCGCCCTTGTTTCACCTCCATACATGGATACACTTCATACAAATACTTTCAGAAAGGACTTCCGGACACTTAAATCTATATTCGATGTTAACAAATTTCTCTTCTTCAGAAACGCTTTCCTTGCCATTGCCAGTGTACATTTTATATCCTCTCTACTTCGACCATCATCAGTTATTTTGCTCCTCAAATAACAAAACTCCTTTACCACTTTAAGTGTCTCATTTCTTAATCTGATTCCCTCAGCATCATCTGACTTAATGGAATGTACCATTATTTTCATTTTGCTTTTGTTCATGTTCATCTTATATCCTCCTTTCAAGACACTGTCCATTCCACTCAACTGCTCTTCTAAGTCCTTTGCTGTCTCTGACAGAATTACAATGTCATCGGGGAACCTCAAAGTTTTTATTTCTTCGCCATGGATTTTAATACCTACTCCAAATTTTTCTTTTGTTTCCTTCAATGCTTGCTCAATATACAGATTGAATAACATCGGGGAGAGGCTACAACCCTGTCTCACTCCCTTTCAAACCACTGTTTCTCTTTCATGTGCCTCGACTCTTGTAACTGCTATCTGGTTTCTGTACAAATTGTAAATAGCCTTTCGCTTCCTGTATTTTACCCCTGCCACCTTCAGAATTTTAAAGAGAGTATTCCAGTCAACATTGTCAAAAGCTTTCTCTAAGTCTACAAATGCTAGAAACGTAGGTTTGCCTTTCCTTAATCTAGCTTCTAAGGTAAATCGTAGGGTCAGTATTTCCTCACGTGTTCCTACATTTCTGCGGAATCCAACCTGGTCTTCCCCGAGGTCGGCTTCTACCAATTTTTCCATTCGTCTGTAAAGAATTCGCGTTAATATTTTGCATCAATGACTGATTAAACTGATTGTTTGGTAATTTTCACATCTGTCAACACCTGCTTTCTTTGGGATTGGAATTATTATATTCTTCTTGAAGTCTGAGGGTATTTCGCCTGTCTCATACATCTGTCATGGTAGAGTTTTGTCAGGACTGGCTCTCCCAAGGCCGTCAGTAGTTCTAATGGAATGTTGTCTACTCTGGAGGCCTTGTTTCGACTCAGGTCTTTCAGTGCTCTGTCAAACTCTTAACGCAGTGTCGTATCTCCCATTTCATCTTCATCTACATCCTCTTCCATTTTCACAATATTGTTCTCAAGTACATCACCATTGTAGAGACCCTCTATATACTCCTTCCACCTTTCTGCTTTCCCTTCTTTACTTAGAACTGGGTTTCCATCTGAGCTCTTGATATTCATACAAGTGGTTCTCTTTTCTCCAAAGGTCTCTTTAATTTTCCTGTAGGCAGTATCTATCTTACCCCTAGTGAGATAAGCCTCTACATCCTTACATTTGTCCTGTAGCCATCCCTGCATAGCCATTTTGCACTTCCTATCGATCTAATTTTTGAGACGTTTGTATTCCCTCTTGCTTGCTTCATTTACTGCGTTGTTATATTTTCTCCTTTCATCAATTAAATTCAATATTTCTTCTGTTACCCAAGGATTTCTACTAGCCCTAGTCTTTTTACCTACTTGATCCTCTGCTGCCTTCACTACTTCAACCCCCAAAGCTACCCATTCTTCTTCTATTGTATTTCTTTCCCCCATTCCTGTCAATTGCTCCCTTATGCTCTCCTTGAAACTCCGTACAACCTCTGGTTCTTTTAGTTTATCCAGGTCCCATCTCCTTAAATTTCCACCTTTTTGCAGTTTCTTCATTTTTAATCTACAGGTCATAACCAATAGAGTGTGGTCAGACTCCACATCTGCCCCTGGAAATGTCTTACAATTTAAAACCTGGTTCTTAAATCTCTGTCTTACCATTATATAATGTATCTGAAACCTGTCAGTATCTCCAGGTTTCTTCCATGTATACAACCTTCTTTTATGATACTTGAACCATTGTTAACTATGATTAAGTTGTGCTCTGTGCAAAATTTTTAAAGGCGGCTTTCTCTTTCATTTCTTAGCCCCAATCCATATTCACCTACTATGGTTCCTTCTCTCCCTTTTCCAACTACCGAATTCCAGTCACCCATGACTATTATATTTTCGTCTCCCTTCACTATCTTTATAATTTCTGTTATTTCATCATACATTTCTTCACTACTTAATGTAACTTAAACTAACTTACAGTAAGGACAACACACACACAGACACACACACACACACACACACACACACACACACACACACACAAACCCATACCTGAGGGAGGACTCTAACCTCCGACGGGGGAATATGTGTGGATCGTGACAAGGCGCTGTAGACCGCACGGCTACCCCACATGCCAAAATGTAAGATTACTCCTCTTAGTAAGTAGATTACGAGGGAAATTTAATTTTTTTAATTAGGTCAATAATTATATGAAATACTAGAAATGATATTTTTGTTGCTCATTAGTACTAGCTGAAGATGATTCTTTCGAGTCCTGTTAGTGAATAAAATTTGGTTCATCAATATTTGGCTACAAAGGGGAGAAGAACTGATGTCTTAGAGTTTCTCACACACAGACGTAGCGCCAATGTCCTGCGTTAAATACTGAACCATTCTACGGTGTGTCGTGGGCTGAGGACATGTGACGCTGTGTACAGGATGGATTTTGAGCCTGGAGTGCGTGTTAATTTCGAAACTTCCCTGGCAGTTAAAAGCTGTATCCGGACCGGGACTCAAAGGTGGGACCTTTGCCTTTGGTAGGCAAGTGCTCTATCGACTGACAAGGATACTACACGGCAATCGCATTTTTGTAATTTTTTGTGTTTATGGTATGTGAAGTCCAGAACTCAAACTGTGCCGTGCGTCGAAACCCTCTGCAAAGTGTTGGTATTTCTCGGCTTTGTGCCTCTCTAGTGGAGTAGCTCGTTGTGTAGAATCTCTTTGCTAGAGAGGCTTATGGTGCAAATGTGGTCCGGGAGGTGGTGTGCGCCGGACAGCGACGGCAGTCTTTTGAGTTATCAACGGCACAAGGTAGCAAGCGGGACCCTGTGCTTGGGGCAGTCCATGTCCGAGGGTCACTCCATAAGAAATGCACACCATTTTTTTTAGATCCATCTTTTATTCTACATGTTTGGAAGAATTACAGTGTGTAGATACATCCTTTACGAACAATATTTTCCTTTCTCCATATAATTTCCATCCCTCTCAACTGCCTTAAGCCATCTTGCAACCAGCGCTTGTATGCCCGCACCATAAAATTCTGGACCATCCTGTTGGAGCCACTGTTTGTCAGCGTGCACAAGGGAGCCATCATCTTCAAACCTTGTTCCACGAAGAGGGTCTTTCAGTTTCCCAGAGAGATGATAGTCACATGGAGCCAGGTCAGGACTGTAAGGCGGGTGTTTCAGTGTTGTCCATCCGAGTTTTGTGATCGCTTCCACGGTTTTTTGACTGTCGTGTGGTTGTGCATTGTCGTGTAACAGCGAAACATCCTGCTTTTGCCGATGTGGTCGAACACGACTCAGTCGAGCTTGAAGTTTTTTCAGAGTCGTCACATATGCATCAGAATTTATGGTGGTTCCACTTGGCACGATGTCCACAAACGAGATTACTTCGGAATCGAAAAACACCGTAGCTATAACTTTTCCAGCAGAAGGTGTGGTTTTGAATTTTTTTTTTCCTTGGGTGAATTTGCGTGATCCCAATCCATTGATTGCCTCTTCGTCTCTGGTGATTCATGATGCAGCGATGTTTCATCACCTGTCACAATTCTTCCAATAAATTCGTGACCACCATTCTCGTACTGTTCCAAAAGTTTGCTGCATACCGTTTTTCTAGTTTCTTTGTGAGCCACTGTCAACATCCTGCGAAACCATCTAGGACAAACCTTTTTTAACGCCAACACTTTCAGTATTCTGCAAACATTTCCTTCCCCTATCCCAACAAAGCGCGACAATTCGTTCACCGCCGGCCGTGGTGGCCGAGCAGTCCTAGGTGCTACAGTCTGGAACCGCGCAGCCGCTACGGTCGCAGGTTAGAATCCTGCCTTGGGCATGGATGTGTGTGATGTTCTTAGGTTAGCTAGGTTTACGTAGTTCTAGAGGACTGATGACCACAGAAGTTAAGTCCCATAGTGGTCAGAGCCATTTGAACCAATTCGTTCAGTGTGATGCGCCTGTCAGCAGTCACCAATTCGTTAACTCTCTGCACATTGTCTGGAGTGTGTGCAGTACGAGGCCTGCCGCTGCGAGGACAATCCTCAATATTGCCGTGCCCGCTTTCATCACGTAACCTGCTTGCCCACGGACTAACTGTACTGCGATCGACAGCAGCATCTCCGAGTTAAGTAATTACCATTTGTAATTTGTGTGTGTTATAATCAGGAATAACACAATAACCTCTTCAGCCTGGTTTATTAAATCACTTTTTAACAATTATGTTAGCCAAGCGTCTACCCAGGCTCACACTCAGAAGTAATGCATAATTAAAGTTTGGTTATACCAATGTCCAAATGTGCATGGTGGGGTGCGCGTCCCGTAATTATTCCCAAGTCCAGTGAAGCTCAGTCTCTCCAAGTGAAGTCGCAAGACTTCCGCCGAGCAGCCAGGTAACATCGAGTGGTGCGGTGAGTCACCCACAAGCAGCTGGAACACGGCGTACTGCACTTCCCCATGAGAACTGTCGTTTGCGGCGGCAGCCGGGTTTATATAAGGCTTGCTAGTTAATGGAGCCATCTGCTGGGGCCGCTGTTTTCCAAGGAAAACCAATCGCAATGTTTCCTGGCGGAGCCAATTGCTGTGTGCTGACAAACGCGCGCGCGCGAAGGCGGTCAGCGAAGGTAGCCGCGAGCCGCCCGGAGAAGTGCGGCCAGCGATATGTTTCTCGGCCACGTAAGGCAGCGTGCGTGTGAAGACGGCCAGCGATGGAAGCAGCGGGCCGCCCAGAGAAGTGCGGCCAGCGATGTACACTCCTGGAAATGGAAAAAAGAACACATTGACACCGGTGTGTCATACCCACCATACTTGCTCCGGACACTGCGAGAGGGCTGTCCAAGCAATGATCACACGCACGGCACAGCGGACACACCAGGAACCACGGTGTTGGCCGTCGAATGGCGCTAGCTGCGCAGCATTTGTGCACCGCCGCCGTCAGTGTCAGCCAGTTTGCCGTGGCATACGGAGCTCCATCGCAGTCTTTAACACTGGTAGCATGCCGCGACAGCGTGGACGTGAACCGTATGTGCAGTTGACGGACTTTGAGCGAGGGCGTATAGTGGGCATGCGGGAGGCCGGGTGGACGTACCGCCGAATTGCTCAACACGTGGGGCGTGAGGTCTCCACAGTACATCGATGTTGTCGCCAGTGGTCGGCGGAAGGAGCACGTGCCCGTCGACCTGGGACCGGACCGCAGCGACGCACAGATGCACGCCAAGACCGTAGGATCCTACGCAGTGCCGTAGGGGACCGCACCGCCACTTACCAGCAAATTAGGGACACTGCTGCTCCTGGGGTATTGGCGAGGACCATTCGCAACCGTCTCCATGAAGCTGGGCTACGGTCCCGCACACCGTTAGGCCGTCTTCCGCTCACGCCCCAACATCGTGCAGCCCGCCTCCAGTGATGTCGCGACAGGCGTGAATGGAGGGACGAATGGAGACGTGTCGTCTTCAGCGATGAGAGTCGCTTCTGCCTTGGTGCCAATGATGGTCGTATGCGTGTTTGGCGCCGTGCAGGTGAGCGCCACAATCAGGACTGCATACGACCGAGGCACACAGGGCCAACACCCGGCATCATGGTGTGGGGAGCGATCTCCTACACTGGCCGTACACCTCTGGTGATCGTCGAGGGGACACTGAATAGTGCACGGTACATCCAAACCGTCATCGAACCCATCGTTCTACCATTCCTAGACCGGCAAGGGAACTTGCTGTTCCAACAGGACAATGCACGTCCGCATGTATCCTGTGCCACCCAACGTGCTCTAGAAGGTGTAAGTCAACTACCCTGGCCAGCAAGATCTCCGGATCTGTCCCCCATTGAGCATGTTTGGGACTGGATGAAGCGTCGTCTTACGCGGTCTGCACGTCCAGCACGAACGCTGGTCCAACTGAGGCGCCAGGTGGAAATGGCATGGCGAGCCGTTCCACAGGACTACATCCAGCATCTCTACGATCGTCTCCATGGGAGAATAGCAGCCTGCATTGCTGCGAAAGGTGGATATACACTGTACTAGTGCCGACATTGTGTATGCTCTGTTGCCTGTGTCTATGTGCCTGTGGTTCTGTCAGTGTGATCATGTGATGTATCTGACCCCAGGAATGTGTCAATAAAGTTTCCCCTTCCTGGGACAATGAATTCACGGTGTTCTTATTTCAATTTCCAGGAGTGTATTTGGCGGCCGCGCACTGGAGCGTTGTCAAAGTCATGAAAAATTGTGAATGACTGTGACACCTAATCGAGAGTAACTGAATTTGGGGAAAATGACATTTGATTGTACTATATCACAAGTGATAAATTTTGCCTATGTTACAAAGACGTTTCTCAAGGGTACATCCTTATGCTCGGTTTACACTAGCAAGTTATTGCAGCAATTTACTTGCGCGCAGGAACTTGCCGCGCGATTTGCGAGTGTAAACATATCACCAAGTCAACTTGCAACTATAGCAATTTATTGCGGAAGTGACTTGCTGCACGTTTTCCGCTACCAGTGTGAACACCACGCATGAAGTGTCTGCAAGCAACTTGCAGCTTTTAGGATGTATTTCTATTTCCTGCAAGTAGGAAGCGCAATTTACAGAAAGTATGTCATCTGCATAACACTCATATTTTAACATTTTACTTAATGTGGTGACTTATTTTTATGCAAACATCTTACGTATTATATGCAAACAAATTTCAGAAATGGGGGAGAAACGGGAATGGATGAAGCAGGATACAGAACATTTTATTGAAGCCGTGGAGAGCTACCCCGAAATACGGAACGTGAATAACCGGGACGTTAAGAATAGAGTGAAGAAGATGAGCACATTAAATGAAATCTCGCCGATATTCGACACATCTGTGAAAGAAGTACAGAGAAAGTAGCATAACTTGAAGACACAACCCCTTTACCACCTCTATCCACTCGCTTGTTGATTTAGGAGTCTAGAAAAAGACGATGTGTATTTATTAGATGTTCTATTTAATTAGCTTGTCACTTTCCATTTTATGAGCATTAGAAAAAACATTTTTATAAGCATATCATTCTGCAAAATGCAGTTTATTTCAATAAAAATTTAATTTCATTGTTGTGTTTTCACATACCTTCAAACAATTTTCCCTTTTAAAGACGTCAAAAGTGGCTCTAGATATCGTGCTAACAGGAGTATGAAAGAAAGACATTAGGGACTTGAATGAGTCTCTTACAAAGAAAAGATTTCAAAATTCAAACTTTTTTTGGTTGTAGGTTTCACATAAATAAATGAAATGCCTATTTTATTCGTAGCTCACATGTAGCTATAAATCGTAGAGTGACTACCAAACGTTCCTTTGCTGAAATAGCAGTACGGAAGTTTGTGTCTCGTTTTGATACGACAGGCGCTATTAACGTCTACAAATACTCCAGATCATTTTAGCACGTTCTGCAAAAGTTTTCAAAAGTATCCATGCTCTCGATACTAAGGTCTTGCAAAAGGTTATTATAGGCACCATTATGCGATCTTCTTATTATCCACTCTCTAACCCAAATACTTCTCTTTTTCTTTTTCACGTTTTTCATTACAATTACAAGGGCTGCAGCATATATCAGCCGCCTACTGGTCATTTTATACTTCGGCTGACACTCATAGTGGTACTGAAAGCATATGTAAACAGTATCAGCAAGTTGTTGACGCAAGTTTATTGCCAAAGAACTTGCGCAAGAATCTTGCTTAATTCTTGCGCTGCTGTGTGAACACAACTGCAAGCGGCTCGCAGTAACTTGCAGCAATAACTTCTGCAAGCAACTTGCTAGTGTATACCCAGCTTTAGATCTATACGAGAAGCACTGTACATAGAAGAAATTTCCTGGCAGATTCAAACTGTGTGCCAGATCATGACTTGAACCTGTCCTCACAGCTTTACTTTCCCCAGTACCTCGCCTCCTACCTCCCAAACTTCACAGAAGTTCCCCTGCAATACTTATGGGACTGAATGATACAGGTTCTAAGTCATGCTTGGTTAGCTCAGGTGGTAGAGCACTTGCCCGCGAAAAACAACGGCCCTGAGTTCGACTCCCAATCTGGCACACAGTTTTAAAGTGTCACGAAGTTTCTTATTAGAGCACACTCAACTGCAGAGTGAAAAATTTATGCTGGAGCTCAATATACAGAGTGACAATTATTGAACTACATAAAAAAACGTAAATTAGTTACAAACTACGGCGTGCACACACTTCATTCAAAATGTAAACGTCACAACACATATTCGTATTTAGCTAATGACATGTTCGATATACTTGCCATCATTGGTGATGATGTGGCTCAGACGAACAGTGAAATTCTGAAGTGTCGGAACATCGATGCTGTCGACGACCACCTGAATGGCTGTTTTCAGGTCAGGAATATTTTTGGGGTTATTGCTGTACACCTTGTCGTTGAAATAGCCCCACAAAAGGAGTCGCATGTGTTCAATTCCGCAGAGTATGGCGGCCAATCGATGCCCATGCCAGTGGCCTCTCGCTACCCCAGAGCCAGAATGCGGTCCCCAAAGCGCTCCTCCAGGACATCAAAGACTCTCTTGCTTCGATGGGATCGAGCTCTGTCTTGTACGAGCCACATCTTGTTGAAATCAGGGTCACTTTGGATAATGGGCATGAAATCATCTTCCAAAACCTTCACATACCGTTCGGTAGTCACTGTGCAAACAGGGAATACCACACCGATTATTCCATGACTGGATTTTTCACACCACACAGTCACCCGTTCAGGGCGAAGGGACTTCTCGATCACAAAATGCAGATTCTCAGTCCCCTAAATGAGTCAATTTTGCTTATTGACGAACCCATTCAAATGAAAATTGGCTTTGTCACTAAACCAAACCTTATTTGAATCAATGTCCTGTTCATCATTTGTGTGGACAATAATGTTGGTGAAACACAACCGCTGTTCCATGGCCCTGGGGCTTAATGACTGATGGGTTTGAATTTTGTATGGGAAGAGATGCAGGTCTTCAAAATAACTTGCCGCAGTGTCTCCCGGTTGATTCCCACATGTTGAGCACCTCATCTGATCGATTTTCTGGAGCTGGTTTGAAACACAGAGTGTGTCTTCTCTATGTTTTCAGGCGTTTTCACCCTTTTTGGATGACCAACATTGCCAACACTGTCATCACGAACACTACATATTCTCTCAAACATGTGAATCAAATTCTTGGTTGTTAGGACATTTGGACTGCTTGTCTTCTGCTTGAACTCGGTCGCAAGCTTCCTTTGAGCCACAGTTGGGCTGTTGTTGCTCGCATAGTAGGACTTCACAAGCACTATACCCTCAGGTACGCTATACCATGACATTTTCAGGTGTAAATGGCCGACAACAACAAGGCTTGTGCCCCGCAGCCAACTGAGCAGTTTGAACATCCTAATGGAAACCGTTCAGAAGTTACGACGATTTTATTTCATATACACTCCTGGAAATGGAAAAAAGAACACATTGACACCGGTGTGTCAGACCCACCATACTTGCTCCGGACACTGCGAGAGGGCTGTACAAGCAATGATCACACGCACGGCACAGCGGACACACCAGGAACCGCGGTGTTGGCCGTCGAATGGCGCTAGCTGCGCAGCATTTGTGCACCGCCGCCGTCAGTGTCAGCCAGTTTGCCGTGGCATACGGAGCTCCATCGCAGTCTTTAACACTGGTAGCATGCCGCGACAGCGTGGACGTGAACCATATGTGCAGTTGACGGACTTTGAGCGAGGGCGTATAGTGGGCATGCGGGAGGCCGGGTGGACATACCGCCGAATTGCTCAACACGTGGGACGTCAGGTCTCCACAGTACATCGATGTTGTCGCCAGTGGTCGGCGGAAGGTGCACGTGCCCGTCGACCTGGGACCGGACCGCAGCGACGCACAGATGCACGCCAAGACCGTAGGATCCTACGCAGTGCCGTAGGGGACCGCACCGCCACTTCCCAGCAAATTAGGGACACTGTTGCTCCTGGGGTATCGGCGAGGACCATTCGCAACCGTCTCCATGAAGCTGGGCTACGGTCCCGCACACCGTTAGGCCGTCTTCCGCTCACGCCCCAACATCGTGCAGCCGGCCTCCAGTGGTGTCGCGACAGGCGTGAATGGAGGGACGAATGGAGACGTGTCGTCTTCAGCGATGAGAGTCGCTTCTGCCTTGGTGCCAATGATGGTCGTATGCGTGTTTGGCGCCCTGCAGGTAAGCGCCACAATCAGGACTGCATAAGACCGAGGCACACAGGGCCAACACCCGGCATCATGGTGTGGGGAGCGATCTCCTACACTGGCCGTACACCTCTGGTGATCGTCGGGGGGACACTGAATAGTGCACGGTACATCCAAACCGTCATCGAACCCATCGTTCTACCATTCCTAGACCGGCAAGGGAACTTGCTGTTCCAACAGGACAATGCACGTCCGCATGTATCCCGTGCCACCCAACGTGCTCTAGAAGGTGTAAGTCAACTACCCTGGCCAGCAAGATCTCCGGATCTGTCCCCCATTGAGCATGTTTGGGACTGGATGAAGCTTCGTCTCACGCGGTCTGCACGTCCAGCACGAACGCTGGTCCAACTGAGGCGCCAGGTGGAAATGGCATGGCAAGCCGTTCCACAGGACTACATCCAGCATCTCTACGATCGTCTCCATGGGAGAATAGCAGCCTGCATTGCTGCGAAAGGTGGATATACACTGTACTAGTGCCGACATTGTGCATGCTCTGTTGCCTGTGTCTATGTGCCTGTGGTTCTGTCAGTGTAATCATGTGATGTATCTGACCCCAGGAATGTGTCAATAAAGTTTCCCCTTCCTGGGACAATGAATTCACGGTGTTCTTATTTCAATTTCCAGGAGTGTAGTTCAACAATTGTCACCCTGTAAGCACAATGAAGGCCAACATATTATAGAGATGATGATGTCTTGTTGTGACTGGACATTATTTTTTAGTCAAACAATAAAGGCAAAGTAATCATTGAAGCCTCCAGTGCCCTGCCATTTTCACTACAGTACACTAACTTGATCAGTCGATGACAAATGGTTACTGAAGATATTTGAAGACTTTTTATCAGCACAGGAGTTAGTCTTACACCTGCCAAAGATAGATACTGATCTACAGAAACAGAGTTTAATAGAGAACGTTGAATATTTCATAAATGGATACATATGTTAAAGACTTCTTGGTTAAACGTCCAGTTCTTTTTTATGTGGTTGAGACAACAATATTATTTCTAACTATGGCTCTAATTCGTTACAGATAAGATAATAGCAGAACTGAGATCGTTAATTATGTTTCATCTGACAATGTGCTACATAAGATGTAATTTCTTTATCAAATTGAGGTTCACTGGTAACATAACTAAGTGAGATTTTTAGGTGAAGTAGTGAAGTAGTTAACAATAACAGAGGAAAAATAGGAGTCAGGCAAAGACCTTTTGCTAGATAAAGTACAAAAAAGTATGAGTACGAATCACTTCATATGTTAAAGAAACCAGCTGAGTGAGTCTGTAAAAGATGTACCTCAAACTTCCTTACTTTTTCTTTGCACACTTAATTTTTGCCATAGCATAACTCAACCATGTAGAGTATATGGGTCTAACACTATACTCAAATGCAGGATACATCGACAATTTGAAGAAATGCCCTTGAAACTAAATGATACCGATGTGTATTACTGGCCAGGAACGATCTACAGGTAGAAGATTTCTAATGATTATTCAAGTCAGTGAGATGTATAGATCTATTTAGTTACATAATGCTTCACAGTCCCCAAGCACTGACAGAAATCTAGAAAATCACGAAAGTATATAGATGTGTTTCTCATAACTTCACCAAACAAAACATGATCCATCACAAATGTTACAGTACCGCCCAAGACCGGACCCCAATGCCATTTTCAAGGTACGAGCTGCAGCCAGCAACGCAACATTTTACCATACTGACAGTTTCCTCAACACCGGCCTAGTTTCTTGGACAATGACAGGCCTTCAGGAAGTTTTGATGGCAGTGAACTATGCAGTGGTACATGCCTTTCGCATTTACAGGCGTGCTGTATATATATACCCATGGGCCAACTTAGCAGTCCATCGGCATGGCCCGGCAGTAGATTGGTGCCTGCCATGTTGTCACTCCCTGTCATGGGGTCGTTGACACTCTCCTGAAGCAGCTATCATCAATGCAACAGGGTAATGAACTAAGACTGCTAGTCGGTGGCCTTCACTGTCTGGCCAACAGCCCATCACCACTGTCACCATTTGACCACCCATAGGATCTGAGGTGTGAATGGTGGGCCTTCCTGAGACACTGGGACTTGTTGATGCAATTCTCCAGACTCCAGCAGCCAGTTCAGGATCTGACCCTGGGCAACATCGCGTTTGCACCTCGTAAGTTGAACTGCACAAGAATGTTGAGTCAGGAGATGAATGCAGATGTATTTCCATCCTATGCAAATTACAAGTATTGTGCAAAAATCCGTTAAAGGCTAACATTTGACCCATTACAGATCCACTTTCAGAGATATGCCCCCCAGAATCTCAGACATCAATTGCATTAGAGGGAGACCTGCTTTGTGACATTCTTATACAGGTTGGTATCAAAAAGGATATCGCAAACTTACACAGCTGAAAGTACACGTTAACTGAAGCATAAATGTCAAATAAACGTGGGCTCTAAAACGCATACCTTAAGACCTATGAGATATTCTTGATTTTCAATATTATGAAACAAATCTCTTCTACTGCAAGCTCTTTGCTTTCCATATTTTGGGAAGTGGTAGTATGGATCAAAACAAGAAAAAAATGTCCAGTAAACATGTGCTCTAAAATGCATACCTTAAAAGTTATGAGAACTTGTTCATTAGAAGAGTTGTATTCCAAAGTACCGAAGATGGTTAAAAAAATGGCTCTGAGCGCTATGGGACTTAAGTGCTGTGGTCATCAGTCCCCTAGAACTTAGAACTATTTAAACCTAACTAACCTAAGGACATCACACACATCCATGCCCGAGGCAGGATTCGACCCTGCGACCGTAGCAGTTGCGCGCTTCCAGACTGTAGCCCCTAGAACCGCTCGGCACCGAAGATGAAAGGGTGCTCATAGATGTTAAGGTATGCATTTTAGAGCACATGTTTACTGGACACTTTTTCTTTTTTTCGTTCATACTACCACTTCCCAAAATATGGAAAGCAAAGAGCTTGCAGTAGAAGAGATTTGTTTCACAATATTGAAAATCAAGAATATTTCATAACTCTTAAGGTATACATTTTAGAGCCCATGTTTACTTGACATATGTGCTTCTATTATCGTTTCAGCTGTGTAAGTTTGAGCCATCCTTTTTGATACACCCTGTGTACACTATAGATCCAAGATGACTACATTCCAGTTATGTAACCTTTGCATGACTCCTGGTCACATATTGGACATTTGCTTGAAGGACGCAATCCAGTCGTAAACAGGTAGCCCAATTGCATATCTGGCGACAGTGCATGCTGACCATTGTTAGTACCACTGGGCCGCAGCCTTAGCCTTCGTAACTCAATGCCTCTACCCCCTAAATCACTGTGAACATCTGCAACATTTGACTGTATTCTTTATCTTATATCTCCTGGTGGCTTTACCACCAATATTTCAGTTTCATAAATTTAATTATAACAAGTCATATCAATACCGATGCGTTTTTGAGAGATCCTCGATGTAATGGTGTTCTGAAACAGCTTTTATTCATAGAGCATAAGTTATAATACAAAACCCACCAAATATGAACTTCAACAACGCAATCCAATTTGGTATTCCCAAAATCCTTCAGCCAGTGTACATCTCTGAAAGGAATAGATCCACAGTACTTCTTGTAACACATACGTAAATGAAAACATGCGATTTTGCGATATCAGTGAAATATCGGTTTCTGATTATCTTTTGTTCCACACAAACGGACTCCAGGAATCAGCTGTTTGGGTTTCTGATTTATAACCAATTCACACTAGATATGAATGAAATGGAACAGACTGTCAGGTGATGTCTCTGTCACTGAGTGTTCAAGCTTTCTGATTATCTTTTGTTCCACACAAACGGACTCCAGGAATCAGCTGTTTGGGTTTCTGATTTATAACCAATTCACACTAGATATGAATGAAATGGAACAGACTGTCAGGTGATGTCTCTATCACTGAGTGTTCAAGCTAGATAGAATATCAAGACCCTGTCAGTTCCCTTAGCCTAGTACTGAACAATGAAAGTGAGGTTAAAATATATAACATCTTCTACCATTTTTATTCATTTCGAATTTATCATTAGTGAATAATTTAAGCAAAGCTACAGCTTTTGCAGTTTATAAAAATTCAACATATTTCATTTAAAAAAATTAAGAAATATGTTTCTTAAATTTCTAAATATGCCATGTCTATAAGACAATGAATATCTGGCTTTTGCTATCATCTGATTGTATTTACACTGATCAGCCAGATCATTATGACCACCTACCTAATAAGCAGTATGACCAACTTTGGCATGGATAATAGTGGCAATGCGTCATGGCATGGAGACAATGAGTCCCTGTTAGGTTGCTGGAGGGAGTTGGCACCACATCTGCCTACATGTCACCTATTCTCATAAATTCTGGGGAGGGAGCGATGAGATCTGATGCCACATTGAATCGCACCCCAGATGAGTTTGATCGGGTTCAGATCTGGTGAGTTGGAGGACTAGCAGATTGATTGGAACTCACCACTATGTTCCTCTAAACACTCCATTACACTCCTAGCGTTGTGACATGGCGCATTATCTTGTTGAAAAATGCCACTGCCTTCGAGAAATATTATCATCATGAAGGGGTTTATGTGGTCTACAACAAGTATATGATACTTCTTGAACATCACAAGCTACACTGGACACGTGGATGCCCACGTCAATGTTCCCCAGGGCATAATGGAGCCGCCACCAGCTTGTCTCCATCCTGCAGTACAGGTCTCCTGGAAGACAACATATTCACACCCTCCCACAGGCATGATGAAGAAGGTATTGGGATTCATCAGACCATGCAGTGCCCTGCCACTGCGCCAACATCCAGTGCTGACGGTCGTGTGCCCATTTTCCGTTTGTAGAATAACAAATGGTCTGTAGGCTGTTATCTCAAATATATGGCCTTTTTGGAAACCCATATAAACTGGAATATGCAGTTGCCGATGTCGTGGTGTTGACATTAGCAGGTGCATTGGTCGTCACCTGCAGAAGCCCATCATTAAGGGTGTTCTGCACACTGTGTATTCAGATACACTTGTTCTGTCACAGTTAGCCACCTGTCCTGTTTTACCAGTTTGCCCAACCTATGACATCTGCAAAGAGAGGTGGCTGCTGAACCCCGCAGCGTCTGGACATGGTTTCGCCAATGTTGAAGACACTCACCACAGCATCGCTCGAACGCCTGACAATTTGTGTAGTTTCGAAAATGCATGTGCTGAGCCTCCGGGCCTTCACAATCGGCACTCGGTCAAGTTTGCGCACTTTTCCCATCCTATAACAGACAGCGCGCTCACTAATACTACATGTACCTTGCATATGTCTGACTAGCAGTCATTCCTCGCCAGGTGACTCTGCTATCGCCTGGACGAGTTTATATCGATAGTAGGTCTGTGGTCATAATGTTCTGACTGATCAGTGAATGAAGAAGTGGACCTGTTATTGATACACAACAGTTTTCCATTTACTAAAAAAATGCGTTCCATGAAAAATTACATACATGAACTGTTGGTTATTGTTGTGGTTGGCAGGAGAGCCAACCGTGTTAGTAAAAGAGGCCGAAATGCACGCGTTTAGCTCACGCAGGCTGGCGTGAGGTCTGGAACATGACAAGGGAATTAGAATTGAGAAAAACGGACGTAGCTGGTGGAATACTTAACTTTAATCCATTCATGGAGAACGTCGCTCTTTATGGTACATGATTCACAATATCAATAGTACGGATACTGGCGCCTTGCTAGGTCGTAGCAAATAACGTAGCTGAAGGCTATGCTAACTATCGTCTCGGAAAATGAGAGCGTAGAAGTTAGTGAACCATCGCTAGCAAAGTCGGCTGTACAACTGGGGCAAGTGCTAGGAAGTCTCTCTAGACCTGCCGTGTGGCGGCGCTCGGTCTGCAATCACTGATAGTGGCGACACGCGGGTCCGACGTATACTACCGGACCGCGGCCGATTTAAAGGCTACCACCTAGCAAGTGTGATGTCTGGCGGTGACACCACAGTTATTATCTGAAATTCATGGCATTTTTGGTAACTCATATAAAGCGAAATCTTGCCTCAAGATTCATTCACAGAAATATGCACAACTACTATCATATTGTACACAAATTTAGAAAGATAGGAAGTTTTAGCGAATGCACCACTGTCTAAGAAAAATATTTGGAAAATGTGAATCACATCATTTGTAGCTGAGAATTCGGGAAAACCTTACTGAAAAGGAAGTGGCACTGCAAATTTTGGTAGTCTCAAGAAGTTGTTGTAAATCTTGGTTCGCTATAAAGATAACAATTGTGACACTAGAAGTCACTATACAAGATCAGACTTAAGTACTAGAAAAGATAAAGTTAGTTAATAGTCAAAGAAAACTTCATAAGGGAGATTCTTGATTAGTTTTGTAGCTGCTGAGAAGTGAAGCAACATTTGAAAACGTTGGCATTTACTTGTTAGCGAAAATCAATACATGCAGACACCTGAAACAATGAGATCGCTCGGGTTTTCTCGGCTCAATTAATAGTGTGCTTCCAGGACCGCTACAAAATTTTTGTTCCTATATTATGCATAAAATGTATTTTTCTCCCAACAGAGTTGACTTTTTCGCTTAAAAACGCTTTTTCAATAGAAATAGTCTCAGCAACTTACTTTATTTTTGCACAGGATGTAGGCATCAGAGCCATTCAGTTACTGTAAAATCGTATTGCGCCTTCAGATATCTGGCCCCTCTTGTGGAAGAACACTCAATGTAAAAAATGTCCATGTCGTTATGGAACATATGCAATGTTTCACGAAAACAAAGCAAGATAGTAAAATAGAGATTAAATAGACGTTAAAGCACAAAATCCGCTACCGACCATGAGTCAGTGTGGCAAAAAATCAGATGATGTTTTTCGTTAGCAGAAGACGATCGTTCCCCTAACGACGTCAAGTCAAAGTTTTCTTCCTGAGACACCTTAACCTTGACGTCGTGTTATGCTGTGATCCGTTCCGTTCACAGCTTGTGTGAAAACCGCTATTTGAAATGCTATGCTGAATGTTTGACATTCCTTCCCGGGTGTTATTTTCAGTCAAGTGTTAATGGACCGTAAATCAGTACAGTGGCATTTTTACTCAAATAAATATTGGAGGTAGCCGATTTCATGTTCGCTCTAATATTTCTCCTTATCCTTTATGGTACCGCACAGAATGTTACTCCTTGCAGATTACCCGGAAATTATTAAAAACGAGATGTAACCTGAGAACATAAGAGCGTTTTGAAAATGCTGTGCGTCTAAAAGTGAGTGAAAATCGATTGTGGAAGAAAAAAATCCGGGAGCCAGAACCGCATTTTTCAAAATCGATATTGCAGTGTTTACATGGCATCCAGAAGATGTATTGGAAAATCTGTGTACGAAATCCAATTTTGGAAGCCTCATGTAAATGTATTGCTGGAGAAAACATTTTTACGTTGAGTGTTTTGGTGTTAATCGATGATCTGGGAAGATTAAGGACGTAGCAAAGTTAAAACAATTTTTAAACATTATATAATATCTCAGTTTTCAGGCCGCGTCAGATCGGAGTTGAAACTCGAGCTTTCGAAAAATTACTACTTTTGTTTTTCAGAAGGTTTTAAGGTTTTGCACAAAGTAGCCGCCGCGGAAAAACTTCGATATCGTAACATTTACTGTTTACGGACTTTGAGTGACCCGGGTTTTGAGTGCTTGCACATGCAACCAATTTAAATTTGTAGTTTTTGTAACTAATAGCTGTAATACACGTTAACTAAGAATACTGCCCTGTTTTGTTTAAGTGGTTTCATAGATATTTTCAGAAACAATCACCTTTCCACAAAGTTTACACGCAATAAAGCAACTACCCGCTGAAGATAGCGCAATGAGTGTAGGAAAAATAAATGAATGCCTGAAGGCGGGATTGCTATAACAACTTTCCTTTGCGACTCCAGAAATGTAAAGAGGTTAGATATAATGTGCTAGAAAGTGATTGCTACGACTATACTGAAACTCTGTTTTTCCTTTACACTCATTTAATTGAAGAACTGTAACACGCTGAGTTGTAATGTCAGCCTATTCTTAGGCGAAGACTATTCGTGTATCGTACAGACATAAAATTAGAGAGACGATAGTGGCACAAGATGTGCCGGTATGGAGGATTCGAACGCATCGTACGAAATGCTGGATCTAGGCAGTCGCCTGTTATTTTGACGTCTGCTCGCTACGGTGATGGGGAGGGGCGGCTCTGCAGATAAAGGTCAGGCACAATCCAGCGAGAGCTCACTGTGTCGTAGAACTTCTGGAGTGAGTGAGTAGGTCTGTCAAACGAAATGGCATCACCAAAAGTCAAGAATGAGAAAATTGGGATCGTGGGAAGGTATGTACAATATTTGTTTGTAGAATTATACATTGTCGACGCCTTCCAAGATGTTGTAGAAAACACCATTCTAATAGCTAAGAAGTGTCAAGTCCGTACTGTGACATAACGTGTAGTCACACACAGTGTGTTAAAAATTACTTTCAGCTCTGAGTTTTAACCTCACCGAAGTTCCCACTAGAGAAAATTGAATGTATATATCAACATAACCCCATGAACATCGCTTTTCTTATTTTACATCTTTCAAAATAATTTACATTTCAGTTTTTTTTATTTTACATATATAGCTGTAAATGAAATTAAGCTTATCTGTGTAAGATTTGATAGTGTTTACTGTTTTTGGTCTGTTGTCATTGCGCGCAGAAAGTTCCTGCCATCAGACGTTCCTTATTTCCTCAAAATTTCTCAACACTTTCTCTGAAATATCGCCAGTAATTTTCTCAAAGGTACTGTTTCGTACTGTGCCATTGCACATTTGCATTTACTGTGTGTTTGTGCTATGTGGAACAAATGATACTTGTGTAGCAAAAGGAAACAATTGAGGCAGTTGCAAATCATGTTGTTGTTGTTTTTAAAATCCCCCCCCCCCCCCTCTCTCTCTCTCTCTCTCTCTCTCTCTCTCTCTCTCTCTCTCTCTCTCCACACACACATCAGATGTGTGGAAAAATTCCCCTTTATGAGAAATGCATTCTTTGCTTCAGCCGATCTGCGTTTTATATCCTCTCTACTTCAACCAGCAGTATTTGCTACCCCCAGTAGCAAAGCTCATCTACCGCTGTTGGTGCCTCGTTTCCACATCACATTGTCAGTGTCACCCGATTTAATTCAACTACATTCAATTTCCCTAGTTTTGCTTTTGTTGATATTCATCTTACATCTTTCTCTCAAGACACTGTCCATTCTGTTCAGCTGCTTTTCCAAGTCCTTTTAGTGTCTCTGACAGCATTAGAATGTCATCATCCATCTGCAAACTTCAGGTCTTCTTCCTGAACTTTAATTCCCATTCCAAATTTCTCTTTCTGTTTATTTCACAGCTTATTCAATGTACAAATTGAATAACATCGGGGATAGACTACAACATTGACATCCTTCTCAACTGCTGCTTTTATTTCGTGCCCTTTGAGTTTTCTAACTGTGTTTGGTTTCTGTGCAGGTTGTAAATAACCTTCTGATATTCCTATATTTTATCCCTGCTACCTTCAGAATTTTAAATAGGATATTTTGGTCAACACTCAAAACCTTTCTTGAAGTGCACAAATGTTGTAAACATAGGGTTAGGCTACCTATATGTTAAGAGAAATCATACAGTCAGTATTGCCCGCATATTCCTACATTCCTCCCGACCCAAACTGATTTCCCCAAGACCAGCTTTTATAAGTTTTTCCATCATTATGGAAATAACTTGTCGTTTTTGCAAACCATGGCTTATTAAACTTATAGGACAATAATATTCAAAGCTTTCAGCATCTGATTTCTTTGGAACTGGAATTATTACTCTTTGTTGTTGTTTGTATAACAACAAAACTTGAATACCAGTATCTGTTTCATGGACCTGCACTGTAATAAATGGTTGATGTTGCACTTCAGTTTGTAGTGTACTAATGAAATTGTTTGACTCCCCTTTTACCATCCATTTACATAGACCTTATTTGACACAGTTCTACGGAGTGATGAGCTTAACACACTGGAGTGGATTGCACCCCAACAACAACAACAACAATTGTTATAACAAATAATCTATTGAATATATATTCGTGGTGGTGGTGGTGGTGGTCTTCAGTCCAGAGACTGGTTTGATGCAGCTCTCCATGCTACTCTATCCTGTGCAAGCAGCTCCACCTCCAAATAACTAGTGCAACCTACATCCTTCTGAACATACTTAATTTAGTCATCTCTTGGTCTCCCTCTACGATTTTTACCCTCCACGCCTCCCTCCAAAACTAAATTCACAATCCCTTGATGCCTCAGAACGTGTCCTACCAACTGATACCTTCTTCTAGTCAATATGTGCCACAAATACCTCTTCTCCCTATTCTGTTCAGCACTTCCTCATTAGTTATGTTATCTACTCATCTAATATTCAGCATTCTTCTGTAGCACCACAGTTCAGAAGCTTCTATTCTATTGTCCACACTGTTTATCATCCATGTTTTACTACCGTACATGGCTACACTCCATACTAGACTTTCTGACACTTAAATCTATACTCAATGTTAACATATTTTTCTTCTTCGGAAATGCTGTTTGTGCCATAGCCAGCCTACATTTTATATCCTCTCTACTTCCACCATCATCAGTTATTTTGCTCCCCAAATAGCAAAAGTCATTTACTACTTTAAGCGTCTCATTTCATAATCTAATTCTTTTGCTGATGTTCATCTCATATCCTCCTATCAAGAGACTGTCCATACCGTTCAGTTGCTCTTGCACATCCTTTGCTGTCTCTGACAGAATTACAATGTCATCGGCGAACCTCAAGGTTTTTATTTCTTCTACATGGATTTTAATTCCTACTCCAAATTTTTCTTGTGTTTCCTTTACTGCTTACTTAATATACAGATTGAATAACATTGGGGATGGACCACAACCCTGTCTCACTCCCATCGCAATCACTGCATGCCCCTCGGCTCTTATAACTACCACCTGGTTTCTGTACAGATTGTAAATAGTCTTTCGCTCCCTGTATTTTACACCCGCCACCTTCAGAATTTGAAAGAGAGTATTCCAGTCAACATTGTCCAAAGCTTTTTCTAAGTCTAGTAATGTAGGTTTGCCTTTCCTTAACCTGTCTTCAAAGATAAGTATTAGGGTTACGGTAGTATTGCCTTGTGTGTTCAACATGCTATGGGAGCCTTCCTTTTCACATTGTATATGAATAACAGACTAGATAATGTTCAGAATTCCATGAGGCTTTTCAGTGATGATCCTGTTGTATAAAAGAGAAGTCAGTGCTAGAAAATCGTAGCAAAAGCCAGGAAGATCGGCAGAGGATCTTTGCATGGTGCAGGCAGTGGCAATTGAACCTCAACATAAACAAACATAACGAATTGTATTGCTTATACATAGACAGAATGAGCTGTTATTGTATGACTGCGCAATAACTGCAGAACAATCCCTGGTAGCAGTTTCTTTCATTTGTGTACAAACTGATTTGAAAGTTTAACAATGTTACAAGATTAAGCGCAAGTAAGGCAGATACCATACTTAGATTCATTGGAAGTATCCTCTAGAAACTTACTGATCAACAAAGGAGGTAGAGTTTACAGAATGCACGTTTGACAAATCCTTGAATATTGCTTGTTAGTCTGGGATCTGTATCTGATAGGACTGATAGAGGAAATATAGAAGATACAAAGAAAAGGAGCTCATTTTATTACAGGTTCATTTAATAAGAGCAAAAGAGTCACAGAGATGCTCAGCTGCCTCCAGCAGCAGGCTCTGCAAGAGAGGTGTTCTGCATTATGGAATACTCCACTGTTAAAATTCCAAGAGCATACATTCCTAGAAGAGTCAACCACTGTATTGCTTCCTCCTGTGTGTACCTCATGCAGATAAAATTGGAGAGATTTGAGCCTATACAGAGGCTTACAAGCAATCTTTCCTCCTAGAACCAGTCGGAACTGGAATAGGAAAAGCGCGAAGTGACACGGGTACACATAATACTCTCCGGCACACACCATAAGGTGGTTTGTGAAGTTTAGATGTTGAAAATATTTTGTCCAACTCTCAATTTATGACTATGTTGAAGTGCTGCATTTGTTTCTCCTTATAAAATGCCTGACATGTAATGTTGACTGATAAACAAAACCAGTATTGTTAATTTGCCAATTTAATCACCGTGTGGTTTTTCTTCCTTCCCCCTCAGTGGTTTGATTGGCCGTAGCTGGGCAATGCTGTTCGCTGCTGCTGGGTATGAGGTTCATCTTTATGACATCTTGCCAGAGCAGGTCAGCTCAGCTCTGGACGACATTAAAAAACAACTGAAAACATTGGAAAAAGAAAAACTTCTACGTGGAAAACTGTCTGCAGACCAACAGATGTCTCTTATAAAGGGTATGTTACTTTTCTTGAAACCCTTAAAGGACACAGGGTACTTTCTCGGCTCAATATTATGTTAAAAAAAAAACACTTGTTTCTTTGAGGCACTGTTTATAATGTATATGTGTTACAGATTTTGTGTTGGTATCAGGTAATGCAGCACACTTTCTAAATAAATTAGAAGTATTTTGAATATTTCTGAACCTGCTTAGGGTTATTAATAAAAGTTACAAGGAAATAGATGCAATTTATTTCCAAACTATTTAATTCAGTTTTATACATTTGAAGGAGACAAAGACTAAATTTTTACCAGATATGCATGACATGATGGCTGAGGAACTAGACCTATTTATTTCCACCTATTATGTGTATTACAAGCATATAAAATATCACATCTTATATTTTAATTTTTATAAATTTTTTCCTAATAAAAACGTTATTTTTTTTCTACAATTTAGAAGATTCTGCAATAAAGCTTAGGTCTACTACATAAGTATGGACTATTGCAAGTTACAGAAAAAAATAGACCAATGCTTTATAAACTTTAGGAAATATTTGTACCTGAATTCTGAAAAATACAGCTTGCGGGAAAATTCCTCCCACCATGAACCATGGACCTTGCCATTGGTGGGGAGGCTT
Source organism: Schistocerca gregaria (assembly GCF_023897955.1). Taxonomy (NCBI): domain Eukaryota; kingdom Metazoa; phylum Arthropoda; class Insecta; order Orthoptera; family Acrididae; genus Schistocerca; species Schistocerca gregaria. The sequence continues at coordinate 1,090,255,846 of NC_064920.1, read as the reverse complement.
GCGTGCCTCAGCGATACAGATGGCCGTACCGTAGGTGCAACCACAACGGAGGGGTATCTGTTGAGAGGCCAGACAAACGTGTGGTTCCTGAAGAGGGTCAGCAGCCTTTTCAGTAGTTACAGGGGCAACAGTCTGGATGATTGACTGATCTGGCCCTGCAACACTAACCAAAACGGCCTTGCTGTTGTGGTACTGCGAACGGCTGAAAGCAAGGGGAAACTACAGCCGTAATTTTTCCCGAGGGCATGCAGCTTTACTGTATGATTAAGTGATGATGGCATCCTCTTGGGTAAAATATTCCGGAGGTAAAATAGTCCCCCATTCGGATCTCCAGGCGGGGACTACTCAAGAGGACGTCATTATCAACAGAAAGAAAACTGGTGTTCTACGGATCGGAGCATGGAATGTCAGATCCCCTAATTGGGAAGATACGTTAGAAAATTTAAAAAGGGAAATGGATAGGTTAAAGTTAGATATAGTGGGAATTAGTGAAGTTCGGTGGCAGAACGAACAAGACTCTTGGTGAAGTGAATACAGGGTTATAAATACAAAATCAAATAGGGGTAATGCAAGAGTAGGTTTAATAATTAATAAAAAAATAGGAGTGCGGGTAAGCTACTACAAACAGCATAGTGAACACATTATTGTGGCTGTAAAATACTACTGGACTTTTTTTTATTTTTGTAGGCACATCAAACTTGTCAGAAGCCGTTAAGGGAGCAAAATTGGTACAGGAAAATGTACCAGAAAGACTGGATTTGAAATGTAAGGTGTATCAGGAGTTGGACAAAGTGGTGGATTCTAATACAATCCTCTCAAGTTCTACAAGTACATTCTTGCCTTCACTGTTCAGTAAGGACCTAAAACACAGGAGTCAAATTATTGTCTCACATCCAGTAAGTACAAAAATATTTGTATTTTTATTATAGTCTTACGGTAGAAATACAAGAGAAGGTCAAGCACAGATAAGGAGAGAGTAACTAATCTTAATGCAGCCACGTAAAGTGATACAGGCTCTCTGCTGTTCCTAATCTATGAAAACAACTTAGGTGACGATCTGAACAGCCCTTTTATGGATGACACTGTTGTTTACCATGTAGTAAAGGCATTGGAAGATCTAAACAAATTGCAAAATGTTGCAGATGGTGTATCTTCATGGTGCAAAAAGTGGCAGTTTACCCTAAACAATAACAGGTCCTCCAGATGAGTACTAAAACAACATGTGATATTTTAGTTACACAATAAATCGTGTAAATTTAAAGGTTGCCAATTCAGATCAGTTCAGTACTTAGTGGTTACAAATATGAATAACTTAAATTGGAAGCATCACATAGAAAATGTGGTGAAGGTGAACCAAAGACTGTGCTTTACTGCAGAACACTTGAACCGTACAACAGATGTAATAAAGCAAATTGTTACGCTATGATTGCCTGTCCTGGGGATCCTTACTGGATGAGATTAGCAGAGGACATCAGAAAAGTTTGTTTTGTATTATTGTGAAGTAGGGGAAAGTGTGTCTTGGATTAGAGAGGCACGTCGGGGTGGCAATCATTAGAAAAAAGGTATTTTTTGTTGCTGTGAGATCTCTTTACAAAATTTCAATCGCCAACTTTCTGCACTGAATGTGCAAATATTTTATTGATTCCCAGCTACATAGGAAGAAATGACTATTGTAATAAAATAAATCAGATCTCGCATGGAAAGATTTAGATATTCATTTCTCCCAGGTGCTTTTTGAGAGAGGAATGGTCGAGTAGTAGTCCAAAAGTTGTTCTCCGAACCATCTGCCCAAGAATTTGAGTGGGAATTTCTGATTAGTCTTGTAGATGTATATAGAAATTGGAAATTTGTGGTAAGGTCTTACGGGACCAAACTGCTGAGGTCATCGGTCCCTAAGCCCACACACTACTTAATCTAACTTAACCTAAACTTACGCTATGGACAAAAAAAAAACAAACACACACGCGCGCGCGCTCCAGGGAGGACTCGAACCTCCAACAGGCACGGACCGTGACAAGGCGCCTCAGACTGTGTGGTTAGATGTATATAGAAAATAAGCAGAAATTTGTTCCTCAAAGTGATGTTCCAAGTCTACAAATGTCATGCTTCTTTTCTTATCAGAACATGTTCAAACATGCAGTGCTGCCGAGAGTTGGTGTCGGTGGATGTGACAGTGTTGGCCAGAAGAATAGTAACCAGTTCTGGAGAACAATTGTCCTTGTGGACTGCCACTGGTTTAGTGATTTGAGGAAATGTCTCCAGTGCTTAGAGAAGGCTGTTCAGTGCCCTACCATGTAAAGGTGCTTCAGAGTTTCAGCATAAAACAGAAAATTTGAGAACACTTCCGTTCAGGGTTGACTTCCTTAACCAATTGTTGAAGAGAATGTAGTCGAAATGCAGAAAGATTTCTGTGAATCACACTACTAAATAACATCAGTCCCACAGCCTTTGTGTGTCTGCATATTATATCATTCTTCAAGATCATATTAAAGACAGAATGGTTTTTATTTCCTGTGTTGTATCACAAGTTTCGTCTGACAATCCCGCTCGTTACAGTGCAAGAAATTGTGCAACAGATTTTGGTTATTGTTTGGATACTGTTATGTGTGATGAAATCTGAGATGTGGTTACAACATGTGGGAAATTTAAAACAAGAAATGAGGATGTAAGTTGAGGACATTAGTGGTGCCAAGGGGTTGGAAGGAAAACTATAAGAACATGCTGGACATGGGAAAGAAATTATTAAATTTGTTAGGAACAGAGTTAAAGAAAAACTCAGAAGTGTGAGTACTAGAAAGTTCAGTGAAGACAGTGGAGTGTAAGAGATGAGTCTTAAAAAATGTTGGCAGGTTCTTACAAACTTTTATATTGTATTCTCCTGGTTATGGTATTATGTTTCACACAACAATACTTAGAATTCTGAGAGTGATTTTGTGAGTGTATGGTAGTGAAATGAACTTACTGGGTAGCAAAATTTCTTATTAATTAGTAGTAATAAAGCGGAGTTATAAATTTCCTAGTTGTAAAATAAGAATTATTGAACATGAAATTAAAAATAGAGCGGGTTTTACAAATGTATAGCACATGGAAAACTAGTGTGTTCCATGATTAATGTTTAATTAGTTGCCAGCTTAAAATCTTATAGTGCCCCTTGTTTATAAAAATCATCACGAGTTGTACATTATGTTTGAAATAGTTTCTTTACAAACAGAGACATTGCTAAGTGTTTTGCCACCCTAGGACAGAACTGAAAAATAACTCCCCTTCTTTTTTTACTACCATTGGTCTCCCCGATATCCATACCCATTTTCACCACCAGCAACATCCAATGGCACAACAATGCAAATCTATTGTTATACTTTTAATAATTAAACTAAAGTTACCAGACATTTTAATTTCCTGGGGACAGTCCTCAGTTTTTATGCTCAGTCCATAGTTTCTTTAAAATAGTTTCTGCAATTATGTCCGACTGATTAAAAAGTCGTGACAGTGTCTTCTTTTATTGTTTGCTTACATCTCAAAGTTTAAGGAAATGCCAGCTAATTTTTTTGAGGAAAGACAATGTAGTTCGTTTCTCATGCTGCAAGTCTCAGAGACAGACTTAACTGACACCAACTCATTTTTACATATGATTATGATGAAATGCATTTACCTTTTACTCCTTTTAGATATGTTGAAAGAGAAGTGCAAAACCTAGCTTGTGAATATGTGATTGATTATCCACAGGAAATAGTAAAACTAAAAACATCAACAGAACCAATAAATAGAACTGACACTTGACAAATGATCTGCAGAGACAAAAACAAAAAGGACTGAGGGAGCTGTGGGATCAGGTTGCAACCTGATTGCAAGCCAAGCGCATGTGCCTTGCTGCAATGCTGGACAGAGATGAATTGAGATTATCTTTGTTTTCATTTCGGACTCGGTAGCAGTTGCTTTAGTTCTGGGCTAGGTAGAGGCAATGTGTTTACTTTTGTCAAAGTTACTAAATACTTGTTATGTAATTGTTGTGTATGCTTTTGAAAACAGTTTGATGTTTTAGTTTTTTCTACTTTTTCATTTTTTCTCGTGGTTTGCTCAATTTTTTCGCTCGTTGATTTGAAATTAATTTTCCCTACCCATGGGCCGCCCTTAAAATTTTACCGCCCTATTTGTACCTGATGATAGCAACAGCCCTGTTTATGAAATTGTTGATATGACCACCATATATAAAGACTATCACAGGTGGCAATTAATGGAAATTTTAAAATTGTGGGATCTTGTTAGGACACAAAAAGCAATTTAGAAAAAGACTCCATAAAAACCAAGTACACTAGTGTTCAGAAAAAACGCACCACCTTAAATGAATAGAGATAGGACGTTCATATTCAGAGGATATATATATATATATATATATATATATATATATATATATATATATATATATATATATATATATATAGCGCCGGCAGACAGACACATGAACAAAACACACAAACACACACACAGAATTACGGGCTTTCGCAACTGGCAGTTGCTTCGTCAGGAAAGAGGGAAGGAGAGGGAAAAATGAAAGGATGTGGGTTTTAAGGGAGAGGGTAAGGAGTCATTCCAATCCCGAGAGCGGAAAGACTTCCCTTAGGGGAAAAAAAGGACAGGTGTACACTCGCGCACACACACACACACATATCCATCTGCACATACACAGACATATATGTCTGCTTGTGTCTGTGTATGTGCGGATGGATATGTGTGTGTGTGTGTGTGTGTGTGTGCGAGTGTACACCTGTCCTTTTTTTCCCCTAAGGGAAGTCTTTCCGCTTTCGGGATTGGAATGACTCCTTACCCTCTCCCTTAAAACCCACATCCTTTCATTTTTCCCTCTCCTTCCCTCTTTCCTGATGAAGCCACTGCCAGTTGCGAAAGCTCGTAATTGTGTGTGTATGTTTTGTTCATGTGCCTGTCTGCCGGCGCTTTCCCGCTTGGTAAGTCTTGGAATCTTTGTTTTTAATATATTTTTCCCATGTGGAAGTTTCTTTCTATTTTATATATATATATATATATATATATATATCACAGTAGATGTGTGACCTAAGTGAATGACATATTGTGACCTGTAACCATACCCTTTCTACACAACATCCCAGACGCCGTTTTTCAGCAACACAATGTATGACTACATGTTGCTGCATGAACACGTGCCTTCTTGGTGTCACAGGATGTCAGTCTTTTGCCCTAGCCCGCTAGATCACCAGACCCAGACATGTCACCAATCAAAAATGTGTGGGCTATAGTGAAACAACGGGTGCAGTGCTGTGACCCAATGCCAACCACCACAAGTGAAATTCGAAACCAGCTGAATGCAGCATGGATGGCCATACCGCAGGACACCATTTGCACCTTATAAGCGCCGATGGCATTGTGCACGGAACAAGTTACCACACCCCATGGCGGACCCTGTGCCTACTAGGCAACAGGGCACCTGGTGAACTAAGGTGACTGATATCTAATCATCTCTGCAGAACATAATAACACACAAGACCCATGAAGATGAACATCCTATCTCTTGTTGTTAAAAGTACTGTTTTTTCTAAAGATGAATGTATATTTGATTATGGAAATTCAATCAGCATACAAAATAGTACATAGTTATCTTTATACAAATTAAAAAGACCCATCATATTTATTGAAGGCAACTGTTAACTGTCACTAGAATTTGTTTTATTAATATTATCATTTAACTTTTCATGCAATACAAGAAACACAGTTAGATAATATTTGCATTTCCCGAAAAAACTATAATGTGATGTAGAAGTGCAATATTTGTTTAGTAGAATTTACTACTTTTTGGAAGCATGCAGAAATTGGTAGATCTTCACTAATTTCTTGGATCCTTTCTCTCCTAAATTATTTCATAATTATGATCCAACAAGTCCATAGATGGAGAAGATCCCCCAATGGATGCAGTACAGATAGGGCAAGAAATGAGGCACTAGTAAAGTAGTTGTAGTGTCTTAAATAAATTAAACACAGGAATTTAAATTGAACTATTTGTCAGTACAAGCAAAATCCTAAAAAATAATAAAAATCCATTAAAAACCAATTTTACCCACTTGTTTATTTATTTATTTTTTTTAATACCCAGGCGTTTCTCAATTGTGGTATTTATGCCATAAGTGTTTCTGTTGGTTAGCATTTCTCAATTGCATTCATGGAGTGTTCAACAAAATATGATGGACTCATGTTAAGATTTCTGATTATTTATTTATATTCTACCTTAGTGTGAAAAGGACAGATTTCTGTTGTCAACTACTTGTCTATTTCCATACCTTAGTGTTAAATATGATAAAACATTTTTGCAGTTCAAAAAAATTTTCCCTTGAACATCGAGAACAATCTTTTCTCTGCTGTCACAGCTATATGGTATTTCAATTTTTAAATTTTGTTCTTCTTACAGGTGAACCCCCCATATTATGTTCCTTTGGTTGAAATAGTACCAGCTCCCTGGACTGATCCAGCAATTATTCCTCGTACAAGGGCTATCATGGAAGAAATTGGCCAAGCTCCAGTTTGCCTTACAAAGGAAATTCCAGGCTTTGCACTGAATAGAATCCAGTAAGTACCCTCCTCCTATTCCTGCACACACACACACACACACACACACACACACACACACACACACACACACACACACACACACACACACAGAGAGAGAGAGAGAGAGAGAGAGAGAGAGAGAGAGAGAGAGAGAGGGGGGGGGGGGGGGGGGAGTGCAGTATTATGTTGTTGTTAAGGCTTTCACATAAAACACCCAAATAAATGGACAGTAGCTGCACATTTATATAAAAGTAAACCTACTGTGTACCCAATTGAGAATGGCTGTAAAGTAATGAACATTAAAGGTGTAGATTGGACAATCTAAAAAACCTCAAATTTTTTGTATCTAAATTTGTACAGGCAGATTAGAAGCTTTCTTTCTTTTTTTTAAGAAAAAAAAGAAAGAAAGAAAAGAAAAAGGCAATGCAATTATCAAGACCCATGAAGATTTGGATTTAAGAACCCTACGTGCTGTAACATCTTGTTTCATGTTTAAAGTTTGTAAGTTTGTTTCCTACCTTTTCCTTCTAATATGAAATTGTTACCGTTGTTGTAAAACCAACTACTTAAAACAAACCTCTCTTACTTCTGTTCTTCTAAGGCTTTTGTCATTAGTTGTACTTGTAAGAAAATTTTAAATTCTTCGATGGATACCTTGTTTTGTAATGTGACACAACTGTGGAGTGTAACTGCTTGGAATGTCTTTAGAAGTAGACAGCCCTTGAGACAAATGTTTTCATATGTCAGTTTGTTATGAATGCATGTATGTGGTAAATATGAAACAATTAACAGGAAATAAGTCATAGACAAATAGTAGCTTGCCATTATTCAGGTATTTGGTTTACATTAAGGATCAGTTATCTTTCCCAAAGCCTAAATTAAACTTGTGAACCCTAGATGGTTGGTTGGTTGATACGGGAAGGGGACCAAACAGGGAGGTCATTGATCTCATCGGATTAGTGAAGGATGGGGAAGAAAGTCAGCTGCGCCCTTTCAAAGAAACCATTCTGGCATTTGCCTGAAGCAATTAAGGAATCCTAGCAAAAACCTAAATCAGGATGGCCGGACATTTTGCCTCAAGCAATTAAGGAATCCTAGCAAAAACCTAAATCAGGATGGCCGGACATAGGTTTGAAACAGCCATTCTCCTGAAGGTGAATCCAGTGTGTTAACTACTGCACAACCTCGCTCAGTGTGAACCATGAAGCTAGAGTTAAATGCAGGGTGATTCACGAAGGTATGCAAATATTGTAATATGTTATTCTACTAGTAAAACTAAAGAAAAAAGGTCATATAAATGTAGGTCTTAGTTACGGAGCTATGGCTAATAAAAGATTTTTGCCTGAAATTTAGAAACTTCGCTAATATGAAGCCATTGCAAAACTATAAGAGGTTAAAGTAAAGCACAATTTCCATTTATTTTGTTATTGATCTGGTGAATCTAATAAAACATGTCCCAGCCGTAGCATTACCATCACATTTGTCACAAATAAACACCATATCGGCATATTCCTGTGTTGTAAATTTGAAAGGCATCTCTATTTCATAAATAATCTACATACCACAACAGTTACTATATGGTTTCACTTAAATACACTGTTGTTATTATGTTCTTTCACTGAACAATACAGAAAACTAACTCGTTTCAAGGTTAGAAAATGAGTGGAAAAACTCACTAACGATTGCCAACAATGACATAAATGTTTCTACATTCTTAATGGACAGTAAACAAATTTACTTGTATAATACTCTTTGCTTCTTGGGATGTTCTAGAAAGCTACTGCAGATACATGTCTGGGACGTGTTATATTAGATTCACCAGACCAATAACAACAAAATAAATGGAAATCATGCTTTATTTTAACCTCATACAGATTTGTGATGGCTTCATATTAGCAAAGTTACTAAATTCCAGGTAAAATCTTTTGTTAGCCTTAACTCCATAAATAAACATTTGTGGACCTTATTTTATATGAACTTTTTTTTAGTTTTACTTGTGGAATAACATATTAAAATACTTGCATATCTTCGTGAATCACCTTGTATATAAGAGGTCAGTCAAAAAAGATTGAAATGCAGGCAGTTGATTGGCATATTAATAAAATACAGATCTCCATTGTTTCTGTCTGCCACAGGAATCCAAAATGGTTTTCTTAACTAGATCAGTTCTCTGCAAACCACTTGGCAGTGTACTTTCCATTGTACCAGCTATTAGGGCATCATCCCATTTCACTGGAGTGACCATTTAAGGCGTATTCTAGAAACTTTCTAATTACACTTTCATGGGATAATTAGCATCTATCTTCAAGCGACTGCCAGTTCAGGTCTTTTGCCTGCTCTGCGAGACACTCCCATCGATGAAACAAATCTGTGACCATTTGTGCTGCACTTCTCTGCATATTTTCAGGGTGCCTGGGTAGTCCTATTTGGTACTGGTCCCACGCACTTGAGTACTATTCTAGGGTAGTATTGGTCATGCGAGCATTTTCTAATCTATCTCATTTGTAGACAGATTGGATACCCATAATACTCCAGCTATGAGGTACAGCCTGCAGCCTGCTTTTCCTATGATTGAGCTTGTATGAATGTTACATTTTGTATCCCTACAAATTGTTACATACAGGTATCTTCATGACTTCACTGATTACAACTGTGTCTCATTTATATTGCAGTCATAGGATAGTACCCTTTCTTTCTTTCTTTAAGTGCACAACTTCACATTTCTTAACATTTAATGCACATTGCCCATCTTTACACCATTTTGAAACCTTATCAAGATCTGACTGAATATTTGTAGAGTTTTTTTTCTTTTTTTCCAGCTGGATGCTTTATTATAAATAGAGCTGCATTACCTGTGTAAGATCTGGGGTTAATGTAAACATTGTCTGCAAGGTCAATGTTCAACACAAGCAGTCATGGTCCCAACACACTTCCCTCGTACACCCAAAGTTTGTTCATCCCTTTGGATGACTCTCCATCCAATATAACATTCTGTGTCCTGTCTACTATGAAATTATCGGTTGATTCCCAAATTTTGCTTGATACCTCATACAATCATACTTTTGATAATAAGTGTGTGTTACTGATAAGTGATAGGCCTCAGACACAGCCAAGTGATTTGGCTCATATTTGGCAGGTCACTTGTTTACAACCTAAAATGAAAGACTCCTGGATATTTTTACTCGACACCCCTCAGGCTTTTAGAAACCAAATCTAAACCTCATAAAATGCTATCAGGTCAGGACTGATTGTATCGATAGATAATTTAAAATTGAGCATTTTAATCGTCATATGTGGAGTCCACAGATGCATATTTTCCCAGGAATTGAGGGAAGAAACTGTTAAGACTGCCACGTATGTATGTATGTAAGACTTAACCACTCATATGCTGTTCCGTTTATACCATAGGATTGTAATTTCTGAAACATAATGTTATGGTTCACACAGTCAAATGCTTTGGATAACTCATAGACAATTCGTAGACACATTTTACTTTTTAATGTGGGCAGTGAAATTTTATATTGCTGTCTCAGTGGAACAGCAATTTTGAAATCTGATCTGAGATTTACTAAGCATCCCATTACTGCTGAGATGTCTAACCATACTGGAGTACATTACTTTCTTGACAATTTTTGAAAATGCTATAAGCAAGGATACTGGTCAATGATTGACATCTGTGGTTTCCTGTTCTTTGTTGAGAGCCTTGACAACGGCATATTTTAACCTGTCCGGGAAAATACCTTGAGTTAATGATCGATTACATATGTGACTCAGAATATCAGCTGTAACTGCTCCACATTGTTTTAATATCTTGTTAGAGATGTCATCTCCTCCGACAAACCATTTATTTTTCAAAGACTTCATGATTTTCCTTGTTTCACAAGAGGTTCTAAGGTGAAAATTAATCTGACTAGGATTTCTCAAAACTGACTTTTCCATGTACTGCTTGGCTTTTTCTTTTGAACTATTCTTACCAATTTTTTCACCTACACTAAATAATTAAGAAATGGTTTCAAATACATTAGCTACTTGTGTACTGTTGGTTAAGATGGTATCTTTCTCTTTAATAGTAATACTACCAACCCTAGTGTTACTATTCCTGTCTCCCTTCTTACAACATTCCGTATTGATTTGATTTTATTGCCGAGTTGTTAATTTCAACACTAATGTACATATTTCTTTATTTTCTGACAACTTCTCTCAGTATGTTACAATAATTTTTAAAGTGTAAAATTACTTCCGAGCCTTTTCTAATTACTGCTGTCTCGTAGTTTTTCTTTTCTTTCTGAAGAAACTTTAATACCTGTAGAACTCAAGGTTTCTTTGAAAAGTGTTTGGTGTTACTTTTAGTAATTTTTTTTGGGGCAACAATGTTCAAAAAGGGATATAAATTTATCAAGAAATATTTTGCATTTATCATTATATACATATCCACAATTAACATTTCTTAAACTTTCTCTGAAGTATTCTATAGTAACCGGGTTGAGCAACCTTACACTTTTACTTAATGATTTCTGAACAGTACACCCTACTAGGTTTAGTAAGTTAATAAATTGTGCATCATGATCTGATAATCCATTTATCCCAGGGATAGCGTATGTTAGTTTTACATCCTCTTGCCATGCAAATACATTATCTGCTAGAGAGCTGCTGTCTTGAGCTATTCATGTAGGGAACTTAATCACTGATTCTTAGTTATGTCATTAATAGCACTTCTAATTCACTTTTCCTATCAGAATTGAATTGTCTGCATTGAAATCACCACAGATTACCAACTTCTTCTTCTTGTCTGGCAGACAGCATAATAAGGAAAGTGAAATTAAAGAAATGTGAAACACAAATTTGCACCTGTCGGCTACATCATGTAAAGTAGTCAGTGTTGTACTTCCACAACCCACTTTTCAGCCAGTGTAGCAATGCAGTACGTTGACACTGAGGACTACAAATAGAGAAAAAATAAAGAAAGCAGGGAATGTCGCTATAAGTGTCACTTTACAAATTTTGACATTAGGAAAAACAGTTGTAACTTTTACTGAGAAATAATTGCTCGACGTGAAAAGCTAGAGAACACTGATTTCTGTGCTGAATAAAATTCAAAACTTGCAGTTTAATGTTGAATCTATCTGTTAGGTGGATGTCTTCCTCTTCTTTTCATAAAACTATATGATACGTGTTTAAAATTGTATTACTTTTCTGCAGGTACTGCATATTGAATGAAGTTCTTCGCTTGGTTGCTGATGGAGTTTTAAATGTTAGTGACATTGATAAGGTGATGTCAGAGGGTCTAGGAATGCGTTATGCTTTCTTGGGTCCTCTGGAAACTGCTCATTTAAATGCCGAAGGTATGTATTCAGTTTATCGTTATATGCTTACAACATGCTAGTTAGCAATACACATCAGTAAACCCCTGATTATTTAAAGATTTGAACTGTGGTGTATAAAACAGCTTCAAATATCGAATTTCTTTACAAATGACTTAATATGTTAAATATTTGCCTTTAAGCATGTAATTGAGAAAAGGTTTACGAAAGATTTGAAATTATGCTTAATATCTGTTGGAAGTTGCTGAGTTATCTCATTTGGAAAGACTGGATGAATACAGTGTGGGTAATTTCCACTCCATTTTAAGGAAGAGCTAGTTTTTCACACATCTAAATGTATGACGTATCTCCTGAACTATGTGGCATCCAATGATATAATTTTGTAGGTACATTCAGTGATGTATGCAGGTACCGTTTGCGAAGTGTGTTATGAAAAGAGTTAGTGAAGAAATAACAAATTAAAACAGAAGTAGTAAATTAAAAGGTCATGCCTGATGCTAAAGTTTGACTGCATGAATAGTGAAAATATTAAGTATTCAGAATGAGATTTTCACTCTGCAGTGGAGTGTGCGCTGATATGAAACTTCCTGGCAGATTAAAATTGTGTGCCCGACCGAGACTCGAACTCGGGACCTTTGCCTTTCGCGGGCAAGTGCTCTACCAGCTGAGCTACCGAAGCACGACTCACGCCCGGTACTCACAGCTTTACTTCTGCCAGTATCCGTCTCCTACCTTCCAAAAGGCAAAGGTCCCGAGTTCTAGTCTCGGTCGGGCACACAGTTTTAATCTGCCAGGAAGTTTCATATCAGCGCACACTCCGCTGCAGAGTGAAAATCTCATTCTGAAAACATCCCCCAGGCTGTGGCTAAGCCATGTCTCTGCAGTATCCTTTCTTTCAGGAGTGCTAGTTCTGCAAGGTTCACAGGAGAGCTTCTGTAAAGTTTGGAAGGTAGGAGACGGATACTGGCAGAAGTAAAGCTGTGAGTACCGGGCGTGAGTCGTGCTTCGGTAGCTCAGTTGGTAGAGCACTTGCCTGCGAAAGGCAAAGGTCCCGAGTTCGAGTCTCGGCCGGGCACACAGTTTTAATCTGCCAGGTAGTTTCATATTAAGTATTACTTTTTCCTTTAATAATTTTGTTGAAGGTATCAGTGAGGGAAGTTGCGTAAAGGTTGGAAATTTATGTCTAAAGCTTATTGGAAGTCACTAAGTTCTCTCATTCTCAAATACTGAATATGTAAAATCCATGTATTTGGATGCCATAAGCTACATTGTCTCAAGACAAATACACAGTTTCTACCTGTAATACTTGTCTTATTGTGCTAAAATTTTAATATAAGGTTATTCCTCTTAATGCGTAGATTATAACAGCATTTAAAGTTTTTAAAAGTCAGTCAATAACTACGGGAAATATTGAAAATTGAATTTTTGTTGCCGGTACACTGCAACTGGTACCAGATTCCGGGATAACGTTTTAGTAATACAGGTGCTGAGAAAGGCAAGTTTGCTTATTTAGCTGTTATGAAAATTGTTTTCAGGTGATTCTTTTGTATGCCGTTATACAAATGTTGTTTGTTTCTGAAGTGTTATTGATAATCTCCTCTCCAATTATTATTTATTGTCATATTCATTTGAATGAAGATAAGATTCTTGCATCCTTAACAGCTAAGAATGATTTATTTTATTTTCATTTGGATGCTAAGCAAGTTACTTGTAGATGAAGTTTGTTTTTCATAACTGAGCTCAAGTTGATCAGTGATTTTTAAATATTACTACTTGTTATCATTAGGACTGAAAATAATGAAGCCATCATGTAGTTGTCAGTAATAATAATAATAAAATAATAATAATAATTTTAATTTGCAAAATAAAGTAAATGCTGTCCAGGGAACAGCTAGTAATTGGAAATCACAATGTTGATGCTCTGAAAGGCACAGTGATTACATCTTCTGTGCAGTAAAGAGGCAACAGTAATAAACAAAGCCAATAGAAAGTGAGGAGAATAAATGCAGGTGTTATCATAGGTACTTTGATAAAAGAGACGGGTGTGATTCAAATAAATTTGTATCTAAATAATTCAAAAACATTTATTCACAAGTAAAGGAATTATTCGTCAATGTGAATACAGATAATGGAGTACCAGCACTCACTTATAACCAGTGTTTGTTCCCATAGCACAGTGCCGTTTCCCTGTGATTCATAATTTATTAATGTTGTATACAGAAATGTTTCTTGGTGGCTGAGATCTGGTGGTGTGATCCCCATTTAGGATAAAAAGTGTCCCACCTTCCACATCCATTACTTCCTTCACGTCCTGGCAATGCTGAGTTGCACCGTTGTCCACAGTCCATGTTAAACTGTAGGTTGCCTGCCCCAACCCCACCTCCTCCGGTAACTGTCTGGATAAACCAGTTCTGAGATCAGAGGCAGGCAAGGGTGTACTACCTCCAGTAGGGGCCTAGTAAAACACTGCAGTATTCATACTGGTCTTTGTGGCAGATGTAACATTAAAATGCTTCATAAACAAATAACCTTGGATGTTACACTACTGATGGGCCCATGTAACTGACTTCTCCTCTACCACCCAATCCCCCCTGCCCCCTCCCATTTCACCACATGCAGTAGCATTCCTAATAATAGATGTGAACCCTATTGATACAATTATCTCACATTTGTGCTACTACAAAATGAATTAACAAAGTATGGATTTGGTGGTTGGTAATAGTCAACATCAACAGACTTTAAGTATAAGACATTAAGAGGCTTAGAGAAAGGAAGGTCAGTCAAACAGTTCACTGTCACCACCTAATATAGCAGCAAAGTTTTTCAGGTTCCGTACTGAAGATTTGAAGGAAAAATATGTTGTGACTTTGTATTGGAGTTTCTCACCCCTTCAAATCAAAGTAAGAGTTAATTCAATGTTGAGCAGTCTGAACCACTTAAAACTAAAATGACTCTACACAAGTGGTAGAACCTATGAGTATTGTGCCACTGCCGTACTCACAAATTATAAAAATTGCTGACCATGATGTAGGAAGACTTACAACAAAGATCAGGATATCACAGCTGCAGAAATTTTGAATAAATAAAGTGATGACTCTAATAATGAAGAAGTCGCAGAATTTATTTTGTTTTATTTTGAATTAGATTTGGGAAGTGAAACTGACATAGAACCGCCAATTATTAGGCAAAAACTGGAATAGAATTGATGATTTCTTGATTTCTCAGGTTTTTTTTCCGGAATAGATCATAGTTTGCAGGTCTAAAATCATTGTGAAATAAAGGCATTTTTAGATGCTGTAACACATTGCTACCCTTTTTAACATATGCAGAATGTATTTTTTCATGTGCAGCACTGCCAATCCTTCCAAAGTAAAAAAGAAGAAATGATCTTGGGGGGGAGGGAGGTTGTTCTCAAAATTTGTATAACAGCACCTAAAAGGATATTTATCATGTATAAAACTAAGTATCTGAGCAATAAATGTTTTTGAACTTAACCTTTTTTGTATTGCCTTCTATTCAAAAATGTCTAATGTTTTGATTGATGTAAATGGATATTGGTTTGATCAGATATTTTTGTCATTCAAGACTAAGTAATAATTTTTATCTGTATTGTTTGAATACATTCTGCCCAGCTCTGTTTCTTAATATATTCTGAGAGTTATAAGTGAGTAGCAACTATCCTTTACATAAGATTGCTAAGGTAATAAGATGTGATAGTGTTCCTCGATGCCCCAACTATGTTGGAGATTATATTTTTGGGCAGTGTTTTGACAAAGTGATTCAGTCATCTTTAAGTGCTGTAAGTGAAGGTCTTATGTACTGGTATGCTTACTGTTTGCATTCAATAGGAACAGTGAAGAATTGTTGCCAAAGTGTAACTACAGTGAAACCTCTATATTACGTATTTCAAGGGACCACAAATTCTGAACAATGTATAGAGGAAAACACTATAAAGAGGAAGGCTTCCCAATAATAATTATAGGGTATTACTGAAGATCAGGATACCACTAATCAGCTTTGACAAATGGTGCCATAGATGACGTTTTAAATTTTCACAATATATGATATTCATTGCAAATGATCAATGTATCATGTGATTCATTTTTTTTAATTAAAACATGGGGCTCGGTAGGTGGATGGGTGAAAGTAAATGGATCAGTTTGTACAGTAAAAAGTTACAACAGATTCTTAAGATTGACATCATTCTCCAAAGATGACAGGTGGTATCCCATTCTTCAGTTGATCCAATTATAGAATATGAGCCAAATTTTGTTTATATTTACTGAACATATTACATAAAAACACAGTAAATGGGACAGATTAAAAAAATTACTTCAATAATTAAATTATGAAATGGAACTTAAATTTGCGCAAAACTCTAGGAACCTAAGCAATCTGAAAATAACATACTTATGATATTTTTAAATATTCAAACAGGCTTGCTTGTTTTCTGTTTCTCCTAGACTCTATGGCAATCATTTCTTGCTCCAAATGAGCAAGTTGAACTACTGTTCTGTCCTCAAGTCAATGGGCCATCATGTACCTTCTGAATGTTTCAAAGGCTTCAGCTGCCTTAGTAGATGAGAGCACAGGATCATCTTCCTTGCCACTGTCACTTTCACTATTACTCTCCAAGCTTCTCTCTGCAGTCAGCTCCTCAATACTTTGTACTCCTGTGGTTGCCACGTTGTCATCCACAGCCAAAAAGTCCTCAAAAGTGACAGAATGACTACCTATTAATTGGTGGAACTCTTGCAAATCACTTGCAACTTCTTCCACAGGAGCTGCCATCTCATTTTCACAGAATCCCGCTTTTGTGAAACAGTTTTTAGTAGTTTCAGCACTTACTTCCCTCCACGAGTACATAATTAAATTTATTGCCTGTAAAATGTTCAGTTTCAGTTGTGATCTTTGCTGGCTTCCCTGTTTTCTTTGGTCCATCAAATTCAAGGCCTTTTTCATAAGGGCTGTCCTATATTAAACCTTAAGGGTGTGTATTATGCCCAAGTCCAAACGTTGCAGACGGCTGGTGCAGTTGGGTGGCAGGAAAATTACTTTTAGCATTTCTCGGAAAGGGTACGTCTGGTGGATGTGCCGCACATCTATCCACAAACAGCAGCACTTGTCTTGCAGCACTCCCCATTTTGGCGTCAAATTCTCTTAGAAAACGTAAAAATATTTCACTCGTCATCCATGCCTTGGCATTGTTTGTACACTCCTGGAAATGGAAAAAAGAACACATTACCCACCATACTTGCTCCGGACACTGCGAGAGGGCTGTACAAGCAATGATCACACGCACGGCACAGCGGACACACCAGGAACCGTGGTGTTGGCCGTCGAATGGCGCTAGCTGCGCAGCATTTGTGCACCGCCGCCGTCAGTGTCAGCCAGTTTGCCGTGGCATACGGAGCTCCATCGCAGTCTTTAACACTGGTAGCATGCCGCGACAGCGTGGACGTGAACCATATGTGCAGTTGACGGACTTTGAGCGAGGGCGTATAGTGGGCATGCGGGAGGCCGGGTGGATGTACCGCCGAATTGCTCAACACGTGGGGCGTGAGGTCTCCACAGTACATCGATGTTGTCGCCAGTGGTCGGCGGAAGGTGCACGTGCCCGTCGACCTGGGACCGGACCGCAGTGGCGCACGGATGCACGCCAAGACCGTAGGATCCTACGCAGTGCCGTAGGGGACCGCACCGCCACTTCCCAGCAAATTAGGGACACTGTTGCTCCTGGGGTATCGGCGAGGATATTCGTAACCGTCTCCATGAAGCTGGGCTACGGTCCCACACACCGTTAGGCCATCTTCCGCTCACGCCCCAACATCGTGCAGCCCACCTCCAGTGGTGTCGCGACAGGCATGAATGGAGGGACGAATGGAGACGTGTCGTCTTCAGCGATGAGTCGCTTCTGCCTTGGTGCCAATGATGGTCGTATGCGTGTTTGGCGCCGTGCAGGTGAGCGCCACAATCAGGACTGCATACGACCGAGGCACACAGGGCCAACACCCGGCATCATGGTGTGGGGAGCGATCTCCTACACTGGCCGTACACCTCTGGTGATTGTCGAGGGGACACTGAATAGTGCACGGTACATCCAAACCGTCATCGAACCCATCGTTCTACCATTCCTAGACCGGCAAGGGAACTTGCTGTTCCAACAGGACAATGCACGTCCGCATGTATCCCGTGCCACCCAACGTGCTGTAGAAGGTGTAAGTCAACTACCCTGGCCAGCAAGATCTCCGGATCTGTCCCCCATTGAGCATGTTTGGGACTGGATGAAGCTTCGTCTCACGCGGTCTGCACGTCCAGGACGAACGCTGGTCCAACTGAGGCGCCAGGTGGAAATGGCATGGCAAGCCGTTCCACAGGACTACATCCAGCATCTCTACGATCGTCTCCATGGGAGAATAGCAGCCTGCATTGCTGCGAAAGGTGGATATACACTGTACTAGTGCCGACATTGTGCATGCTCTGTTGCCTGTGTCTATGTGCCTGTGGTTCTGTCAGTGTAATCATGTGATGTATCTGACCCCAGGAATGTGTCAATAAAGTTTCCCCTTCCTGGGACAATGAATTCACGGTGTTCTTATTTCAATTTCCAGGAGTGTATATTTGCACGGAAACGTGGAAATGTTTTTGAAGCACCTCGGAATTTTTAGCTTCCCGATAACCAAAGGTTTCAGTTTTTCACTGCCATCAGCGTTTGTACACAACAAAACGGTAAGACGTTCCTTGCTCTTCTTACCGCCATGGCAATTTTCCCCACGAAAAGTAAATGTCTTATCCGGCATTAAATTAAAAAACATGCCGGTTTCGTCAGCGTTATAAATGTCACGCAGTTTGTAGCCCTGTTTAGATTAGGGATAGTCTGTATCCATTGAGCTTCAGTTGGTTTGTCTACACTTTTACTACTTTCTCCGCATTCCGATTTGTACACAACACCATGGCGCTGTCGAAATTTATCAATCCATCCATTGGATGCCTTAAAATTGTCCATTCCTAACTGAAGTGATATTTGAAGCGCCTTCTTCAAAATAGTTCTGTTTATATGAATGTTTGCAGCACGTGCTTGCTGAAACCAAGTTAATAAAACTTTCTCCATTTCGTCGTAAGTCGATTGTTTCAAACGCATACGTTTCGAATTTCCACAATTCTCAAACCCTTCCATTATCGATGATCTGTTTTTCATAATAGTGTTGAGTGTTGAAGGGGCCAGTCCCAATTGCTTCGCTAGCTCCACGCTACTCACGCCAGGAGATGCCTCCTTTTTTTTAATAGTAGAAACCTTCTCTTCCAGAGAAATATTCTTCCGATTTTCACCCATTTCCACTGATGAAAGCTTAAAAAGAAACGTTATATTGAAGATGCAAACTTACTAGGCACACGAACTGTTTGCTGCTCAGTTCACACAACACTCTACTAAGTACTAATACAAAGCATCGACTGAAATGGCACCAAAAAGATCGCAAGCAGAATGTGCGTCACATGTCACACGACCGGGTTTTGCCGCTGACATATGAAATACACTGAGTGCGGGCTTTCCGAGCCAGTGCAAACTGTGAAACCATATAACGGAAAACGATGCGTCTATATCCAGTCACTTAAACGCTATAAAGAGGCAAATAATTGACCAGGGTTCCAAAAATATGAGCGTTACATGGAGGAAACTGTAATATAGAGGAAACGCAGTAAAGAGGAAATTTTAACATTGTTTATATGTGCCTTTAGTCGGGACCGAAAAAAACGGACGTAACATAAAGGAAAACATTATATGGAGGAACGTTATAAAGAGGTTTCACTGTACTTCAAAATAGTTTACTACCTGGCACTTTCTGTGTCTGTTGTGCATTTTGTTTTGCAGTGTTCATTACAGCATACGTTCTGTGTGTGATTTCATTCTTGCAAGATCAAATGGTTAGTGAAATAACAGAATGTTGGATCCCAAGCCTTGCCGAAATTGAAACCTCCATTCATGTTTATCAGGTTTTCCTAACCCCTGTATAAACATTTGACTGAATTATTCAGTCCCAGAAGCTTGGGGACTGCCCCACAATACTAGTCTTGTCTTGTCACCTCATAATGATGTTCCACAACAGGTAATTTGCTTATCTGCTTCAATAAGGTGTGTGTGGTTGAAGTGGCTGGTGGGTCATTAACTGTCCTCACGTGCAACGTACCAAGTTTGCAAGGTTTTGAATATTTTTTTTTTTTTTTTTTTTTTTTTTTGAGACATTAAGTGCCTTTAACAGTACATGGTGATGAGAATGAAATGCAGGGTGTTTCAGAAATAATTGACATATTGCAAAGTATTATGTTGTCAAAACATTGATTGCTGTACCACAGCTCTGTAAATAGAGGAACAAATAAATTGTATAGTTTATATTCATTGGCGCTAAATGTCAGTTGTCTTCTGTTTGCTTGGTTGCCACCACATGTTGCAAAATGGCTGCTTTGCAGGAGAAATCATTTTGTGTTTTAGAGTTTGTGGAGTGTAATTCCATGATTACAATGCAAAGATGTTTCAGATTGAGGTACCAACTTGACCCTCCAAATGCATAAAACATTTGCAGATGGTCTCAGTAGTTTGTAGACTGAGGATGTGTATCTAAAGGAAAGACTCCTGACAAAAATGTCACACAAATTCAGATCATTTTCCAACATAGCCCAACAAAATAAACTCAATTGGGGGTTACAGATATGTACAACAAAAATTTAGCCTGTTTTGAGACATTGATTGGTTATGAAGCCATACAAGCTATAGCTGTTACAGGCTCATGACGAGAAATGCAAATTTGTGGCACTTTCTGACAAGCTACAGAGTGCTGTTGGCAGTGACAGCACTTTCACACAGTGCATCGTGTTAAGTGATGAAGTGACTTTCCATGTACAACACAGTGTTGGAATTTGTGTCCTGCAGACCCCACATCCACACAGTTCACCCAAAGTCAATATGTTTTGTGTGATATCCCACTGATCTGTTTAACAATATCTTGCTTTGTTACGAAACTTTTTAAGGCTGAATTTCATTTTTCAGTAAGATGGGGAAACCATAGGCAACCTTACGGCTACATTCTTTATTTGAATCAGATGCAATGTCATTTATTCTAAGTATAATGTATATATACTTTGAAAGCAAGGAACATAAATTCTTAAGCTAAATGTACAACTAAGTTTAAAATCTTGTTCCTGTTTCAGGTATGGAAAGTTACTGTGATAGGTATGGTCAGACAATATATGATGTGTCCATGACAATGGGACCCACACCGAAATTTGAAGGTCCAGTGGTGAAAGAACTTCATAAACAACTGTGTGAGATGACTCCTCTAGAGAAACTTCCAGAACGAAGGGCATGGCGTGACTTGTGCCTCACACATCTCTCTACTCTGAAGAAGAAAATGTCTAATACTGAATGAAACAACAATGTGCAATAATATGTAAATAATTAACTATATAAACTATATTTTGCCAGTTCCAAAACATTTTTTTTTCCTTCTGTTCATTGTATGCCTCTGCCACCACACACACACACACACACACACACACACACACACACACTGTGTGTGTGTGTGTGTGTGTGTGTGTGTGTGTGTGTGTGTGTGTGTGTGTGTGTGTGTTGTTTGTGTTTGTGTGTGTGTGTGTGTTTGTTTGTGTTTGTGTGTGTGTGTGTGTTTGTTTGTGTTTGTGTGTGTGTGTTAGTTATACAAGAGGAGCAGTCAGGAAGTGATTGCCTCGGAGCTGACTCAGGACCTATATCTCCTCTGCAGTATCTGCCGAGGTGGTGGCAAGCGTACCTCATCTCCTCCCCCCCCCCCCCCTCCACTGTTGCTGCTCCGCCTATCCCTGAAGCCAGTTCGTTGCGGGATATCTCCTTCCTCTTTTTAATAAAAGTAGGTGCAGGTTCCCAGGCATTAGTAAGGAGGCAACCTCTGTCATATGGCCACTTGGAAGAATAAAGCAGAATGATTTCCTCATACATCTCAGTTCCATACCCCAGAAATCAATTAAGCCATGGAAGTCCATGTGAACATGAAGTGCTCCCCTTTCTGGATGTCACGTTAAAATAAGAGAAGGCAGCACATTGGACCACAGCATATACTGTAAGAAGACACACACCGAGTTATACTTGCGCACTGACTGCTATCACCACCTAGCACAGAGGAACAGAGCGCTCAAAATATTTTCACATAGGACTTGCACCTCCTCTCCAACAGTGAGGGTCTCAACCAAGAAGTTGAACACATGAGGATGGTGTTGCAGAAGAATGGCTACAAGAGTGGCAAATTCAAAGACCCCGATGTCCTACACTGACACGTTTGGCAGAAACAGACGATTACCTCAGGAGGATGAAGCCATAGCGTTTATTCCATTTTATGTCACATTGTCCGGAAAGATGAGAGAAATTCTTTGGAAACATCAAGGGAAGGCTGATGTTTAGTGTTTTTTCTTTCCTCCATCACTGCACCACTGTAGTGATTGGGCTCTGGAACATCGCTACCTAATTAATTAGTACAATTTACTAGATGTCGGAGCCATAGTGCAGAGTGTATACGCCCCGGGAATTTTTTTTAATCCGGGCGAAAACCGGGAATTTTTTCAGAATTCTGGGAATTTTGCCTGGTTTTAATTTTTGGTTAAATGTTTGTAATTTTGACTGGTAAAAACTGACACTATAATAAAAAACATTATTGTATCCTTCTACTGCAAAATAATACTGCAGAAATAAAACATAAATGAGAGAAAAAACAATGTAAAACTTTAGTTGCAAAGGAAATGTGCCTCTTACAACAACAACAACAACAACAACAAAGCACCATGCACACACAATTGTCTGCCAATAGCAAAATACGTCAAAGGCCTTAGGGCAAAGACTATGCAATACTTTGTCGCAACAAACTGCTTCCTATGAGAATGACATCATATCTGTTAACGTTAGGTTCATTTGAGCAGATGCCAGCGGGCTCATGCGCATGCGCAGTTCAGTCGCACATGAGCACTACCTTCTTCCGCTTCTGGCTACTTGAAGCCAGATGCTAACCGGAAAAAAAAAAATTTCTGGAGCTATAAAGTTGATTAAAATACACTCACATAGTTACGGAAGGCTGAAATATATTGTCAGTTTGTTTCCTGATTTTTATTTCCAGATTTTTGGCAGTCGAGCAATAATCACCTTACAGAACAATGAAGTTATTTTCGTCGGTTTACTAAAGAAATTTGGCTTTTGTTAGTATTTTCCATTGAGACAGTCAATTTATTTGAAAGGAAGCATTTCGTTCCACAATATAGGCTAGTTCCAGCTGTTTGCTGAAGTTTCATGTTTTCATCTTCTGGCATGTTCGGCATTTTGCCATAATGAAGAACCAAACGTGAGATAGTACAGTTCTGGTGCTCCAGGAAATTTACATCCCAAAAAGCTTAATATGAGGTTGGGACCTACTCCATTGTGAATGTGGACACACGAATGTGCACTTCAAGCCAAATTATACATTTTAGTATGGTTTACGAAATTCCAAAGCTCTTGGAATATCCTCTGATGTTCTGTTTCTTTTATGACATAATGTAAGATCCTCTTAATGCTTTATATGTTTGAACATACAGGTTTCCTCTGTCGTTGTAGCTGCACACAAGCAGTAATGCTTGTTCTCTGGCGACAACCTAAACAAACCTATTTCTGACAGGTGTTGGGAAAATATAGTGAATGGTGATTTGAATAGCATTACTTTCAAAGTAAATTTCCTTATACGCAAGATGAATTATGTTACTTGTACGAATGTGTAATGAATTTTTTGAATTACAGATTGTTTGTCTCTCATTTAAAACTTAAGACTTTGAAGACCAGCCACTTTAAACAATATCAAGCCTAGAAACCTTAGACATCTAAATTTTGCTGGCACATTTGTGTGAAGTATTTTAAAGTGTAACACGCGCAAAAAAAGACCAATATCACATTTTAAATAGCTTCTGTTGTAGCTTATTAATCTTAGAGATCAATATTATATGTGAAAGCTTAGCTGTTCTTGTAGCCACACTAAGTTAATTAATTTAAGCCATTCACTTTTCTCATTTGTGTGTCAGCTCTACTTAAGTCATGATACTGTAGTGGCTGCGGTAGCTGACATCGTCATGAACTGTTCGCTATAGATGCCTGATTCCAGACTGGCAGCTGCTTACTCTCTTCGGACATCTACTAGCACTTGCATGTTACCTTTCCACAAAATAAAATAATTATTGTTTTCAGGTCGAGCTGCATATGAAAGTGTCATCTTTTCCTAGTGTGTGTTCCAGGTAGCTGTTAAAAAAACCCAAATCCCGATATGATGATCATTCATTGCTGTAATAATCGTGATGTATGTTAGAACTTCATCACTAATGGTGCAGGTTCAGCTGTACAATGAAAATAGAATTTTAAACAAGTTGACAAATCTGGTGCCACATCAGTCCTCCGTGTCTTCTCGATAATTGATCTAAAAAGTATTCTGAAACTGACAATTTAATACTACAAAATTAGGGACAGAATGACTGGATTGGCAGTGTAATGAGCAGTAAAAATTATCTTCAAATATTATTTTTAATCATGAAGTCACAACAGTACAAGAAAGAAATGCTTACAAGTGGTCGGTCTGATGCAGAAGAGGAATGACAACAAGCACGTCTTGCTGCCTCCCAAAGCATGTGAAGACGGCACCTTCTTGTATTTATTAAGATACAAATTAAATCGTTTACAATCATTTTACAAATGTTTTAAATTATAAAAGAAAAGTTTTTTTAAAGGAGGTGTCTCACACTGACTCCACACGAAACACTCAGATGCTGTATACGAATTGCCGCTAACTTGCTGTGTTAAGAGTTAAACTGCGACACAGGTTAATACTGGGAATCTGCACCATTGGTTGTGGCTGCCAGATGATAACATTTGTCCTGTTTGTTGGCTTCCAAGGCAGAGTGATATCGTCCTATGCCTCAGTGGTGAATGTAATGAGGCTTGCAGAAGTAGTACAGTGTCTGTGAAGACCACCGAAGTGCTTGCTGCACATGCTTCCTGATACATACTGGGCCCACATGCCATCTTGTCAGAAGGGTGTACTACCCACAAGGGGTAGTGGCATGGGAAACAACAAAGATGGTCTTCTGCCTGCGAGCTAAAACACTGGCACCGCTTGGAAGTGTCAAGGATGATCTCTGACTACAGAAGTCCGGAGTCTATCAGATTCCCTGCCAGTGTGGCATGACGTGCATAGGTCAGTGCGTACTGTTGAAGATCATTGTCAAGAACACCAATGGCACACTGTCTGGAGCAGCCTAACAAGACATCAGTCACGGAGCATTGTCTGTTGGAATTACACGGATTGGATTGCAATCAAATGAAGGTTCTGACATAGATTCTTTAATGGCACAGTCCCAGAAGTTAGATGTCTATCAGGATTTAAGTAAAAGAACCACTGATCAATTGTGATAGGGGCTGTATACTTAGTAACACCTGGGAACTTGAACTTAGTCTGATTACAAGGAGGAAGGAAACATCCCACAATGAACTGACTCTAGGGCAGGTGGACCACCGACAGCAGCAGAGACGTGGCCAGTGCATGTCCATGGGTGTCAACCTTGGAGAAAGCAATATTTTAGGGGAGGAGATTCTGTTTGTGTACCCATGCCTAAGAGCAGACAGTGTGTGGAGTGCCAGGTTGAAAGGAAGGGGAGAGGAGATAAAACTCTTCATCAGTTCCTAGACAATCGCTTCATCAGTGCACCTTCTGATGGCAATGTAGTCGGTTGCCAAAATATTATTCCTGTTGGATACTGACCTATTTTGTGATGTCAACTTTATTCAAGAGGCATTTGCATTATTTACAACTCTAGGTTTGACAAACTATACGTATTTAAATGTGTGGCTAATACAGTACCTAATTTAGTGATTTCTGCTGCATCTCGTATTGTTCCTTTGCTTGGCAGCTGAAAGCAGACTCAATTTTTCTGATCAGCCTGTCACCGTCTATATCACATGACATTTTTGAAATTATGCAGTCGAATCATAGTGCATTTTTTTTACTAATTTTTAAATAGTGCATGTTGTTCTCCAATAAGTCTGGAACACATGGTGTGATAGACTCCTTGGGGCACAGAATCAAAATTTTTCTTTTGCTTTCTAGTCAGTGGCACTTTGTGGCTGCTATATTGTAGCTGGGCAAGACATGAAGTATGAAGATCTTTAACTCATACACAGTGACAGTTGGAGGTGTACATCCAGTCTAGAGATTACAGTTTGAAACTCTTTGAGTACAGAATAGCTTCTGTTGCATAATGAAGCACTGTGAAAGGAAAGATGTAACTACAATATTCTCCATTTACTTTCCTTGTCAGTTTTCTGGTGTGATATTTGTGTAGGGATCCAAGATGCTGACTCGTGCTGAGGGCTAAGGCAAAAATGATCTAGTCCTATATATATCACTTGAGATCGATGTTTTACAATAAATCACAGGTTATGACATGATGGGAGACAAAGTAAAAAATCTGAAGATATGGACTGTGATACATAGTCTGTCATATGTTCACTTCTGGCACAGTTGTGCAAAGATAAGATTCAAAGAAAACAATTTGTTTAATGAGTAAAACTAATATATGTAAGATCTTGGCCATAGGAATAATCTATGCACTTACCGTAAGTCGACTAACAGGCCACGCCTCTTCATTCAAAGGTTTCTTTAGGGAGTCACTAGCGATGCACCTTTGCCCCAACTTACTTGAAAGTTCTAAAGCCATATAAATACTTTGTCTTGATTACATCAGAGGAATGAAAAATTCAATGGACTTCCATCCATTCATAGCCTATCCCTTCAAAACAAGCTGGGTGCTTCCCTTGCTGGATATGCTTGTGGGTAACAACTTTCAAGCTTCAAACATGAAGCAAATATTTGAGTAAGGCTCCTCTATCTACTTAAAACTGCCAATCTTGTGCAATACAGAGCTTCCTTTCACCACCAGTTTAAAAAGTCGGATCTGTGAAGATGGCAAGTGAAATTAAAATATCTAAAACCAGCATTCAAAAATCAAACAATGGAAATTTTTGACAGTCTTATTGTTGTGGCTACCTGCGACTCAGTATCTCTGCTATATGGTGAGTAACAAGTATTCAAAAATAATTTGGAAGTACTGGTAATAACAATACTGATATTAAAAAAACCTGGATGGTTGATATGATTGTGTTTGGTTGTTTACCACTTTCAACCATTCTTCCCACTCATGCATGATCTTCATGTCCAAATGAGACGGTAGTGTGCAGGATGTAATATTACAAGATGTGGAAGGAAATTGACCATGCTGTTTCAATGGAACCATCCCAGCATTTACCTAGAGCAATGCAGGGAAATCACAGAAAATCGGAACATCGATGGCAGGACATGGATTTGAACTGTTGACCTCCTGAATATGAGTCCAGTGCACTAACAACTGCATCCTCTCTCTCTGTACTAAATAGTCAAGAAGGGTAACAGAGTACCCTTTGATAGAAATGGAGCAAACATAGTTAAACATGAAGAAATTATAGCTACAATGAGAAATGAAAGGGGAATTTTCAAGTTAGAGAATACAAAAGATGCAGATGAAAATGTAAACTATCCAAAAAGGTAACCTATGGCATAGAAGGCTTGAATGCATAAACAGAAAATATATATATCAGTATTAAAGAATATGGTAACAGAAATGGAAAATTGCAGTAAATACAAGGAATCTTGTGAAATACTTATACAAAAGAAAATGGATTATTCTACAAGCCTAGTAAAAGCAAAATCAAAGAGGTCTTGCAGTTAAAACATATGGATGTCTGTGAGCTGATGGAATAATTGTCTACAGAAGGAAGCTGTTAATTTCTTTCCTTTATAGACGAGTACACAAGATGTAAACGTGTTTATTTTTTAAGTTCCAACAATCAAGTGAGTTATATTTTATGGAACTTTCACAATATTGTTGGGAGCAAAATGGGAAAGAAGATTAAAATTGTAAGATATGATAATGGGACAGAGTAAAGCAATCAAAAACTCAAGAAATGTTTAAAGGAAGTAGGAATTAAACACCAAGCCACAATTAGATACAGGCCGTCTCAGAATGGAGTTAAAGAGAGAGCACATACAACTATTGTTGAAAAAGCAAAAAGGATGTTACCTGGCACGAATTCCCTAAACGTTACTGGGCAGAGGCATCGTTAACAGTTTGTGTACGAAGTGCAGACAGGGAAGAAGCCAAACCTAAGTAACTACAAAGTTTATGGATGTAAGGCAATGGTAGAGATCCTGAAACAATTGAGGGCAAAATGGAAGTCGAAGTCTAAGAAATATATCTTCGTAGGCCATTGCGAGGACTCAAAGGATTGCTGACTCATCAATCCTAATAAAAAAAAAGTAGTGACTAGTAGATATTTTGTATTCCTTGAAACTGATAAAAATGAAATAAGAGTCATCGAGAGAGTGCAGCCACTTAACTAACATTGCTAAGTTTAAGAAATACTAATTCCGAAAACAAAAGTGGAAGACAGGAGGAGGAGAAGAAGAAGAAGATGGGAGGGAATATTAAATTCTAAAATATGAAGAAAACATTTTAAGACATTCTTCTCTTGTACATAAACCTAATGATTACCCTGGTTATGAAATGTATGTAGCCCAGTATTTTAAAGATGAACCTATAAAAGCTGAAGGGGCTACAAGTGATCCAAATTCTCAACAATGGAGGGTGGCTATGAAAAGAAATTAGTCATTTCATCAAAATGAAACTTTCAGATGGATTGAAATGCCAGGATGGAAAACACTGTTAAAGGATTTTCTGTGTAATAAAGAGTACTTAAAATGAAGAGAGCATACAGTATAACCAGGAATATTTACAACAAAAGGTCTCCGTCTAAAAATTTGAAAATACTGCACTACAACACAGTAGTAAAACCAGAATGCTAGTGAATGTTTAGTATTAAATTACACAGACTTGAAGTGCATGAAAGAAGAATCCTTTGAAAAATACTTGGTCTGATAAGAAATATAAAGGTATGGAAATTAAGAAGTATTTAGTAATATAGAAAACTCCACTGCAACACTATGGAAGGAGAGACTTATTTTTTGGACGTTCAAAATGAACAGCAACAGGTTAACCAAACATTTTAAATTATCTTTGGGACAAGAAGTCAAAAATAGCCTGGATTCAAGAAGTTAGAAAAGATTTGGAAAGAAACAACACAGATGAAAAAGATGGAACAGAAAGATTTTTAAGAAGAAAGTGTCAGAAATAGAAGGATTCCTGGACAGGTGGGAGAAGAAGGCAGAGTCAAAATTATCTGAGAGAAAAAGGATACATAGTGAGAAGACGAAAGGAAGAAGAAAGAACAACAAAGGAGGAAGCATTTAAACCGATGTGTGGTCCTTAGTTAATTCAAATGGAAAAAGAAGTGGTAAGGAACTTTTCAGTCAGGTTTGTACAAAATTCATCCATGGCTGAAATATAGTATCATAATAGATGTTGTATTTTGTTTTGTCTGTCGATTTTCCCATCCCCAAACTCGATGCACAAAAAGCAAATTACTTAGTTTTGTAAATGAGGGTTTCATTATATGGAAATTGGCAACAATCTGATTCTGACTTTATGCAGCACGAGAATAGCTTCACACGCAATAACTCTGTGTTTGCTTGGAAGTCTTCCAGAAATTTAAAAAGTTAGTTAAAAGTAAATGCATCAGTTGCTACTCTGCTGGATGATACATATTCTCTTAAAGTTGAAGGAAACAGAGGATGCATACAAACAGTTGCTAATATTCTTCAATACACAGGCCTTCAACGAATAACTCAAAAGAGGTCATAATGAATCAACAGGGATGACAAATTTTTAGTTAATGGGACTTATTGGGAATAAATATTCAAGTCTTAGAAAAAACACTTGAATTTAAAAGGGTAAAATTCACGCATCACGATACACGTAATTAAACATGTAGCATGAGCAATATCATGCTAGAGCGTCTTATGTGAAGTGAAAGAAGCCCAGTATTTTCCTCTAATTGTCAATGAAAAATTGGATACTTCATCTGTGTCAAGCCTGGGTAAAAAAAGTTGGGGCTGCATTTATAAATTGTTATTGTGCGATTGTTCAAACTCTGTTAAGCTGGGAATTCCCAGAAGCTATCTACATACTGTATGAATCATAAGTTGAATCTTATAGTTGCAACACACATGGAATCAAACCAGCTACAGACTTTTTTATGGCACTGCAGGGTTTCCATGTTTTTATGAGTGGTTTGGCGGTGCACCAAATGCTTAGACACGCAAATAAATATGAAGAGTGGAATTTAAAAAAGGTTAGGTGATAATAGACAGGTTTGTCAGTATGCTTTGTATCTGGCTGTGAAGAAGACATTTGAGTTATCATAGTAACCCTAGTAAACACTCAGACAGAAGTTCAGAGTGAGCTGCAGAAACATCAGGATTTAGTAAAAAGTTGAGCTTTTATTTTTGATTTATGTTCACGTGTTTGACAAGTGCAAGTGAATTTCTGATTTCCTTCGGGGATGAGGCTTAATTGTAGTTGCAATCAACTTATTGGAAGCTACAAGCGATCATTTCAGCCAAATGCATGGATCAGACTCAGGTTTCCCTTATGTATGGAAAGAAAGTGTAGATATGGCAACAAAAATAGGTGCTGATATTCCCACAGATTCCTCGTCTCGGTAGAATTTGAAAGCTTTCAAAAACATCTTTGAGAATATGTATGTGATTTGCCGAATAAAGACAGCGTGGAACCTGTACAACCGACTGGTTTCAAATCTTTAGTATTTGAAATTACAGTGAAATCCATACTTTTGTAGCTGCTTACAGGCATTGATAAATATCAGTGGGGACAGTTGAAAATGTGTGCCCCAACCAGGAATCAAACCCGGGATCTTCTGCTCCTCTATCCGACTGAGCCATGGAGGACACAGAAGATAGTGTGAGGGACTTATCTCTGGCACCCTCCCCGTGAGACCCATATTTCCAACTTATTGTCCGCACTATCCTGTGTGTCCTCGATGGCTCAGTTGGATAAAACGTCTGCCATGTAAGCAGAAGATCCCAGGTTCGAGTCCCAGTCGGGGCACACATTTTCAACTGTCCCCACTGATATTTATCAAAGCCTGTAAGCAGCTACAAAAGGTTTGGATTTCACTGTAATTCCATTCTTTGAGAGCTGCTTGATCACTAATGATGTCTGTTCTTTCGGACACCATATTCATACAGATGAGGCTTACCGGCCAATGACCACCTGCGGCGCACATGCACTCACATTGCTCAAACTCTTACGGGATTCAGTAGATTGACTGCCGTGAGTAATGAGTGTAGTGGGCAGGGGCACTAAAAATGTAATGTATGGACAATAAGTTGGAAATGTGGGTCTCATGGGGAGTGTGCCAGAGATAAGTCACATTATCCTCTGCGTGCTCGATGGCTCAGTTGGATAAGAGCGTCTGCCATGTAAGCAGGCAATGCCGGGTTCAAGTTCCAGTCAGGGCACAAATTTTCAACTGTCCCCATCGATATTTAACAATACCTGTAAGCAACTACTAAGGTCTGGATTTCACTGAAATTTCAGTCTTCAAGAGCAGCAAGATCACCAATGATGTCTGTTCTTTCAGACTCCATATTCCTTTAGTATTTGATAGAGGTTTACGTATAATACACTGTGAACTTTAGAGACATTTTATTTTTACTTTGGAATAATTAAAGCCAATAGTTGTCTAACACAAAAAGCGAAAATTTTATGGATAAACAAATGTTACTGCCACTGGCACAAAATTATTAATGCACTACTGAATTGTTGGAGGCAGAAATTGAGGTATCAAAAAATCTTATCATAAGACATAAACAACAAACTAGAGTGAAGACTGACAATTTATTTGCATTGGTCAAGTTGTTAGGCCAAAATAAACTTGCGTTATACAATTTGTACAAATTAAGTCAAATATCAGTGACTGTTCCAGCTTCCTCTGCATCATATGAAAGAACATTCTCATGTATACAACATCTAGAAAGTTATTTAGGGAATTTAATGTCTGATGAATGCCTAAGTTATCTGTCAATTCTTGCAATCGAAAGTGCCGTGACAAAGCCCATTGACTTGCAAAGAATGGTTGATGCTATTGTCATCAATCACAACAGGACTGACCTGTTTTAGAAGTAAACAGCTGTTTTGTATTCACAGTTATGCACTTTGTCAATGTTGTGTAATTTGTTTTTGCTGTGAAGCATGTTGGGAAAGATGAGCCCCGTTCTTATCGGTGAGTTACCTTTCAAGATTTTCGGGTGTACATGTATTGGAAAAGATAGCTTATGTATATAAGTATACATTAATTCCCAATACAAAAATGGAAATGTTTTTATTCTCCTGTTAGCAGCAAGTGCATGTATCGGAAAAACTGTATGTAGGTGTACTGTGGTTTCTGATACAGAATTTATATTCATTATTTTGCATCATTTATGTTGTTTCCATTCAAAGCTCTGTATTCTCACTGCTCTCCCGATTGTTTGGAATGGAAAGAAACTATCAGGCTATTTGTATTTGGGGGAGGATGGCACAGGAAGTGATAATACTGAGGTAGCAAAACAGGCACTTGTATTTATGGCCATAGCAATAAACAGAATTTGGAAATGATGTAGAAATGAAATAATGTTATTTTATTGTCTCTCAAGTAAATATTGTTATTATTATTTTACTTATGTAAATTGTTACAAGACTTGTTTTTAAAAATATACTTGTCCAGGGTGAAATGGTTTTTCAATCAATTTACACTTCAACACTCAACAAAAAGATAGAATCAGACACTGATTTTACTATGTAACTACAATGCAGTTTGATGGTTATCCTATAATCTCCAGGCAACTCTAGCTCAAATTACATTGATTTACACTCCATTTGACAGCAAGTGAGGTCATCTTAAAATTTTGTCTGCATCAGATGGGCTATCCATACAACATCTGCTTGTGTCTGTGTATGTGCGGATGGATGTGTGTGTGTGCGAGTGTACACCTGTCCTTTTTTTCCCCTAAGGGAAGTCTTTCCGCTCCCGGGATTGGAATGACTCCTTACCCTCTCCATTAAAACCCACATCCTTTCGTCTTTCCCTCTCCTTCCTGAAGAAGCAACCATCGGTTGCGAAAGCTAGTAACTCTGTGTGTGTGTTTGTGTGTTTTGTTCATGTGCCTGTCTGCCGGCACTTTCCCGCTTGGTAAGTCTTGGAATCTTTGTTTTTAATATATTTTTCCCATGTGGAAGTTTCTTTCTATTTTATATATATATATATATATATATATATATATATATATATATATATATATATATATATATATATATAGAGAGAGAGAGAGAGAGAGAGAGAGAGAGAGAGAGAGAGAGAGCTACAGAACATTCCAGTACAATGATTCTTGACATTTGTGGATACTTCTAGAATGTGCTCAAACCAAATATAGAAATTAAAACTGTACAGTCCCGGTGAGTTTTAAACTCACAACCCTCCATGCAACAGTTTAGTATCATAACCACTACACCACGGTGCTACTCAGCCTCTTCTGCGACATTGCTCCCTCCTTAAGAGAACAGCTTCTCGGTGTTACGTCGTCCTAGTCCGGGAACGAGTCATCGGTCCTGCAGACTCCGACTCCTGATGCTCACCCTGGCGTTGATCTTCTTTGAACTTCTTTTGCCGCTACACTCTTCCTCACCTTTCCTCTTGTTGCTGGTCACTGGAGCTTTAAATTTACCCAGGGTTGCAGGATTCTTATAGGGCTTCATTCGAAGGACGTGGACCATAGCTCTGATCTTTCGCTGTCTTGTGTCAGGATTGAAATCTTCAACTTCATAAGTAACATCAGACAACTGTTTTACAATCTTATAAGGTCCAAAGTAGCGCCTGAGGAGCTTCTCAGGGACACCAACCTTCCAAACAGGAGTGAAGATCCAGACGAGGTTACCTGGCTGGTACACAACAGGACAGTGGCTCGTGTCATACTTTCAGCAATTGTTTTTCTGGGCCTGCAGCATGCAGAGTCGAGCTAACTGCCGAGCTTCCTGAGCTGTGGTTAACATGTGGCTAATGCAGTCGTCGTCCATGTCATCAGGATGTAACGGAAAAACAGTGTCCATCATCATAGTCACCTCATGTACATGTACCAGGAAAAATGGCATAAATCCTGTGGTGGTGTTGGCAAACATCATGAAAAGTAGCACCTCATCCCAGTTGCTCTGCTCAACACTGACGAACATTGATAGCATGTCAGCCAAGGTCTTATTTAGTGGCGTTCAGTAAGCCTGTTAGTTTGCAGATGGTAGGCAGTCGTCATGTGACGAGTAATGTTGCACCAACAGTTTATCTGTCACAAGATTCGATTGAAAAACTCTCCCTCGATCCATAACTAACTACCCTGGGGCACTGTGTTTTAATACAATTTCTTCCATGATGAATTTTGCTACCTCGGATGCTTCAGCTGTTTTCACAGCTGTTGTGGTGGCATAGCGTGTCAGATAATCAGTGCAAACAATAATCCATCTATTGCCACTAGCAGACGTTGGAAATCGTCCGAGGAGTTCAATCCCAACAACACCTGTCTATCTTAGGTCTTAATAAATCCTAAATGTCCGGCCTCAGTTGTGTCATGGAATTTCTGTAGAACATCTAAGCGCATGTGATAGGAATCACTGGTAGCTACCTCTTTCCAAACGGGTCAAAGTTTTTCTTGCAAAGTAATCCATCAACTACCTTAAATTGTCCTTTCACATCCTCTGACTGATTTGAGGCAAGCATAATTTTAGATATCTTGGCGACCTCCTCCTACTCAGCAGAGAAATCCTGGAGTGCAGCCAGACAGTCTCTATCTTCATCAAAGTCTTGATGGTCTTGCACAGGGTTTCTTGAGACACAGTCGGCATCTCCGTGTTTTCTTCCACTTTTATACACTATGGTAATGTCGTACTCTTGAAGACGTAGTGTGCACCTGGCGAGTCGTCCTGTTGGATCCTTAAGACCTGTTAAGCAGCAAAGTGAATGATGGTCTGCAACAACTGTAAATGGCCTTCGATACAGATACTGTCGAAATTTGCACATGACTCAGATCACAGCAAGGCATTATTTTTCTGTAGTTGAGTAGTTTCCATCGGCTTTTGTAAGTGTCCTGGAAGCATAGGCTGTAACCTTTTCTTTTCCATCTGAAATTTGCACCGATCCCATACCCACTGGCATCTGTGTGTAGTTCTGTAGGTAGCTCTCTCATCATACAGACCAAGTAAAGGGTCAGTCATCAGAGCTTTTCGCAGCACATCGAAAGAATCTTGTTGAGCACCACCCCAGATAAATCTACAGGGTGTCTATGTGGACAAGGAAAAAAAACTCCCGGATTTTTCCTGGTTAAAAATACACTTTCTCCCAGGCAAAAGTACACTTTTTCCGTCGTAAGTGACCGTATACTATTCCTTGGTACTGTAAAACTCATCAGTCCTTTTAAATGTTTATGGTTTTATATACCGACGTAGAATTTCCCGCCACTTTAGAAGACGAAACTCAGGGGGGAAAAACACGTTTTGAAACAACTTTGATGTGCAGCAATATGTACGCTGCATATTTTGTAATACGAAGATATATATTCGAATTCCACCAAATACCGCATGTTACTTTCCTAAGCATTGAAATCGAGATTGCGATGTGCTTTTGTAAGCCACTCATCACTCATGTCACGTGATCTCGCCAGCTGATGACTGCATAGGACACATGATGTAGTCAGCCAATAGCCAGATCACTCTTAAGAAACGCGAAAACACAAATAAGAAAAGTTAATGGTTTAAATTAATATACACAGCATTCACATATAATATTGGTCTCCAAGATTAATAAGCTGGAAGAGAAGCTAAGCTTCCACATATAATGTTGATCTTTTCTGCACGTGATACACTTTAAGATATATCATACAAATGTGCCAGTAACTTTTCATAATGACGTAAATGTGTGATCTTCTGAGCTCGAAATTCTTTCTAAATGGCCGTCCTCAAAGAGTTGATTTTGTTATTTACGAAATTCATCGTACATTCTCGCACATATTTCATCTTGTGTAAAAGGAAATTTGCTTTTAATGTATGTAACTCTTTTCAAACCACCGTTCGCAATATTTTCCCGCTACCTGTTAGAAATAGGTTCGTTTCAGTAGTTGCAAGCGAGCGCCAGATAACAGTCATCACAGCGCGATGATGCAGGAAGGCCATATGTACGTACGTGTAAAACATGAAAAGATCATGCATTAGATCATAAAAGAAACAAGACATCAAAGGATACTTCAAGCGCATCGGAATTTCGTGAACCATTTTCTTGGAGTACCAGTATTCTCATTTTTTTCCCCTTTATTATGGCATAATGTCATACGTGCACTTGAAATCAGCGAACAGTGAGAAATTAAACAGTTCGTTTCAAACAAACTGACTTCCTCAGCAGAAAAGATTAATAAAGCCAAATCTCTTTAGCAAACTGACAAAGATAACTTCATTGTTCTGCAAGGTGATTAATGCTTGACTGTCAGAAGGGTGGAAATAAAATTTGAAACTAATGACCTATTTTTGCTATCCGCAATTATGCGAACATATTTTAATTAATTTGATACTCTTGGTCACAAAAATCCGTTTTATCTTTTAACGTGAGAGCAAGAAACAAAGAGAAAACAACAAAATCACTTAACGTCAACACAGGTCACGTGAAGACGACCCACCTCCCCACAACTCAGACTGCTCTGTGCATCAGGCCTGGATTTAGTACATTTCCGAACCGAGGCAATATTAGGTAGTGGCCCCAAGCCACACTTCTGTAACAAGAAGCGGGAGAAGATATTACTCATACGCGACTCAACTAGGCATGCGCAAGAGCCCGCCTGCAACTTCTCTAAGGAATCTAAACAGTTGTCACGTCACGCTCATCGGAGGCAATTTGTTATAAAACAACGGCAATAACAACATAATCTGAGGAAGCTTCTCACACCTCTAATACTTTTAGGAATACGAAATACCGTTATAGATCTCACCTTTTCTGGGTCTGACCACACACCTTCATTTGACACAAGGTGTCCAAGTATTTTGATCTCTTTTGCTCCAAAGAGACACTTTCTTGGATTAAGTTTAAGTCCACCTTGTTGGAGACACTTAAGAACGGCCCTCGGTCTTTTTGTATGTTCATCAAATGTCTCTGAGAACACTATAATGTTATATAAATAACGACTCATCATCCGCTTGAGATGACGTAGATTATCCGTCATACATTCAAAAGTTGCTGGTGCATTACACAAACCAAACGGCATTACCTTAAACCCATACAGGCCCTCAGGGGTGATGAATGAAGTTTTCTCACAATCACCCTTATCTACTTTGATTTGCCAGTATCCCAAGTACATGTCCATGGTTGAGAAAAACTTAGCTCCCTTCAGATAATCTAGTGTATCGTCAATTCATGGAAGAGGGTAAACGTCCTTTCTAGTTATCTTATTAAGCTCCCTGTAATCAACACAAAAGTGCCAACTGCCATCCTTCTTCCTGACAAGGACCACTGGTGACGACCATGGGCTCTGCAAAGGTTAAATGTTGTCATTCTTCTTCATTTTCTTTACCTCATTGCAAATTGTTCGAAGTTCCGTTGCTGACACACAGTATGTTCTCTGGCTTATCGGTTGATGGTCTCCACTGCTAATCCGGTGCTTCAACATCGATTTGCCTAATTTGCTCTTCATTCCCTGTGGATTGAAGCTTTCTCAGAACTCTTGAATATAGGCAAGTAGCTTCTTTTGTTGTTCCTTAGTGTGATCTGGTGGTAGTTGAGCTAGATCTTGTCTCGTAGTGGTAGTGCTAATTTCACACACAGACTCGGCAAAGGAAGTTTCCATGACGCTCGGCTGTTCTTCAATTAACAGCTCAGCGTTTGCTACGCACATGCATCTTAGAAGGATCTGCAGTTCTCGGCGACAGTCAACTATCCACAATTCATCGAATCCATTCTTAAACGAGATGACAAAGGCTGGGATGACCAAGTTATTCTTCAGTGTCATGTTTCTCTTACATTTCACTACAAGATCCATGGGTTGATGTATAGCATGACATGTGACAGTTACCTTTCTAGTGCTGACTGCAGGAATGATCACTTCATCCAGCCCACAGTCTCCACACACTAGTAGGCATCTTCCTGTTCACAGTATCTCATCTCGCCCAGCATAATCTTCAAGCGACCACAATCTATAATTGCCTGAGCAGCTTTCAAAAAGTCCCACATGATAATGATGTCATGACTACTTTCTTGGAAGACAATGAATTCTAAGGGCTGTGTATGGCCACTTATACCCACACAAATGACATCTTCCTGTAGGGTTTACATATTTCCCATTATCCACTTTCAGCAGAGATGTTCTGTTGTCAATGAATACGGTTTTCTGCAAGTGGCAATGGTACTT
Organism: Schistocerca gregaria; assembly: GCF_023897955.1. NCBI lineage: Eukaryota > Metazoa > Arthropoda > Insecta > Orthoptera > Acrididae > Schistocerca > Schistocerca gregaria. The sequence continues at coordinate 1,090,217,481 of NC_064920.1, read as the reverse complement.
CTCGGAAATGAATATGATGCACCAATAGTCCACAATAGCTTGGGATGGTCAGCCATCCCTGAGGATATCGATGTAGTTTCCTTTCATTTTTGTCGTGGTCAATGGCAGAGGATTCTTCTCTTCATTGGCCTCACCTCCAAGGAAGGTCGCACCCTTTAGTTTACCAGGTTGCGGGGGCTAGGTGATTGGCTGGAGCTTCTAAACAGCGATGGAGACCTGGATCGGCGTGTTGGGGAGCATCCTCCCCAGCGGCTAGCTTGCGGCGATTGTGACCTACGTCATCCTGTACCCACATCATCTTGTTCATCTTCGTCATCCCAGAGTTGGCGTCGGCTAAGATCGGTCTGCTGTCTTCTGGCGCAGGCATCATCAAATATCCGCCACTTTTCTCGACAATAGCGCACCACATGATCCAGTCATCCGCAGTGGAAACATTCAGGTTGATTATTCTGGGTCCTCCAGATGTCAGTCTTCCTTGACGTCCAAACAGGTTCCTCATGCAGCATTGTAGGAATGTAACTCGGCCTGGGTCTTAATTTTTTCACTGTTTGAAAGGGAAATGAAGTATCAGAGATTGGGTTCAATGTCTATTCCACTTTCTGCCTTAAGACCTATTGAAGCGTCTCGATTTTTTGCTCGCTGTGCAATCCAAGTGCCTTCTGAACTTCCTCTCTCACTATCTGATGAACACTTGTGAAATCGGTTGCTTCCTCCAGACATCGATATGATGTTTGGAAGCCGTTCAAACTTCTTGCGCGTAATTCTTTTGTGATGCATTGTCTCGATATACTGGCGCCATTTTATGAAGTCGTCTCCTGTCGAAACCTCCTTCAGGAGTAGGGCTTGATACATGTCCTCAGCAACACCCTTCATGAGATTCGCAACCTTATCTTCCTCCTCCATTCTAGGATCCACTATTTTACACAGCTCCGAGATGTCTTTATGTAGGATGCTGTAGTTTCTCCAGGTCGCTGTGCCCTGCGCTTTATCTTCAGCCTTGTACGTCTGTCGTCAAGTGTGGGTGAAATACTTGCGCAGTTCTGACTGAAATACTTACCAGCTTGTGAACTTCTCCTCGTTCTCATACCATTGCTTGGCAGCACAGGGTCATTCCATTTGTTAAATTTGGCTATATGCTCATATACCTTCAGCCACTTGTTTGGATCTTGGCCATCGTCACCAGATAAGTGTGAAGGATGTCTCATGAGGTGGCACACAGTTGCTGTCATCATAACATCGACTACGTCTTCTGTCTCAGGTACATTGTGATCTGTTGAATATGGCTCCAACTATGGTTTCTCGCCACGTAAACGGCAGCTCTGTCATGGCCTGATGGGAGCCACTGTCGTCGATAATGTGCAGCATCCAAGTTCAAATACCCAGCGTCTCCACCAGAATAATGTCACATAGAAGGTGTAATTACATGAATGACAAACACTAACTTCACTTAACGAAGGTTTATTCAGCACTTGCACATATGAGCGCAGAGGGAACTGCCTCCGATCAGAACACATACAGTATATATACAGCTACAGAATATTTCAGTACAAAGATTCTTGACATTTGTGGATACTTCTAGAATGTACCCCCAGACCGAATATAGAAATTAAAATTGTACAGTCCCGGTGAGTTCACACACACAGAGGCTCTCTACTCAACACTGTGACATGGCTTGTTCTGTTCATCTGCAGTGATTATTTTTGCTAGCCGTTTTGTTCTTGTTTCATTTTTTATGATGGCAAGTTTAATTGAACAGAATGCAGTTATGAAATTTTGTTTTTATTCAATAAGAATGCTGCTGAAACAGTTTTTATGTTGAAAACAGCTTACACTCACGTGTACATGCGGTTTGCACAATTTAAAAAGGGCGACATGTCGGTCAATGACAAACCTCGTTCTGGATGTCAATCAACTTCTCCAATCGACGAAAACAATGTTTCGAACAGTGGGAGCACCGGTGGACAAATGTGTTAGTTGTAATGTGGAGAATTTTGAAGGGGATAAAGTTGTTTTGTAAACAATTTGAATATATAGCTTTTGAAAAATAATTCTGGTCTTTTTTAATCCCCTTGTAGAAAAACTATTTGTTGCTGCCACTGAACACAGAAATCAACACTGTATAGAGAAAAAAATTATACTACCATAAGCTATTTCGAGTTGGTTAAAGACAAAAAGATATAACATTCAGGTGCCGTGACAAGACACACAAGGCTCTTGATGCAAGAATAAATGGAAGAAATATGTTCAATTTGTTGCAGATATCGCAGTTTTGAAGCCACTCTGAAATTTTATGCTGTTGATGCACATACATAAACATACACAATAAATATACACCGACTATAAATACGCAGGACACAGACATAAATAATAGGAATTCTAAACCAAATCTGCCACTTTTTGATAACTTATTGGTGCAATTGTGTGTGGTCGCTAAATTAATTTATTAAATTATATTTTGTCATTCACATTGATCCATGTGAACCCAAGGTTAGGTCCATACATTTTGTAATCTGGTCCACCCATGTTACACATGCTAGAGCCACCCTGTGGATAACACTGAAGAGAAAGTTTTTCCAGTGGTAAAGATACATTTCAGCCCTAGTAATAAAAAAAGATTTACTAATTTACCAAACGGATGTGAAGACAGCTTTCTTAAATTGGAAATCATTTGATGATGTGTGTTCTAGCTAGAAGTGGATAGAAAAACTTGTCCAGAAAAAGAGAAGATGTGGTCTGGAAAGTATTTACACACTTAAACAGAATAGCTGTTGTTGGGACAGATGTTGGTACAAAATCTTGATAAAGATCCCAACAGATTATAGAAATACAACAGAGGCCGCAGTAATCGTTATAGAAGTGGACAAATTCTTCATTCTAACTAAAGATGCAGAACAGATGAACAGTTTTAAGAGACAACTAAAAACCAAATGTAATACATGACTTGTGAGAGGTAAAAGCTATGCATAGACCAATCACCACACAAATAAAATTTTGAAAATATTTGGTAACATTTTGAGACAGAGAGCATTCTGATTGTGACAAATACAATTTGCAGCACAGAGAGAGAGAGAGAGAGAGAGAGAGAGAGAGAGAGAGAGAGAGAGAGAGAGAGAGAGAGAGAGAGAGAGAGAGAGAGGGGGGGGGGGGGGGGGAGGAAGGTGGTGACCTGGTAAAGGTCGCCACTCAAACTGGTGGCATGAAAGTTCATTCTGTGCAACTGTTTCAGTCATGATTGGCCTCATCTTGATGCAGCTGTTAGGAGTGTTAACATGGAGCTGGGGAGGGCACTGATGGCAGAGGGCATGGGTCACATTTTAGTGGTGCCAGTTTAGTCTATCAGTAGATCGGGTTCCACTAGAGATGCACCTTTTGTAGATTGAAGTCAGCTGATAGGTATATCTGCTTAAAGAAGTCCCTCTAAAGAAGCACCTTCAGAGGACATCATGTTTCTAAGTTGAGAAGGAATTAGCACATTTCATCAAAATATAGGAGTTATTAGAGATAAAGTTAGAGAACTGCTTATAGATGTTGACTCTGGAATTATTGGTGTATCAGAGGACCACTTAAATAATTTGACAATTCAGAGGCTTCCTTTACCAGGATACAGATTAGCTGGCTGTTTTTCAAGGAGTTACTTGCGGGGTGGCCTTGTACATAAAAAAACAATAACCATTTGAGTCCAAAGACTTATCACGGCATTGCACTCAACAGATATTTGAATGTTGTGCAGGAGCAGATGAATTTAATGAAACTAAACTTATAATTTTTGTTGTTTATAGGTCCCCTAACTCTGACTTAAAGAGCACTTCTGCTCAAGCTAGAGAGGGTTCTTGATTCACTTTATAGGAAGTACCAGAAATTAGTTATACATGGCGACTTCAATATTACTTTAGTATATGATGTGCAAGAAAAAGGATGTTGGTAGCTGTCCTAAATTCATATGATCTGATGCAGACAGTGTTTTTTCCAGCTAGGGTGCAGGAGACCAGTAGCACAGCCATAGACAATAGTTTTTATTCATTCTTCATTACTAGATGGACATTCAGATAGTAAAAGGGTGAATGGTCTGTCAAATCATGATCCACAAATTTCAAGAATATAAGGCTTTTGCACTCAAACAAATGTCACACATAATTACAAACTATGTAAGAAAGTTAATTCAACAGCAATAGAGTGTCAAGGAACAAGAGTGGCAGGATGTTTGTGGTGCCGATAACATATATAATGCTTTCTTTAACACATTTCTCATGCTTTTTGACAGTAGCTTTCAATTGGAATGTTCTAAATAAGGTACTAGCAGTAAAAGGCAGCCCAGGTGGCTGACTAGTGGGATATGGATATCATGTAGAACAAAGTGGGCCTTATATCAAAATGTTAAAAGTAGTCAATCAAGCTACAGTAGCCCATTGCAAACAGTATTGTAAGGTACTTAAAAATGTTATTAGAAAGACAAAGAGTATGTGGTATGCAAATAGAATAGCTAATTCACAGGATAAAATTCAAATCATATGGTCAGTTGTGAAGGAATTACTCTGGTCAGCAGTATAAGGTTGATGATATAAAGGCAGTTTGTTGTGAAAATATTTCTGTTACTGATAAATCAGATATACGTACAGTATTTAACAATAATTTTCTGAGCACTGCTGGTGAATTAAATGAAAATTTAGTTTCTACAGGGAATCATAGCTCTTGTAAAATGCCTTTCTAAGACTTATGTCTGAAATACTCTTCTGTGATACTGACAAGGGGGAGATTGAGTCAATAATTAAATCACTGAAAACTAAGGACTCTTGTGGATATGATGGAGCACCTGGCAGAATATTAAAGTACTGTGCAGCCCATGTTAGCCCTGTACTTACAAGGGAACCTCCCCATCGCACCCCTCTCAGATTTAGTTATAAGTTGGCACAGTGGATAGGCCTTGAAAAACTGAACACAGATGAATTGAGAAAACAGAAGTTGTGTGGAACTATGAAAAAAATAAGCAAAATATACAAACTGAGTAGTCCATGTGCAAGATAGGCAACATCAAGGATTGTGTGAGCTCCAAAATGAGTGTTAACTCTTTTCTATTATGTGTGAGCACCATGCACGTGTACTCGTAGGTACGTGTGTGTCTCTTCCTGTATTTCATGAATTTTTCTGTACAGGAATTTCCATTATCAGTAGAAATATTAATCAAGACATTGTGAAAGGATAAACATAAAACTGGGGAAGAGTTAGAGAATAGACATTCTGGCATCTTAAGAAAAACCATTTGAATACAATATTGTTGTGACCACATTTGCTGCAGTGTAGCACCAGTTGGAAGATTAGCCAGTGATTCTGAAGAAAAATTCCAAGATGATAGAAGGTAGGATGCACATGGCAGATCAGTGGTATTGCATTACACTCAATTACAGGAAACAGCATCTGCAAGAGTTTCCAAAGTATACTAGCTACTGTAACTCATTTCTGGATAATTAACTACAGAATATATCTGCCATCAGGCTTAAATCCACAAAACTGTCTTGCTAAACTCAAGATGCACTAACCCTGTACAGGAAATGGAAGGGTGGTTGCTTGTTTGTATGACAGGTTCGAAAGAACCCTGTTCTGTGACTGTTAGGAAGTTGCTTTGGAAATTACACAGTACCCTGTTGAGCATTTGTTTATTACTTGGAGACTATGAACTGCATTTGTTGATATCACAATATGTGGACAGGTGAAGACCTAGATAACTTATGAAACTTGGGTTTTACATTACTTTTTTGTGTATTTACATGTGAAGCCCCTAAACAAGAATCTAAAATGACCATGCATGCCACATTAACAATAATTTATAAATAAACTCTGACATCGATTATAATGTGTTATGTAACTTTTGCTAGTAATAAAAATTTGTACTGGAAACTGGTTGCCGACACAATGGTTGAACAATTGAAACATTATTATAAAATAAAATAAAAATTATACAGAAACTTCACATTACATAAAGTTATTCCTAACTTTATTGTATCTAAGCACTTCGAAAAGAAATATTGTTGAAATATCTATGTATGATATGGTTTTGCATGAGTGATTTCTGTATAATGGAGACAATACCTGAAGTAGAAAAACAAAAAATGCAATTTTCTAGCATTGGCATCTAAATATTACAAGATTAATATTTTACAATCGCCACAGCTGCATGGCAGCAGAAGCAGAAAACACTTGCAGACATCAAACTACTGAACTCCCACAACACTTAAAAATGGTAATAAATTCCAAAAATGCATCATATTGTACGTGGAAAAACCTAACTGACTCAGTATTTTATTACATAAATCTCCAAAAATGTGGCCATGTAGGTATTCGTAAGAAATGCATTCATTTACCTTTAATGTCCTTGTTTAACAATAGGTTAACAGTAGGGAACTAACTGGGGGTGCAGCAGTTTGCTACTGAATTATTTGAAAATACAAAAAATGGCGAAATTTAAGGTATTAACTGATACCCCTTGCCACATACACATTTACAAACAAAATATTTAAGGAAAGGTTCAAATGAATTTCCTCAACCATACCTTTTTATCATTTATTAATTTATACATTCAAAAATTACATAACAGGTTTCAACGTTTACCACCCACTCGTGGTGCACTTTTCTGTGTTATTTTTGATGCCTTCTGCTTCGGCACAGGTTTCGCCTGAAAGATAAAATTGTATATGTATAAATATGAAGCTCATGTTGCTGTTGACACTACCTAGTTGGGAGAAAGGCGTGGAGGGCGGGAGGGAGAATTTACTAATTGAACCATTGGTCCTTTCCTTCTGACCCATTGCAATTGGTGAGGGTATGAAACTACTATATTTGTTATACAGATTTGAATCACAGAATTCAAGATTTATGGAAAAAAACATACCTTAGGAAGTGCAGCCTGCTTCTTTGCTGCTTTGACAGCTTTTTTCTGCTCTTTAGCAGCCCTGAAAGAGAAATCAGCCAGTTTCCACAAGTCTGAATTACAGTAACTGTCAAACACTACAATAAATATTACTACAGCTGAATGTATCAGCTATGAACAACCAACATTACATGTATCTAAATTTAATATTTTTATCCTCAACAGCTTGCAAAATTGGTTGTTGAGTAAAATCCATGTATTCACGTTGTTTTACTAAATCAGTTGAAATGTGCAACATATTGAATTTTATGCTGTATTTTCTCTTTGGACTTCTTTGTAAAATAAAAAAAAGCAGAAATTGCTTGGAGCTCACTTTCAGTACATGAAAGTGAGCTCCAAACAATTTCTGCTTTTTTTTATTTTACAAAGAAGTCCAAAGAGAAAATACAGCATAAAATTCAATATGTTGCACATTTCAACTGATTTACTAAAACAACAGGTAGAAAACCACACACAAAAGTGGCAAGGATATAGAGCAATGTGACATAATTGTATTTCACAGCTGTTAGAGAAGGCACTTAAGATTAATCATGAACTCGGCAAGAGCCACTAGTGATAAACATTCAAGAGTTACTGAAAATCAATTAGTTCATGTACATCACCTGCTCTCTTTCTAAGGAATTTTTTTAAAGAGAGAGAGAGAGAGAGAGAGAGAGAGAGAGAGAGAGAGAGAGAGAGAGAGAGAGAGAGAGAGAGAGAGAGCATCCAAATACAGTAATGAACTATTGTGTGTGGTGTGCATTCAATCTATTCCTTTTTATTCTATACAAATGTGGACATTATTATTAAAACACTGACTTCTGTTTAATGAAAAGCTATCAGTTAATAGAGTTTTGTAATCCCATTTCTAAACAATATTCTGTTAATATGGAGAAGCCTTGCAACATTGGTACAGTCATTATTTTATGCACTTTCGGAGTAATAATAGACATTCAAAATTGCAATACTGCTAAATGAAAATCCCTCTATTCCCATGTGCCCCATTATTCTTAGTTTTTAATTACGAGCCCCCAATAAGCTTCCCTATTCAAATCTCTTATCTTTCACAGGGTCTCAATAATCTTGATAGCTAAGATATGCACTATGTGACAGTCACTGTCCTGTTTCTGCCAATACCCAAGAATGTGACACCACTTCATCTCACATGTTTTGTTTTGAGTTGCATTATTTCTCACTTTGTCATTTTCAATACAAGGGGTACATATAGGAAGTTAGGTTAGGATAAGATAAGCAACCTTTTAGTCGGTGAGCCAAAAGAATTTTACAATTTTACCTGGTAACATGTTTAACTGCCAACATCACATTTCTTTCTTTAGCACGTTGAGTCTCACCTGTTTCCACTGAATACCCTATTTCCACACACACTGCCTGAATGTGCACCCCACATTAAAATGTGCACCTCTGGTCAGTGCCAACACCATAATGTTTGTTCATTCAGCATAAAAGTGACCAGGGAACAGCCCACAAAGTCGTGAAGCATGCACCTACAGATTCTATGCTCACTCAGTAGCAACGATCATTCTGCATGTGAACACTTAGAAGGATGCAATCTCAGAGTGCACCCTAGTATTTTACAGTAAGCTCCATTACTCCACTGTATATTATCAAAGTTCAACAAAGTATTACCAACCCATTGACAATTGAGTTGCAACTGGATTTATCTGATCCCTTTTAGTTATCAGACAGGATAGCACCCACTCACACATATCTGAAATCTTGGTTGGGGTGACAGACTAACTTTAAGTGTAGCTTGAGGTCTTAGTATGTACATCAAATATTTTGATGCACACACATCACACAGGGTGTGATTCGAAAGTTTCAAGACTTAACTCAGAACTAGAAATTTATTGAACATTTAAGTACAGCAGACTAAAATTCTTCAAAATATGATCCTTCAGCATCAACACAGTGCTGCCAGCAAGTCTTCCACAGCTCGTAGCCCTTCTGGAAGACCTCACGTGTCATGCTGTCAAGGGCTCTCGTCGAAGCCTGCTGGATGGCGTCGATGGAGTAGAATTGCTTCCCTTTTAGGCCTGTCTTGAGTCGGAGGAAGAAAAAAACATCACTTGGAGCCAAGTCGGGGCTGTAGGGTGGCTGTGGCAGTGTTGTCACATTGAACTTGACCAAAACTTCGGCAATGGCACGTGACATGTGAACTGGCACATTGTCATGGTGGAGAATTCAATCCGCCATGTGGACAAGGCGAACTCAATCCCTCAAGCGGTGGAGCACTCCAGCATAAGTCACCTGAGTCTGCCCAAGAGCAACAAACTCCTTGAGAATCGCTCTTTTACCATTAAAACAATCAGCATGCACTTCACACATGACTTGCTCATGTGAGCTTTCTTGGGCTTCAGTGAGGAAGCAGTGTGCCATTCTGAATTGATGCTTAAACTCAGGATCTTGCTTGTAGACCCAGGTCTCATCACCAGTGGCCACTTCCTCCAGAAGGTTCAGATCAACATTCAACTGTTGGAGCATTTCCTTGCAAACAGTCATGCACCGTTTCTTCTGATCCACAGACAAAACTTTTGGCCCCAGTTTAGCACACACTTTTCGCATCATCAAATTCTCCTTCACAATCCTCCGCACCGTACTCTGAGTCCCAGTTCATCACTCTCTCCACATTTTGATCCGTTTGGCTTGATGATGGCTTCCCAGAGTGGTGGTCGTCTTCAACATTCCCACGACCATCTTTGAAACATTTGTGCCACGTGAAAACCATTGCACGGGACTTCTTCCTCAAAGTACTCTTGAATCATAGCGGTTTTGCTCAGTTGCATGCGAAACTTGATTGCATAAACACTGTTCCAAGTGCTGCTCCATTTTCACCTCTCCCGCTAAAGTCAATGACACACACTCACGCTGCAAGTGATATGCACTCCCCAGGGTTCCAGAGGCAACTGCTGCAGCTTCAGTTCATTCCCTGAGACCCCCCCCCCCCAATATTTCCCACACCCAGCGGAACCGGTCCACACACGCTCCCCTACTCAGAAATGAATCAGTAAGAAACTTCTAAATCACACCTTGTACATAAACTACGGAAAATACTAAGTGGGGTTGGGGGTAACGGTGATGCACTTTAACTTTTGAGACCAGTTTAATTGAGATATTAACATTTTCTAGTTTGGGAGATGAGTCTTTGGTACTGACAGCCAAGTAACGTTGTTCATTTGCGTAATGACCACAAGCAGCCAGCCGACAACGGACTGCATTCAAGAAGGTAGCAGGGGCCTTGTTGCCACTCTGCAAATTGGACGCACTCATGTCAGAAATGTATCAGTTAGTTCTCACATGCGAATGGTGCAGTAGTTTCGTCATTTGTATTAATAGTTCAGTCCGTAGTTTATTCTGTTGTTTAAATGTTTATCTGCTTGTGTTTCCTTTTACACAATGTCCAGCATAACAAGTAATGCCAGCCCAACACGTGAAGTGAAAAGGTGAAAGAAAAGTGTGCTATCTAGCCAGGACTCCATATTCATGGTTGGTGAGGGTCTATTTGGGGGGTGGGTGGGTAAAAGAACGGGGGTAGGGGGAGGGGGGGAAGGTGAATACTTATTTCCTCTTGCTCAGGTTGTTAAGAGGACCGCAGCAACGTTGCAAACAAGCAAGAACACTTGTAAAAATACGGAAATTACAGTACTGTATAGATTGCAGTGAGAGTGGCAGAACAAAGCTGCCCAATTCTATCTAAATTACTCATGTCGCTTCACTTCAGAAAGATTAACTCTAAAGGATACAAATTTTCATTATGTACTGTGCTGAAAGACAAAGGTTACAATTATTCCGTGTCAAAAGATTCATGGAAATGACGTAGTTGCACAGCAGTGCACAGGATCATGGGAGTGGGATTCGAAAACATAGTGAGAACAGATGAAACTTGGGTTAATGCCAGCCATTCATTACATTGAGGCTGTAGTAAAGGGATGACTGAGGGGAACATGGAATGCCTGTCGGAAAAGGAGCACAACTTGTTTTATGTTGGTACATCTGACAGTTTTGTGCCAAACTGCTTATTAATGTTTCATTCCAAAATGACAGGTGATTTCCATGAAGAGATGAACAGTGGGTTTATTTTAAAAGTGGCTCGAGACATTGGTTATGAAGCAACTGTTAAGTCTATCAGTGATCACCATGGATAAAGGTCATTATCATTTCATTGTTCATGATAGGACACCAACTTTGACAACAAAAGAAGATCTTATCCAGTGGCTCAAATGATGAAAAATGGATTTTGGAGGAATTTGAAATAGGCAAAATTGCTCGAAAATGTGGCACAAAAGAAACTACAATTTCCGACGTGTGTGATTAATGAGACAGCTAAAAGGCAGGGATATGAAATTGTTCAGCTTCCTCCATAGTACTGTCACTTCAATGTCATTGAAGAGGTATGCGCACAAATAAAAATGTACACTGCTGCAAATATAAAAATTCACCACCTGTAAATAGAAAATAATCACACATCAGCTGTCAAACAACCAACAAGCAAGATATGGAAAGAAACTGAATACTGCGAGTATCAGAGGGAGCCAAAAATAAAGGCATTGTGGAGAGCCCATAAATGATTTAATTACACATCTCAGAAGGAGAATGATAGTTTAAGCAGCACTGAAGACAATTTTACATCAGATTTTGAACGTAACGGGTGGCATTTTCCCACAGTACAACTTAAACATACTCAAGAACATAAGGACAGAGCACGCCATCTACCTATCATCATACTACGAGTACTATCTTGAGATTAAAACTGTTACTATACAGATAAATTATTCTGTCCTCTCAGAACTAATTAATATTTAATAATGGGAACAAAAACACAGATGTTCAACAATTTACAAAAATACATTTTCATTTCTATTGTGACGTTTGACAAGTAACCTCATTATCTTTCAGTACAATAGACACTAAATATACTCTCTTCACTTTTTCGAGATTACATGTTACAAGTAGCAACTGCAAATAAATTCACACACAGAAATACGACCAGCATATTGTCAACACTTTTGTTTACGCTGCCAGAGAACCTGTATCAATAGAGACAGAGTGCAGTGGTATAAGCAATTTTCAGCAACACTGCCACCTGCCCACTTGAACTGTCAATACCAAATCACTTGTCTCGTGAACTATATGTCAATTAATGAAATCTTTATATTGATTACTGCTCACTAATATCAGAAAATGTGATTTAATCTAGAAATGCACTGCAAACTAGATACATTTCTTCCAGTCACTGCCGCCACAACTCTATCAACCAACAATGTTATGCAGTCTGTACAACTGTCACATCCTCCATACCACACCATTAGACAGCATGGCTATTGATTCCTGACTGCCACCGCACAAAAACAAAAGCAGATGCTCTATCATATTTTCTTCAAGACTGACTGTACAGATTTCACTGGTTAACATGTGTTCTGCCATTAAAAAAAAAAAAAATCACAATTGTGTGTGGTCTTTGTGATACCGGTGGGAAATGAAATTTGTTAATACTTTAGGCTTTGCTTTACTTGTTTCCCTCTGGCAACAATATGCACCTTTGTCACTTTCATGTACCACATAGCATTCTTCTTCATTCTTTAACATATACTACTTTCTTATTTTGTTTCTACACAAATGGTACCTGCACACTACCAAAAATGGATCATGCGCACCTGGGGGACAAAGATAGAGGAAACAACTCACAAAATAGAGTTCACAAATACTCTTGAGTGAAATATTAATTTGATGGCAGTGATGTGGATAGGGATCTTTTGAAAAACACTTTTCCACAAATTGGACAAAATTAGACACAGATACAGGGTTCTAGGGTGTTTTTGACAATAGACGACAGGTTCAAGCCCAGTACATGTGACTCGCTGTGGATGCTATGACAGTGAAGTAACTTTGGAAGAAAAAGAATAGTGGCTCAGTGTGTGTACATTTAAAGATGGTTAGGTGCTTTCTGAGAGCATTACATCCTTGCAAAGTCGAATTCACCTCTAGCTATTTTACTGATGAACTGGCCCATGTGGCTGCCGAAAAATTTGTTGTATAATTTTCATGTTTGACCTCAAGGCCAACAAATATACTGCCATCTGAATAAATATGTTAGCACATGCATATTTCGTATGGTTGCTGGTATAAGCAACATTGATATACTACTTTAATCAATTGCTGGGGTTCCCACTGCCAATGCCTTTTTAATTGTTCTGAAACAGTCAGGTGATCAGTGCACTTCTGTAACAGCTGCATTTCCCAAATGAGAGCCAAGACATAAAAGCTGTATGAAGTGTGCCATCCTACAAGATATCTCAAAGGGAAATTTATATTAGTACCAATGTAGAAATTTCTTTCTGCAGGTACATCACACTGAAGTCTGAAATTTCAAGCAGTACATGCCAGAGTCTTACAGACATGGAAGACTTCAAACTTTTGAGTGTTCGGTGTATCTGGATACACCTACAACTTTGAAATAAACACAAGAGGGAGAAGAAAACAAATTTGGGCATGCTTACAATGCACCAAACTTAAGAGCAAGTAGCAATACTGTCACACACACCATGAACAATACTACTACAATTACTGTACATAACTACCACTGTTGGTATACATGGAATCAGGTGTCCATTCCCTCTGAGCAGTACATCACAACAGAATTACAAACTAACTTTCAAATCATGAACTAAAGAGCAGAAAAAAAGGGATAATGAGTTTTTAATACTGTTGGATGTGGAATTTCATCATTTGACCTATTTTACATGTTTCTCATAACAAGAAATAAAGAAACATCTGAACATTCCTTGTTCAAACTGATAGAAACTTACAAAATGAACATAGGTGGTGTCAAGTTCCAGCAGGCAAACTAATAAGGTGAGAATACAGCAATACAAGCTAGAAAATGGTGTAGGCATTATATTTATCACATGCTTGCCATGACAAGTTTTTAACTCCTTGTTTTTATTCAGAGGCATTACAGCCATCTGTGAGCACAACTAGGATAACAAAGGTCAACAATTCAGAGTTTAAATATCTGAGACTTCATTTAATACTACAGCAATAAAAACTCCACGAGGCCAAATTCAATAATTGTTATCGCACAAAACTGATTACTGGCCAGTACAAAAAACTAATAATGATGGTAATGCCGACTTGAAAGGGATCCTCATGCAGGAAGTGTGGTGTATTCCTCTGTTCCATTGCCTATCATAATAACAAGGTAATTTCTTAATTGCAACACAACAAACTTTGTTTTATTTAATTCCACGACACGTTTCAAAGGTTTAAACCACCATAATCGGGTGGATTTGACATTTGTGTGTGTGTGTGTGTTACTTTGTTTACAATGCTTGGGAATGTAAAACTTAAGCACATGAACAACTGTGTGTGTGTGTGTGTGTGTGTGTGTGTGTGTGTGTGTGTGTGTGTGTGTGATGGTCACCAAGGCAAATGGAAGTGCTGGAGTATTTTAAGTACAAAAATCATATCAAACAGTACTGATTAAAATCTTCAATCATATCTTCTGTTTCTCCTCAATATTAAGGAAAGAATTGTTTAAATTTATGCACTGTAGGGTTAAAGATCTTTTCCGATGCATAGTTTTGTATGATTCATTCTAGTGGAACTCAGGATATGCGATTTTAGCAGGCATGGTCCATATCAATTCAGACAGGATAAGAAAAAGATCTTGCCTTCATAGCCATGGATGTTATTGAATGAAGCATATGTTAAAATGAAGGACCAAGTAAGGAACATGTATTTTTTTGTTTTCTCCAAAAAAATTCTATTCCGAGATACAGCCCTCCAAAGACGACACTGCACATACCATTTTAAAGCTACGAATCTTGGAAATAATTTTAAAATGCTGTGTCTCTGGAACAGTTCTAGATATTTTGTTGGTCTTCCAATTTGAAAGAAAATAGCTTTACGATTACAAAGAAATCCTCCATTTGGACTTATGGTAGCATTAAGTTCACTAAAATTTCATGTAACTCTTGACTGGTGTCTATAATCTCTGCAATCCACCAGACACAGTCATACACACGACAGAAACATCCCTCTTCTAAGGTTGTGAATCTGCTTTTTCTCAGGTGTTGGCCAAATTAATGAAATTTCTTCTTTCCTGCTCTTTAAAGTGTGTGCAATATGAGTTCGCCCATCACTCGAGTCCAAAAATGTGTGTTCTGAATTCCTTTCTTCTGGTCACGGAATGCTTCGATTTCCTCTTTGGACAGAAAATGAGGGTTGTCGATGGGTGAGATTTAATGACTCACACAAAATCTTCAGCATCCTGAATCACAGCCGCATTTGGTCTGCAAAGATTATGTTTTGTAATATGGTGCTTCCACAGGCCTCCTACCAATCACAAGGACTTTTTCGTGACCAGTAGCACAGTATACCTTGTCAGTTGGCACAATCTACTTAACAGCTGGTAATGATTTTTAAAATGACTAGGAGCACCATCAGAAATAATGATCTTGTCTGCCTCTGTTTGCAGTTAAATTTTGCACCACTCTGTAAAAATTGAAACCTGGTATTTACTCCAATGACAATTCTTGTGGGAGACTTGCAGACCAGTTCTCAGCAAAATCACAAAGAAGCATTAAACACAGCCTGTACACACCCTTTCACTTCTGCAATGTGTTTTTGCTGCAATTTCTTCAGATGCTGGTGTTTCTGCTTTCACTGACCACTTACAAAGTTCATCAATGAAACTGTCAAAGGCAACAGTTTTCTTAATTAGTTTATTTTCTTCCCATGCCTTGTATGTAATTTCTGCAGAGTTATCTGCTGTATCTTCCTTTCCAGAGCAGTCACCACATTCTTGAAGCAAAGAAGTGTCTCACTTTACGTCACAGATTACTAATGATGTCATATGCGCCAGTAAGTTCTTCAAAGTTACCACACAAAATTCAAAATTAATGCAGTACAAACATAAACAGACATATCTAGGTGGGTGTAGAACTACCTACTTAGGTTGTAGTGCATAAAATTTTGATCTTCCAACATGCGAAGTTATATAGCTAATCTTATAAATTGCAGAAGTTTCTTTAATACTGTAAGTCATGTACCTCTTCACTCCCACAACTTTTTGCCCTTTTTTTTTGCACACTGGTGGTAACAGTTCCAGATAAAACGACTGCACTATTTGAACTTTAGTTGCTTCTACACGATGACCATAACAGGGATCTGGTCTTCCAAAGACTCATTTACAGACCTCAAGTGTCTTGATGTATCTGTCATGTACTTTGATACTGAAGTAACATGGTTCAAATTTGTTTTCTTTAAAGATGTGTCTAAATTTGTTTTCTATGAAAATGTCTCTGGAAGAATAGTTAAAACTTGCACCTATTCACTGCAGAATGTATAATATTCAACATCTGAATTGATCCTTGTGAAAAATTCCTAGCATGAGGTGCAAGAGTGTTTTGGTTCATTTTCTTCTAAAGATGAAGGGTGTGGTCAGTTTTGCTGTAATGTATACATCCATAGCATTAGTAATTTCTCTGCCCTTTCTTGATGCATAGAGCTTATGACTTGACTCCACTGACAACTGTTTTGTCAAAGGAATAAGACCTACGTCTGTAGTTGACTGATTCAGGGTATTCAATTCTTCCTCTATTGATGCAAAACCTGCATAATCTGCACCATGGGAGCCTTCACCTTGTTCAGATAGTATCATTATTATTCTGTCAAAACATTTAGAATACGAAAGTCATCACTGGAAGTATCTTCACTTTGACAGAGTGAGAAAACTGATTCCCACCCTAAACAAAGTCTTGTTTTTTGGCTGTAATGTCACTTTATGGATATGCAAATAGTCAGCACACTTCACCCTATTGTGGTCCCAGTCAGAAGACATTTCACACAGTCCTTTTCATAAAACACACTGCAACTGTGTCAAAAAAAGTGAACAAATTAGCACTGGGCAACTATAATACAGAAACCTGCAATGAACAAGCACAATGAAGAAACAAACTACAAGGAAGTGTAAAAAATAATGGCGAGTGAAAAGGAAATTAGTAAGAAACAACATCATTGAAGACACATTACAGTGAACGTTAATTTTTTTTAACAAAACCTGTCCAACTTAAAACTGAAAGATCTCCTTTCAGAGAATATAGTAATACATGGTACTGATCAACAGGAAAAAACTAGCTTTCCTGGATTGGCATTCTTGGGGAAACTAAACTGCAAAAAAGTTCACTAGGCAACAATAAAAGAACTGTGACATATGTCCAACAGAGGATACCATTGTAATTACAAAGCAATTATCTTTGAAATAAGAAACTAGCAAATTACATAAAACTGGTAGATATAGCATTGTAAATTTTTTTCCGAAATTCGCATCTTGAAAACAGTGTTCGCAGAGACATCTTTGGAGACCTGTATCTCAGGACGGGAACTTCTTTTTGGAGGGGGGAGGGGAATACATCTTTCCCACATACTCCAGAATATTAACATTTGCTAAATTCAACAACATCCAAGACTATGAAGGTAACACCCCTGCCTGAAGTGATACGGATTATGCCAGCAGGTAAATACACTACCTTTTACTGAAATTGTATGTGTTCTCCATTTCAAACATAAAAACACAGAGAGAGTGCACTTTTATTCATATAACAAACACCATCAATAGAACAGTGATGAAACTGGGTACACTAAAGCTGAAACAACCATGTATGTTCTCTACTGCTACATGAACTTAAATGGCCACAGCAGCACAGCACCAGTGGTTTCCTAGATATGCACATAAAAGAGATATCTTAATCACACAATCTTTGTTTAGCAAATTTAATTGTTATCTTCAAGATCACTTGCGTTGAGCATGAGACTGTCATGGCCCCAGATATATATTTTGTTTACAGGGCTGACGACAAAATGGTATTCTAGTGGCAAACCTCATGTGTGCAGCGTCAACTTTCATTAATCTAAACACTATTAGCTTGCAAAAACATGTAGCGCAAATGTTGAATCTAGACATCCGTATATAAAGCTACATACGAGTTTGTAACAATCACCATCCTGAGTAACATTTGATACCTTTTTGGACTGAATCAATTTATTTTCAATCTAATTTGAAGTTCACGATGTCTGTAGAAATGTGAGGGAAAGGGACCATAGCCCAATGCTACAAAAGAGCAATATATTGCCAATTTTTCACCCAAACTGGACTGTTACCTGATAGCCTGCTCTCGCTGTGCTTTCCTAATTTCAGGCTTCATATTCCTTTTTGCCATGATGTCAGTAAGAGATGCACCAACAATAGCTCTGTGAAATTTCTGGGTGCGACGGGTTCGCTTTTTGGTCTGTTCTTCTTCCTGACCTTTCTTGTGCTTCCGCCTAAAAAGATACACAGAGTG
Source organism: Schistocerca gregaria (assembly GCF_023897955.1). Classification (NCBI taxonomy): domain Eukaryota; kingdom Metazoa; phylum Arthropoda; class Insecta; order Orthoptera; family Acrididae; genus Schistocerca; species Schistocerca gregaria. The sequence goes on along the minus strand of NC_064920.1, from coordinate 1,090,199,220 downwards.
AAACACGAGCAACAGAAAGTCTGAGGACAATATGTAATTTTAGGACAGTACTCAGTTATTAAATTTTCATCTGGACTCAGTGGATTGACAGATTATTAGAAACATCATGGCAAGAAATAAGTTGTGAGTGAAGTTGCTGAAATGAATATCTCAGCCACAAAAAGTAACCTACTATTAAAATACATTTTAAGATTTGTTATTTGATATAAAGCATATGCTTATAGTGCAATAAGTAAATTCACTGATATATCTAATACACAATGCGACATAATAGAAATGTTACCTGTATAACACTGTCCATGTCACCTTCCTGGGATTCCTTTTCATCAAATGTGAAGATTCACATTTCGCATTAAGAAAAGTAAACGTCTGCAACAAGTAAGTACACTTAGTTAATAAGTGAGTAGAGGATAAAACAAAATCAAGACAGCTGACAACCAACATGCATTTAAAAATTAAAGCTTCCAGTGCGATGATTGTTTTGTATCCAGTCTTATTTACAATCACCTAAAACGGCAGCACCCACTACCTCCCTCTGAGGAATAGTGGATTAAGACCCAGATAGGTGTGCCACAGCCGAACAACAACCTATCCCATTCATTTCCAAACAATCAATTATAAGCAAATATCTACAACAAATGAAATCTGGAATATCACGAATATTTGACAAAATACAACCTGGAGGTGATCAAATCAGCAAGTGAGTGAAATAATTCACATATTGCACAACCTGAAGAAAGACCTATTCTAACACTTTACAGAGTGAGTCAGCTATGAAACAACATCATTCCAGCAGTGAACATTACCAACCAGTTCTACGATCAAAATTAAGCTCCACAAAACTGATCAAATAAACATGCACACATTGCGAAACTAATAACAATTACTGGGGAACATGTAAATCGACACTTTATGACATAGCTTTGCATGGCATTTCAACATCCACTTATTATTTCCATAAGTATGTCCAGTGTGCTTTTTTCCCCGAACAGTGAAAGTTATTACAAATAGCACAAGCACACTTGCAATTACAAATAGAGAAAATTAACCACTGTTCCCACAAACAGAATTTACCAATCGAGCCCTTTACGGATACTTCGACGGCTGCTATTAAGCTTTTTCAAACATCACGAAACTCAGAACTCAACAATAACTTAAAAAATAATTCTTACCTTTCCATCTGTCTTGACCATGGTTTTCCCATGGCCAGGGTATATTTTATACCCACTGTAGGCACACAGTCCGATCCTGTTAACGAAATCATTCTGTTACAATTCATATTTACAAATCTAACAGCACAACACAAGAGATGATATCAGAAACAACTTTCAAGAAATTTTCATGCTGTACTTACTTCATCTTCTCTCACAGGAAACGGAACACTAAATGGCAGATCCAAACACCTTCCGTTGTTGTTAAAGATACTACACTACACAGTTCTGTTCTACGCTACTTCACATCCCTGGATTTCAAGACAAATGAGTGGCGAAACTTTCGCTACTGAAGCGCTGGAAAGCGGCAAGTCTCAAAAACACAGTGAGAATGATCGTAAGCTGTGTGTATGACCGGGGCTTGTTATGGCACTATTGCCTAGTGTAGCAATCGCCACCAGGAAGGTAACCTACAAAGTGATTTTTGTATGTTTTGGAAAAGAGACCGGATTTTTGTTACGCCATCTCTTTGAAGCTGAGATTATTCTTGTTTGTTCAGCTTTGTCTATTGTAAATTGTTTACAGATGTAATAAAGTTATTGTAGCGCAGTAAGGTGACTGATTACATGCCAGATGGCTAGAAATTGGGTGAGCCACGAAAGAGAAAAGGAACACGAGCGGGAAAAGACTATACGATGCAGTACAGTATCATCTTGTCAAGATTCGAAACGAAGTCAAATGGTAATGCAAGTGCTTAAGATGCAAGAAGAATTACACAAGCAAATAGCAGAACTATAGGCAGAGTTAAACACGCACGATAATAGAGGGTCGGCGCAACGATTAATAGGAGACAAAAGAAATTCGATGAAGGAAGGATCTGAGGAGTATGCAGCAACAGTGAAGCAGTGAACGATAGTAGAAGTATCGCTGTTCTTACCAGATAAACAAGAATTATAGTTTGCCATACTAAGTCTGGCATTCACGCAGAACAGCATGACCGATGAGCGCACGAAATTCGCGGTGAAGGTCAACGGTCTACGCCGGTAGTCGCCCAACTTTTTTTTTGCTCGAGATCCAATATTGACATTATGGGTCGGCATCTAGGGTCTCAGGTGTACTGATCTCATTATTAATAAATAACTTACATAAATTAATATGTTATGAGCCCCAGTAGACTAGCTATAGATTTGTTGCTGACCTCCAAGTACTAGTCATTAAAATTCATGCCCAGTCAGAGCACTTTGTGTTGACTGTTCTCAGTTGTGATTGCTGCCTCCCTCATCGACCCTACAACTGTGACACTGTAAGTGCCTGTGTGTTCTTGTATTTTGTTTGTGAGCTGATGATTAATAATTGGAATTGTACTTACATTTAAATGCATTATATAACATGAGACACAATCACAAATCTTTACTAAATGTTTTGAATGCAATTTTTCCTCTGCTCATTACATTATGTTACAATAGCCTCAATTTTATTTCAACTTCCTTGCTACAAATATGTATCACATTTAAAACTGACCATCCCTGTAACATGCATTCAAGAATTCATGTTACTTCCATTTGAAATTTATACAATAGCAGGTCACTGATACGAGGAGCACACGCCAGTGTTTATCATCACTGGAAGACAAACGAGAAAATATTCCCTCTATCACACCCCCTCACCTCACAATGAAAGATCTATCTACCCCAGTACCGAGCTTCACTCCTAACGTGATAGACCAACTTTTTACACACCTACTACAATTCTTCCAGAGTATATTTGATTTGACAAATAAAGCATATACAGTCAGCAGATTCAAATGGTGAGTATTTATTCTGCAATAGACTCAGATATAAATCAGTTAGCCTTTTTCAAAAAGTATTAAATATTAACTCACCTATAACAAATAGTATTGTATTTTCGAGAATTGTTGTTGTTGTCTTCAGTCCAGAGACTGGTTTGATGCAGCTCTCCATGCTACTCTATCCTGTGCAAGCTTCTTCATCTCCCAGCACTTACTGCAACCTACATCCTTCTGAATCTGCTTAGTGTATTCATCTCTTGGTCTCCCTCTACGATTTTTACCCTCCACACTGCCCTCCAATACTAAATTGGTGATCCCTTGATGCCTCAGAAGATGTCCTACCAACCGGTCCCTTCACATTGTGCCACAAACTCCTCCCCAATTCTATTCAGTACCTCCTCATTAGTTATGTGATCTACCCATCTAATCTTCAACATTCTTCTGTAGCACCACATTTCGAAAGCTTTTATTCTCTTCTTGTCCAAACTATTTATCGGCCATGTTTCACTTTCATACGTGGCTACACTCCATACAAATACTTTCAGAAATGACTTCCTGATACTTAAATCTATACTCGATGTTAACAAATTTCTCTTCTTCAGAGACGCTTTCCTTGCCATTGCCAGTCTACATTTTATATACTCTCTACTTCGACCATCATCAGTTATTTGGCTCACCAAATAGCAAAACTTCTTTACTACTTAAAGTGTCTCCATGTCCTAATCTAATTCCCTCAACATCACCCGACTTAATTCGACTACTTTCCATTATCCTCGTTTTGCTTTTGTTGATGTTCATCTTGTATCTTCCTTTCAAGACGCTGTCCATTCCATTCAACTGCTTTCCCAAGTCTTTTGCTGTCTCTGACAGAATTACAATGTCATCGGCGAACCTCAACGTTTTTATTTCTTCCCCATGGACTTTAATACCTACTCCGAATTTTTCTTATTTTTCCTTTATTGCTTGCTCAATATACAGATGGAATAATATCGGGGACAGGCTGCAACCCTGTCATTCCCTTCCCAACCGCTGCTTCCCTTTCATCCCCCTCGACTCTTATAACTGCCATCTGGTTTCTGTACAAATTGTAAATAGCTTTTCGCTCCCTGTATTTTATCCCTGCAACCTTTAGAATTTGAAAGAGAGTATTCCAGTCAACATTGTCAAAAGCTTTCTCTAAGTCTACAGATGGTAGAAATGTAGGTTTGCCTTTCCTTAATCTATTTTCTAAGATAAGTCGTAGGGTCAGTATTGCCTCACCTGTTTCAACATTTCAACGGAATCCAAACTGATCTTCGCCATGGTCGGCTTCTACCAGTTTTTCCATTCGTCGGTAAAGAATTCGTGTTAGTATTTCGCAGCTGTGACTTATTAAACTGATAGTTCGGTAATTTTCACATCTGTCAACACCTGCTTTCTTTGGGATTGGAATTATTATATTCTTCTAGAAGTCTGAGGGTATTTCGCATGTCTCATACATCTTGCTCACCAGATGGTAGAGTTTCCTCAGGACTGGCTCTCCCAAGGCCATCAGTAGTTCCAATGGAATGTTGGCTACTCCCTTGTTTCGACTCAGGTCTTTCAGTGCTCTGTCAAACTCTTCACGCAGTATCACATCTCCCATTTCATCTAGATCTACATCCTCTTCCATTTCCATAATATTGTCCTCAAGTACATCGCCCTTGTATAGACCCTCTATATACTCCTTCAACCTTTCTGCTTTCCCTTCTTTGCTTAGAACTGGGTTTCCATCTGAGCTATTGATATTCATACAAGTGGCTCTCTTTTCTCCAAAGGTCTCTCTAATTTTCCTGTAGGCAGTATCTATCCTACCCCTAGTGAGATAAGCCTCTACATCCTTACATTTGTCCTCTAGCCATCCCTGCTTAGCCATTATGCACTTCCTGTCAATCGCATTTTTGAGACGTTTGTATTCCATTTTGCCTGCTTCATTTACTGGGTTTTTATATTTACTCCTTTCATCAATTAAATTCAATATTTCTTCTGTTACCCAAGGATTTCTACTAGCCCTCGTCCTTTTACCTACTTGATTGTCTGCTGCCTTCACTACTTCATCCCTCAAAGCTACCCATTCTTCTTCTACTGTATTTCTTTCCCGCATTCTTGTCAATTGTTCCCTTATGCTCTTCCTGAAACTCTGTACAACCTCTGGTTCTTTCAGTTTATCCAGGTCCCATCTCCTTAAATTCCCACCTGTTTGCAGTTTCTTCAGTTTTAATCTACAGGTCATAACCAATAGATTGTGGTTAGTGTCCACATCCGCCCCCTGAAATGTCTTACAATTTAAAACCTGATTCCTAAATCTCTGTCTTACGATTATATAATTTATCTGATACCTTTTAGTATCTCCAGGGTTCTTTCATGTATACAACCTTCTCTCATGATTCTTAAACCAAGTGTTAGTTATGATTAAGTTGTGCTCTGTGCAAAATTCTACCAGGCGGCTTCCTCTTTCATTTCTTAGACCCAATCCATATTCACCTACTACGTTTCCTTCTCTCCCTTTTCCTACACTCGAATTCCAGTCACCCATGACTATTAAATTTTCGTCTCCCTTCACTATCTGAATATTTTTTTATTTCATCACACATTTCTTCAATTTCTTCGTCAACTGCAGAGCTAGTTGGCATATAAACTTGTACTACTGTAGTAGGTGTGGGCTTCGTATCTATCTTGGCCACAATAATGCGTTCACTATGCTGTTGGCAGTAGCTTACCCGCACTCCTATCTTCTTATTTATTATTAAACCTACTCCTGCATTACCCCTATTTGATTTTGTATTTATTACCCTGTATTCACCTGACCAAAAGTCTTGTTCCTCCTGCCACCGAACTTCACTAATTCCCACTGCATCTAACTTTAACCTATCCATTTCCCTTTTTAAATTTTCTAACCTACCTGCCTGATTAAGGGATCTGACATTCCACACTCCGATCCGTAGAACGCCAGTTTTCTTTCTTTTGATAACGACGTCCTCCTGAGTAGTCCCCACCCGAAGATCCGAATGGGGGAATATTTTACCTCCAGAATATTTTACCCAAGAGGACGCCATCATTGTTTAACCATACAGTAAAGCTGCATGCCGTCGGGAAATATTACGGCTGTAGTTTCCCCTTGCTTTCAGTCGTCCACAGTACCAGCACAGCAAGGCCGTTTTGGTTAATGTTGCGAGGCCAGATCAGTCAATCATCCAGACTGTTGCCCCTGCAACTACTGAAAAGGCTGCTGCCCCTCTTCAGGAACCACATGTTTGTCTGGTCTCTCAACAGATACCTCTCTGTTGTGGTTGCACCTACGGCACGCAATCCTCCCAACCAACGGCAAGGTTCATGGATCATGGGGGTAGGATTTTCTAGAGTGATGAAGAGTAAATACTAACAATACACAACTGTTCGCTGCATCTGACTCCTACTTCTGATAATGATCAACCATGTTTATGATACTAAAATCATGTAATAAAGGGAATAAGAGTTTTAAATCGCCATGTGCTAGATTGTCAACAATGAAGGATGTAGTCATGGCAGTCAATAGCTGGCGATTTCGTTTTGAATGAGTATTCATCAGAGTATATTGTTGACACTGACTAGAATTATCGTTGTGGTAACAAGAGCCAGTGAAGGCATTCACCATCCACAAAATGTCACAGAATAACTTCTACCCTGTTTGTGAGTGTGGAAAATAACATAAAGTGCTTCCTTTCAGTTTTCAATATACTAAAAGAAAGAATACAGTGCGCCAGTCCATGTTATCCACGTGAAAAATGACTTCGCCTGACTTGCATAGTTCTATAATGTTCGTGTCACTTGAAAGGTGCATATGAATTGTGCAGGATAGGAAGGGACATATTAGAAATTTGATCATTTTGAGTCTGGGACAAGAGTATTTTGTTCCTGAAATTGATTTCAGAGTACTTTCTTGCAAGATCAGACAGTTGTATCATTGAAAAATTATGTGACGTTATTCAAATGACCACATAAACTTTATTCTAGTGCCATTAATTTCAAACTTTCGAAATGACAAAAAGCCAACGTTTCCCTTCATTTCCGATCCCCTTCACAAGCCAAAGGCTTTGTAACAAAGCTATCGGTTTGTTTTTGGATCTGAATTTTTATTTGTTCTAATTCCAAAATGAATTTAAGTATAATAATAAAATTGTTAGTTAATGTGACTTCTGATGTTCTAAATTTTCGTCTATCTTGTACATACTTGCATCGTTTGGACTGCAAGCAAACCTCATTGCATATTCTAAATGACTGGACAGCCAAGTATGATATTTACTTTTCAAGTACTTCATTTTTGAAAACAGAGGTTCGTAAAGGTGAGTTGAAGGGAATAGAGTTCAAATAAACTGTGCACAGTCTCATAAATTTTTATAATTGCTAGGCATACATTTCCTAAGTTAATTGTACTCTGGCATTTCATGATGTTTTGCAAACAAAGCTTTAAGCTGTGTGCTGTGTTGAAGTCAGTTAACAAATAAGTGTCTTGAAACACAACTTGGCAGAATGATTTGAGATCATCATGTTCAACATGCCAAAGGTTCTCTATGAGAATGAAGCAGCCATGAATATTTTAGCATCTATATTTTTTTGTTTCTTCCAAATATTCTTGCAAGTAGTATGCCATGTCTTGGTAGATATTTTCAGTCATAGTTAAGTCTGATTTTTCCATAGCAGCGGTCAGAAAACCAAACAACTCTTTTGCTTCAAGTTCGTTTACATGCAAGTGTAGTTTGGCTTCAAATGTAAATAGTTTTTTGTATTTGCCCAATATCTTATTTGGTGATTGCAATTCCAAATTAAGTTTCTTGAATTTTTGTGCAATGTCAGACAAAAAAGTTGTAAATGCTCATCATTCATCGCTATCAACTTCTGCACCAGTTAAACCACTTCGTTATAAGTACAAAATAATTTCAGATTTCAAACTGACAAGCTCTTTTCCTTTGCTTAGATGTCTGACAGTAGTATGTAGGACAACTTCATCAATACGAAATAACCTTGCTTCATAATCCCACATCAGAGTAAGATGTCATATTCTTGCAAGTATGCTACATACAGGGTATGGCAGAACCGACTAAGCAGTTTTAAGGAGCAATAAAAAGAAAAATCTGGATATATAGAGAAAAAATATTTTTATTTTCTAAATTAGTGCTATATACCATTCTACATTACTTAGTTTTGAAAATATGTCCTCAAGATGGCGGCCGTTAGCATCAATACATTGTTGTAGACGATCCCTGACGTTTCGAGCAGGTCTTGCACACATATTGTGGAGTATGGCATTCACTTTGTCAATAATCCGCTCCTTTAACTCTGGTAGGTTGTGAGTGCGGGTTTAGAAAATCTTTTCCTTCAGATATCCTCAAAGAAAGTATTTACAAATGCTGAAATCTGGTGACCACACAGGCCACCCAACATCACCCCTCAAAGAGACGAGGCGTCCAAGAAACATTTCTCTCAAAACATCAAGTGAAATTCGACCTGTGTGAGCAGTAGCTCCATCCTGTTGGAACAACAAGTCCCCCAGTCTATGTTCTTCAACAATCTAGTCCATTCTGTGTTGCAGAAAATTTTGCATCATTGAAACATAACATGTGAAATGCACTGCCACCGTCACTCCTTTCTCCTCAAAAAAGTAAGGGCGTACCACGTTAAATTGTGATATGACACATCACACTGTCACTTTGGAGAATGTTGCGGTCTTTCATGAATAATCTGGGAGTTATTTGCAGCCCAGTAGCGAAAGTTTTTCTTATTCACGCACCCACTAAGATGAAAATGTGCCTAGTCGTACGGATCTGAGCCAGCATTTGCTCACACACATTTTGACGTTTGGCTTAGTCTGCTGGGCGTAATTCTTGAGCAATCATTATTTAAATAGGATGGAACTTAAAATCGCATTGCAGAATCCGTCTCAAACTGCGGTCTGAAATCCCCAATGCGACAGCATATCGCCGAGAAGAACGTTGCAGCGATTGTTGAACTCCTGTTCTCACCTGCTGCACATTTTCTGGCGTTCTGGTGGATCTGCGTCGGCCATGTGTATCTATTCTTAGTGTGCTATCAGATTCCTCTAACAGCAAAACCCAGGACCGAATTGTGTTTGCATTAGGAACGGTATTGTTGCGTGGAATGTTGCACTGTCGCCGAAAAGCTCGTCGTGTAGCGATCACAGATCTGTTGTTTTCATAGTAAGCGAGAACAACAAAACCACGATGTGCAACGGTCCAGACTATGTTGGCTACCGAAAAGGGATCAACGACTCAACAAAGGCAGACCACATGCAACTGCCTACTCCCACTACAGCCCCAGCGATAGTCGATAGAAACTGTTTAGTTGGTTCTGTCACACCTTGTACTTCATATGATGCTTTTTGTGACAGCCTCATTTTGTCTACCTGCTACTAACATCGTCTTTTTGTTGATTTTAGATGAGCAATTTTTTCTTTTCTTTCATTTGAATCAAAAGGAAAAGCTGCTGTAAATTAACTATGCTTACTTGAGTAGTGGCGAAATAAATTGTATCTCTTCATTTCCAGAACAATTTCCCACCATTTTAAGCAAATCGCAGTTCTTTGTGTCCGCTTATAAAACAAACTTTTTCTCATATTCCTTGCAAACTTCTATTCTCATCATTTATCTTCCTCTTAGTCACTACTTTTGATGATACAACAGTCATTAATTATTTCAACAAAGGCAGTCAAGCCACGAATGCCTACAAAATACTTATAAAGCGACAAAAGCTAAGGATCACAGAAACTTAAAGAGTGGCTGATGAAGCTGAGGTGGTGGCAGGATGTTCGCACAGATAGTACACACCTGTCCTCGACGATCTCCTCATGCTGTGCACTGAAGGTATGCCTGTAATGTTAACGAGATTTTATGTGATAGCGATTCAAATTCAGGTCCTATCAGCGAAAGTACTCTTATAAAGTAAAGGGCTCTCCTGTTACATGGAAAACTGGGAAATATGCACTTGCGAGTTATTTAGGTCTTCAAAAAAAGGTTGATAGGTCCTAAGTAACTATAATGGTTAACGTTTGCATTCAGAACTGAAGAATCGGATTAGATACTTCAGATGAACAATTACTGAAAGAAACGAAAACAGCAAATAAAGAAACATAACAATTCAAATATAATTTAGGATTGTTTTAGATATGTTTACGAAATTGGTAAAGTACATTTCCAATGGTTGAATAAATTTTACTTTAAATAAAAGAATAAACAAATGAAGATGTGCGAACAGTCAATAAAACATAGAGCTCAGAATAAAATAGTAGTAATACAGCCAAAGCAGCTACAAGTGGAAATGATAAAATGATGTGGAGCACCTTCTTCTCCTGTACCCTTTGTATGCAAATGGCTGAGTAGAAGCAATTACGTTTGGTCATGAATCTGCATCTTTATTTTGTAAAATTACAAAGTAAATTTGAGTGTAAAACAGTTTAATTAATGTGCCTTATGGTTTCCTGTTATGGCTATCTCGTCCACATTTGCACCTACTCAATTGCAAGCAATTCTTGCTGCGTCTTCTAAAAGTGGCGTCTGTGACTATCAGGTGAGACAGTATTCTCATTATTGTACAACTGAAATTATTTTGCATCTTACAGCCATCGGTTTCAGATTTTTGATGATGTCAGCTATCTAATAGCTGTGTCACTGTAGCTGTGTGGTGAAGTGTTATTGATTTTACTATGTGCATGAATGACTCTGATTAATAATAGTATTTGTAACATTTAAATGCACTACTGATTATGAGACACCATCACAAAAGATTGATAAACAATTTAAATTCCAGTTTTCTTCTACTAACTGCCTCGTACTACAACAGCCTCAATTAATTTAATGCCCCTTCCTACAAATAAGTACCACAATTTGTAAAAGACCATCTCTGTAATACAAATCCACTAATCCTTGTTACATCTGCGTCAAAGTTTATCCTATAGTAGCTGACAGGTATGAGTCGCACTTGCTCGTGAGTTGTTAGTACTGGAAATCAAATAATAAAACATTCTCCCTCCCACATCCTCTAACTTCATAATGGTCACACTATTTACCAATCTGCACCTGAGGTAAGTGGCCAACTTTACAAAACTCATGGCTGAAATGAGCAACATCAGTTAAAATTAAGCACATTTTAAAATATTACTGTTACTGTACGTATTATATTTTGTTATTAAGCAGGATACTATTAACATTAGTTGACTTTTGGATTTGGCTCATAGTTGCATATCTCTCTCTCATTCTCTCTCTTTCTCTCTCTCTCTCGCTCTCTCACTCTCTCTCTCTCTTTACTGAAGTTCCCTGTTCACTTTTTTCTGTACGTACAGGCTGATCTCAGAAACTACTGAAGGGATTTTGATCTGGTTCATAATGTAGATTGATTCTTGAGGAAGGTTCATGTATATAATTTATAAATATTTCGTGGAAGCTGGTTGAAATATGATGAATTAAATTCGACCGCTGCTGTGAAAATGACAGAACTGCCATCTAAATACACCTATCGCATCTCCAGACAGCAGCGAAGCTTTGAGCAGAATCTGAGTTGGGCCTGGTGGTCTTGCTTGTGCCTGACGAGTGAAAGGTCACAGGACTGAATACTGGTTGGATCACAAAATTCTGTCTCTGTTTTATAACCTACAAAACACCTCGCAATGATGATGGAGATTCACCAGAAAAGAAACGTGTTTCAGATTCCAAGTTCAGCTGTAGGTCACCTTTTCCCACCTCGATAACTGGCTAGGGAGACGCAAATTGGCGAAGTGGTTTCCAATTGAAAGACATGCATCACAACTTTTAGCCATGTGAGATTATTATTGTTACCAAAATCTACAGATATACATAGGTACATAGATTCCCTTTCTATACATATTTCTGCCTTATGTGTTTGGATTCGGCTGCTATTAGCATTGAAGATAGCCAATCAGGCTGTTGCACATGGGTATTTAAGCAGCCCACCAGATATAATTAGAGCCAGTTGTTCTCATAGTGTAAATGATAGTGCACAAGAATGCTCAGTGTGGAGTGTGGAGCAGTGGGATGTGCCAAACGATGTTGTTGTTGGCCTCCTCTCCACACAGACGTGCATGAGCAGCTGTGTTGTGGCTCACTTATTAAGCAGGGAGTAGCTGGACCATTCCTCAGTGCATCGATTGGATGGAGTGAAGTATAACTGCTGCTGGTCAGTAGAGATGATATTGCACGAAGTGAGGAGACAGTTGATGTTGTCGTCCATAACGAGATTGCTGATTGGTATTGGTGTTGGTGGGGATTAAGTGATGGAGATGATGATGACATGGCTACAGATGGTGTTGGTGGGGATTAAGTGATGGAGATGATGATGACATGGCTACAGATGTATCCTGCTCGATTTGCAATTGCTGGAGCTTGTAATGTTACACATGTGTAGTTGAGCAATTTGACTTCCTGGAGGTGGTATAAGGGAAGGTGAAATTGTTGTAAGTCTAACCGCTAGTGGGCGCAGGGTTTAGAGCGCGCTGCAGGAATTCCGGCTAGGTGACCAGTACAAGCAAGTCCAGGTACAAAGGCGAGAAGTGTCTCCAGAAAGGGGAAAATCCCAAAGCCTGGAATTTGGACAGTGGTTGCTCACACAGCCTTTGTGCAGAAGCTGCACCAAAAATGGCTGACTCTCAGACATGCTGGAAGATGGCTTCTTATAGCTCTTAGATTATCTAAAATAATTTACAATCAAGTATTAAAGCAAATTTAAATACATTTGTGTTCTCAGAGAAATGAGAGATGTCCAATGACACAACGATATTTTCAATATCTTAAAAACTACAGAAGTTAATGTTTCACAGTGAATAAAGGTTTTTATAATGAACCTCTGTATTAACATATTTTCAGTACTTTCCGCGGTTTCAACATGCAATATCTCATGTGATGGCATTGCACGATTGCTATCATATCTGTAAGGTATGTATCTGCATCTATTTTATTTCTTGATTTATTACATTTCTTATAACTTTTCATTGTGCAAATGTTTGTGACAAGATCATATTCTCCCATTTACACAGTTAATGAACACAGCAACAATACCTAACTATTGTCACAATTGTTTATTTATTTAATTAACAGTTTACTATTTTGCACATAACTTTATTTAAATATTAATTATGATTGATAATACAAGAGCATGTTAATTTAAGAAGTTAGTCAATCTGATATGTTACCAGACACCACCTTTGTAAAAGAGTGCCAAAAAAGACTTCTGACAAGCGGGCCTAAATAATTGTTTAAAACTACACTTAGCACCCAATCTGTTGTCATTCATTGTGAGCACGCTTGTGCAAGAACACTAGCTTATTTATTTAAGGACAAACCATTATTTATGTTTATTTTGAGTGGTTTAAGTGTGACAGAATGTTTATAACATTTCTTTATTTAAATATTGTAGTAATATATTAATTAAGACCAGTAAGAGGTCAGGCTGAGTCAGATGATGTCTGTAGAACGTAAGAACATTGTAATTTTGGTGGGGACAGCCTTGAGCCGATGGAAAAGCATACAGTAGTGGAATTCTACGGGAGTCAAGTGGAGAGAGACACTTGTCTGGATGAAGAGCTCAACAGAGCGATTCTAGACACTTTTACATGAGTTCTGGAAGGAGGCAGATCTGCATGTGTTAACGAGTGGTATTCAATAGGTGAAGTGTTTGATAGTGAGTGGTGAATGGTGAATACCATATTTTAACTTCTGGAGAGATTCATATTTTGAAAGTTTTGAATGTGCTCCAGAGTATGAGTAACTTTTTCTGCTTGTGCTACAAAACTGAAGACAGACACAGTATGATTTACTATTCTTTGTATCACATATGACAAATTGCAAAAAATCATGTTGAACTCTGAAATGTTTTGTGCTGGTATTTTATGATTATGATATGGACTTATTTTTGTGTATCTTTGATTACAATTTAGTTTGGGGTTTTACCATCATTCTCATAACACTCTCAATGTAACTTTTCTCTGAAGAGTACTCTCTGCTATATTTTAACTGAATATCATAGGACGACTTGTCATTTATTTGAGATGTCCTTTCTTGAATAAGCATTATTCAATATAATTCTGTGTCATCTACATCAACTAATGAGGTTAGAATAGAGCACCTTTTATTAAATTATTCATTTAACTTTTCATCAGCCATCCATTCCCTGTGTTGTTGTTCCAGAATGAGAAGGTCATCAACGAGTTCTACTGACTTCTTTTCAAGTTGAAATTGTTGCATGTCTACTCACACTACAAATATGTTGTTATCTGAAGCGTTATGAGTACTGTTGTCTGTGTGGGCATTACTATTGTCAGTCACATTGGACGTGTGTGGTTGACAGTAGCAGCCGTTGGTTTCGCTGAAGTAAGTTGTGAAACATGTTAATGCTCTGCCTAATCACTTTGTGTGGCCCTGAGTGTGGTGGTGGCATGGCCAAAGACAGTCACATCTTTCAATATTATGTAATTGTATTGCTTAAGGCGTGATGGACAAAGAGTTTTCGTGAACCATGTGCATGAAGGGGTGCTATCTTGACAAGGTCGATATGCTGCTTCACCTTGTTGACAAGTGTCGGAAGTTGTTAATCATCAATGGTTGAGATGACTCTGTGAAGTCCACCAGTAGAGTTAGTGGAGGATTTCTTCTCAGCACACAGAGGTCTTCCTTATATGCAGAATGCACACTTAAAAGTAGTCACTGTAGGATCTCTGTCCAGCCTCTCTGTGGAACAAGAGGACTTCTTTGAGAATGGTGCAATCGTTCCACAAAGACATTACTTTGAGGGTGGTATGTCATGGTTCTGAAGCGCTGAACACAGCATAAGTGAAAGAGTTTGGTGGAAAGTGCTAATTCAAGTTATCCACCTTGATAAATCGTTATAGAGGTGGGGCAGGGAAAGCGGGAAATCTTTAAATTAATAAATGCCTTCAATGTGTTTTCTGCCATGACGTCAGATATCTTACATTACTGGTAGTCAGCAAATGCTTGAGATCAAGTTTTACAGTTCCTTTTGACATTTGGCCACACATAGTGGTCTGTGACAATTCTCATTGTTGGATGGATCTCTGGATGCGACAGTTGGGTTATTTTATCGAAGATGACTCTCCTCCTGCTGAGGTGTAAGAGTGATTGAAGACGACTCTGTGAAACATCACACAATACTCGTGTTGACAAGCCAGGAACTGTGCAACATTCCGTGTCCAAACTGGTTGTGGTGTTGCATAGGAGTTCACGAAACTGCGTGTCTTGTAGTTGTGCTTGTGATAGTTTGTCATCAGTATGCGCTTAGAGTATGTTGATTTATTTATTTTATATACAGGTCAAGTTCCGTAGGACCAAATTGAGGAGCAAATCTCCAAGATCATGTAATGTGCCGGTGCATGAAATTACAACATAAAAGCAATAACCGATAAAAATAAAATGTTTATGAACCTGAAAAAAGTCAAACCATAAGTTTCAGTAAATGCAATCAACAATACAACAAGAATCAGCTTAATTTTTCAAGGAACTCCTCAACAGAATAGAAGAATCAGAGGCCTGTCCTAAATATCGTCTCTGAACTGACGTACTGATTCAGGCACTCTCAATAATACTGTGTTGTATGCCGACCAATTGGCCTGGTAGTCAGTCGCCTTCCTGGAAAAGAAGTGTAGAACCACTCTGATCACGGAATCACTCATATCTGAAAGTGCTCCACTGAGTATGATGATGTCATATTCAGTGGCATCTGTACATGCTCAGTTCGGCTTTACTGCCTGCTGCTATGTGTCATGATGTGGTCCCTGGTTGAGGCAGAGCTGATCTTGTTGTCCAAGTGATTCATGTATTATCGATGTTGTACCACAGATAGAAGCTTGTTTGCCAAAATGGCAGAAATGCTGTTCTGACATCCTGGCTAGCTGTAGGAGCAATACTTTCTTAACCCTGCCATATTTGTAGATAGCAGGACGAGACAGAACAATGTCACTAATAATGCCAGCGTGTTCACCCAGATGGTTCAGTAATGTGACGAACTTGGAGCTGTTGTTGAAAATTCCAAGGTTATACAGAACACACTTGGCGATAGCAAACAACATAGGCAGTTGTTCCGGGTGGAAGGGTGGTAGTTTGTGAGCTGAGGAGAAAGGAACTATAACTGAAATTTTGTTATGTATGTGAGACCACAATGACAGACAGTTCAATGGACGTGACACAAATTGAATTCCACAGAAATATTTGTGTTGGCCTGACCAGCTGAGCTTTGCATGATGGTGCAAATGGGTATGGCGGAACTGTACTCTGTGCAGTAGACATGACAAAATCGAAAAACATTCAATTGCTCGAACAGTCCACGGGTGTACTCCAGGTCCATAGTCTACAATGGGCACAATATTTCGGCGATCAGACATGTCGCCATCGTCAGGTGACGAACTGAGCTCCTGAGGGCAGGCGGTCGTCTTAAATCACCTCCTCTCACAAGGCGTTCTCTCCGCGGTCCGCGCCCGCACATCAGCGGTCAGTGAGATGCTGGCGTCGTCGTCACTCGAGTGAGCGATGCCATGCTAGCAGGACCACGTTACTCAGGCGCAGGGTGTGGCGGACCGCTGCCCAGCGGGACGGGCCTGGGCGACCGAGTCAGCCCCGCCAGCGGCCCCGTCCGGCCCCCCACGTACGACGACGCGGCAAACGGCGACTGACAACGTCCGGGATTCTTCCTCTGCGGCCACTTGCCCGCATTCATCAGAGAAAGTATACAAAGTCCTGACGTCTTTACATACGCAACAGGACTACCTGCAGCGCGCTGCTGACAAACGAGCTGAGCGCAAGTTCTAACAGTACCTCCTGTCCATAGAATGCGTGGCCAGAGAAGGGGTGGGATTGCAGCCGGGAGCCTCGCCAGGCGTATCGATAGAAGACGACACTGCCGTGCCAGTGGCGGCCCCGACGGATGTTGCGCCACCGGTCACAGTCATACAAGAAACTGTTACACCTCTTGTTGCCCCTTCGATCTCTCCCGATCAAGAGGCCATTGCAGCACCTTACACTGTCCCGCCAGGCGTGACAGAAGATGTCATGCTCTGCCGGTTGACGCCTACAACAACAGGATGGAGGACATAGTAGAGGCCAACCTTGGCGATTTTCTGGAGGCAGAAACCATGGTTATCTCTCAGCCCTCTTGAAACAGACCTGCAGCCACGGAGGAGGACGACTCCTCCTAATTTTCTCAGTCTGTTTGCAGGAGGAGCCAGAAGCAGAAGATGGCAGACGACCCTGCCCCCACAGAGGCAGACCTGGGTTCACTGTCTCGAAGCGGCGGCACACTGCTCGGCCAAATGGCTCGAAACAGTGCAGCAGCTTCCGACGACGAACTCATTCATCGATATCGACGAGCCAGAGGCCATGGAGGCCACTGAGCCACCTAAGAGGTGGGTGTCTTCAATCAGGTCCTTCGATCGGGTGTCTTCCCCTGTGTGTGGAAACACTCAGAGGTGGTGGCCATCCCCAAAGCGAACAACGACCCACGTAACGCCGCCAACTACAGACCCATCAGCCTCCTACTGGCTCTCTCAAAAGCGTTCGAGCGCCTCTACATCAAACGACTGCTTCGCCATGTGACAGCAGAAGGAGTGATACCAGACGAGCAGTTCGGCTTCCAGAGGGGACACTCCACGGTCCATCAGCTGATGTGGTTGGTGGAAGAGGCCATGCGCGCCCTGCAAACTCGGGAATACCTTGGGGCGGTGTTCCTCGATGTCTCCAGGGCATTAAACTCCGTGTGGCATGACGGCCTTGTGTACAAACTTTTTGGGCAAGAGGTCCCGACGTCACATGGGGTCCTACTCCGGTCGTATCTGGCCGACAGGACTTTCCACGTCCGGCTGGACGTGGGGACGTCCACGCACCGACCCATCCACGCTGTAGTGCCTCAGGGGTCCGTTCTCGGCCACTGCTCTACTCCCTATTCACCGCCGAAGATCCACGCGTGGCGCCAGTGAAGTTTGCACTATACGCCGACGACACGGCGCTATTCGTATGGAGTACGAAGGCGGTCGAGATGCGCCGTCTGCTCCAGCGTGGATGTGAGGCCCTTGGTGCGTGGTCGACTGAGTGGCGCCTGAAACAGAATGCGGCGAAGAGTCAGGCAGTGGTGTTCACACGAAGACCACTGCCACCCGATCTTCCGCCAGTCACTGTCATGGGAAACCCCGTCCCGTGGAGCAAGACTGGCCGCTACCTGGGAGTTACCCTAGACCAGAAGCTGACGTGGAAAGCCCACATCGAGGACGTCAGGGGCAGAGTAATAGGGCGCCTATGCGTTCTGTGCCCTCTGTTCAACCCGTCATCTGCCTTGCCTCCCCACCACGGCATCACGTTATTTCTGGCACTGGTTCGTCCAGTGCTGGAATATCCGGCCGTGGTGTGGGGCAACGCAGCCGACACGCACATCAACAAGCTGCAGAGGGTGCAGAACAGGGCGCTCAAGCTCGCACTGCTCCTGCCGAGGCTCTATTCGACTGTTCGGCTACACCAGCAAACAGGGATCCCCTTCCTCTGCGGGCAGAACGGTCCGACAATAGGCTCATTCGGGACTTGGGCCACCCTGTTCATCACAGGCCAACCACGCGATGGCCTGACCTGTAACGAGAGTAATATCTCGTGACAGATCAAGGACAACACTCCCCAGGAAACACCTCAGGCCAATTCGGACCGTGAGGAAGCCACTCCACAAAAAATAGGTTTATGCAGGAATAGCAGTATATGCTTAGCCTGCCCCCTTCACTAGTCAGGGCACACTCGTATGGTTAAGTGACAGTGACAGTGGCGTCGTCGTCTGTGGTGGCGTCGGTGTAATTGCCTAGTCGCCCATTCGTTTCCTTTGCTGAGCGTCTTTTTAATTAGACACAGTGTTGATTCCCATCCCCTGCTGAGGTTGTAGCCACAATCTCGGTTGATGAGTCCATCCCCAGTACGAATTTCGATAGCCTGTCTAACGACGCTGTCCCAGTATTTAGATGTCTGTACCAAGAACCTGGTATGTTGGTAGTCCATTCCGTGATTTTCGGACAAATAGTACCCAAGTCGAGTGTGCCTCTGATGTTCTCGGCAACTATCTTTGATGGTGTGCACTGTCTGTCCAACACAAGTCTTCCCACACTGACATGGAATCTGGTATATGCCAGCCTTCTGCAAACCGAGATCGTCTTTGACACTTCCCAATAATGCTCGCGTTTTCATTGGTGGGCAAAAGACAGTTCCTACTCTGTGCTTCCTCAATATTCGTCCTGTTTTCCCCGATAGTGCGCCAGTATACGGTATATAGGCAATGGCTATCTCTTTCTCCGTGGCTTCTTCTGTCTCCACACGTTGTACTGTAGAGGTGGGGCGTAGAGCGCGTCTGATCTCCCATTCTGAGTACCCGTTTTTTCGAAATACAGTTTTGAGGTGTTCCACCTCTTGGGGCAGACTCTGTGCGTCGGAGATGGTGAGCGCCTTGTGTACCAGTGTTTTTAACATCCCATTCCTCTGTGCAGGGGCAGCTATCCACTTGCAAATACAGGTCGGTGTGCGTTTTCTCCCTGTATACCCTGTGGCCCAGGGTGCCATCAGCTCTTCTTTTGACCATGACGTCCAGGAATGGTAATCTTCCTTCTGGTTTGGTCTCCATAGTGAATCTGAAGTTCGGATGTATGGAGTTCAGGAGTGTAAGGAAGTCTAGGAGGTTATCCCTTCCATGGGGCCAGATGACGAATGTGTCATCTACATAACGTAGAAAACAAGTAGGTTTCCATATATTGGGCAGACAGTGCGCACCATTATAAATCGCTGCCGTCAACATCAGAGACACACTCGACTTGGATATCCCAACAAGTCGGCGGTCGCAGAGCACTGTTTGTCCGAAAATCACGAAATGGACTACCAACATACCAGGGTCCTGGCACAGACATCTAAATACTGGGATAGCATCGTTAGAGAGGCTATAGAAATTCGTATCAGGGACGAAATCATCAACCGTGATTGCGGCTACACCGAGGAATGGAGTGCTAAAAACACTGGTGCACAGGGTGCGCACCATCTCTGACGCAGAGAGTCTGCCCTAAGAGGTGGAACACCTCACAACTGTATTTCGGAAAAATGGGTACTCGGAATGGCAGATCAGACGCGCTCTGCACCCCACCTCTACAGTAGACAGAAGAAGCCACGGAGAAAGAGATGGCGACTGCCTATGAATCATATACTGGCGCACTATCGGGGAAAATAAGTCGAATATTGAGGAAACATCGAGTAAGAACTGTCTTTTGCCCACTAAATAAAATGCGAGCATTATTGGGAAGTGTCAAAGACGTACTCGGTTTGCGGAAGGCCGGCATGTACCAGATTCCATGTCAATGTGGGAAGACTCATAATGGACAGACAGTGAGCGCCTTCGAAGATCGTTGCCGAGAACATCAGAGGTACACTCGACTTGGGTATCCCAACAAGTCGGCGGTCACAGAGCACTGTGTGTCCGAAAATCACGAAATGGACTACCAAAATACGAGGTTCCTGGTGCAGACATCTAAATAGTGGGACAGCATCGTTAGAGAGGTTATCGAAATTCGTACCAGGGATGGACTCATCAACCAAGATTGTGACTACAATCTCAGTAGGGCATGGGAACAGCATTGAGTCTAATTAAAAAGACGCTCAGCAAAGGAGACGAACGGGCGACTACAGCGGACGAGGCAATTTCCGACGCCCCCACAGACGCCGACGCCAGCGTCTCACCGACCACTGACACGCGGGCGCAGATTGTGGAGGGAACGCCTCGTGAGGGAAGGGGATTTAAGACGACCGCCCGCCCTCGTGTGCTCATTTCGTCAGCGCACCTGACGATGGCGACATGTCTGATCACCGAAATATTGTGCCCGTTGGACACTAAGGACAAGGAGTACACCCATGGGCTGTTAAAGCAATAAATATGCTGGGAGAAACTGAAGAATCACAACATTCCATTGTGTCTGTTTTTGACAATTGTTGAATGACGTCTTGTTGGTATGCGGATGCAATGCATTCATTAGCAAAGTCACACAGAAGACTAGTAGTGAGTGCAAATTGTCCAGATATATGGGGGCCAATGTCGAGACTACTGTACGAAAAAAAGTCACACCACATATCACAAAAAAGAAAGATTCTTCCTGTTGTTGTGGTACACTGAACTGAACATAAGTCACTGTTTTGTACTAGTAGTCCAGCTAGTAGTTGGAAGATGGGTCATTGTCATCATGTATGAGTATTGCTCATCAGTGTGGGATCCGTACCAGATCGGGTTGACGGAGGAGATAGAGAAGATCCAAAGAAGAGCGGCGCGTTTCGTCACAGGGTTATTTGGTAACCGTGATAGCGTTACGGAGATGTTTAGCAAACTCAAGTGGCAGACTCTGCAAGAGAGGCGCTCTGCATGGCGGTGTAGCTTGCTCGCCAGGTTTCGAGAGGGTGCGTTTCTGGATGAGGTATCGAATATACTGCTTCCCCCTACTTATACCTCCCGTGGAGATCACGAATGTAAAATTAGAGAGATTCGAGAGTGCACAGAGGCTTTCAGACAGTCGTTCTTCCCGCGAACCATACGCGACTGGAACAGAAAAGGGAGGTAATGAAAGTGGCACGTAAAGTGCCCTCCGCCACACACCGTTGGGTGGCTTGCGGAGTATGAATGTAGATGTAGATGTATGAGATGAAATGAAGGATGCAGGATACTGTGTAGTTGGTGTAGATGTTTGCTGTACAGTTGTCAATGTAGAGAAGACCCAGGCTAAGTATGTGCTGAGTAAATGGATTAAGAATGCAATAGACCCACCATGGCTTAATAACAAAACTCGAAAAATGCTGAGGAAGCAGAGACTGTCGCACTCAGGGTCAAAAATACGCGCAGATAGCGACAGGCAAAAGGTAGCAAAAATTCGTACATCTGTAAGAAGATTGATTTGTGAAGTATACTACGTCCACCATCATATCTTGTCGAAAGATCTTGCCGAGTGCCCAAGAAAATTACAGTCCTACGCAAAACTGCTAAGTGGATCGAAGGCTTCCATCTACTCACTCATCAACCAATCTGGAGTGGCAATAGAAGAAAACCGAAAAACGTCGGAAGTTTTGAACTCCGCTTTTAAGAAATACTTCATGCAGCAGGATCACACAAACATATTGTCATTTCATGGCCGCACAGACTCCCATACGGAGGACATATTAGCATCCATAACAATTAACATAGATAAGAAACTGAAAAAGTGGAAACCAGTAAGTAGCCAGGGCCAGACGGAATCCCAACTCGGTTTTACAAAGTGTACTCTATGGCGTTGGTTCCTTACTTAGCTTGCATTAATCGTGAATCTCTTGCCCAATGCAAAGTCCTGAGCAACTAGGAAAAGGTATAAATGGCGTCCATATATGAGTATAACAACGGTAAAGAACTGACCAACATAATTAAAGACCAATGTTCATAACATCGGTTTGCTGCAGAATTCTTGAATGTATTCTCAGTTCGAATATAATAAATTTCCTTTGTACAGAAAAGCTTCCATCCCCAGATCGGTATGGGTTTATAAAACATCACTCATGTAAAACTCAGCTTGCCATTTTCTCACATGACATCCTGCAAACCATGGATGGAGGTCAAAAGTTAGATCCCATATTGCCAGATCTCTCGAAAGCATTATATATGCTGCAGACAGTTAAGAAAGGTGTAAGCATACTGATTGGGCAGCCAGATGTATTAGTGGCTTGAAGAGTTCTTAGTGTTCAGCGAGTGTTCATGAGAGATACTGGCATCGCCAGGAGTGCCCCAGGGTAACGTGTGACAGGATAGGATGCTCCTATTTACCATATACATAAATGGTCTCCCCCCATGGACCTTGCCGTTGGTGGGGAGGCTTGCGTGCTTTAGCGACACAGATGGCCATACCGTAGGTGCAACTACAATGGAGGGGTATCTGTTGAGAGGCCAGACAAACGTGTGGTTCCTGAAGAGGGGCAGCAGCCTGTTCAGTAGTTGCAGGGGCAACAGTCTGGATGATTGACTGATCTGGCCTTGCAACATTAACGAAAACGGCCTTGCTGTGCTGGTACTGCGAACGGCTGAAAGCAAGGGGAAACTACAGCCGTAATTTTTCCCGAGGACATGCAGCTTTACTGTATGATTAAATGATGATAGCGTCATCTTGGGTAAAATATTCTGGAGGTAAAATAGTCCCCCATTCGGATCTACGGGCTGGGACTACTCAGGAGGACGTCGTTATCAGGAGAAAGAAAACTGGCTTTCTACGGATCGGAGCGTGGAATGTCAGATCCCTTAATCGGGCAGGTAGGTTAGAAAATTTAAAAAGGGAAATGGATAGGTTAAAGTTAGATATAGTGGGAATTAGTGAAGTTCGGTGGCAGGAGGAACAAGCCTTTTGGTCAGGTGAATACAGGGTTATAAATACAAAATCAAATAGGGTAATAATGAATAAAAAAATAGGAGTGCGGGTAAGCTACTACAAACAGCATAGTGAACGCATTATTGTGGCCAAGATAGACACGAAGCCCATGCCTACTACAGTAGTACAAGTTTATATGCCAACTAGCTCTGCAGATGATGAAGGAATTGATGAAATGTATGATGAGATAAAAGAAATTATTCAGGTAGTGAAGGGAGACGAAAATTTAATAGTCATAGGTGACTGGAATTCGAGACTAGGAAAAGGGAGAGAAGGAAACATAGTAGGTGATTATGGATTGGGTCTAAGAAATGAAAGAGGAAGTCGTCTGATAGAATTTTGCACAGAGCATAACTTAATCATAGCTAACACTTGGTTCAAGAATCATAAAAGAAGGTTGTATACATGGAAGAATCCTGGAGATACTAAAAGGCATCAGATAGATTATATAATGGTAAGACAGAGATTTAGGAATCAGGTTTTAAATTGTAGGACATTTCCAGGGGCAGATGTGGACTCTGACCACAATCTATTGGTTATGACCTGTAGGTTAAAACTGAAGAAACTGCAAAAAGGTGGGAATTTAAGGACATGGGATCTGGATAAGCTGAAAGAACCAGAGGTTGTACAGAGTTTCAAGGAGAGAATAAGGGAACAATTGACAGGAATGGGGGAATGAAACACAGTAGGAGAAGAATGGGTAGCTCTGAGGGATGAAGTAGTGAAGGCAGCAGAGGATAAAGTAGGTAAAAAGACGAGGGCTGCTAGAAATCATTGGGTAACAGACGAAATATTGAATTTAATTGATAAAAGGAGAAAATATAAAAATGCAGTAAATGAAGCAGGCAAAAAGGAATACAAACGTCTCAAAAATGAGATCGACAGGAAGTGCAAAATGGGTAAGCAGAGATGGCTAGAGGACAAATGTAAGGATGTAGAAACTTATCTCACTAGGGGTAAGATAGATACTGCCTACAGGAAAATTAAAGAGACCTTTGGAGAGAAGAGAACCACGTGTATGAATATCAAGAGCTCAGATGGCAACCCAGTTCTAAGCAAAGAAAGGAAGGCAGAAAGGTGGAAGGAGTATATAGAAGGTTTATACAAGGGCGATGTACTTGAGGACAATATTATGGAAATGGAAGAGGATGTAGATGAAGACGAAATGGGAGATAAGATACTGTGTGAAGAGTTTGACAGAGCACTGAAAGACCTGAGTCGAAACAAAGCGCCCGGAGTAGACAACATTCCATTAGAACTACTGATGGCCTTGGGAGAGCCAGTCATGACAAAACTCTACCAGCTGGTAAGCAAGATGTATGAGACATGCGAAATACCCTCAGACTTCAAGAAGAATAGAATAATTCCAATCCCAAAGAAAGCAGGTGCTGACAGATGTGAAAATTACCGAACTATCAGTTTAATAAGTCACAGCTGCAAAATACTAACGCGAATTCTTTACAGACGAATGAAAAAACTGGTAGATGCGGACCTCGGGGAGGATCAGCTTGGATTCCGCAGAAATGTAGGAACACGTAAGGCAATACTGACCTTACGACTTATCATAGAAGAAAGATTGAGAAAAGGCAAACCTACGTTTCTAGCATTTGTAGACTTAGAGAAAGCTTTTGAAAATGTTGACTGGAATACTCTCTTTCAAAGTCTGAAAGTGGCAGGGGTAAAATACAGGGAGCGAAAGGCTATTTACAATTTGTACAGAAACCAGATGGCAGTTATTAGAGTCGAGGGGCATGAAAGGGAAGCAGTGGTTGGGAAAGTAGTGAGACAGGGTTGTAGCCTCTCCCCGATGTTATTCAATCTGTATATTGAGCAAGCAGTAAAGGAAACAAAAGAAAAATTTGGAGTAGGTATTAAAATTCATGGAGAAGAACTAAAAACTTTAAGGTTCGCCGATGACATTGTAATTCTGTCAGAGACAGCAAAGGACTTGGAAGAGCAGTTGAACGGAATGGACAGTGTCTTGAAAGGAGGATATAAGATGAACATCAACAAAAGCAAAACGAGGATAATGGAAAGTAGTCAAATTAATTCGGGTGATGCTGAGGGAATTAGATTAGGAAATGAGACACGTAAAGTAGTAGATGAGTTTTGCTATTTGGGGAGCAAAATAACTGATGATGGTCGAAGTAGAGAGGATATAAAATGTAGACTGGCAATGGCAAGGAAAGCATTTCTGAAGAAGAGGAATTTGTTAACATCGAGTATAGATTTAAGTGTGAGGAATTCGTTCATGAAAGTATTTGTATGGAGTGTAACCATATATGGAAGTGAAACATGGACGATAAATAGTTTGGACAAGAAGAGAATAGAAGCTTTTGAAATGTGGTGCTACAGGAGAATGCTGAAGATAAGGTGGGTAGATCACGTAACTAATGAGGAGGTATTGAATAGGATTGGGGAGAAGAGGAGTTTGTGGCACAACTTGGCTAGAAGAAGGGATCGGTTAGTAGGACATGTTTTGAGGCATCAAGGGATCACAAATTTAGCATTGGAGGGCAGTGTGGAGGGTAAAAATCGTAGAGGGAGACCAAGAGATGAATACACTAAGCAGATACAGAAGGATGTAGGTTGCAGTATGTACTGGGAGATGAAGCAGCTTGCACAGGATAGAGTAGCATGGAGAGCTGCATCAAACCAGTCTCAGGACTGAAGACAACAACAACAACATAAATGGTCTGACAGACAGAGTGAAACGCAATTTGATTATGTTTGCTGATGACGCTGTGATGTACTAGAAGGTGTCATCTTTAAGTAACATTAGGAGGATACAAGACGACTGGGACGAAATTTCTAGTAGGTGTGACGAATGGCAGCTTACTCTAAATACAGAAGAATGTAAATTAATGCAGACGAATAAAAAAACCAATCCTGTAACATACAAATACGGCATTAGTGGTATTCTCTTGGTACAGTCATGTCGATTAAATATGTATGTATTGCAGATCAATATGAAATAAAACTATCATATAAGGACGGCAGTAGAGAAGACGTTTCGTTGACTTCCGTTTATTGGGATAATTTTAGGAAATGTAGCTCATCTATGAAGAAAACCGCATATAGAACAGTAGTGTAACTCATTCTTGAGTACTGTTACAGTGTGTGGGTTTCCAACAAGATCATATTAAAGGAACACATCGAAGCAATGCAGAGGTGTGCTGCTAGATTTTTGACTGATAGGTTTGATCAGCAAACAAGTATTACAGAGATGCTTCGTGAAATCAAATGGGAATGTATGGAAGGTAAAAGGCATTCTCTTCATGAGGCACTACTCAGAAAATTTAGAAAACCGGCATTTCAGGCTGACTGCAGAGCGATTCTGCTGCTAGCAATGTATACAGTATTTCACTTATAAACAATGAAGATAAAAAGAATTTAGGGCTCATATGGATGCTTATAAACAGTTTTTGCCTCGCTCGTTCCATTTGCGAGTGGAACAGAAAAGGAAATGTAGTAGTAGTAATAGTAGTAGTAGTAGTAGTAGTAGTAGTAGTAGTAGTAGTGCAAGGTACCCCCCGCCATCCACCATGCGGTGGCTTACGGAGTAAGTATGTAGATGTAGGTGAGGATGCTCATGGTCGAATGATTGAGACAGTAAATACGAACTGTATACCTTTTATTGCCTGGTACATGGAAAGATGCATACAACGGAAACTAGTCCTGCAGCAAAGGGCTGTGAGCTGACCGAAGAGTATTGTGATATTAGTTAAGGAGAGTATGAATGGCCTATCCCGCTAATGTTAAATTTGCTAACTCCATGACCTATTTTCTCAAGAACTACCTCATGCAACATTATGAAACTTTTGTTGGTTACTTATACATGCTTTGAGTTCTTACTCCTCTAGTTTGATTAAAATATATATTACGTAAGTTAAGATAGAAGTTTTTCTCTGATCTACTTTTTTATTACAATTTTCTATACATTTTTGCGCATTTTACCAGAAATGTGCAAGTTATCTCGAACATTCTAGAGGTATAGTACAATAAGGGTATTAAAAATTAACTGTAAAAAAATGAAGAGTCTGTCTTTTACAGTTACTGAGAAAACGGGTCATTTGTCTTAGAAAAATTTATTTTTCAGAAATTGCAATTGA
The DNA here is from genome assembly GCF_023897955.1 of Schistocerca gregaria. Classification (NCBI taxonomy): domain Eukaryota; kingdom Metazoa; phylum Arthropoda; class Insecta; order Orthoptera; family Acrididae; genus Schistocerca; species Schistocerca gregaria. The sequence continues at coordinate 1,090,171,707 of NC_064920.1, read as the reverse complement.
AAACTATTTTTAAATAAAAGTCACTTTTAAATAGGATCAACAGCTAAAATGCACCAGCACTGTAGTCTTTATTTTCATCTACACTGGCAGAATCCATCCTCTTCCTCCTGTTCAAAGATCTTGCCTCCTTGGACACTTTTTGGACTAGTAGCTCAGCATTCTTAAGTCGCTGCTTGTCCAGTTCCTCTAGTATGTCTTGTGTATGCCAGCCAGTCTTCACTCCAAATTCCTCTAGGACTTTTAGTCTACCAGCATTACCATAATTAAATGTGATAACAGCATTGAACATACCAATCTACAATGTATAGTACCCCACAAATACATTTTTAGGTCCTCTTGTCCACACTACATTGCTGAATGACTCATTCACATTTTGTGTTTTCCTTGTTGGACATTTCTTCAATAGATCTGGATTTGCCATATCTCCGTAAACTGGCTTTATAGCCAACATGATAGCCTCAGGTAAAGAGTTCTTGTGGGTAAACGTATCTAAAGTTACAGCTGCTTCAGCTTTTTTATACTTACACCACTCAGCTGAGCAAAAGTTGTGGATTGGATTGTCATCTGTTGATATTTTATGGAAAAGGTTGCCCACACAGCCTTTTTCATACCATCTAGGTTATTTTGATTGCTTCTCGTAGCTTGACCATAGTACTTTGATAGCTGATTGGTGGTTTTGACTAGTAGACGACTCCGAATAGTCTTGGCATCAGACAGTGGCGTCTTCAACAAATCGTGTTTTCTCTGTCGAAGCCATGTGACCATTCTTTTCTGTATGTGGTCGACTCACGCCAACTTTTCTGGTATCTTGTTGCCGTAAGGTCTGCTATCAACAACAGATTTGAATGAGCTACAGTCACCATCTCCAATGAACTGCACATAGCGAACCCCTCGATGTTGTACAGAGTGATTAAAAAATGTTTACAGCTGACGTACTACTCTCCATCCTTCCACTAGAGCCTGTATAATTCTTGATGCACTTTCGTTTGTGCTGCCTTTTTGTCTACATTTGACAATATTGCGTCCACGGCAATGTTTGCATAAAATTTCTACATCTAGGACCCTACCTGTGTCAATACTTGTGACAGCTGCACAGGAGTTTAGAGACTGGAGGCCCCTCTTCTGTCAAATATCATCCAATGCAACTGTTATGTCTGTAGGTGTCTCACTGTCTCTATTTTCCTCAACTGCTCCTGTGTTGCGGTTTTCATTGATTCCTCTGCTACTTTTTGCATTTTGTCTAGTAAAATGTCTCTGTCTTTTGATATGCTTGTAGTGGGGCGTGGTAGATTCAATATATCGCATAATACTTTCCCAGCAGTAGGTCCTTTTCCAATGCACCTCAGTCCATAAAAATAGCTTATGTTCAGCTCAAATATTACAATTTTCACATGAAACTGTCAAGCTACAAACAATACCCATATCGCTTTGAGGTGACATTTATGTTTCCTCCACATATACTAAAACTTGTAAATTCACTGAACACGGAACTGAGGATACTTAAATCTATAATGATGTTGATGTCTTTATCATTCACATTTGTCTTATTTGAATACATTTCACCACATTTCGCAAGTTTCTTTTTGGAAGAGGAACTTGAGGATGTAGCAGTGGGTGGAGCTGTACCTGTATGGACTGAACTTGTAACCTTTGGTACACGAGAATAAGTTCTGTAACACCGATTTCCTCGATTTTTTTACTTTCTTGAAAACTCCTTTTGCTCTTGTCATTGTCAAATGTCATAATTAGCTCACAGCATCAAGAGTACACTAGCACAAAAGCAAAAAGAATGAAGTACTCACAAAAGTTACACCAACGACATCGCATGCACAACGCAAACAAGACTCGAAACTGTCATGTAAGTCCTGCCACCTTATTCAGCAAAGTTTCCACTACAAATTAAATCTAACCACAGCCTTCTAGACCTTATGGTTCTTGAGATATAAGGTTTTAGCTGACCAATGATTTACGGAATACTAAAAACTAATTCGATTAAATTCTATTAAAAATACTTCCAGTAAAACAAATTTAATAAATCGCACACCATATTAATCAGCAAATTCCAAATAATATTTCTGCATAAAAACAAAAAAAATTGAAAATTTTCGACGAAATGACTATTTATACTCCCCTTAAGGTAATCGTTGCTAAATCGTCACAAACAGTAACATTGACCTTTTAGATTTTTTTCGTCGGAATGAACAACGATTTAACATTCCGGTGCGACTTTTCGCGACGTGCGTATCCTGCCTGCTTAATAGACAACGTACACCAAGTGACAATTCCAAACACGTATGCTTGGGGTGCTGCTGCAGTTGTACACCTCAGGTGAATCATTTGACAGTGCTTTAAATGACCAAATTAAGCACATCATTGAGGAAATCAATTCAGAAATGTGCGACAATGTGATTAAAATTTTATAAAAAGATAATGGAAGACAGGAAGTCTTTGTAAAGGTCTGAAACCATGAGGCATTTAGACATGATTTTGTCTATTTTATTTAGTTGCACGTTTCGTTTGTTCTATAACCGGCAGTCAAAAGAAAATAAGACAGAGGGAAAAAAATAAGTAAGCTGTTCATTATTTCAGAAGTGCTTACTGTAACTCTTAATACATTTACTCCACTGTGAGGCAAGATGGCCACTGTCTTCATGGAAAAATGTCTGCAGTTGCCTACGGAACCATTATTGTACCTAGGTGAGCACATCTTTCGAAACAACTCGATGGCCACATAGGTCTTTCTTCAGGGCACCAAAAATTTGGATATTGCGTGAAGAGAGGTTGGGAATATATGGAGGATCTGTAAGGGCTCCCCAGCGAAACTCTTACACTATAGCCCAAAAAAAAAAAAAAAAAAAAACAGTCTTACACTATAGTCCAAATATACTGCACATTAGCTGGAATGCCCTTACATAATAAACAGTTGACTAATTTTTATCCATCTGTCTCGTTTTCATTTGACTGCCCCTTAAAACAATGCGTTTCGGCAGAGTGCCATCATCAGATGTATCAGACAATGTAGAGGACCAAGGACGTGAATACTGGCTGTGAGCCGGCCCTTGTGGCCGAGCGGTTCCAGGCGCTTCAGTTCGGACCCGCGCTGCTGCTACGGTCGCAGGTTCGAATCCTGCCTTGGGCATGGATGTGTGTGATGTCCTTAGGTTGGTTAGATTTAAGTAGTTCTAAGTCTAGGGGACTGATGACCTCCGATGGTAAGCCCCTTAGTTCTCAGACCATTTGAACAATTTGAACTGGCTGCATGGCCTGATCACTGAAATCTGTTGATGGCAATTTGCCGAAAAAATAAAGATGACTTATACAGAGAATTTTGAGTATTTTGTAAAACAGAGTAAGCGTTTGTCAAGAAAGATTTCGGTAACATTTGTAACTACTATAACATGAGTGATCGAGCGGAAATAGTACAGCTTTCAAAGTTAAAAAATACTATAATGTGCAAAAGCATCAAAAATTTCTTTCCAAGAAAACTATGACCATGATGTTTGGTTTGTGGGTCACCCAATTGTGAGAGTATCAGCACGTGCACAAATTCCTAATCTTTACACAGTCCACTCTCGCCACTTTTACGAATGATGATGAAACGAAGAGGATAATACAAACACCCAGTCCCCAACCCGGCAGGATATTGAACCATGACGCCGTAATGCAGAGGCAGCTGCGCTAGCCACTTGACCACGAGCTGCGGGCTTGCTCATGACGTCCCATTCCTAAGGCCTGGATGAGTGTTACTATTTGAGCGTTATGAAATGTTTTGACGTTTCGTTCTGTCATGTGTGAATTGACCTTTAGTGTCCTGCATTGATATATCCTTTGCGAGAGAGTATCCTCTTGCCACTGAAAGTTTTTTCCTAGACAGATGGCGGTTCAGCAGTAGATTGAAATTGTCACACGATTTATTGCAAGCATATACGTCAACAGTCTGTTCAGAAACAGTCTGAAAAACTTGTAAAGGTATTTCTGGGGAGGTTGCACTGAGAAATAATTATTAAGAAAAAAATTCGATACGTTGCACCGTTTCCAACTTATTTAGCATTGCAGCTAGCCAATCAGGTCCTCGATCGCAAAAATTCAAGCAGCCTGCCAGAGGCGATGTAATGTTTTCATTATACGGTTTCCTTAAACTGGACAAACGTAGCTTTTGTTCACAAAGCTTAAATTTGTCACTTCCGGAAAAGGCACATTTTAACTGGTAATGAGTGGTAACTCACGGACCCACAAATACCTGACCATTACCACGTTTTATCGCGTGCAAGGGTTTGAATTTGCGCGCGCGACGTCCTGATTGACTAACTGGGAAATGGTGCAACGTATGAAATATTTTTTTTAAGTTATTTCTCAGCACAACCTCCCCGGCAACACCCTTAGAAGCTTTTCAGACTGTTTCTATCCTTTCTGCATACAAATTTCTATGCAGGAAGATCGCTCGTTGCGCGTGGGCCACTCTCACACATTTATCTGGTGTTACATGTTAGTAACAAAGGGTCAACCACTTTGGTCAAATTGTTGGATATACTGGCTTCTATTGACCCTATGTCGGTTCTCTTCAGTGCTTGTTTTACATGAGCGTTGTTGTTAGGTTTTCAAGATCTATACTTTTTACCCCCTGAAAAGTTGTCCACTTGTGTCTTCAATACTTTGAGGTGATCTCGACTGTGAACGTTTCATTTTGTCTTTGCATATTCGCTTACACAAGTGTTGTCATGGCAACGCGTCGTGGCTGCCATGAACTGCAGCGGCAGCGAAATGCATGAAATTGGAAGAGAATTGCAATGTTCTCTATTGATTTTTATTTTCAGAACTATTAATATGCTACAGTTATTGCAAATAGAAATTCATTACTGAGATGATAACTTTAAGTCGCTATGGTTTTATGGTGTTTATACAACTCTTCCTTCTAGCGATAGATCTTTGTATCAATACCTTTTCAGACTTTGCGTACAATGATGCAGTAACCTTGTTGATATTGTTCATGTAAGACATGTGTAATTAGATACTATTTTACATTTTCTATAAAGTGTTTGACACTTAAGGTTTTTGTGTATGATGCAGAATCCAGGACGTTCTTCTAGTATTTGGCGCTATTACCTTCTTCTTGAGTCTGTTTTCCACATTTGTCTTCCAGGTAGATCCCTTTTTATTGACACCAGAAATTACGCTTCATAAAACGTAATTAATTTTAATGTCGGCCTTTACTTCTTGATTTGCAGGCTGGCTTTCTGGGATCCTTATTCCGCCAGTTTCGTGCTACAGTTTTTATATGCGCTACTTACGTTACACTTACGGTATCATACCATATTTTAGTCGTCAGGTTTCGCTGGCAGCATATGTGGAGTCTTCAGTTCCCCAACTGCATACTGGCGCTTTATGTGTGTCAGCGAATTTGTGAGTACCTTTAAATGGCACTTTTAATTACCTTATAACATAGTTACCGTTTTTAACTAATTATGCCCGTATACGCTCGCAGTGTTAGGCTGTAGAACGAAAATTCGATCAGTATCTTAACGCAAACATGAGAAACCGTCATTCTGTACAGCACTCTCGTCCCAGGGTGTTGATAGTATAAAGAAACTTAAGACCTCTCTATTTATGCTAGAATAACATATGTATTGGAGTACTGTGACAAAAACAATTCTTATAGAGAGAAGTATAAAGTTCCACAATTGAATTACACATATATGAGTTGAAAAATAGTTTTCCTGTTCTGGAAGGTACACAAGCCTCTGTAAGACGATGTAATTGTTGAGATTAGATTATATTTCGTTTTCGTTCCATAGACCCAAAAAATGGGATGATTCTCATGCGTGTCAGAAAGTATAACATAAAACATTTTTTGTGGTACTAGATTCGTTTTCCTTGCAGTATTAGAAAAATAATAATAAATTTAATATGAACATAAGAATATGAAAGGTTAACTCCACATGTTATATTCGTCAGAGCTTTACCATGAAATCACAGAAATTGAACGGAGATGAGGGACAACAGTTACTCATATCACTCTTGAACCCATAATAGGAACAGAGAGATGTACATGTACATAGTTGGAAGCCAAGTAATATGCTCTAGGCATAAATGGAAATTCCATTGAACAGCACTTCCAGTACGTGCCTCATCAATGGACCTGGTATAGCTCTGTCAGTCATTGGCACTCCTCCAAGTGATAGGCTGTATTTTGGACTTAACCACGTAGGTTACTTTGAAAGGGTATTAATCGCATTTTGAATGAACAGTTGAAGAGTCTTCATACGTAGGAATTCCTAGTTGTAGTTAGGCTACATGAGAATGCAAATATTGGAATGTAGATAGATGCCCGGTTTTGGTCCAGTACTACAATAAATTCCTGGCAATAATTTATATATTTACTTATTTGTTCTACATGATTCAGTACAACTGTACTGTTTATATCTGATGTATTACAGTAATAATATTACCATATCTAAACATAAAGAATGTCTGATAGGAAAAGGCAGGAAGTTGACTATGGCCTGATCAAAGGAACCACGCAGCAACTTGGGAAAACCCAAGTCAGGATAGCCACATGGTGAATAAACCTCTCTCCTCTTGAATGTGAATCCAGTGCATTAAGACTGGCATAGCCACTGTGCTTATTGTATTATTGAAAGAGGAATCAAAAAGACATAGTCTGGATTGATATAGCAATATGCACAATAAGTAAATCAATGATATGAGTAAAATATGAAATTTTGATGTAAAAAAAGTTTTGGAGAAAAAAAGATGAAACCACATGAACACATTACATAACGTTGCTGAGAAGTATAATGTGCGCAACAAATATACTATTGGTACAACTAGAACATGAAATTTTGGTATAAAACACTTCTGGAAAACTAAAAACACATGAATACATATCACATTGCTGAAAAGTATAACACACGCAAACCTGCTGGCGCTATATCCATCATAACTAATGCAGCACTAGACCCCTTGTCTGAGAAGGTGTGTTGCACCACTCTCGGAACAGAAAACTAACAGCAGAAACATTTTTTTGCAAAGATAAACACATCATAGATTGTACATCAGTAACAGAATAAAACGAACTCCACAATTAATGAGGGCCAAGTATTCCTGTAAGCTAATGTATTACTTACATTGGAATAACACTTCTCAACAAGCAATGATTTTAATTCTGCTCTAAAAGTTGTTTCTGTCTCCAACCTGTTCATATAAAATGACATTGCATGATAAAGGTGACATCTAAGTGGCTCACATATCTTCGAGTATGAGTTATTCTTACTTGTCATCAACACGCATTTGTATAAGTGCAATGAGGGTGCTGTAAGCAGACAGAACTTCTTAAATAGGAGCTTGGAAGCGAGCCCTAGCAGAGTTATGTGACAACATTCGAATGGCCCTTTTATGTAATGTCAAAATTTCATTCAATCGTCTATTAATTTTATCCCCAAAAAATATTCCATAAGCTACAAGGGAATGGAAGTAACCAAAATAAGCCCTTCTAGCATTATCTGAGGAGAAAACTTTAGAAATGATTCTCAGAGTAAAACATGCAAATTGAGTCCCAGGGTGAATAAAGTTACATGGTCTTTCCAGATTAAGACGTGATCAACATACATCTCTAAAAGTGTTCTATATTTTTCCCTTCCCAACTCATTTCTGCCCAGTATCAGTTCGAGATCTCGGTTTTGGTTCCTCTTTCCAAATTGAATGCCAACGGCTTTGCTGCAGTGGTAACACCGGTTCCCGTGATGTCACCGAAGTTGAGTGCTGTCGGGCTGGGCTAGCACTTGGATGGGTGACCATCCAGTCTGCCGAGCGCTGTTGGCAATCGGGGTGCACTCAGCCCTTGTGAGGCAAACTGAGGAGCTACTTGATTGACAAGTAGCGGCTCCGGTCTCAGAAAGTGACATACGGCAGGGACAGCGGTGTGCTGACCACATGCCCCTCCATATCTGCATCCAGTGACGCCTATGAGCTGAGGATGACATGGCGGCTGGTCAGTACCATTGGGCCTTCATGACAAATTCGGGAGGAGTTTAGTTTTTAGTTTCAAATTGAATATAATTTGCTTTCTTCGCATTATGGGTTAGCCTGTTGGCATTGAAACGTGAATGCAAGGACTTGAGGACTCGATCAGTTGTGGGCAGAGATTCCTTGACATTTCTCACTATTACACTAATGTCATTTGCAGAAATGATCTTGGCTGCAGTTTCTGAGGCGTTTTCATTTACATAAATAACAAACAAGAGGAGGCCTAATACACTGTCATGTGGTATGTCCATCTCGACTTTCTTTGCATCAGATATTAATCTAATTTTATGATTAGAATGGACTGATGCGATTTCCACAACCTGTGATGTATTTTGCAAATATTATTGAAACCTCTTGTTTTTTGTCCCTATTACTCCCATTGCTTCCAGCCTATCTAAAAAAAATTCATTACTAATTGTATCAAAAGCTTTAGAAAGATTTGATTTAACTCCTACAACACTATTGTTCCTATCCAAATTTCTATTTAATCTGTTTAATCCATTATTGCTGTATCTGTATTCCTACCTGTTTGAAAGCCATTTTCTTATTACTCATTGAATGTGGTTGCTTAAGTACTAGGTGATTTGTTGTTGTTTAATTAATTTCTCAATTACTTTAGAAAATGCCGAGAGGAGTGAGATGGATCAGTAATTTTCAACTTAATGCCTGTTACCACTCTTGAATAAAGGGTATCACTTTTGAGGTTTTTAAAAGAAGAATGCAGTGCACATTCATTAAATACTTATTCTTTTATCTGGAACTGTTCGTTGGTTTAGATATAAATGTGGTAGTAATGGCTTTTATTGCCACAATGGTCAGATAAAAAGTAAAAGGATTTGTTAAACAGATTTAGTGAAAAAAGCATAATACCAAGAAAAACCTGGTTTAAGAAGTTTTAAGAATTGTGAAAAAATGTTGCATACATGGAAGAGACCTGGAGACACCAGGTTTCGGGTTGATTATATAATGGTAAACAGAGATTTGGAAACCATATTTTAAATTTCAGGACATTTCCGGGGCAAGATGTGGACTCCGGCCACAATTTGTTGGTTATGAACTGCAAATTTAAACTGAAGGAATTGCAAAAAGGTAAAAATATAAGGAGATGGTACCTGGATAAAGTGAAAGAACCAGAGGCTGTAGAGAGTTTCAGAGGGAGCTTGAGGGAACAATTGAGAAGAACAGGGGAAAGGAATTCGGTAGAAGAAGAATGTGTAGCTTTGAGAGATGAAAGAATGAAGGTAGCAGAAATCCTTGGGTAAGACAAGAGATACTGAATGTAATTGATGAAAAGAGAAAATATAAAAATGCAGTAAATGAAGCAGGTGAAAGAGGATACAAAGATTTTAAAAAAGTGAGTGAGATTGACAGGAGTTGCAAAATGGCTAAGCCGGAATGGCTAGAGAACAGATATAAGGGTTTAGAAGCTTATATCGTTAGGGGAAAGATATATGTCGCCTACAGAAAAATTAAAGAGGCCTTTGCAGAAAAGAGAACCACCTGTATACATTTCAAGAGTTCAGATGGAAAATCAGTCCTAAGCAAAGAAGGGAAAGCAGAAAGGTGGAAGGGTCTGTACAAGGGAGATGTACTTGAGGGCAATATTATGGAAATGGAACAGGACGTAGATGAAGGTGAGATGGGAGGTATGATACTGCGTGAAGAGTTTGATGGAACACTGAAAGACTTAAGTCGAAACAAGGCCCATGGAGTAGACAACATTCTTTTAAAACTGCTGATGGTCTTGGGAAAACCAGCCATGACAAAACTCTTCCATCTGATGTACAAGATGTGTGAGGCAGGTGAAACAACCTCAGACCTCAAGAAGAATATAAGTCCAATTACAAAGAAAGCAGGTGCTGGCAGGTGTGAAAATACAGAAACCACATGGCAGTTATAAGAGTCAAGGGGCTTGAAAGGGAAGCAGTGTTCGAGAAGGGGTTGAGACAGTGTTGTAGCCCATCCTCAATGTCATTCAACCTGTATATTGGTCAAACAGTAAAAGAGACAAAAGAAAAATTTGGAGTAGGAATTAAACACAGGTTTACAGTTACATTGTAATCCTGTCTGAGCCAGCAAAGGACAGGGAAGAGCAGTTGAATGGAGTGGACAGTGTCTTGAGAGAAGGGTGTAAGATGAACAACAACAAAAGTAAAACGAGAATAATGGAATGTAGTTGAATTAAATCAGCTGATGCTGAGGGAATTAGAATAGGGAATGAGGCATTTAAAGTAGTAGATTAGTTTTGCTATTTGGGCAGCAAAATAACTGGTGATGGTTGAAGTAGAGAGGGTATAAAATATAGACTGGCAATGGCAAGAAAAGCATTTCTGAGGGAGATAGATTTGTTAACTTTGAGAATAGATTTAAGTCTCAGGTAGTCATTTCTGAAAGTGTTTGTTTGGAGTGATGCCATGTATGAAAGTGAAACATGGGCGATAAACACTTAAGAGAGAAGTGAATAGAAACTTTTGAAATGTGGTGCTATGGAGGAATGCTGAAGATTAGATGGGTACTTCACATAACTAATGAGGAGTACTGAATAGAATTGGGGAGAAAAGAAGTTTGTGACACAACCTTACTAGAAGAAGAGATTGGTTGACAGGACACATTGTGAGACATCAAGAGATCACGTATTTAGTTCTTGAGGGACGTGTTGGGGGTAAAAATCGTAGAGGGAGACCAAGAGGTGAAAACAGTAAGCAGACTCAGAAGGATGTAGGTTGCGGTAGTGACTTGGAGATGAAGAAGTTCCACATGGTGAAGTTGCAGGGAGAGCAAGCTGCATCAAACCAGTCATCGCACTGAAGACCACAACAAAACCAAGAAAATGCGTGGTAAATAATGTTTTGGTCGTCATATTTAGATAATTTTTACTGGGAGAACAGCAAGCAAGGATTTACCATGCAAATGCTATAAGCTAATAATTTTGATTTCTAGTACCTATTTCATTATGGCACTTTAAATTCAATTCCACTTTTGAAAAATGTGATGGTATATTTGACAATGATTGTGTATGGAAGGTGAAAGAATACAGAACATGTAACATCATCAGAATGAAACAAATGTGGGCAGATTCTTCAGTCTTGAAACCAGACAAATAAAGCACATTTACTAATACCATTATGGAAAACTCTATGTTGAGTACATTGTATGGTTATGAAATGCAAAAAAATATGGAAACAGAAATTGGAGCACCTTATGAAATAGACGATGAAACTCTGTGTTGGGAAAAAAAAAAAAAAAAAAAAAAAAAAGAGTAACAAAATCATGAACAAGTGATGTGAATTTGACATAGTAACTATAAATGCTTAAATAAAACTCAATAAATCAGTACAAATTTCACACATAATCAGTGATTTATGTAGTACTGCTAAAAACATGCTAATTGAAAAGGGCTGGGAATGAATGTAAAGCCTTGTAAACTGCAGTCTGTGTCAAACCTTCCAGGGATTGCTGCTGTCGGTGAACGGAGGTCCATCTCGACCACTTTCTGAGTGAATTATGCTAACAAAAATATATGCAATGGAGATTTAGAGTCAGGTAACTCATGAAAGACTATTGCCCATTGTGGAATATAAAGCAGCACATCTTCAGTGGAGTTTGTGGATAGTGCAGTTCAGGACAGATGTTCTATGACATTTTGTATTATGACACAGGCCTGCTCTTTCAGATTACCGTGAATGTGAAACAGTATGCTTATTTTAGCATTCTCCATCTCCAAGTGTTGCCTTTCTTTGTAATGTGGAGTAATGAATGTAATTTTTCCTCCTGGAATTGTAATTAAGTACATCATAGTTCTAAAGGAAAAAATATGTACCTAATTATAATATCAGAAGGAAAAAGGACATTCATTACGCCAAATTATGGTTGTCTTTAGCACAAAAAGGGGTGAACAGCGCTGCAACAAAAAAATTTGGTCACGTACCCAGTGATATAAAATGTCTGTCAGACAGCATAGTAAAATTTCAATACAAAGTGAGAAAGGTTCTCCTTGTAACTCCTATTCCGTAGAATAATTTCTACTACTGTAATGTGTAAAATGTGTTGGGTAGGAGTTACTAACTCACATCTATATATATTTTCTTTGTTTTTGAAAAAATAAAATAAAAAACTTTAAAATATTCAGAATGTAACCACATGTACAAATTAATTTGTGATGTGAATGCAAAATGACTCATTCCACATCATTATGATCCATCGCGAGAAATGATCTGTGGAACATGTAACAAAATAACTCTACATCTACGTGGTGCGTATGTTGATTTATTTTTATTGTCCTTTGATCATATGAAGCACATTGTACAATATCATATTGAAAATAACTGTAGTGGAATTGTGGTTCATTCATCTCTTGATTTAGATTTGCAAACCATTTGGTTTGCAACTGTTTGGTTTTGAATTGAATCATGTGATTCTTAGATATGTTTAGATTCAACGCATTCAGCTGAAACCAAGTTTCTAAGGTACTCAGGGCACTGAGCACAGGTTTAGCAATTTTTATGAATTCTGATTTTCAACTCAGACAGAAGTGTCATATGTGAACAGATGGGGACCTGATATTTAATGGAAAGTCATTTATGTAGAAGAGAAATAGGATTGGGTCTAGTATGGAGCCTTGTTGAACACCCTGAGATATTATTTTTTTCAGTCAAAATAATAATTTGTCCTATTTAAAGAGATTCTAACTCTTTGGTTTCTGTTTGATGAGTTGGATTTAAACCATTGTACGGCACTGCCCCTAATGCTGTACTTTTCAAGTTTGTAAATAAGCAATGCATGATTTACAGACTCAAATGCTTATGTGAGATTGCAGAAAATTCCTGTGATCTCACTGCTCCTGTCTAGTGATGTATTAATTTTCTCGGTGAAACTGTTCACAGCATCTATGGTGTTTTATCTTGTTGAAGACTAAATTGATGTTTAGAATATAGAAAATTTTGCAGTGAACATTTGGATTTGGGCAAAGGCAACTTTTTCAAATATTTTAGATAGAGTGGGAGAACTGAGATAGGATGATAATTTCCCATGACCACTGTTGATCCCTTTTCGAAGAGTAGTTTGACTTTGGCATATTTCAGTACCTCTGGGAAACAGCCCTCTTAAGAAAACTGATACTATTTGAGCTAGTGGGTTTGCAATTTTGTTGTGTACTGCTTAAATAACTTTGATGAGTGTTCCATTCCAACCAGCACAGTTTTTATTTTTAATGCTAGTATTGCATTTTCTACATTCTACATAGAAACTTTAAAAATTTTTGTAAGGTGTTCAGAGTTTTCATTTAGACCAAAGGGATTTACTTGGTTGTGATAATCTGTTACATTTACATCAGACTTTGCTGCACTTGTAAAGAATTCATTAAAGCACTGTGGTATTTGAGTTGGTCTTAACATAGTGTTTTCTTTTCTTTTCTTTTTTTTCAGTGTTAATTTTTGGAATTTACTGATTACAGGCTTTAACAACTAATTAAATCTAAGATTTAATGACTGACAACACAGCCTTTGTCTTATTTTCATGGTTTAAAATTAACCTGTTATTTGCCAGTTATTTTGCTGTCTTGACATCTCTCTTAAATATCTCTCTAATATTGTTACATTCCATCCTGGATTTTCCATTGTTTGATTTTATAGAGTCTAACATCTAATGAAATGAGAATCTGTATTACATTTTAATTTTCAGTGCAGTTGCCTTTTCCTTATACTGGAAATTTTTATGCCTTAGGTTAATTCACTTAAATTCATTTGTCACTCTATTGCTGCAGAGTCTAGGTAGAAATGTTTCGTCAAAGACACCAAGAAAAATCTAAAGGAATTTTTCAAAGTTTTCATCACTTGAGTAAACAATGATCAAAAGGCCATTTTTTCTTTGCCCAAGTCCATTCTCATATGTGTTTTTACACTTGGAATGTTTGTTTCTGTCCGTGGCAGCTCAGTGAACAATGCAAAGTGATCTGAAATACCTAAATCTAGATATATAGTAACACATCCATCCATACATATACAGACACAAGCAGACACAAATGTGTGTGTGTGTGTGTGTGTGTGTGTGTGTGTGTGTGTGTGTGTGTGTGTGCGCGCGCGAGTATATACCTATCCTTTTTTCACCCTAAGGTAAGTATTTCCGCTCCCGGGATTGGAATGAGTCCTTACCCTCTCCCTTAAAACCCACATCCTTTCATCCTTCCTTTTCCTTCCCTCTTTCCTGAGGAAGCAATCGCCGGTTGCGAAAGCTCGAAATTTTGTGTGTGTGTTTGTGCATTATTTTATTGTGCCTGTCTACCGGCGTTTTCCCACTTGGTAAGTCTTGGAATCTTTGTTTTTAATATATTTTTCCCATGTGGAAGTTTCTTTCTATTTTATTTAAATCTAGATATAATTAGTTAAAACATTGCCAGTGCAGGTTACTGATTTGCCATTGTCTCTGGTAGATTCAAAGAAATTCAATTTGGAACCAAGTTTATTTACGAAATCCATGAATGTTGAAGCATAGCTACTGTCACATGTGATATCAATATTAAAATCAGCAGCTGTTAGATTTTTTTCTTTTTTCCTCTACAAAGATGTTCTAGCATAATTTTAAACTTAGCTAAGAATAGTCCTGTTGTTGACCTCCCTGGGATTCTAGTAAACTACACGAAATGGAGCCAATATGTATGCATGAGATTTGCAGCTATAGTTGAATCTGCATAAGTTGATCCCTGACAGTTGCAATGGGCTGGGTGTGTCAGCTTTGCGGGCCTAACTCAACCAGCGTAAATGTGATTTTGTAAATGTTTATATGACAATGCCTCCCTGTTGTCACAGGTGTGAAGACAGCTACTTCTTTTGCCATTAGGGCTTCACAGCTGAAAGCTGGCAACAGTGCTATGAGCTGTCAGGGATCTTCTTAAGCCATCTCGACTATAGCCCACTAATTGACAAGGCATGTGTCACGAGTTATTTTGCAATGAGGAAATATTCTGGAGTTATATTTTGCACAAGTATTTTATGCTGAGGTGATTTTAGTGGGAGATACTTTGTAGTGATAAAGAAATGTCAGAGTAACTGACTCCTCCCAGAAAGCTACTCAGAATCTCTTGCTGCATGTTAAATTACGTGCAAATAAAAGAACAGCACAAACACTTAAGGGAAATCTACGCCAAGTTGTTGTTAATGAGTCTGTACGGGTAGCCTTTAGTAATGAATTTTAGTATAATTGTTCAAGATACTGCAGCCAGGCATTGCCTACAGTAATTTTTTAAATTTCCATTATCAGAGGAATGGAAGTTTTAATTATTGTAGCAGGCAGTAATTGCTGCTACGCAACTATTTCAAGGAGACAGAATTTGGTTAATGTCACCCTTGTAGTTTAAGTTTTCTGGACTGAAAGAACTGCTCAAAAGATAAAAAATAGCCTCACAGAAGGTGGTGAAGTTCTAAAAGGGAGGTATCTTGTGTGCATGTTGTCAAAATGTGTGTAGTTTCATGCTGTTCTTTGTAATCTAGCTTTCCAAGACAACTTGACATCTTTGAAGAAAAATGTGAGTCCACAAGTTAAACAGACACTTCCACACCATTTTTGGTGCTGTTCCGATACTGAGAGATTTGAATTGGTGCATTGCACACATTGAGTGAGTTGACACAGTGGTGAAGTCATTCGGCTCTCATTTGCGATGAATGGGGTTCAGTTATCCGGCTATCCAGCTTTAGGTATTCTGTGGCTCCCTAAACTGATTAAAACAAATGCAGAGATGATTCCTGTGAGAAAGGCACAGCCAATATTCCCGTCTTCTGAATACAATTGGAGTTTATGCTCTGTTGTATGATCTTGTTGATGGTGGAATGTTAAATCTTAATCTTCGTTCTCTCAGCAATTCTGAATTTTTCATTCATAAAAAATGTATACCTCTGAAGGCCTGCAATTTTGTGTTTATTTGTTTATGTTTCTGTTACCTGTTCAATCTGTGTTCTACCTAACTGTTTCATCTGTTATGCTGACTGTCTAGGCTTATGTGTTTAACTTTATTGTTTAAATATATTAAAAACAAAGATTCCAAGACTTACCAAGCGGGAAAGCGCCGGCAGACAGGCACATTAACAAAACACACAAACACACACACAGAATTACTAGCTTTCGCAACCGATGGTTGCTTCTTCAGGAAGGAGAGGGAAAGACGAAAGGATGTGGGTTTTAAGGGAGAGGGTAAGGAGTCATTCCAATCCCGGGAGCGGAAAGACTTCCCTTAGGGGAAAAAAAAGGACAGGTGTACACTCGCACACACATACACACACATATCCATCCACACATACACAGACACAAGCAGACATATTATGTCTGCTTACTAGCTTTCGCAACCGATGGTTGCTTCTTCAGGAAGGAGAGGGAAAGACGAAAGGATGTGGGTTTTAAGGGAGAGGGTAAGGAGTCATTCCAATCCCGGGAGCGGAAAGACTTCCCTTAGGGGAAAAAAAAGGACAGGTGTACACTCGCTCACACATACACACACATATCCATCCACACATACACAGACGCAAGCAGACATATTATGTCTGCTTACTAGCTTTCGCAACCGATGGTTGCTTCTTCAGGAAGGAGAGGGAAAGAAGAAATAATATGTCTGCTTGTGTCTGTGTATGTGCGGATGGATATGTGTGTGTATGTGTGTGCGAGTGTACACCTGTCCTTTTTTTTCCCCTAAGGGAAGTCTTTCCGCTCCCGGGATTGGAATGACTCCTTACCCTCTCCCTTAAAACCCACATCCTTTCGTCTTTCCCTCTCCTTCCTGAAGAAGCAACCATCGGTTGCGAAAGCTAGTAATTCTGTGTGTGTGTTTGTGTGTTTTGTTAATGTGCCTGTCTGCCGGCGCTTTCCCGCTTGGTAAGTCTTGGAATCTTTGTTTTTAATATATTTTTCCCATGTGGAAGTTTCTTTCTATTTAACTTTATTGTTTGTATTATATCGAGTATAGAGTACGTTGTAGTTTTAGTAGTGTGTGTAACACTTTGTGTGTGTGTGTGTGTGTGTGTGTGTGTGTGTGTGTGTGTGTGTGTGTGTGTGTGTGTGTATACACTACCACAAATGCGCCTCCCCATTCACCCTATTCATCCAGATTGTTTGATTAGAAAAAAAAAATATATATATATATATATATATATATATATATATATATATATATATATATATATATATATATATATATAATAATTTTAGTAATATTTACTGTTTTAAAAATAATTCATCAATTTTTTTTCCAGTGGCTGTATTTTACTATTACTTCTACAAGAGAACAGTGTTACGATTAAGTGACCCACGTTTTTATGAAGATTTTGATGTTTCACTATATGAGAAACAGTGAGAAATTCTTAATTAAGATGCTTGTTACAGTTATAAACATAAGATATTCAGTGGAGTTGTTGTAAGTCTTCAATGATAATAAATTTTGAATGTTACTGTGAATCAAGAAAGTGTATTTTTTGGATTAATATGAGGATACTCCCACATTCCATATAGCAACTAAATAACTGTCATTATGGTGCACTTGACTAGTTTCTTTCACTATTTTTGGCATACAAAAATGCAACATTTACCTAAAAAATTCATAGAACTCTGAAGTATAAAGCCGAAAAGAAAACTAAACTTAACATTATAAAACAGTGGCAGTGCAGTATGATGTATGAAAGTCATACAGTTCTCTTGAAGAAAGACAGGAAGAAAATTACATCAGCAGAGATAGAAT
Organism: Schistocerca gregaria; assembly: GCF_023897955.1. NCBI lineage: Eukaryota > Metazoa > Arthropoda > Insecta > Orthoptera > Acrididae > Schistocerca > Schistocerca gregaria. The sequence goes on along the minus strand of NC_064920.1, from coordinate 1,090,153,970 downwards.
GACTATGAATTACAAGCCAAAGGGCCAGCTGGACAGTGAAGTGTTGGATGTTTGGAGGACAAGATGGTTCTTGGAACTGGCTGTGCAGTCCACGCTATGAAGTGAAGATGATGCGGTTGAAGGTAGTGGTGATGACTTTAAGCAATTTAATTGCCAACATCTACATCAGTAGTGTTGCATGGTAGAGGGTACTTTCTATTGTGCCAGTTATTAGGGCATCTTCTCTGGGTATAGGACTAATAAATAATCTCAAAAAGTAACCACATATATAAGGAGTAGCAGTTGTTTTAATGACAAACAACCACTCCAATCAACAGATATGTTCATGAGTAATAAATATCACTTTTATAGGATCAATATGCAAAGGGGGAAAATAATCTGAAAGTGCCCTAAGAGCCTAGAAGACTGGGTCATTGGAGGAGCCATGGAAGATAGGGAAGGCAAGAGCAAAATCCAATGGGATGTAAGAAAGCAGAGGTTGGAATTGGAGGACTGGCATAAGAAGTTTTGCTGTCAACTTTGACAGAACAGATAGTAGAAACTCCATGTTGCAGGATACAGCATGAGCAGCAAGTTGCTAGACCACCACTTTGTCTTTTTTCCTGTATTGGTTTTCAAAAGCTTGGTCCCTGTCAACCTAGGGTGTGAGAGGCCTACTTCTCCCTTCCAACCAATCCCATTTTCCTTCCTGATGAACAGCCATAAACGTTCCAAAAGCTATGAAAGTTTTTTCTATTTGTGAGTGAGTCTTCAGGACTTAAATTTTAGCTTCCTCAAGGTAAGTAGTTGTCAGCGATTCTGATGTCTTTTAATCCAAACATAACAAATGACTGTTTGGCCTCTCATTATGTATTCCACAAATTATTTCAAAAGGAGGATTGTAATGCACATTTTGAAGAAAGTACTTTGGAATAAACTAGCTATTCGCTATACTATCGTGGACTCCGAGAAGTTGCATAGCATGAGGGACAAAGACAGTGAAAGAGACAACTCTGGAAGATTATGTATTTGGCTCATGAGGAAAAGATGCATATCTTTGAAATTAGCATGTAAGATGAATTATTTTATTGTATGTTAGCAAAACTGTTAGTTACAACAGTAGTAAAATTAGAACTGTGATCATTGTTGGAAGCCCAGCCAGTGATGAGTGAAACATGAACACTCTTGAAACAGTTGTGAAGATTTGATAAGAAATTCAGTACTGGTACTTTAATCAGTCAAGAAAAGAGTCTTCTGATATTTTGAGAAAGTAAATTAGGGTGTCTGTGTATTGAATTACGTTTTCATGTAACAGAAAAAGTAACAAATTCTACATACAGTGCGATCCCTATTTTACTTTTTCAAGTGGCCCAGACTTAAAAAACGTAAAAATTAGGAAAATGCAAAAGCAATGAAAACATTAAAAGCCCCAAAATACAAGCAGAAACATGTGTAACTCGTATATATGATTAAAAATCATAATCCTCTCCAATAAATTATATAAAATCTGTACAAGTGATGGAAATTTAATGTACAACACAACATTCAATAATTTGTGGTAAAAAATTACAGATCTGTACGAGTAACAGCAAGTAAAAACTCATCAAAAAATTGATATTCCTACAAGATAATCAAGCTATTTTCCGACGTGCTGCAACCTCAAATTAGACTTCAAAACATATGTTTTATGGAGATCTTTCCCTTGTGCTCACCCAGAAAAAATAAAAAAATTGATGAACATGTGAAAGGCATCAGAAACTTAACATGTGTGGGTGTTCATTTTCTTTCTGCAGCCAGTGCAGCATATTCTGGTGATGCAAGCACAGTGATGCCCTAGTGTATTGCTTGTAAACTTTTTCTTGTTCATTGTGTTGAGTGCATTCTGCAGCATTACCAACGAGCACCGTTTGCACGTCGAACTTGTCACCTGCTGTAGCGCAAACACGGTAGGGTTCGTGAAAGCACATTTATACATAAAAGTTTTTCTTCACATAATTATTTATACCATGAATATGAAATAAAGTTAACTCTTCGTTACACAATTTTTTTTCCACAGTAACAATAATTTGATATGCATTTAGGATGGGTTACAGAACATCGGAAAAATATTTTAAAAAATCTTCTGCTTACAGTTTTTGAGAAAAGTTGATTTTTTGACACTGTGCACATATGCAAAACCGTGCATATATAGTTGATTTAAGTGATAAATTTTATTCTTTGACACTTTGCAGATATGCAAAGCAGTGCATTTACAATCGAACTAAATGATAAAGTAAACTCAACAGCAAAAATCTGAAACATTTAAAAACAATAGAATTAACTAAAATTGTGAAAAACTGAAATGTTGTCTTGAGTTAGAGTATATTTGCATGCAACTAAGAGACTTTACATCCATGAAATGAGGTGAAACAGTCATTTTTCTTATTCAAACAAATATTTATTTTGTATTTTTCTAATAAAATAAAATATTGAAATAAAACTATCAAAATTACAACAATAGAGAAAAATTTAAATGTGTTTTAATCAAAATATGTATAAGCAATTTCATTTTATGTGAAATGAGGTGAAACAGTTATTTGTGTTATTCAAGCACAAATTTATTTTACGTTTTCGACATGAATCAAATATGTAGCCTTTGCACTCTGGATTTTTGCGTGATGTTCTTTTCTCATTCGATGTTCTTTTCTCATTCCAAATTGGCCAGTGGTTTACTGGATCCAATCGTAGATCTTTTGGTGGTAGTGAAGATCCCGTGACTTTTATTCTCTTGTTCTGTATTTGGTCCAAGCTGCTTGGTCTTCCACACTTTCTTGGCTCCCAGCCTACCTGGCATAGAGTTTGGGCTATCTCATTACTAAACCTCTTTTGGTTCATGGGCGTGTCTGTTGATCCTGTTTCAAGAAGCATTATTCGGTACATTATCTATGAATTTATTACCATTGTATCAAGCAGGTGAAATAGTAGACAGAGATACCATTTCTTTGATCTTATCTTGATGTGGTGTCTTCCTATATTGTATCTTGATGTGGTGTCTTCCTATATTGCTGTCAAGCAAACCAAAATTCCCCATATGAGAACTATATACAGAGACAACTGCTGGACAAGGCACCATTACGTGCTCCTTTTTCTTCCCATCAGATCTTCTCACTTCTGATTTTGGAAGTTCTCCAACAAAATTCGAGAGGAAACTGACATTGTTGTTGTCCTTGTACAAAACAGTAGGAATGTCAACTGACTCAAAATTTATTGTGAATTCCTCTGAATAACTGCGCGATTCCTTTTTGAGTTCTTTTTCATCAGTGAACTTGCAGTTAGCAATTCTATTGCATTGAATTGTACGACAGCACCAAATTCCATTCTTGAATGAATACACTACTAAATCCAGAGAAGTATAACATCTGTCAAAATATAACTTGTAGTTCTGGTGTCTTGGCACTTCTCTTGACAGCCAAATAACAACACTTCCATTCACTCCTATATCAGGTTCCTCATCAACCCAAAATTTAGGATCATTTTCCTGTCCGCTGTAAATTTTGAATCTGTGAGCAAACCCCAAGTCACCACAAAGCATAGAGTTTGTAACCCCATTTGTGTGGTTTATCTTTCATATACATTTTCATACGGTGTCTTGCCTTTGTAGCACACATCTGTTCATCAATTGAAAGATGTTCACCCATTGGTACTGTATGACATCTTTGGTTCAAGTAGTCTAGTATTGGCCTTATTTTGTGTAGTTTGTTACTTTCAAGACCTTGGGGGTCTGGTCGCTTCAGCTTCTCATTGAAATGCAAAGTACTTTGTAATCTCTCGAAGTGCTTCTGTGACATAGTCTGTTTTACCAACTCAACTCCAAATACATCTTTCCATAGATCATGGATGTTGGCTGGTGGGTGAAACTGTCGTTCCACTATTGTTATTTTGTAATAAAACCTGGCATTGTTCAAATAAAGTAGTCACTTTTTTGTATATATATAATAGTTAAATTCCTACAGGTGGCATCAGTTGTCTAATATGAGTATGATTCCAATAGTGCCATTTGTTGGATGCAGAAGTTCCGCTGTTCACCGTGTCTGTCTCAATTTGGGTGTTTCTAATACCATTTTTCTTTCTGGATGTGCTTGCTTGCTGCTACTTGATATAAAAAGTAATACAAAAAACTCATAAGTTCATCATTCACTTTCGATTTATTTCACAGGGAAGTACAACTTTGTTCCATGACTGCATCTCAACCGACCACAGCCGACTCTACAAGTGACAAAGACTGACTCTAGCTTTAAAGATATTCCACTCGACACCCAAACTTCCGCTTGTAATAAGTCTCTTTGATATTGTTCGTCATATCCACCAATATCAATCAATATATTGCAATTTTTAAACATAATAGTAAATTAACATAAAAAATAAGTAGATTATAATTTATAAAAATTCTGACAAAAATATAAGAGAAAAACATTCACCACTTCGCCCACTAAATTCGGTATCGATAACTTCGGTTGAAAATAATACATCTCCCAGAGCCATTACACGGAGCCAAAGCACTGATGATACTTATGCCAAAAATTTGTACATGTCATAATTTGTACAATCAACTGGCTTGTTGGGATTTTGTTGAATAGCATATAAATTTGTTCCATCCACAACTTTTGATACAATTTAATCGGTGCAGAAATATTAAAAAAAATTGGTACGGTGTAGATAGCTCTAGTTGCTGTAATTTGTTCTTTCTTGTGAATGAGAACTTGTCAGGAGAGGAAGGAAAACTTTGCTTTTTCCATAAAACCTGGTGTTTTTTTGTATTTCTTGTATTGGCAACAGGAATTTTAATTCGAATTTCTGGAAGAGATGGAGAATTTCCTTGAACATTTCCCTTTGCAGTATTGGATATATCTGAAATTAATTCTGTTCGGATATCATTTCCATGACCACTACCACTATCTGGAGATTCAAGCTCCTTTGTCAGAATCGTTGAATTCGAGCCCACCTTCACACTCTGAAGGGCAAACCATCACCATCATTTCATCTGATGTCAAAACCTTACTTTTTCTATTATCCCAGTACACAGTGGAGTCAATCCCAGTGATGTTTTGTCAACAAGTGTATAGGAACCTGAAATAACATGTAGTTGTAATCTGTATAATGTAAGAGTTGAAAACAACACTACACCCATATCACACACCTTTGGAGATGTGCAAACAGAATAATATTACTTATTACTTACTTGTTAATTATCAGAAATATGCATGAACACGAAGATATGTTTACCACTGTTATTGAATCACAAATATATATACCTTATTTTTGTTTTCACCATGTGTGCAGACTCTTTAGGACAATGCTTCATGCTAAACTGAAGTTTCTGTGCACATGGCGAATGGAAGTCAACAGTGGTGCGGACTAGTGACAAATTCTTGCACACAGTTTTAGATATGCAGCATTGCAGTTGTGTAAAGGGGACTTCAATGTTAAACTAAAAAAGACACCTGAGAAAATTTCATGGAATTCCGCTTTGCAGATATGCAAATCTGCATAGTGAAGGGTTAAGCCTGCTGTTATTTCAGTGTTTCTCTGTCCCAGCAATCCATTAAATTTATAACAATCTATGTGCCATCACAACACATTAAATACCGTTGAGGACTGCAACAAAGATGAACAAGCCGTCGCACAACTCTTCACTGAACATGGCAAATGGGGTAGCCTACATTGGCTGTAGTTGCGAGAGAGAGAATACATTCCAGCTTCTGCCAACAGGCTCTGAGAAGAATTACTGTAAGTAAACTTAATGATGATGGTGAAGGACGTACGAGGTGTAACTATATAAATTAAACCTAAGTGGAAGCCAGAGTTGCTCCATTTGCAGTACATTGATCACATCTGCTGTATTTCGGAACAAGTCGCCAAGTGAGCTTGCTGTTTGTCACTCTATATGGTAGAAGCTAATGCATTAGCTTGATGTCACCATGCTATACAGCTACTAACTGCAGGTACAAAACAAATATCCAAGATTTTACAAATGTGTGAGATGCTGTAATCTGATAGCTTTCACCATATTTCACAGTTTTCAGTTTATTCCAGTATGTAGGCTACAAAGTTTTACTATTTTTGAGGTGAACATAAAATGAAAGAGCCCTCAAAACTGCATGTTTTCAGGTGTAATTTATGGCAGGAGTGTGTTGAGAAATGGCTCAATTACCTTGTACATCATTAGCAAAAGTGATAGTCTTTTAAGTTACATGCCGTACAGTATCACTAGTGGCAAAATCCACTTTTTTTCCTAATAGGTCTATTATATGAAGTAAAATTTTGAAATGTCTTTCTTGTTTGTTTATGGGTTTGCGATCTGGTTGTTAGTTGATGTTCTGTTCAGAGAGAGAGAGAGAGAGAGAGAGAGAGAGTGTGTGAGTGTGTGTGTGTGTGTGTGTGTGTGTGTGTGTGTGTGTGTGTGTGTGTGTGGGTTGGGGGGGGGGTGGAGTAGGGGAGGGGGGCAGGAATCTCCTGCAGAGTTAAAAATATATTTCTCATGCAGAACAACTCATGTAAATTATTATACCAAAGACTATACATTACACAAACAGTCAGCACTCAGCTACGGCAATTTCAAAAGTGTGTTTTTCACTTTATTTGTGTTAGTGTGGTGTGGTGGCTGCTCTGGGCACTAGTCACCAGCCAATAAGAGCTCACTAGCTGGAAATGTCTGACATTTCCGTGATTCTGATATAGCATATCCTTCGAGACTCAGTGTTTGAATTTAAACGGTCGATGATCGATAATGTTGCTAGGTACATTACATCAAAATGACAAGACTGAGTTATAAGTGACTCAAGAAAAGGTGGCAGCTGGGACCCTTAGCCACAGTTTGGTTCAGTCCAGAAAACTTCACATCATCTATCCTATTTTTCCATTGCTGCCACAGCCTAGCAATAATTGTATTATAATTGCACGGTGAAGCTAAATGTTGCAAGTTGAGTTGGCAACATGGATTGTGGATACATCAGCATTTCCTCTCTCGTGTCTCCCCTCTCTGCAATGGCCAAAAATATTCCCTTAACTCCACCGCCACCCATGGTGTCATCCATCCATCTTTCGTGCCATTTATAACTCGTTCAGTCACTCGAATGTCAATTGGAAGAAAACAGGATGAACTCAAGTGAGACGTTGAGTAAGAATGCAGAATTGGGGAATTTCTAGCACTGATCTTATGGGTTTCTCACAGAGGCTATAAATTTATGGCATAGAATCATGTTGTTGTTGTGGTCTTCAGTCCTGAGACCGGTTTGATGCAGCTCTCCATGATATTCTATCCTGTGCAAGCTTCTTCATCTCCCAGTACTTACTGCAACCTACATCCTCCTGAATCTGCTTAGTGTATTCATCTCTTGGTCTCCCTCTACAATTTTTACCCTCCACGCTGCCCTCCAATGCTAAATTTGTGTTCCCTTGATGCCTCAGAACATGCCCTACCAACCGGTCCCTTCTTCTTGTCAAGTTGTGCCACAAACTCCACTTCTCCCCTATTCTATTCAATACCTCCTCATCTACCCATCTAATCTTCAGCATTCTTCTGTAGCACCACATTTTGAAAGCTTCTATTCTCTTCTTGTCCAAACTATTTATCGTCCATGTTTCACTTCCATACATGGCTACACTCCATACAAATACTTTCATGAACGACTTCCTCACACTTAAATCTATACTCGATGTTAACAAATTCCTCTTCTTCAGAAATGCTTTCCTTGCCATTGCCAGTCTACATTTTATATCCTCTCTACTTCGACCATCATCAGTTATTTTGCTCCCCAAATAGCAAAACTCCTTTACTACTTTACGTGTCTCATTTCCTAATCTAATTCCCTCAGCATCACCCGACTTAATTCAACTACATTCCATTATCCTCATTTTGCTTTTGTTGATATTCATCTTATATCCTCCTTTCAAGACACTATCCATTCCGTTCAACTGCTCTTCCAAGTCCTTTGCTGTCTCTGACAGAATTACAATGTCATCGGCGAACCTCAAAGTTTTTTTTTCTTCTCCATGGATTTTAATACCTACTCCGAATTTTTCTTTTGTTTCCTTTACTGCTTGCTCAATATAAAGATTGAATAACATCAGGGAAAGGCCCTGTCTCACTCCCTTCCCCACCACTGCTTCCTTTTCATGCCACTAGACTCTTAGAAATGCCATCTGGCTTCTGTACAAATTGTAAATAGCCTTTTACTCCCTGTATTTTATCCCTGCCACCTTTAGAATTTGAAAGAGAGTATTCCAGTCAACATTGTCAAAAACTTTCTCTATGTCTAAAAATGCTAGAAACGTAGGTTTCCTTAATCTATTGTCTAAAAATGCTAGAAACGTAGGTTTCCTTAATCTGTTTTCTAAGAGAAGTCATAGGGTTAGTATTGCTTCATGTGTTCCAACATTTCAACGAAATCCAAACTGGTCTTCCCCGAGGTCAGCTTCTACCATTTTTTCCATTCGCCTGTAAAGAATTCGTGTTAGTATTTTGCATCCGTGACTTATTAAACTGATAGTTCGGTAATTTTCACACCTGTCAATACCTGCTTTCTTTGGGATTGGTATTATTATATTCTTCTTGAAGTCTGAGGGTATTTTGCCTGTCTCATATATCTTGTTCGCCAGATGGTAGAGTTTTGTCAGGACTGGCTCTCCCAAGGCTGTCAGTAATTCTAATAGAATGTTGTCGACTCCCGAGGCTTTGTTACGAGTCAGGTATTTCAGTGCTCTGACAAACTCTTAACGCAGTGTCGTATCTCCCATTTCATCTTCATCTACATGCTCTTCCATTTCCTTAATATTGTCCTTTAAGTACATCGCCCTTCTATAGACCCTCCATATACTCCTTCCATCTTTCTGCTTTCCCTTCTTTGCTTAGAACTGGGTTTCCATCTGAGCTCTTGATATTCATACAAGTGGTTCTCTATTCTCCAAAGGTCTCCTTAATTTTCCTGTAGGCCGTTTCTGTCTTACCACTAGTGAGATAAGCCTCTACATCCTTAAATTTGTCCTCTAGCCATGCCTGCTTAGCCATTTTGCACTTCCTGTCAATCTCATTTTTGAGACGTTTGTAATCCTTTTTGCCTATTTCATTTACTGCATTTTTATATTTTCTCCTTTCATCAATGAAATTCAATATTTCTTCTGTTACCCAAGGATTTCTACTAGCCCTCATCTTTTTACCTACTTGATTGTCTGCTGCCTTCACTACTTCATCCCTCAGAGTTACCCATTCTTCTTCTATTGTATTTGTTTCCCCAATTCCTGTCAGTTGTTCCCTTATGCTCCCCCTCAAACTCTCTACAACCTATGGCTTAGTCAGTTTATCAAGGTCGCATCTCCTTAATTTCCCACCTTTTTGCAGATTCTTCAGTTTTAATCTCCAGTTCATAACCAAAAGATTGTGGTCAGAGTCCACTTCTGCCCCTGGAAATCTCTGTCTTACCATTATATAATCTATCTGATACCTTTTAGTATATCCAGGGTTCTTCCATGTATACAACCTTCTTTCATGATTCTTGAACCAAGTGTTAGCTATGATTAATTTATGCTCTGTGCAAAATTCTACCAGACAGCTTCCTCTTTCATTTCTTACCCCCCAATCCATATTCACCTACGGTATGTTTCCTTCTCTCCCTTTTCCTACTCTCGAATTCCAGTCACCCATGACTATTAAATTTTCGTCTCCCTTCACTACCTGAATAACTTCTTTTGTCTCATAATACATTTCATCAATTTCTTCATCATCTGCAGAGCTAGTTGGCATATAAACTTGTACTCTGTAGTAGGTGTGGGCTTCGTGTCTATCTTGGCCACAATAATTCGTTCACTACGCTGTTTGTAGTAGCTTACCCGCACTCCTACTTTTTTTAATTCATTATTAAACATACTCCTGCATTACCCCTATTTGATTTTGTATTTATAACCCTGTATTCACCTGACCAAAAGTCTTGTTTCTCCTGCCACCGAACTTCACTAATTCCCACTATATCTAACTGTAACCTATCCATTTCCCTTTTTAATTTTCTAACCTACCTGCCCAATTAAGGGATCTGACATTCCACGCTCCGATTTGTAGAACGCCAGTTTTCTTTCTCCTTATAGCGACGTCCTCCTGAGTGGTTCCCTCCCGGAGATCCGAATGGGGGACTATTTTACCTCCAGAATATTTTACCCAAGAGGACGCCATCATCATTTAACCATACAGTAAAGCTGCATGCCATCGGGAAAAATTACGGCTGTAGTTTCCCCTTGCTTTCAGCCGTTCGCAGTACCAGCACAGCAAGGCCGTTTTGGTTAGTGTTACAAGGCCAAAACAGTCAATCATCCAGACTGTTGCCCCTGCAGCTACTGAAAAGTCTGCTGCCCCTCTTCAGGAACCACATGTTTGTCTGGGCTCTCAACAGTTTCCCATCTGTTGTGGTTGCACCTACGGTATGGCCACCTGTATCGCTGAGGCACGTAAGCCTTCCCACCAATGGCAAGGTCCATGGTTCATGGGGGTGAGGGCATAGAATCTCAGAAAAAAAGTAAAATCAGAGAACATAAAATTGAAGTTCCACTGTATGTGGTTAGGAATTGGGTATAATAAAATACAGTATGTATTAACTACATACATCTTTGCTGGTTTCAGTATAAAGAGAGTGAGGAGATAAAATAATTAACCTCTTACCTTCCTCATTTAGAGTTGACAAGGAGAAGAACAGCAATAATATGTTGCTTGTTCTTAGCACCCTATGAAGTTCAGACAAATGCGTTGAGGTGATCATTTAATTTTTTTTAACATTACATTTCAATTCTCTTGTAGTTATCAAGTACAATCACACTTTTTGATTATTCCTGCTGCTACCAGTTTTTATATTTAGCCATCAGATGACAGACAGCCACAAAAAAATTAAACGTTATTATGGAGGCATCAGAATAAATGAAGTTTGGAATGATATTTTGAAACAATTGAGAGGGAACGGAATATTCCAATAATGATAGGCACACATGTACTAGGGTTAGAATCTGTGACTATCAATATCAAAAGTCCTGTTTCCATGGTTCAGTTACAGCCATTGCTTGGATCTTGAATAAAAAATCATCAGCTATGGCAGCCAAAGACCTCAATTTAAGGACTCTCACTCATTCTACTAAAAAAAGAACAGAGGAAAGGATAGGATTCAAGGCACCCTCTTGCCCTTGTGGAGGGAAACAGCCCTTAAATCCAGAAGAATTGGCAATGGTCAATGATGATAGGATACAGAAGGCAAAGGAAACCACCAGGTTAATGATACATGATACAAAACCACAGAAAATGTAGCCTGTAATTTAAACAGTGTCACAGTCATCTCTCTGTTGGTAAAAGATTCGACATTACTCTCTCTCATTTGCATTTGGATCTCCAAAAGTTGACTGCCTTGGGGGAGGTGATCATGAGGTAAAAATTTGGAAAACCAATGAGGAGTGACCTTCTGTGAGTTCGTGTGAGGAATATCAGAAGTCTGAATATAGTGTGAAAACTGGTGAATCTGAAAAGGGAAATGCAAAGACTGAATCTAGATGTAGTAGGGGTCAGTGAATTGAAGTGGAAAGAAGATGATAGTATATGGTCAGATGTATATGTGGTAACAGCAGCACAGAAGAAAATGGTAAAATGGGAGTATGATGTGTTATGAATAAGAACACAGGACAAAGATTGAATTACTGTGAACAGTTCATCAATAGGATTATTTTCATGAGAATTGAAATAAAGACAACACAGAGTGGTGGACTGGAGTAATGTATGCCATCTTATGTAGTTCAGGTTTACACATTCGCATCACAGGCAGAAAATGATGTGATAGAGTGAGTATATCAGGGAATAAAATTGGTCATTGAATATGCAAAAGGAAATGAAAATCTAATAATCATGGGAGATTGAAATGATATTGTATGGGAAGGAAGAGAAGGAGAAAGACTTCTTGAGTTCTGCAATAAAATTCAGTTACTAATATAAAATACACTACTTGAAAATCATAAGAGGTGGAATTATAATTGTAAAAGGCCAGGTGACACAGAGAGATACAAGCTGGATTACATTGTGGTGGACCAGATATTCTGAAATCAGGTACTGGAATGGAAGGCCCGTTTACGAGGTGGTCTAGTCTCAGATCACAGTATAGTAAAGTTGAAGAGTAGATCAATCTTTAAGAGAATCAACATACAAATAAGTTGGATACAAAAACTCTGACGCTGTAGACACTGTGGTATTGTAGTTGAGTAATGAGTATCACAAAAAGGGCAGTCACAGAAGTTGAACAAACAACTATAGCTATAACAAAGGGAACCATAAGGGGCAGTCAAATGAAACCGAACATCCATCACATTGGGACCATGCAGTGATTCCATCCGAAAGTAATCAGCACATTCGTTAAAACATTCACCCCACTGTGAGACAAAACTAGTAATTCCTGTTTCTTAGAATGCGGTCGGCCACTGACGGATCCACAACTGCACCCACTCTTGCACTTCCTCATCTCATCAAAACTGACGTCCACTCACATCTTTCCTCAGGTTGCCAAAGATGTGATGATCACATAGTGAAAGATCTAGAGTGTACAGAGAATGTTGCAGTTTTCCTAAACCAAATCGCTGAAGCATAGCATAGCCTTCCTCTGATTGGCAGTGTGGGGGAGGGCATTGTTGTGCAACAGGATGATTCCGTTCTACAGCATCCCTTGGCATTTTGACTTTACAGCACAATTTCTGCAAGTGTGTTCATATTGCTGAATGCTGATTGTTTTTCTATGCTCGAGGAATTCAATGAGCAGAGGGCCCCTTATGTCAAAGGAAGTCATCATGACCTAGTAGAACTTGTGTGAACAGCTTTGGATTTCTTTGGTGGGGGAGATGTGGGGTGCTTCCACTGTTGGCTTTGCTGTTTGTCCTCAGGTTCAAAATGGTGGCAACGTAAAGAAAGATGTGTGTGGCTGTCAGTTTCTGTTGGACGAGGAAGTGCAAGAGTGAGTGCAGTCAGAGGCCAACCACATTCTGTGAAACAGGAACTGATCATCTCATCTCCCAGTGGGATAAATGTCTTTATATGTGCGGTGATTAGATTTGAATAGAACCATTCCATGTTCCCATTATGGCAGGTGTTCATTTGACTCCCTCTCATATGAAGAAATTCTTCAATTTGAAACTTGAGCTTCTGCCGCCATATCAAATGTTGAAATACGACATGTCAAGTTGCAGATAGACACAATTAAAAGACACTCACCTTTAGCCCTACACCCAAATTTAATAACACTGGACTTGTCAAAGAACTACTCTCCTTCTCTTGATCCCTGCAATGAAAGCACTTCTTTGCCACCAATCCCTCCAACTAAAGCCACCCTAACTCCAACACTGAACTCTGCGTCTTCCAGTTCATACCACCATCCAACCATGATCCCACCCCAACCTACCACTCGTTGGTCACCTTACAGGAATTCCTTACCTCAAATTTAGCCTCACCATCCTTACCCAGGTCCCTTCCTCTGAACACGAACCCATAGAAGAAAGAATAGCTGTACAGAACCTCAAAACAAATCCAGATCTATAATCATCCTACCTACAAAGTTTCCACCAGTGCTGTTAAGAATCACAGAGACTACCTGGTAGAAGGCCTCTGCCAATTATCCAACTCCCCACCTATAAACTCTGCTAGAGCGATCCCATCCAAGAAGTCCAACACAAATTTCAACCCCTGCTTAATGCCATAGGCCCTTCCCAGAGCATCTCCCCTGAATCCATGTCCCTCCTCACCTCTGATACCCTACACACCCACCTTATACATGCTCCCTAAAATACACAAACCAATACTGGATGCCCCATTGTGTGTGTTTTACTGATGAACTGACAAAGGCTGCGGCTGAAAGCTGTATGTGAGTGTCTTTTAATTGTGTCTGTCTGCAACTTGTTGCGTATTCTTTATGGCAAGTAGCAGTCCTTCTTTTGCTGCAGTATTGATATTCCTACATGGACTTTCCATTGTTTGAAGGAACACATGGGACTGCGGCTGGGTAACTTCCATAACATCTGCCAATAGTTTAATGGTTAACATTACGTCATTTTGAAGACACAAATGCAACAAGAGATAGCTCTGCTGACACGGAAACAAAAAATGGTGTGTGCACAAAGGCAGCAAACACACAATAATCTTTGTGAGGAGGAAGTGTGTTGTTATTTGTGGAAGGTAGGTAAGCTTCATTGTAGACAAATGAGATTCCAATGTGCACATTCATTTTTGTTGCATATCAAGACCACAATGTTGTTCAGATGTTCTATTCTCCTGCCACTTCATATCAAGTGAGGTCTTGTTTTTGATCAGATCCATTATATTTCACAATAGTGTGACATTTTTCTAAAGAATTATTTCAGTTCCATTAAAGGATTGTTTTGACAATTTCAGGATTTTCTTGGGATTGGTTGGATGCTGTTTCCTGGGCCCAGTTACACTGTTGTGTCACTGACCAGAATTTCCCCAAGTTTAAATGTTTTGTGGCTTGGAGTGCTATGGTGACATCTCGACATTTGGTGATCAGTCTCACCAAGAAATCTTGATGACAATTTCATGTGTGCTGGAGAAAAGTTTGAACCATAAATTATGTTGAACAGCCTGTTTATAAACTACAAGGGTCATTCAGTAAATAATGCCCTAATTTTTTTACAGCCATTAATGGATGAAGATTCTGAGCAATTCCAACAGATGACAAGGCTGTAGTGTATCAAGAAAATGGCTTCTATGCAAGACACTTGGTACAGGCAATGTGCTGAATTCCTGGTTGCAGAAAGGGAACCATGGTGAACATCCTTAAATGTTTGTGACTATGTCTGGTAATGATGCAGTTGATAGTACTGCTGTACGTGAGTAAATACAGTTAAATTGTCAGGAAGTGCAGAAACTGAACTCCATGATCAGTCATATTTGGGACGTCCTGTCGAAGGCACTGCTCCTGACATGATGAATCATGCAGACCTGCGTATCACAACTCTACAGCTGGCTCTATGGCAATTGGTGAGTCCTGCAAGTGCGTGTGCAGTGGTTGAGACACTTGGTATTTAAAGGTGTGCTCAATGTGGGTCCCACAAATGTTTATAACAGACTGCACGATTCGAAGAAAAATCATTTCATTTGAAATATTGGAGCAGTGTGAGGCCAATGCAGAGGCCATTCTGTGATGGTTCGTTGTGTGTGACAAAACCTTTGTGTATCACTTTGAACCAGACACAAAAGGGCAGTCACCTGAACAGTACCACCATCTCCAATCACAATGAAAGATGATGTTCAAATCAGCTCCCTCTGCAAACAAAGTCATTATGACAGTCTTTTGGGATACTGATGGTGTCATTCTCGTGGATGTGTTACCAAAAGGATCAACCATTAATTCAGAGGCATATTTATTTATTTATTTATCTATCATACAGCTTTTCGATACAATGAAAAAAAGTACTGAGAGTGTAATATTTACAATATAAAATCTTTTAGATAAACTTACAGCATATTTATGTAATCTATTGGCTTTCGAGTTGCCGGCAGAAAGTCTTCTGGTCTATCATCTTGTACCCCATTTGGGATTCTAATTTTGTTCAGCACTGACTGTTTTGCATGGCATGCCAAACCCCAGTGGCTTTTGGAATGCTACTCACTGTATAGAGTGCAGATGATGCCGTCATTTACCATCTTGTAAAGTCATCAGATGACCAAAACAAATTGCAAAATGATTTAGATAAGATATCTGTATGGTGTGAAAAGTGGCAGTTGACCCTGAATAAAGAAAAGTGTGAAGTTACTCACATGAGTACTAAAAGAAATCCGCTAAGTTTCGATTACATGATAAGTCACACAAATCTGAAGGCTGTAAATTCAACTAAATACTTAGGGATTACAATTATAAATACCCGAAATTGGAATGATTACATAGATAATTTTGTGGGCAGAGAAAACCAAAGACTGTGATTCATTGGCAGAACACTTAGAAGGTGCAACAGATCTACTAAAGAGACTGCTTATACCACATTTGTCTGCCCTATTGTGGAGTATTGCTGTGCGTTTGGGATCCGCATCAGATGGGACTGCCGGATGACATCGAAAAAGTACAAAGAAGGGCAACTCATTTTGTATTATAGCGAAGTAGGGGAGGTACTGCCACAGACATGATATGTGAATTAGTGTGACAATCATTAAAACAAGGGCATTTTTTGTTGTGACAGGATCTTCTCACAAAATTTCAATCAACAGTTTTCTCCTCTGATTGCGAAAACATTCTGATGGCACCCACCAACATAGGTAGAAATGATCATCACAATAAAATAAGAGAAATCAGGGCTCACACAGAAAAATTTAAGTGCTCGTTTTTCCCCATGCACTGTTTGAGAGTGGAATGGGAGAGAGACAACTTGAAGGTGGTTAATTGAATCCCTCTGCCAGGCACTTTATTGTGAATAGCAGAGTAATCATGTAGATTTAGAGGACACATTGCAGTGCAGACATATACAACAAAAAACTGCTATACATATGATCTCAGTGGCCAGAGGCAGTGATTTGTGTGTGTGTCCTACTGTAGAAGGCCTTGTGACTACAAGTTATACCTATGAACACTGCTGCTATGAAAACTGTTTTAGGCAACCATCTAGAATCTCTTAATGTAATATATCAAACAAAGGATAATCCAGGATAGAATAATGAAAATATTACGAAAAGGCTAGATTGCTACTCACCATATGGTGGAGATGTTGAGTCACCGACAGGCACAACAAAAAGATTATGAAACAAGTAAGCTTTTGGCCGAAAGGCTTAATTCTGAATTAGACCACATACACACACATATTCACGCAAACACACTCAACTGTCTCTGGATGCTGAGGCCATTTGTATGTAATATGTGAAGTGTAAGTAAAGTAGAAAGTAGCTGAAGATGATAGTCAAATGGTTGGCATACAATTGAGACAAATAGCAAAAATGGAGAAAAACATTTAAGAAAAAAATTAATAAGCCAAGACGGTATGAGGTCAGTTCAAAAAAATTCTTGAACATTCATAATTTCGCGCCAATGGCATCCCTGCACACGCCGGTGTTTGGTGTGTTACTGTCGGAATTTTCATTGTCGTATGTCTGTCAGTTATTGTTCACCACTGTATTGTGTAGAACACTGTGTCAAACACTTTGCGAATTTCACAATGGCACAGTTAGAGGAGCAACCATCTGCACTAAATTTTGTGTGAGACACATGAAAACCTTTACAGAGACATGTCAAATGATGCAGGAAACCTACAGTTGGTTTGGTTATGTTTCGCTTTAGGGCGCAAAAAATAACTGAGGTCATAAGTGTTCAAGTCAAAACTATAGAACATGAAGACAGAGGAGTTAAAAAATAACTATTTGTCAGTCCCTGTTGACATAATAGAAGACAGCTAAAATCAGGCACATGGAAAAAGGGCTAAGAAAGACACCATACTGAAATGGAGGTCCAAAACTAAAAATTAAATGGCCTTCGCCATATTGCTTTGGCGGATAAAAAGTAAAACGCGGTTGACAGCCCATGTGTCATTTGCTGAACTGGCCGGTAACTGAGACAACAAACTCAAGTGGAAATATAAACGGTTAAAAAATAGGAATTCCATCAGGAAGTGGCAGACAGTTAAAACTTGGGCACAATGTGCACAGAGTGATAGGGTAGCACCACTTAGGAAATGACAATGGCTAAAAAGGCAGTGTGCAATATGCAGCCTAGTTAAAATGACCTCCTCCCATCGCGAAGGCCGAGCGGAGGTCGTCCAAGCCCATGGGAGAGGCTTAATAACACTGAGCTTATTCCCGTGAAGGGAGGACCATTGGTGATGCCAAAGGGATACCACCTCCTGATAGATGGCAACACAGAGATCATCAGAGGGAACATAGGAACTCGCAGGCTGAGGTATGAGGACTGCAGCCTTGTTTACTGGCAGATCAACATGACCAGAAACCCACAGAAGCATCACACTGGCTCCACCAAGAGTCAGCAAGTAACAGTTTTCCTGGACCTTCTGTAGTAAGGGATAGGCGGTGTATAGCACACACAGACTTTGAAGGGCGCTGAGTGAGTCTGAGCAGAGGACACTATTGAAAGGGCTGTGTCGCTGGATGTACTCCGTGGCCTGATACAGGGTGAAGAGCTCGGCTGTAAATACTGAGCAGTTTGCTGGAACCTGATATCGAAAGACACGGGTGCCAATGACGAAGGCACACCCGACCCCTCGGTCAGTCCAAGAGCCATCAGCATATACAAAGGCACTATCGTGAAGTTCCATGTGAAGGTCGTGAAACTGAAAGTGATAAACCGAGGCTGGAGTAGTGTCCTTATGAAGCTAATGAAGGCCAAGGTTAATATGTGCCACTTCACGAAGCCAAGGTGGTGAAGGGTTCACACCCACCAGGAAAATTGAAGGTAGTGTGAAGTTAAGCAGCCGAAGCAAGTGCTGAAAGCGGACTCGAGGAGGTAACAGAGAAGAGGGACATGCTCCTTAATGGTGATAAAAGGAATCATTGAAGAAGGAGGCATAGGATAGGTGGACACACATGGCAGATAAACGGCATGCATACCTGCTGAAGAGAAAATCTCAGTGGTAGTTCAGCAGTTTCAGCATACGGACTCTCAACCGGGCTATTGTAAAAGGCATCCTTGGTCAAATGGATACCACAATGGTGGATAGTGTTGAGACAGTGTAAGAGGGATGGATGTGCAGATGCATAAACAAAGCACCCATTGTCAAGTTTCGAACAGGAAAGAGACTGGTACAAACAGAGGAGGGTGGTTTGATCAGCACCTCAGCAAGTACCATTGAGGACACATAGGACACTGAGGAACTGAGTACAGTGGGCTGCCAGGCAAGACACATGTGAGGACCAAGAGAGTTTCCTATTGAGCATGAGCCCCAGGAATTTCATAGTTTCAATGAAGGGAAGGGCAACAGGCTCAAGATGTAAAGATTTACGCCACCAGAAATAGGTACACATGGTTTTGTCAGTGGAAAAGCGAAAGCCATTGTCGATGTTCCAGGAATAAAGATGATCAAGACATTGCTGAAGATGCTGCTCAGTGAGACAGGTCCATGGACAACTGCAATAGATGACAAAATTGTCAACAAAAACGGAGCCGGAGATGCCTGGCGGGTGACAGTGGTGAGTGCTTAAGCCGTACTCAATGTTTTGAATGGTTCACATAGTTTAAAAATGTCCAGACAGAAGTTCAAAGATGACCTTCGTTCAGGATGCCCTTCAATGCGTCTTTGGTAGGAAAGACGCTGTGTCAGGAACAACAACAAAATCGAAGACTGACTGACCGAGAGATTGCAGAAGAATGTAACATTTCAGTTGGATCATGTTGTGAAATCCTGTGACAGCATCTTGGAATGCATCATGTTGCCACCAAGTTCATCACATGGCTCATGACCAGAAAGATCTATGTCTTTTAGAGCACACAAATGAGAATGAGGTTTCCGTAAGAGAATCGCAACTGGTGACTTGACCCCTGCAGACTGTCTGGCCCCGGTAGCTGAGTGGTCAGCGTGACGGAATGTCAAACCTAAGGTCCCGGGTTCGATTTCCGGCTGGGTCGGAGATTTTCTCCGCTCAGGGACTGGGTGTTGTGTTGTCTACATCATCATCATTTCATCCCCATCGACGCGCAGGTCGCCGAAGTGGCGTCAACTTGAAAGACCTGCACCAGGTGAACAGTTTACCCGACGGGAGGCCCTCGTCACACAACATTTCATTTTCACCCCTGCAGACTTTTTTTTTTTATTTCCAAAGTGGAAAACCCTGTTGAAAAGATGATTTGCAATGATAGACAAGATAAAAGAAAATTCGCAGATGGCGCTTCTTCTGATCTGACAAGAGATGTAACAAGACTGCTGCCGGAAGTGAAAACAGTGTTTGGAGTGGTGTATCAATTGCGGAGGACAGTACTTCGAATGAGACCATGCACAATAAGTATAAGGTCAGCATAGAAAAATTTTGTGGAAAAAGTTCCAGAATTTTTTGAAAAGATCTTGTATAAATTCTAAACTGATCTTTTCAAATTAGAGGCACTTTCAGAAAGAAATTTGACACAGAGTACTTAAAAGCTAGTTTCAAAATCAATAACTGGATATTTTCAAAAATTCACTATTGACCGCTTTGATTCCAGGAAAGCCACAATATAGTCCGGTTAACTTGTACTTTTTGCTTGCATATTTTTTATAATTACATGCATATCTGAAAGAAGAGACACTGCTGATGATCCATTTCTATACGTAATATTTCAAAATTTGTTTGCTAACTGATTTCCTTGACATTAGCTGTATAAGGCATAGACCTTCTACTCAATAGCGCCATTTGAAAATTTGTGCCAGACTGGGTTTGAATCCCAGCCTGACACAAATTTTCAAACGGCACTATTGGGTAGACGATCAATATGTAATACAACCGATGTCAAGGAATTCAGTCGGGAAATATATATTGAAATATATCTTTTTTAGGTGTCTCATTGTTTGTAAAAGCATATGCTTTGCAGCTCTTTTTTTGATTCGGGAAGTAAGACCCAGCTGCTTCTTGCACACACTGAGTACTCTGGCTCAACACAACTCTGGAGGATATTAATTTATCTATCAAAGCACAGGGTGCACATCACTTCATAAGCTTTCTTATAACATGTCACATCCCAAAAATATGGAGAAAATAACATGTGATATCACCATTCTGAAACCAGGTAAATAACCAACACACATTAACATCTTTTATATAAATCCATTTGAATGAATGTAATCACACTGCTTGCAGTACAGGACAGAGCCAGTGTCAACTCATCAACAAGCATATTTTAGACCAGGAAACAAATGTACATCTCTAATTCTTAGTCTAACATAGTACACCACATTGACTGCCAAAAGCTGACCGCTGGCTGGCCACAGCAGAACCTCAATCCTGACACCATGTGCCCACCAAGAGCCACACCAAACTGGTCTTTTGGTGAAACACCCAACACTACCCGTGCAGCAGCCAGTGTGATGTACAGAATGGGTTGGAGAGACATACATCATGTGTAGCTTTCACAGACCTAACAGCTGCTTAAGATACTGTCATTCATTGCATACTTATAAAAAAAGATTTAAGGGCACACTAAGGATTACAGTTTCCTCAAACATGTTGAACAATTATTCAAAAACAGAAGGTTCTTACATAGATTTGTGAGAGATGCCTGAAAAATAGGTTACCACAAGGAAGCATAGTGGTATTTTTTTTAAAAGATCTATTCTAATGACCAGCCACTTAGAGCAGTCATGTTGTAAACTCAGTCTGTCATAGCAAAGAGTACACTTACAAGGGACCCCTTGAGTGCAAGGTCGCAAAAGGCAAATGACGTTTATGGCACTCGATGCCCCACATGTTATCTACCATGCAACCACAATATTGGCTGACAATGGCAACGGGGGTGGGGCTGGACATATCCAATGGTGTGCACAGCATAAGGCTATGCAGCATAGTTGAACTGCTTAGTCAACATGTAGCTCGAAACAGTGCTAGTGGTGGTGCTACAAAGCAGAGCAATGGCAATAATAAACAAAGCAAACATTACATTATATCTACAACAGCAGTTGCCGTTTCATCAGAAAGGAACCCAAGGAATTTTGCAGAGTTAGAAAGAAGAGGCAGATGAAATATTTGCACTTCTGGAAGATGAGTTAGTGGAATGTGTAGTGTTGTATACGCTCGAGATGCAGACAATGTACATGAGGAGTACAATGATGATATGTACTTAACAAGTGAAAGTAATACAGAAACAGGTGTAAAGCCATCGTCCTTATTCGACAGGGTGCACGGAAGATCATCCACAACATAATTAAAAAACAATTATGTACGGATTTCCAGTACGTCTGCAGCAGTAAGATCAGATATTAAAGGCAGAACTTGTTACAAACTCTGCTGTTTCTGCATGAAGATGATTTTGATTTTTGGGGTGCTCAATGGCATGTTCATTGGTGCTGTACAAATTCCCAATCTTGTCACTGTCTAGTCTCGCCATTTTCCTGAATGATGTTGACAACACAAATACCCAGTTCCTGGGCAGAGAAAATCCCTGACCCAGCTGGGAGTCGAACCTGGGACCCCGAAATCCAGAGCCAGTAGTGATAACCACTAGATCAAGAGCTGTGGACTCCACATTTTAAGATTGCTTGATGCAGTTTACAGGATGTGCATGATAGTAACCCACTATGTTACACACATCAAACTGAGTTCAACACAGATTACAGTGACTTCAAGGCAAGCAGTGGATGGTTGCCTAACTTCAAAACTGTGTACTGAATCGGAAGACAAAAGAACAGCAAAGCGTCAACTTGACGATGAATCAGCCTAAAATTTGTAAATGAGATAAACACTTATCCCATCATTCAGTAAGGAATTTGTTTTCATCTCTGATCAATCAGGATTTTAAGATGAAATCCATATGAAAGGAACCCTGGAAATTAAAGGCACCAAGGGAGTTGTATCAAGACCAAGTAACATTGGTGCCTTTTTGCATTTGTATACAATTATGCCGACTGCCAAACAGGATGCAAAGTTATTTATTGTACTGTGAGAAGTTTGAGATGCTCTGCCCCCTATGCTTCTTTCTTGTGTGCATGACCTTGCAAGGGCAGTTGGGCATATTTCTGTCGCAGCAAGCAAGAGTGGGAAAATGGGCGTAAGAGAACTACAACTATAGTATGAGCACTGCTTTTGGCCAATAGCTGGTCAAAATAACTTGATTTTTCTTAACTCCAGGTCTGCATATAAAAAATCATACTCCTTTAGAATAAACTATCCCTCCTGAAAAGTGTTTGATGCTTCAGTTCACACCACCTGGAACCACTGGACAAATGCAGCCTCTTGATGTTTCTTTTTTTCTGTGCCTATAACACATATTATCGCACTACCTGCAGCTACATCTTAAGGATAGCCAGTTTCATGATAAACTCCATGACAGTCAAGTTTCACATTCAGTTGCATGCCATCAGTTCTCCCCCTTACACCTGTGTTCTTCAAAAGTGGATACCTAGCTGATTGTCTCAAGGAGTTCACCTTCAATCTTGATGGTGCAAGCCTTTGAGATCACTGTGGCACGCCAGTTTTTGTTTGGTGTTCATGGTGCAACTTAATGCTTCATTTTGAACATTTCTTGAATGTCAATGATGTTCATTTTAGGGTGTTCAACATTTAAATTCTAGAAGAAAATCAATTATTGATAAAATGATTTAATTGTATGATAGGGGGAAACATTCCACATGGGAAAAACATATCTAAAAACCAAGATGATGTAACTTACCAAACGAAAGTGTTGGTATGTTGATAGACACTCACAAAATTCAAGCTTTCGCAACCCAAGGTTGCTTCATCAGGAAAGAGGGAAGGAGAGGGAAAGATGAAAGGATGTGGGTTTTAAGGGAGAGGGTAAAGAGTCAATCCAATCACGGGAGCGGAAAGACTTACCTTAGGAGGAAAAAAATAGGGCAGGTACGCACACACACACACACACACACACACACACACACACACACACACAAGCAGACGTGTCTGTATATGTTCAGATTTGTGTGTGTGTGTGTGTGTGTGTGTGTGTGTGTGTGTGTGCGCGCGCGCGCGCGCGAGTGTATACCTGCCCTTTTTTTCCCCTAAGGTAAGTCTTTCTGCTCTCGGGATTGGAGTGACTCCTTACCCTCTCCCTTAAAACCCACATCTATTCGTATTTCCCTATTTCGTGATCAAGCAACCGTTGGTAGCGAAAGCTTGAATTTTGTGAGTGTATGGGTGTCTATCAACATACCAATGCTTTCATTTGGTAAGTTACATCAGCTTTGTTTTTAGATATAAATTATTTAATTGGATATATAAAAAAAATTTGCTCATGCAACGGCGGCAGAACATACACATAAAAGACTGTTGTGATTGGCAAGCTTAAGGAACCAGTGGCTATTACTTCTGGCAGGAGGGTTGAAAGGGAAGGAAGAAGGGTGAAGGGAAAGGACTGGACAGGTCTAAGAAAAAGGGGCAGATTTAGGGAAAGTCACCCAGAACTGCGGGTCAGGGGAAAGTTGCCAATCACAACTGTCTTTTATGCATGTGTTCTGCTGCTACTTGGTGAGCAGATTATTTATCAATTCAATTAAATAACATACATCCCAGAGGTTGATCTCTGCACCTACCGGACACTAATTTTCTATCACCGTCCTGATGCACATGATGAGACAATAGCAGTTAATATTTTTCCTGTCATAATTGTTAAAACAACACTTTCAAATGAATCTTAATAAAGACTGAACTTGTGACCTCACTCATGGGGTTCCTAGTTAGATGGTACGCCATATCACACTTTGACATACAAACTTCCGTAACACAAGGCTCAAATTAGAAGCCAGGAATAACATCAATAGGAAGACAATCAATCGCACGTACAGCTCTCAGCCATGAACCTACAGAAGAAAGGCAATCTCAGCCTGTAAATCCGTGGCAGAATATGCATACCCTGTTTAGCACATCTGATTGGCTCTCTCAGTCGGTAAGGGGTAGTTGGGGTTGGGTTGTTTTGGGGGAGGAGACCAGACAGCGAGGTCATTGGTCTCATCGGATTAGGAAAGGAAGTTGGCCTTGCCCTTTCGAAGGAACCAGCCCGGCATTTGCCTGGAGCGATTTAGGGAAATCACAGAAAACCTAAATCAGGATGGCTGGACATAGGATTGAACTGTCGTCCTCCCAAATGCGAGTCCACTGTGTCTAGCACATCTGCCTTCACCAATGAATTCAGCAAGTGGCTGAATGAGACCTATGAGGCTATAATATAATGAAAAGGACGGTTGCTACTCACCAGAGATGCTGAGTCGCAGAAAGGTAAAACAAAAAGACCGTCACACAATTGGCTTTTGACCAACAAGGCCTTTGTCAAAATTAAACAACACACCCACACAAATGCAACTCACACACACGACAACAGTCCCTGATCCTTTTCCTAGACCTCCCCAGTCCTTTTCCTTTACCCTACTTCATTCCCCTCAACTCTTCTGCCTGAAGAAGGAGTCAATGGCTCTGAAAGCTTGCCAATCACAACAAGGCCTTTGTCAAAATTAAACAAGACACGCACCCATGCAAATTCAACACACACGACCACAGTCCCTGGCAGCTGGAGCCATAATCTGTCTCTGACACACAATGTTATTATGGATGTCTGTGACATACACTGCTTACGAAGGTATTACTTTCCCCGACATCATTCATGAATCTGCTGCCAATGTGGAATAAAAGACCTGGTAACAAAGCCTAGCCACTTGTTACATGTTTATGTAGTAACTGTCCAGCAATTGCAGTCCAAAAAAAGGTTGATGAAAAGCAGCAAAATCTTGCTAACAGTTTCATCCAAAGCAAGAATGGAAACGTAGAGTGTACACGATGTAAACAATTCTAATTGCCCTCCACTATCTGAAAATCTCCCTCATGGCCACTAAAAAACATTGATGACAAAGCCTACTCTCAGTTACCTACCCTCTGGAGTTGGAAGATCAAGATGTAATCTCCAAAACTGGGGATTTCCAGTCATCACTACCAACTGTGACTACAGAGAAGTGCAAATTGTGAGCCACCTACTCTGCTGACAGCTCTGTCCCATATCCTGCACTAAGGAAGCAGGTGCCCACTTTGGCCAACAGTGGTGTACTCTTCCATGTTCATGTGCCCAGACATGTCCACTTTAAGTAAGTTGTGTTGTGTATTCTGTTCATCTTTTGCGTTTCTTTGTATTGATGTTTCTGACACAAGTGGCAAAAATCTTCCTGGCATATTAAAACTGAGTGCCGGACTAGGACTAAAATGTGGGACCTTTACCTTTTGCAGGTAAGTGCTCTATCAACTGAGCTACCCAAGCATGACTCGTGACCAATTTCCACAGATTTACTTCCACCAGTATCTCTCTCCTACCTGCCAAACTTCACAGAAATTCTACTGCATAACTTGTTGGACTAGTTCACCTTTCTTCTAGGTAAAATATGAAGAGCATTTCGGAATTAAGGACCCACCAGGAATAATACTATGACAGCTGGATAAAAATTAATGGTTAAAAAATTCTACAGATATAATTTATTTTTCAACTTCTCATTCCAAAGACTATTTTGAACTTTTCACATTCCGTCTCATGAGATATTAGCCAATTTTGCAAGTGTCTTTCATTTTACTCTCCTCAAAATGTTTAAACATAAACCTGGCTTTCAGACAGAAGAGACCCCAGTCGCTGCAAAACAGTGTGTGGCCATAAGGGGAACAATAAAAAAAAATCCTAATCCAATACTTTTAGTCATTTGTGCAGATGCAGTTGTGTGCCAATGTGAATGACCTTCCTTGAATGCTCAACACCTGTACCTTGTGAAACTTCCTGGCAGATTAAAACTGTGTGCCCGACCGAGACTCGAACTCGGGACCTTTGCCTTTCGCGGGCAAGTGCTCTACCATCTGAGCAACTGAAGCACGATTCACGCCCGGTACTCACAGCTTTACTTCTGCCACTATCTCGTCTCCTACCTTCCAAACTTTACAGAAGCTCTTCTGTGAACCTTGCAGAACTAGCACTTCTGAAAGAAAGGATACTGCGGAGACACAGCTTAGCCACAGCCTGGGGGTTGTTTCCAGAATGAGATTCTCACTCTGCAGCGGAGTGTGTGCTGATGTGAAGTTTCATATCAGCGTACACTCCGCTGCAGAGTGAGAATCTCAACCTGTACCTTGTGTTTCCTTTGCTCACTAGAACTGACCCATATGTTTAGCACTACTGGAAGTGACTTTCAACATCACTATGTCCACTTACCTTTCGGAACTTCATTACTGATTGGATTTCAGTATTGAGATGGTTTGTTTGTACAACTACTTTAACAAACAATTTTGCCAAGACAGCCTAAATAAAATGATGGTAATAGCCTATAATAGAATATTTTGAGCCATTTTTTGGACAAAAACCTTTCCACAACTACTCAGTTTGCCATCGGTCCAGGGTGCTTTATAGAGAGAGTCCTGACAACCCCACAAACTCACATCTGGTAGAACAAAACTAGAAAAATCATTCTGTTTGCATTCAACAGTGTGAATCACAACAAACTTCTAATCTGAAAAGTAAAATGTTATGGAGTTAACATGCATCTCCTTTGCAAATATGAAATCATATCTTAGCAAGAGATAAGAAAGGGTCACAATGACAAAAATCATGAGAATACAAATGCAGAGTGGGGAAACATTAAATACAGTGGCACATGGTTTGGTACTTGGGCCACACCTCTTCTTATAACCAAAGACTGTGTCATGCCGGGATGGTTCCTTTGAAAGGGCACGGCCGAGTTCCTTCCCCATCCTTCCCTCACCCGAGCTTGCGCTCCGTCTTTAATGACCTCGTTATCGACGGGACGTTAAACACTAAGATCCTCCTCCTCCTCCAAAGACTGTGATGGACCGTACTCTTCAAAAACTGTGATGGGTGTGATGCAAGAATAAAAGGTACAATCAGGAGAATAATGGAACATGTTTACAGTACACAGCTTCACCCTAAATCTTACAAAGCCTTATATCACGCTATTTGAAACAAAGAAAATGACTTACAGTAGCAGAAATTAAGATCAATGAGCATCCACAAAATGTAACTCATTCTGCGATATTCCTCAATATCTACATGAATGTAAACTGACTTGGTATCAGCAAATGTGAGCATGTTAACCAAAAAGCTCACATACGCCTTTCACTTAGAAATCTCTCTTCACTGCTTTGACCTTTGGATGGGATGTTAGCGTATTTTCCATATTTATACTTACTAAATTTCATCAAGGAACCTCTTCAGTGACCTTGGGATTCTAGCACCATGCCAATACATTTATTCCCTAAATGGTAATAGTCTACATCTTAGGGTTCAGAATGTAGTTGTATATCCTTGGCACTATAGTGGCAGGTTCATTGCAGACATCAGTCAAGAATTTGGAAAACCCAAAATATTCAAACTTAAATGAAAGAGTACCCTTATTGGTCTCTCCTATAATTAGCAATCTAAAAGTAAGTAAGGATGAGTAGTGGAGCCTGAACATTAACTTTACAAAGACGGAACACTTTGTTGTGAGATGTATAGGAAGAGTTCTTATTATGAATTACGGACCTATAGTAACTTGTTGTTGATGACATAAATATTTAGGGATGATCAATTTACATAAAGGTGGAAGCAATGAGATAATAAAGCACAGAATAGGAAATGGAAAGTTGGCAATTAACCAGTTACACTCCATTATCAGGAATAAAGTGACAACAAAAAATATGAAGAGGATGATGTACAAAATTATAGTTGTGAGCCATTGTTGTGTATGGTGCTGAACTGTGGGAAGTCTCCAGAGTCAACGAGAAGAAATGAAGTGCTACAATAACAGACCAGAGTTACAAAAGATATTGTAAACAACAGCTAACAGGGTATGGACGTCATACAAGAATGCCTGAGGACAGGTGGCCTTCTAAAATTTGGCACTGGAGACTTCCATGACACAGCAACAATAGAATGGTGGAGTGACCTGAGTGATGCACGACATGGCGAAGCAAGATGACTGGCAGGATACGAGGATATGAAAACTTGGATGGGATACATGCCACATGGTGCAGAAAACTCGAAGAAAGGATAAAAGTAATTTCCATAGTTAACAATGTGAGTTTTCCTTTGTTAACAATGTGAGTAGGCTATCAGCAGTCATAATTTGTTGGTAGTATACTGTACAAAAGTAGCCTGCAAAGACTGATTCTGCATACTAATGTACAAATTTGACTTGTTACACATCCCTAAAGCTTACCTTCATTAAAGGATTTACAGAATGCGATGTGTTACATGTTTCCCCTCCATTTCACCATCAGCAGTTATTGAAATCAATACAGTGTACTAACATTAACAGATTAAGAGTAAATTTTATCAGAAGGTGCAACAGAACATTGGATTAGCTGCCAGTGAGTACAGTATGTCGCCATTTGGGTTAAGACAGCAAGCGTGTGAAACTTGTGGGACAGGCTGGTCTCACTTTGCATTAACTTTCCAATGCAGCAATAAAATGTGGCACAGGTCAGGTGGTGTCTCCAACATCGGTATTTCGGTCATGTTTCCAATTACATGGCCAAGAGTGCCACAATGGCTGCTACTTGGTATAAATAACTGCAGATTTTGTAGCAGTGTCATTTGCAGTTGAGCACTGCCACTGGGATACACAGGATACGCCACACGAGGGGATGACACGGAGCTGCCAGCAACAGCCACAAATTCTGGTCCCTGCTTCCTTCTCTGAAGTTCGGAGGCGGTTGTGTTATGGTGTGTCGTGGTTTTCATGGAGGGGGCTTGCACTCCTCATTGTTTTGCGTGGCACTATCACAGCACAGGTTTTAAGCACCTCCTTGGTTCCCACTGTTGAAGAGCAATTCGGGGATGACGATTGCATTTTTCAACACACTCGAACATCTGTTCATAATGAACAGCATGTGGTGTAGTGGTTACATGGCAATAACACCTCTGTAATGGACTCGCCTGCAGAGGGTCCTGACCTGAATCCTATAGAACACCTTTGGGATATTTTGGAATGCCGACTTCGTGCCAGTCCTCACTGACCGACATTGATACCTCTTCTCAGTGCAGCACTCCGTGAAGAATGGGCTGCAATTCTCCAAGAAACCTCCCAGCAGCTGATTCAACATATGCCAGTGAGAGTGGAAGCTGTCATCAAGGCTAAGGGTGGGCTAACACCATAGAGAATTCCAGCATTACCAATGGGGGGCACCACGAACTTGTAAGTCATTTTCAGCCAGGTGTTCGGGTACTTTTGATCACATAACGTATCTGGTATACTGTTTTGAATAGGTCATTTTCATGTGTAGGCAAACTGGTCTGATGAAGAGCAGCACCTTCAGTACAGCGCTGAAACCATTCACTGCATGGACTTACTTTGGTATATTACGTTTGGGGCTAATACTTACACACACTGTAGTCCAAAATAATCTTTGAATATTTCTACTGATTTATTCAGAGTGACTTGTTTGTAGAAGAGATCTATAAAATACTGGTAATTCCTGGTACGTCTGTATACAAAAGTTATAAGTTACATAAAATTAGAATTTCATATATACATTATATTTATCATACAGCTTCAGTGAGTGGCATCCAACAAACATTATTCTTTAAATGGTTGTACATAAAAATACAATTGCTTATCTATGTAAAATTTATATAGCATTTGAGAAATTCGTAGAACTTCTAATAATAAACAGAAATAATCAATAAACAAATTGACAGCCATTAGGAAATAAGTGCTTAAATGCAAGGTAGTTTTTTTAGCAACAGCAAATTTCAAAACTAGTGTATCATTTACAATTACTTCATTCTAGCAAAAGGCTGACATTATGACACACTTCATGTTTACAAAAACCTTGTATCTAATACAGAATAGATATTGTCTTTCTATCATTAACATAACATAGTACTTCTGGAACCTATGGGTTTTGTCAGGGTTATGGTGTGACAAGCTACTGTACTCAATGAGAAGAAGAGACAGAGAGGAACATAGATAAATTACCCTGCATATGCAGAATATCTTCATATCTGCAATATGTTACAATTTTTCCCAGATAACAGGGTTTCAAAAAGCATAACTCCACAAAATACAGTGTCACACTATATTTCACGTCATTACATATAAATTTTCACATACCATATTTAACAGTACAGTTTGTTTTAAAACATGACAGGTACATTTTTGTAGAGTGGGAAGAGAGAGAGGCAGACTGGAAAAAAAAAAAAAAAAAAAAAAGAACACCACGCAAAGGTAAAATCTCTATACAGACTCTTACACTGTAAAGTACAAATATTATCCACTCTAACCCTTCCCACAGCATTTTATGAAACATGAACACTAGACATTACATAAGTTAGTTTTTGCACAGTCTCTTACCTTAAGCACAAAAAGGATTCTGTTCAGTTGTTGACTTGTACTCGTAATGGTAACAAACAGTAAATGACTTTCACAGAATGTCTTACTGTTCTAAATAGGACACACACACACACACACACACACACACACACACACACACACACACACACACACACACAGCACCATAAAAGTCTTCACAATATGTGACTCCATCATGCACTGTTTTAAACAGCTCCACAGAAGTACACACAAACTGAACAGCTTTTAATAAAAGTGATTTACAATAACTGCAAAGACTCAAAACTGGAAGCAACTGTTCACACCACATGGTTCCCATTGAGAAAAAGAAGTTTATCAACCAATTCTGGCGACAAATTAGCCCTCCGTTTGTGAAACAGTACTTGGTTTTCCACAGGAATTCGACCAGGTGGAACTGACGAAGCAGGAACACAGTTATATTTGCGAGCGAGGCGTGCCAAGTTTGGGCATTTTGCTGCAGCTCGTGCCCACCACGTTAGTGGGCACTGGTCGAGGGCAGCTGCACTTTCTGACTGATATTGTACTAATTCGAGATTTGCTCGTTCCTCAGCTGGCATGCCAGACTGACCTGTGCAAAGATCTCCCAATAGGAACTCCATACCTAAACAAATTAGCAAACATTAATTTCATTAGTAATGGAATATGTCTGTTCTGTACTTACAAAAATCACACACACACTGTCAAACATCTACAACTATTATGATTTGTTAATACAATCTTTTCTGTCGGCATATTTTACTTTCACAACTGTGATAAGTCTTTAAATAGACTTTTTTTTAAATAATACTATACAGCTATGGTTTTAAAAAATAATGTAAAAGTCTACATGAACACTGAAAAGACAAGTTGTTAAGACATGTTTGTTTACAGAGCAGCAGCTACCGGTTTAAATAACCAAAAATTCCAAGTGATGATACTGCAGTTAGGGTCTGCCTGTATTGCTAAGGTATAGATCAAAAACATATGGAGCAATATGTTGCAGTTCATGATAATGGAATGTTTAATGCCTCCACCAATCATTTAATTTTACAGTCTCACTATAATGGGCCAAATGAAGCCTATAAAATAACGCAGGTTTACTACTGTAATGTTTTCACTATCAGCCAGAAATTATATCCTATCTTATACAATTATAGGTTAGGAAATGTCCTTGCAGAATGGCTAAGCAGGGATGGCCAGAGGACAACTGTAAGAATGTACAAGCATATATCAATGGGGTAAGATAGATACTGCCTACAGAAAAATTAAAGAGACCTTTGCAGAAAAGAGAACCACTTGTATGAAGATCAAGAGCTCAGATGAAAACCCAGTTTTGAGCAAAGAAGGGTAAAGCAGAGCGGTGGAAGGAGAATACAGAGGGTCTATACGAGGGGGATGTACTTGAGGACAATATTAAGGAAATGGAAGAGGATGTAGATGAAATGGGAGATACAATACTGCGTGAAGAGTTTGACAGAGCACTGAAAGACCTGAATCGAAACAAGGCCACCAGAGTAGACAACATTCCATTGGAACTACTGACGGCCTTGGGAGAGCCAGTCCTGACAAAACTCTACCATCTGGTGAGCAAGGTGTATGAGACAGGCGAAATACCCTCAGACTTCAAGAAGAATATAATAATTCCAAGCCCAAAGAAAGCAGGTGTTGACAAATGTGAAAATTACCGAACTATCAGTTTAATAAGTCACAGCTGCAAAATACTAAAGTGAATTCTTTACAGACGAATGGAAAAACTGATAGAAGCCGACCTTGGAGAAGATCAGTTTGGATTCCGTAGAAATATTGGAACACTTGAGGCAATACTGACTCTACGACTTATCTTAGAAGAAAGATTACGGAAAGGCAAACCTACATTTCTTTTCTTTCATTTCTTTCAAATTCTAAAGGTGGCAGGGGTAAAATACAGGGAGCGAAAGTCTATTTACAATTTGTACAGAAAGCAGATGGCAGTTATAAGAGTCGAGGGACATGAAAGGAAGCAGTGGTTGGGACGGGAGTGAGACAGGGTTGTAGCCTCTCTCCGATGTCATTCAATCTGTATATTGAGCAAGCAGTAAAGGAAAGAAAAAAAAAATGGAGTAAGAATTAAAATCCATGGAAAAGAAATAAAAACTTTGTGGTTTGCTGATGACATTCTAATTCTGTCAGAGACAGTAAAGGACCTGGAAGAGTAGTTGAATAGAATGGACAGTGTCTTGAAAGGAGGATATAAGATGAACATCAACAAAAGCAAAGCAAGGATAATGGAATGTAGTGAAATGAAGTCAGGTGATGCTGAGGGAATTAGATTAGGAAATCAGACACTTAAAGTAGTAGATGAGTTTTGCTATTTGGGGAGGAAAATGACTGATGATGGTCAAAGTAGAAAGGGTATAAAATGTAAACTGGCAATGGCAAGAAAAGCGTTTCTGAAGAAGAGAAATTTGTTAACATCGAGTAGAGATTTAAGTGTCAGGAAGTCCTTTCTGAAAGTATTTATATGGAGTGTAGCCACATACGGAAGAGAAACATCGATGATAAATGGTTTAGACAAGAAGAGAGTAGAGGCATTCGAAATGTGGTGCTACAGAAGAATGCTGAAGATTAGATGGATAGATCACGAGGAGGTATTGAATAGAATTGGGGAGAAGAGAAATTTGTGACAACTTGACTAGAAGAAGGGATTAGTTGGTACATGTTCTGAGGCATCAATGGATCACCAATTTAGTACTGGGGGGCAGTAAGAAGGGTAAAAATCGTAGGGGGAGACCAAGAGATGAATACACAAAACAGATTCAGAAGGATGTAGATTGCAGCAGGTACTTCGAGATGAAGAAGCTTGCACAGGATAGGGTAGCATGAAGAGCTGCACCAAACCAGTCTCTGGACTGAAGGCCACCACCACCACCACCACCACCACCACCACCACCACCACCACCACCAACAACAATCACAACAATCAGCCTCAGGAAGCGCTCTTACCAGATAGAATTAGGTGTAGTTAATACAAAGTAAATGTGACACACACTGTAGTTCTCAAGAATTCCAGTGTTTGTTGGCATCCCTGCCTTTTCTGTGTTAACACTGATTTAATTTCTTCCATTTTTATACTTTCATCCATGTTATTGTAATTCCTATTTCTAATCATCACTTCATTTGAATTCTATTTTTTGGTTAAATCTTCATCTATAGTATTGTAACTATAATAAATATTTTTGTCAGAACAGATATAAGGAAATCTGGATAAATGTTTGACCATCCCATTGGATTTGTAATCATTGCACATTTTGCTTTTACCTATCACAAACCAGTTTCTTTTTTGTTTCTCATTTTCCTCTTGTGTTTGTTCTTTGGTAAGTGCAGCATTTAAAATGTGCAAAAAATTTAAGATTGCTTGGATGTTTCATGAACAAGTGACAATGTATGCACTGCAACTCTGTGCGACAGCTCTCACTGTTCTGTACATACCAGAAAACTTCATTCTTTGCAAATGGGAAGTGGGTGAATAATTTTAAAATGAAACAAAGAATCCATAAAAGAAAAGAGACTAAATTCGTTAGTACAAACAACGTCATAACACTTGATGGGTTGCAGTTACAAAATCAATGTATCATCGCTCACTTAGGTTTCGGGGATCAAAACAGTTTTTGCTCAAAAGCGACAGCACAATATACTTCGACATTCTACAGAGAATTGCTACCACATGTGGCGTATGCAGGATTTCGGAAATAAATTCTGGCTGAGGGTTGCCATGGAAATTTAACATTATTCTAATGTCATCGTCACCTACTTGAAGCTGGGAGGGGGGAGAGGAAGAGAGGGGGGGGGGAGAGGGGGAGGGGGAGGGAGAGAGAGAGAGAGAGAGAGAGAGAGAGAGAGAGAGAGAGAGAGAGAGAGAGAGAGAGAGAGAGAGAGAGAGAGAAGAAACAATTGTTGAAACAATACTATAATCTGTAATGAAACCGTACGTCGAACAAAATAAGTTTTTGTTACTTGTAGATTCATAGAGTAGTCAGATGGACAGCTCATTATATGCTTAATATTTGTGAATAATTCTGGAAAAGTTATTTGCACTGTGAAAATTATTTCTCCAAAATGTACTCCTCTGTATCATTCAAGTGATGTATATATCACTAGGTGAAAAATATGAAAAAAAAAAAACTCCAGATAACATCCGAATTACTTCAAGATAATTAATGGAAAATCTCATATAAAGATGTGAAACAAATACTAACAAAGAGATAGAGGGGCTGGCCAGTACTTACCTCAGCTCAGTACAGCAGATAGATACACAAAAAACAACTGACAATTTACGTTCCTAGCTTTCGGAATAAATGTTCCTTCATCAGGGAGGAGAGAGGGGAAAGAAAAGGAAGAAGGGAAAGTGGATTTAGTTACTCACAACCCAGGTTATGAAGCAATAGGGAAAGGAAAACATGGAGACCATGCCTCCATCCTTGCTACCCTCCCTGTTTTCCTTTCCCTGTTGCTTCATAACCTGGGTTGTGAGTAACTAAATCCACTTTCCCTTCTTCCTTTTCTTTCCCCTCTCTCCTCCTTGATGAAGGAACATTTATTCCGAAAGCTAGGAACATAAATTTTCGGTTGTTTTTTGTGTATCTATCGGCTGTACTGAGCTGAGGTAAGTACTGGCCAGCCCCTCTATCTCTTTGTTAATATTTGAATTACTTCAAGATAATCACAAAATTACTACACTTGAAGATGTTGTCCATGGTGCAAGAACAGTTTATGTTTTAAATGTTTATAAGATGATCACTACCTAAAAAAATGTACAAGTCACAATGAAAAATAAATTCTTGAACTATTGCATAACCAATACAAATTCTGGTATATTATTTCACCTTCTGTTGTTTAACTGATACATTAGTATTTCTAAATGATTAAATATTACAATATATAAATAAAATAATTAAAACCATATCGACAAAGATTCCAAATGAAAAAAGAATGATAGGAAGACAAAATGAGAGGAAATGAGAAATGTAATACAATTATTAAAATGATATAGCAAAGGGTTAGAAAAAATGTACATTTGAACCAGTTAAACAAATAAAAAGAATGAGGGAAATAATTCTGGTAAAAATTTAAAAAGCATCAAATGGGATCTCAACCCATCCCTTTCAGCATATCAGTCTTGTATTATAACCACTACACCACTCCACTCCACTCCAAATGATTGCGTAAATTATAATACACTAGACTATCAGGAGAAATTCTTTTACATTGATTACTCATAAACGAGGGGCCACCACAGTGAATGACTTTATGGTGTTTGATGCCTAGGACTCTAACCTAAATCAGCAAACAGGTGGTTTCAAAAGATCAATCCCGTCGCTGGGGACATCTCCATGTACAGTGACTTCAATTCTTATTGAATCCTTACCACAGAAAGACAACTACTTTACTCTTTCTTGAAATCACATAATCATAATGCTTGTACACATGATAAAGTGATGCCGTCTTCCTTGGCAGTCATCTTCCATTTCTTGGAGAACCAAGCTGATGAGTGTAAACTACTTAAAATATTTCCTTCTCGTAATCTGCTACCCTTATCTTCACAGTGCCCCCATGTGCCATTATGTCAATTCTTACCCAATCTGTTACCCCCAGAAACCATCCTTGTAACCATTGAAGCCACTTCCCTACACACAAATATCCCACACGTCCAGGTCCTCACTGCGATGGAGCACTTCCTTTCACGCTGATCACCTGCCACCCTACCTAAAACCTCTTTCCTCATCACCTTAGCCAGCTTCATACTAACTCACAACTTCTTCACTTTTGAAGGTCAGACATACCGACAATTAAAGGGAACAGCCATGGGTACCAGGATGGCTCCTTCATACACCAACCTATTTATGGGTCACTTAGAGGATGCCTTCTTGGTTACCCAGGCCTGCCAACTCAAAGTTTGGTACAGATTTATTGATGACATCTTCATGATCTGGACTCACAGTGAAGAAGAACTCCAGAATTTCCTCTCCAACCTCAACTCCTTTGGTTCCATCAGATTCACCTGGTCCTACTCCAAATCCCATGCCACTTTCCTCGACGTTGACCTCCATCTGTCCAATGGCCAGCTTCACACATCCGTCCACATCAAACCCACCAACAAGCAACAGTACCTCCATTATGACAGCTGCCACCCATTTCATATCAAACGATCCCTTCGCTACAGCTTAGGTCTTCATGGCAAACGAATCTGCTCCAGTCCGGAATCCCTGAATCATTACACCAACAACCTGAAAACAGCTTTCGCATCCCGCAACTACCCTCTCGACCTGGTACAGAAGCAAATAACCAGAGCCACTTCCTCATCCCCTCAAACCCAGAACCTCCCACAGAAGAACCCCAAAAGTGCCCCACTTGTGACAGGATACTTTCCGGGACTGGATCAGACTGAATGTGGCTCTCCAGCAGGGATACGACTTCCTCAAATCCTACCCTGAAATGAGATCTATCCTTCATGAAATCCTCCCCACTCCACCAAGAGCATCTTTCCGCCGTCCACCTAACCTTCGTAACCTCTTAGTTCATTCCTATGAAATCCCCAAACCACCTTCCCTACCCTCTGGCTCCTACCCTTGTAACCGCCCCAGGTGTAAAACCTGTCCCATGCACCCTCCCACCACCACCTACTCCAGTCTTGTAACTCGGAAGGTGTACACAATCAAAGGCAGAGCCACGTGTGAAGGTACCCACGTGATTTACCAACTGACCTGCCTACACAGTGAAGCTTCCTATGTGGGAATGACAAACAACAAACTGTCCATTCGCATGAATGGAAACAGGCAGACAGTGTTGGTAATGAGGATCACCCTGTGGCTAAACGTGCCTTGGTGCATGGTCAGCACATCTTGGCACAGTGTTACTCCGTTTGGGTTATTGGATACTTCCCACTAACACCAACCTGTCAGAACTCCGGAGATGGGAACTTGCTCTTCAGTATATCCTCTCTTCTCGTTATCCGCCAGGCCTCAACCTCCGCTAATTTCAAGTTGCCGCCGCTCATACCTCCCCTGTCTTTCAACAACATCTTTGCCTCTGTATTTCTGCCTCGACTGACATCTCTGCCCAAACTCTTTGCGTTTACAAATGTCTGCTTGTGACTGTGTGTGTGTGCGCGCGCAAGTGTATAC
The DNA here is from genome assembly GCF_023897955.1 of Schistocerca gregaria. Lineage (NCBI taxonomy): Eukaryota > Metazoa > Arthropoda > Insecta > Orthoptera > Acrididae > Schistocerca > Schistocerca gregaria. The sequence continues at coordinate 1,090,115,838 of NC_064920.1, read as the reverse complement.
CTGTCCTTTTTTCCCCCTAAGGTAAGTCTTTCTGCTCCCGGGATTGGAATGACTCCTTACTCTCTCCCTTAAAACCCACATCCTTTCGTCTTTCCTTCTTTCCTGATGAAGCAACCGTTGGTTGCGAAAGCTTGAATTGTGTGTGTATGTTTGTGTATCTATCAACCTGCCAGCACTTTCGTTTGGTAAATCACATCATCTTTGTTTCAGGGAAACATTCCACGTGCGAAAAATATATCTAAAAACAACGATGATGTGACTTACCAAACAAAAGCGCTGGCAGGTTGATAGATATACAAACAAACACAAACATACACACAAAATTCAAGCTTTCGCAACCAACGGTTGCTTCATCAGGAAAGAAGGAAGGGGAGAGAAAGACGAAAGGATTTGGGTTTTAAGGGAGAGGATATAATAAGTGATATTGGATAACCTTCCTTGTTAAAATTCCTTTAATACTTGTTCCTCCTGCCTCCTGCCCTTACAAAGATTTCTGACTACTGACTTTCATTAACTCTCTCTCTCTCTCTCTCTCTCTCTCTCTCTCTGAGTGTGTGTGTGTGTGTGTGTGTGTGTGTGTGTGTGTGTAGGAAGGGGGGCACGTGCGCGAGAGAAATTTTTTAAGTCACCTTGTATTATTGTTGCATGCAATTTATGTGTGAAATTTAAGTATTTTCACTATCTCTGCAGCCTTTTCTTAAATAAGGATATTGATTCTGCTGTCTTACAAGAATCTGGTGCCTTTCTCATTTGTCAGCAGTAATTTAATGTGTGTAACAGTCTCCATTTTAGGATCAGACTACTGTATTTCAATAATTCTGCATTTACATCTTCCTGCTATCTTTCTGTCTTTCATCTCTTTTCAAGCTGCCTGAGGTTCTTCTATGCCGATTGGAACAATTTCATGATATTCCTCCTCTCTGTTATATGAAATGCAACTGAATAGAACATATTGATGTATGCACATATGTAATTAGTTATTTAGTTACATGTCTCATAGATCACCTGAATGATTCTTTCACTGAAATGATATGGAACGATTTAGTTTACAGGATAAGTGTAGATGATTAGTGTTAACGTTACTGAACATATTATTTTTAGTAATACCTATACAACTACACCTAAAAACTAGGGCCCACCTTTTTTACAAATTTTTCTATGGAATAGAAATAGAAAATTTCCAGTAGCCTACACAAAGCAGACGTTAATTCTGTATTATATCAGTGATTACATCTTAGCATAGTACTTGTGCAAATGGTTCTCAATTAATTCTTTTGCTTAATGCCCCTAAATAAAATTATTCACTTAGTATGGGGGAATAAAGACGGGAAAGTTATGTAAAACCCTGTAATAAAATTCTGTACTTATGGGACTCAGAACAGAACTTGATGATTCACTTAAGAATAAACAAAACAAGAAAGATTAAAGTTTATTGTCTTGTCAACAATAAGGTCATTTGAGACAGAACATAGGCTTGGATTGAGCGAAGGATGTGAAAGGGTATTGGCCATCTATCTTTCAAAGCAATCATCCTGCCACTTGCACTAAATGATTTAGGGTAGCTATGGGAAAACCTAAATCAGTATGGCTGGACAGGGACTCAAAATGTCAGCCTCCAGAATAAAAGTCAAGAGTCTCCCCACTGCACCACCTCACTCAGCCAGAATGAAAAAAAATTCATTTTATTTCCCTTAAAGTGTTAATTACTGAACATGCATACTTTTTTTTTACACAATGCATACAGTCTGGTATTTTAGTGTAAAATAGTTATGAAGTACATGTTTGATAAGTGTCTATAAACATGGATAATTATTCACATTTGGAAATCTGGCTGTTGTTAATGGATTTATCCTGAAATGTGTGTAGGACTTGATAAAGAAAGCACTGGTGTAGTTATTTCAAATTTGTGAAGATGACATCACTGAAGAAAACTTTCTTGGTTTCAAGGCATGTTGCTCTAGCAACTCATATGAAATTACATCTTTTTGCTACACGAATTAATTACAGAAATCATGGACACTCAATACATATATCTGAATTCAAGGGTTTGTCTTTTAGCTGTTGCATAAACATCCTGAAGAACTGGACTAAGAAAACATACTTGGTTATTGATCTTGAGAAAGACTGGTGCATTTGGTTTGCACATTAGGGTTTTTTAAGAAACACCACTGAACATTTATTAATTTAAAACACACACCTGATAACCTGCTTTTTTTGCTTGGAGATTCTTCTCCATTAGGACACCCACGTTCTTCTTCAACATATGATATTAACATTTGTTTCATTGGTCCTGAAATAATGCTCTTGTCTTCTTCAGTAGCGTACGGAAGTAATTTAAAACGTGGATCTAAGGTGGTGGCAGTCTGAAGCAATACATCAACTGCAGGATCGCTGTATCTATAACAAAAAAATTTTTATACATGTGGCATATCATCAGTATTTTCCCCCTTCCTTGCAATAAAAATGATATTTGAGATTATGTGGGTCCATAAAATTGAGGAAATTACCCTGCTATACACAGAAACACTTATACCACAACAGAATCATTATAATGTGATATTTAGTCCGCATGGGAGGAACACGGATGAAAAGAGAGGCTCAAACTTACAGGCTGATTAAACTACACCTCTCACATTGAGACACTATTCTGTGAAATCTGAATAAGCTGCAATAATAATAAAGACTGCTACAACAGTCTGACTGACCCAATTCTACACCAGAATGATAGAATTGGGACATACTGGTGTACTGAGCTGGAGAAATGCACCATCTATCATACTGAGAGAATGCTCTGGACTTTTCAAACATCTTGTACATGGCAATATCATTATTTACTGACAAAGAATAAATAAATATTAAAACTGTGGGAAAATATCACATATACAAATGCAGCTACCCCAATACATTTCCAATGATTTAGACTAACTCTGGCATTTAATGCCTTGAGTATGTGAAAAATGATATGCTGCCCCATGACACAGTATAATTTCATGATGCAGGTGAGCCAGCTGCCAAGTTGATAGACAGCTAGTACTAAACCTTCAAGTTGATTAATTTTTACAAAACATTCACCAAGAAGTTTCAAATATCAATGAAAAACAGGGGGCTGCAACTGAAGTGATTACAAATGGACATAAGTGACACTGTTAATATTAGCTTGGAGAAACTGCAAAACAACAGAGCAGGATGTGTGTTCCAAGCATGCCTTAATATTTAGGCAAACAAATAAATCATTACTGATTGTAATCAAAAAGCTATAACTCAAAGATATATGTGTTGACTTACATCTGTCTCTAAGAAATGTCTGAAGGATGCTGCAGAGGTATCAACAATTATTCATACTCAATAACTAACAATCATTGTATATCAGTATTCATACAATTACTGATGAAACTGATATCATATCTGTAAGGTGTGTGAAAGTGCTTCTACTCACCTGGCTGAAAGACTTTCTGATAGTGTTGCTTTGAAGCTTTGTGCAAATTCTGTATCAGTATCCTTAACTTTAAGGTGAGAACTGTTGAGCTGCCACAAGAGGGGCTTCAGAAGTGATATGAGAGGTATCTTCTCTTCACTTAACGTCATAATTGTAACCTGAAATGAAGCATTTCCATGAATGGAAACCAAAGAAATAAAGAGTTTTTAGTTTTAGCAAATCAGAAAACTTGCTACGTCTTTGCTTCAATTACCTTGAATGGTTCCAAGATCATCACTAAATCTTCTAACATTTTCCATTCATGGTCATTCAATATAAATGCTTCTTTATCAGAAATTTCAACATTCTCTAAGACTGATGGCAGGATATTTCTTCGGACTAACATCTGTTCCAACATTAGATATGTTGACGTCCATACCTTTGGGTAATCTGCTGCTAACACCCCCTCTTCAATCTGAAACACAGAATGCTGCCATTTATGTATAATTAGTAACAGAAATCAGCACAGCTTAGGATGCATATAAAGCCACACAGTAAACAATGTGCAATTCAATGATCATCTCCTCAGGAACTACGCACAATTGCTAAAACATAGACTTCTCTAATATACATTTATGTGGTGTGAATCACTGTGAAGTTTTCTGTAGATACTTCCTTTTATTGAACCACATATTAAGGTTCCTACTTGTTTCACTCAAGAATGCAATTTGAAAGACTGATTACTTGTCTTTGTGCAAGCTGTTATTAGCCTTACCATACTTTAACAAATGAAAAGTAATCTATAAAGAGACACTTCTACAATTTTCACAATTTATGTCCTGAACCCCCCCCCCCCCCCCCCCCCCCCATGAACCATGGACCTTGCCGTTGGTGGGGAGGCTTGCGTGCCTCAGCGATACAGATAGCCAGCCGTACCGTAGGTACAACCACAACGGAGGGGTATCTGTTGAGAGGCCAGACAAACGTGTGGTTCCTGAAGAGGAGCAGCAGCCTTTTCAGTAGTTGCAGGGACAACAGTTTGGATGATTGACTGACCTGGCCTTGTAACACGAACCAAAACGGCCTTGTTGTGCTGGTACTGCGAACGGCTGAAAGCAAGGGGAAACTACAGCCATAATTTTCCCCGAGGGCATGCAGCTTTACTGTATGATTAAATGATGATGGCGTCCTCTTGGGTAAAATATTCCGGAGGTAAAATAGTCCCCCATTCGGATCTCCGGGCTGGGACTACTCAAGAGGATGTCGTTATCAGGAGAAAGAAAACTGGCGTTCTACGGATCGGAGCGTGGAATGTCAGATCCCTTAATCAGGCAGGTAGGTTAGAAATTTAAAAAGGGAAATGGATAGGTTAAAATTAGATATAGTGGGAATTAGTGACGTTCGGTGGCAGGAGGAACAAGACTTCTGGTCAGGTGACTAAAGGGTTATAAACACAAAATCAAATAGGGGCAATGCAGGAGTAGGTTTAATAATGAATAGAAAAACAGGAATGCGGGTAAGCTACTACAAACAGCAAAGTGAACGCATTATTGTGGCCAAGATAGATACGAAGCGCACACCTACTACAGTAGAAGAAGTTTATATGCCAACTGGCTCTGCAGATGACGAAGAAATTAAAGAAATGTATGATGAAATAAAAGAAATTATTCAGATAGTGAAGGGAGACGAAAATTTAATAGTCATAGGTGACTGGAATTCGAGTGTAGGAAAAGGGAGAGAAGGAAACATAGTAGGTGAATATGGACTGGGACTAAGAAATGAAAGAGGAAGCCGCCTGGTAGAATTTTGCACAGAGCACAACTTAATCATAGCTAACACTTGGTTTAAGAATCATGAAAAAAGGTTGTATACATGGAAGAACCCTGGAGATACTAAAAGGTACCAGATAGATTATATAATGGTAAGACAGAGATTTAGGAACCAGGTTTTAAATTGTAAGACATTTCCAAGACCACAATCTATTGGTTATGACCTGTAGATTAAAACAGAAGAAACTGCAAAAAGGTGGGAAATTAAGGAGATGGGACCTGGATAAACTGAAAGAACCAGAGGTTGTACAGAGTTTCAGGGAGAGCATAAGGGAACAATTGACAGGAATGGGGGAAAGAAATACAGTAGAAGAAGAATGGGTAGCTTTGAGGGATGAAGTAGTGAAGGCAGCAGAGCATCAAGTAGCTAAAAAGACGAGGGCTAGTAGAAATCCTTGGGTAACAGAAGAAATACTGAATTTAATTGATGAAAGGAGAAAATATAAAAATGCAGTAAATGAAGCAGGCAAAAAGGAATACAAATGTCTCAAAAATGAGATCGAAAGGAAGTGCAAAATGGCTAAGCAGGCATGGCTAGAGGACAAATGTAAGGATATAGAGGATTATCTCACTAGGGGTTAAGATAGATACTGCCTACAGGAAAATTAAAGAGACCTTTGGAGAAAAGAGAGCCACTTGTATGAATATCAAAAGCTCAGATGGAAACCCAGTTCTAAGCAAAGAAGGAAAAGCAGAAAGGTGGAAGTAGTATATAGAGGGTCTATACAAGGGCGATGTACTTGAGGACAATATTATGGAAATGGAAGAGGATGTAGATGAAGATGAAATGGGAGATATGATATTGTGTGAAGAATTTGACAGAGCACTGAAAGATATGAGTCGAAACAAGGCCCCGGGAGTAGACAACATTCCATTGGAACTACTGATGGCCATGGGAGAGCCAGTCCTGACAAAACTCTACCATCTGGTGAGCAAGATGTATGAAACAGGCGAAATACCCTCAGACTTCAAGAAGAATATAGTAATTCCAATCCCAATGAAAGCAGGTGTTGACAGATGTGAAAATTACCGAACAATCAGTTTAATAAGCCACAGCTGCAAAATATTAACACGAATTCTTTGCAGACGAATGGAAAAACTGGTAGAAGCCGACCTCGGAGAAGATCAGTTTGGATTCCGCAGAAACACTGGAACACGTGAGGCAATACTGACATTACGACTTATCTTAGAAGAAAGATTAAGGAAAGGCAAACCTACGTTTCTAGAATTTGTAGACTTAGAGAAAGCTTTTGACAATGTTGACTGGAATACTCTCTTTCAAATTCTAAAGGTGGCAGGGGTAAAATACAGGGAGCGAAAGGCTATTTACAATTTGTACAGAAACCAGACAGCAGTTATAAGAGTCGAGGGACATGAAAGAGAGGCAGTGGTTGGGAAGGGAGTGAGACAGGGTTGTAACCTCTCCCCGATGTTATTCAATCTGTATATTGAGCAAGCAGTAAAGGAAACAAAAGAAAATTTCGGAGTAGGTATCAAAGTCTATTGAGAAGAAATAAAAATTTTGAGGTTCACCGATGACATTGTAATTCTGTCAGAGACAGCAAAGGACGTGGAAGAGCAGTTGAATGGAATGGACAGTGTCCTGAAAGGAGGATATAAGATGAACATTAACAAAAGCAAAACGAGGATAATGGAATGTAGTCGAATTAAGTCGGGTGATGCGGAGGGAATTAGATTAGGAAATGAGACACTTTAAGTAGTAAAGGAGTTTTGCTATTTGGGGAGCAAAATAACTGATGATGGTCGAAGTAGAGAGGATATAAAATGTAGACTGGCAATGGGAAGGAAAGCGTTTCTGAAGAAGAGAAATTTGTTAACATCGAGTATAGATTTAAGTGTCAGGAAGTCATTTCTGAAAGTATTTGTATGGAAGTGAAACATGGACGATAAATAGTTTGGACAAGAAGAGAATAGAAGCTTTTGAAATGTGGTGCTACAGAAGAATGCTGAAGATTAGATGGGTAGATCACATAACTAATGAGGAGGTATTGAATAGGATTGGGGAGAAGAGGAGCTTGTGGCACAACTTGACCAGAAGAAGGGATCGGTTGGTAGGACATGTTCTGAGGCATCAAGGGATCACCAATTGAGCATTGGAGGGCAGAGTGGAGGGTAAAAATCGCAGAGGGAGATCAAGAGATGAATACGCTAAGCATATTCAGAAGGATGTAGGTTGCAGTACGTACTGGGAGATGAAGAAGCTTGCACAGGATAGAGTAGCATGGAGAGCTGCATCAAACCAGTCTCAGGACTGAAGACTACTACATACATGTCCTGAAAACCAGTTGCCATAGTTTTCTAAAGATAATTTTTCACATTATCTGCCAGTGAAGATTTTTCAGCATTTCTGTTATTCTCTCTTGCCCGTCGAATAAGCCTATCACCCTTATTTGTTTGTGTCTGATGGCCCATATTAGTCAAATATGATATGGACCCCATATCCTTGAGAGGAATGTAGGTTAAACAAAAGCAAGCATTCCCTGTAGGCTCACCCACAATCTCTCTGTGAGCAAATTTTCAGCCTGGCTGCAAACTTTGTTAGACAGAGAATATGATTTTTTTTTTCTTTAGTGTATTTTGGTATGGTCCTGAATCAATAACTTTACTAAAGTCTAGAAACAGTCTATGGAACTTGGTATATCATGATGTGATTAGTGAGCTGGATTCTGTGTGAGTGAGGTTTTTGGAATTCATATCACATTCAAGGTAAGTTATTCTGGACCAGATAGGTCGAAACGTTAAAATTTTGCATGTGTTTTATAATTAAATAACAAAAAGAGAGGTGTGATGTAACAGTTCTGTGGATTAGTTCTTGCCCCTCCCCTCCCCCCAACTTTGTTTTTAGTAGATGTGAGTAATGAGTCTCTTTCAATGAATACTGGAAAAAATTTTCACCTAAGGAATCTTATCGTTCTATTTACAAGCTGTATCTGTAGTTTGGTTAAATTTAACTTAATTCAGCTACTTTTCAAGACCATTACTACTAATGTCATTCATCTTTATGGTGATACAGCAACAGAACAGTAACAACATTCATTAATTTTCCTCTGTGAAGGAACACACGAAGACAAAATTCAGACTTCTGCTCGCATCTGCCAATAGCTATTACACGATTCTCTCATTTTCTCCATGGAGTCTCTTTCTATCTTCAGTCCACTTTGTCCCTTGTTTCTTTGGGACTTCATTCTCTGACCTCACATTACACTTGTGTATCTTGTCCCTGTATACATTTCTGTATTTAATTTCTATTGGATCAATTTTTGCTGCTTCTAGGTCCAGATTGCCTTGTGAGATTCACAGTATTGTTTATTTGACCTCTTGTATGTATGTTAGAATTCTCTTGGTGAGTATTTTGGTGATAGCCTAATGATGTGCCTATAGAACTTCATCTTTCTTTCTTTGACATTTGCTGCTATGTTTGACATATTCTCTGTAGTTTTCCTAGGGTGTAATCTGTATCCCTCTTCTGTCAGCTTTGGGCCAACCTTGTACCAACCACTGCGTGTACATCCATCCAAACTGATGGGAAAAAAAAGTACAGTTTTAGACGTTTCCAGTTCACTCAAGATTTATTGTTGCAACAGTGCATATGGAGTGCATGAAATGATTACATTTACAGATCACTAGCACAAGCAATTCTGAGGGACCAGTTACCCATGCCAAAATACCCATATTAGTATGGGGTGTAGCCTCCACAGGTGACAATGCAGGCACTGACTCCGCCATCAAGTTGATCATACAGATGACAAATACTGCCCTGGGATATGTTATACCATGCCTGTTTGACTTGTTCACACAGACCTATAAAGCTATTGACTGGCGAGTAGCACAAACCACTTTTCGTTCCATCATATCCTACATGTGTTGGACTGGAGACAAGTCTGGAGATTGTCTTGTTGGGAAAGGTGCTCCACATCTTGCAGAACACATTGAGTTCCAAGGGCAGCGTATGGGTGAGGATTATCCTGTTGGAACAACACGTCACCTTCCTATTGCTAGAATAGAAAAGGGACAGGTCTAACAATATTCTGGACATACAGAGTACTGGTTAGCTTCCCCACCAGAAACACCAAAGGTGAACGAGAGTTGCAGCATATCACATCTCAGACTATCAGACCTGGGTTGGGCTCAATGTGTCTTGAACTAATGCACTCTTATTAGACAGTGCTCACCAGGTGTACATTGTATGTGCAACTGACCATCAACTGCATGCAGGCAGAATCTGCTTTCAAGTTGAAGACCATGGTGTGCCATTTCATCTTCCATGTGATCCTCTGATGGCACCAGCTGAGTTGTGCATATTGATGCTGTACAGTGAGTGAAGACAGGATAGAAGCGTGCATGCTTGTAGTCCCACTGCAAATAACTGGTTTGCAATAGTCTGTGTTGACATGTCTGGACTTACATGCTCTCTTATCTGGGCTGTGGTAGCTGTACAATCCGTCCATTGTTGTCCTTACAATACGGTGATCCTGGGGGGTGTCTGTGCCACATGGACATCCAGAACCGTTTCTATGGGTGTGAAAATGTTCACGTGGCCACTGATACCAGCATCATTTGCACAAATGTTGCAGCACATCCAACTTGTGTGGTAATTCTCCGAAAGGACCAACCTGTCACTTGGAAGGACAAATACGAGTACATCTCTGTGGTGTGGTTGCCTGCTTACTTCACAACTTTGCACCATACTGAGCCTTCAGTCAGTGAACATTCCCTATTAAAGGGTAGACATAGAATAGATTCACTCTGGTAGCTGTTTTACTATGCTATCTGTTGGCAGGTTATGTTGAAACCATTATCAGTACATCTGCCAGGAGACATAAGCAGTCATTGGATCAAAATCAGTGTCATCTTTCCATTTGTACTGAATTTCTTATTTTTCTGGCAGTAAAGTGTTTTAGTTTAACCCATGACAAAATTACTCTGTCAGAATGGCATTTTTGTTAAGTTGTGGCCCAAAATGAGGCCTCCTCCGACTGCTGCAATATTCTAAGCGGACCCTACTTTCATTTTTAACATACTCCTTTGTAAAGTTGTTCACAGACTTGTGAATAATGCTGCTGTACAGCTTTTCCTTTGCACTCAAATACCCATACATTTGATAACTACTTCCTATGCACAAAATTTGGATTCTGTTTGTTACTTATTCCCATCTCACTCCCTTCTCAGCTGTTTGCTACCCCCCCCCCCCCCCCCCCCCATTTTTTTAAATCTACAGTCTATCTGTTTCTTCTGTTAATATACTATCCATGGTGATTTTTCCAATTTATTACTCATAGGTGTAATTTTCTGTCATCTTTTTCTCTCTTGGCAATTTTCTGTCATCTTTTTCTCTCTTGGCAGGTGAAGGATCCCAGGGCCTGCAAGTTACCAAATTTGTGACAACTTGCACATATCTAACGCTGATGTTGATTGGTAAATAGAAATAATTTTTGTACGATGTTGCAATGCCTGTATTGTTAAGAAGAATGATGCATTGTTCCTTCAGACATGCATGCATAAGGTACTGTGGCAACTACAGACATCATACGAAATACATGAACAGTATTCATAGTTGCAAATACGAACAACCATCAACTGTATGACTGATGATGATGATGATGAGGAAGAGGAAGAGATTAGTGTTTAATGTACCATTGGCAATGGGGTCGTTAGAGTTGGAGCACAAGCTTGGAATTGGGAACAGTGGGGAAGAAAAACAACTGTGCCCTTTCAATGGAATCATCCCAGCATATGCCTGAAGCAATTTAGGGAAATCACAGAGAACCTACAGACACTTGTTTGAACTGTTGTCCTCCTGAACGTGTGTCCAGTGTGCTAACCGCTGCGCCACCTCGGTCGTTAGCTGTATAAGGGAATAATGACAATGAAAATTTTGTGCGTGTTTTGAGTCCCAGTTCAACACAAAATTTTCATTGTCATAATTCCCTTAGATAGCTGATGGTTGGTTGTATTCACAACTGCAAATACATTTCACATAATTTTAACACACAATCTTAAATGGTGTCATGGACTTTAATTTAATGTTTCTGAAGACACTCACTGCAAGTTACAAAACACAAAAATGTCTATTTATACCCATTATTAGTCACACAATGTCGAAAGGTCAACTTATTTATGTGGATTTAGTGTTGGTGGAAGTAAAGTTATGATGGCAGGTTCTGAATTTTGATTGGATATCTGTCATGAAAGACACATGCCCCAGTTTGGAATCCTGGTCTGCCACACAATTTTAATTAGACAGTAGGTTTTGATGTTAATTTGTTCAGAGTGTTTTGTGTTCTGTTGCGATGGTGAAGCAGGTTTGTGACCCAGTACAACATATGCCATAATGTGTGATCATTGAAATATGACAAGCAAGAGCCGTTAATAAAGCCAGAGAATGAACTTTTCAATTATAAAAAGAGCAGTTTGCGTTATATTTACCTGCCTCAATGTGTATGCAACAGCGCAAGATACACACATACCAACACTGTTTTAAGAATTTCTTCCATATTCTTCACAATAGCTTCTCAATTCAGTTGGGAGGGAGAGGGGGGGGGGGGGGGGGGGGGGGAAGAAGGAGGAAGTTATGAGTTGTTCAGTTAGCATAGTGCACATTCAGTACTGGATAATTTTGTTGGCAATGTTGGGATATATTTAACAGTGGTGCAGGCACCAGGCAAATGGCTGGAATTCAAGAGCCTTTTTTTTTAGATGTGTTAGGGTACAATGTTTGACAATATGTAATAACCTACAGCATATATGGCATGGGTCCTCTGTGTTAACAAAATATCACACTTACATTCCTCACAAATCAAACAAATAGGGCCACCTATGATGTTGGCAAACCAAGGTGCTTCCAGACTGTGGTTGCATATTTTCTTTTGGGGGTTAGAATAATGTTTGCTTTCAGAGTCAAAATAATGAAGCCTGTTTCATTTAATAGTAAGCTCCACTATACTGTACTACATATTACTGAAGCTCTTAAGAAAACCTCTATTGTACTTGCTTCTGGTAATCTCAGTAGCCACCAATTACCAATGTATCAGTTACAAATGGCATCCAGACATTATGTCATCATTTTTTTAAAGTTAAAATATTTAACCAGAAATATAGCACCTATACATGGAGCTACAATCTAACAATCTTATGACAGCCAGACAAGCCTCTACTGTTGTCAGTAATGCTGGATTAGTAGCTGATAATCACAGTCTTACTCTTTCGCCAATTGACTGCAAGGTTTGCTGTGTGATAAAGTTTCTTAATGCACAAAACATGGTGCTCATCGAAATTCATTGTCCCCTGTGAAGAGGTATGGGCTGAAGGTCAGGAGCAAACCAAAGGTACGCCATTGGTGTAGGTAATTTTCCAAAGGTTGTTAAAGCTGGGCCATGGACATCCATTTTTCCATCAGAGTTGGTGTGGCAGCACATTACTGAGAAAGGTCACTCCAAGAAAATGATCTCGACAGTCATTTTCCTCTGATATCATGATTCTTGTCGCATAAACTGTCACTAAGCATCTTGTAATAAATTATCCTCCTCCAACATTACCTTTTAGATAACCAACCATGTATAATCTCTAATCTTGCACAGGTTAAAATTATCTCAGCTGTTTCATTAAAAGAATTCATATGATTTTGTATACTATGTATTATATTTCAGGCTAAAATGTATTTAAAAAAATAATGTGTTACAATCGATATGTACTAACAATTAAAATTATTCTTCTTTTACAAATATTTGAAATTACAAAATTTGTGGTGTACTTAAAATTCACATTATTAATTGCACAATCAAATGCTAATTATTCAATTTGTTTCTGGATTTATTTATGAAATAATGATATAATTTGGTAAAGATTATTCTCGTGTTGAGAAAGTTTGTAAACTCTTTGGAAACTGTGAGTACTTCAGAATGTAAGGAGTGGTGGGCATGCCTGTGATGGAAATGCACATATTTTGCTAAATTTGCCAACAAAAATGTAATTATTGGTTTTTTGAATGTGATTTAGAATGATTGGATAAAATAAAAATATTCTGAGAAGGAAAATTGCTACTCACCATATAGCGGAGATGCTGAGTCGTAGATAGGCACAACAAAAAGATTTTCACAGTTAAAGCTTTGGGCCAATGGCCTAAAATAGAAAAATACACACACACACACAAAGGACATTGGTCAAAAGCTTCACGTGTGAGAATCTCCGCTGTATGGTAAGTAGCAACTTTCTTTCTCAGAATATTGTTAGATTCCATCCTGGAGTATTCCATTGTTGGATAAAATAAAAATATACTCATAGCAGCAGACAACTCTTCAACAGTTATTTTGTCACCACGAACCTAAGAAATCAAAATTTCAGCTGCCAGAAAGTACTCCTAGACAAGACTGAGCCATCGACAACGAGATAATCAAGATTTTGTAATCTTACTCCTCTCATAATTCTCAAACGTTGTGCAAAGAATGAGAACTTTAATGGTGATGTGTGGGAGGGTAAGATTACAAACTGCTGTTCAAGTATGCCAAGTTGGTGCCGAAAAACCCTCACACCAAAACTGAAAATGAATCACGTAGGAGAAGAACCGGAGTGGTTCTGTGAAGGTGGCAAATTCTCCCACAGGATTATGAAAGACAACGAGACACAGGTCGTTCACTTTATGCCAGAAACAAAGCATCAGTAGACACATTGGCAAGCATCACTCGACACACTGGTTTCACAATGGATGTCTGGTCAAGAAAAAGTTCAAACACACTGTGCTGACATGGAAAGTAATGTGCATGGTGTGCAGGAAGGGCATCCTGTTTATTAACAATCTACCAAGAGGTGAAACAGTGAATTCCGATTTACTGTGAAACACTGTGGAAATTGCAACAGGCCATTCAAAATAAGTGACATGGAATGCTCAGTGCAGGTGTTCTGCTGAACCATATCAATTCTCATCCACAAATGGCTCGGCATGCAACAAGTGCTTAGAAGAAGTTCAGCTGGGAGATGTTTGATCATCCACTGTACAGTCCTCATCTTGTTCCCAAAAGTTTTCATCTTCTCTCATACCCCAACAATTTCTTTCCTCCTGTCAGCATTTTCACAGTGCTGAAGATGACTGTCACACACTGGTTCCACGTCCAGCCAGCGCACTTCTATGACACTGGAATGCAAAAGTTGGATCCCCATATGACAAGTGTCTCGATTCTGAAGGTGATTATCTATAAAAACAGCTTAAACATTGCTGTATGTGTTGCCAATAAACCAAAATTAATGATTCATCCCTGTAGACATTGAATGCCTTTTCATATGTATCCAGCACCATAGGTATCAGTCTTTCTACAATAAAGACAATCATGCTGATAATGATCTTGTTACTCTGGTAGAGTTTCTGGATCGCTTTGTTTTGAATCTGATGATGAAGTTAAGTATGGAAAGTCATGTACACCACGAGCCTGCAGCAAAAATTTGTAAACTTTCATCTCAGATTTCCGAAGAGGGGGAAAGTCAGTCACAGGTTGCGCACTACAAAGTGCTCCCATTTTACAGCACAGAATGTTTACAAACAGTGCTTTGTTGTGACACTTTCCTATTTTTCTGCTGTGAATCCTGAGTAGACTTAGCCATCTCATGAAACAACCACTCACAACTGCAAGTGCATAATGGAGGGGGGACAAAAAAGGTCAGTGCCACTATTCACTGACTTGGCATCGTGTCTAGGTAATCACTAATACTATTTATCGTATAGCATTGTTCTAGCAAAAATTTGAAGTTGGGAGAGCAGAACAGGGAAAAATAAGTAATAATATCAATGTAGTAACAAGAGCAATTAGTTTAAAATACCATTACATTCAGGCACACAGTTCATGCTAGTTATATATTACCTGCATCATTTGTTCTTGTATTCTAAGTGTGGCGGCTGCATTAGCATTTCTATTAATCGAGGCAATAATAGCTCGACATTTGTTGAGGACTGCTGCAACTTCTGGTTGCTCGAAACACGAAGTTGTACAGAGCTGAAAGAAAGAAATAAATCATACTGAGAGGAGAGAATAGGCTCTTGCTTCACAATAGTACCTGGCACCATATTCATAAGTCGAAGGTAACTTATGCGAATAACAGTAACACATAGAAATCTGATATTATAACTCTAAAACAAATATAAATATTCCTCTACATCTGTTCCAGTTTTTTGATTCCACTCGGCAACAAGTCATCCCATTAGACCTTACAACACGTTGACTATTTTTTATATTTACTACAGCTAACTTTTGAAATGCAACACAGCTGCTACTACATTTTTCATAACATTTCACAAAAACAAAATAAAGTAAGAAACACATGTCAAATTAAATGTGGTTCTATTTACGATATACTGGCACAGACAGAAAGGAAATGAGTTGTGTGAAAGCATTGCTAGTCATATGCACAATGGACGGAAAAATATTGGCCGAAGTATGTGTTGCGTATTTTGTACTTGATTTGTGCTAGTATCCATACGATTAGCTATGAAGCCCCAAGACCCAATAAATTAACAGTACAGGGGACAGAAACGGGGATACAGTAAATATAGAGCTCTTTCCTTATTTTTTGCTGCTGAAAGAAATGGCTCAACATATAATGAATCCCACAGTTTTGGCAAAGGTTACGTACATACAGCAGTTCCTCCATTTATGTGTTTTGATTTTTCTTAACCTTTTGTATGGCTGGTTTATATACCTCTTCATTTTCTGGTTGTAATGCACACTTTTTGCTGGATTTAATTTATTCAAAAGCAGTTATGGACAAACAAGAATTCAAAATAATAGTATGAATTTATTTTTGAGTTTCAGAGGAAATCTTTTTTATAATTTTATAGTACATTGTGAAACCATGGTGCCTTTCCACAAATTGCAGCTGCATGCTCCATTCCTTTTTGGGGTCATCCAGTATTGTGCTGAGTCTTTGCAAGGGAAGAAAGGGAGAAGGGAGGGAATTTTTGTATACCATTTACAATTGGGGTAAAAGGGATATTCTGATAACATAGCAGCAAGTTAATAATAAATCCTGTACATGTGACTACAGGGCCATTCCATGAAAAGTAACCCTAATAAGTTAAACTTGAAAATTTGTTTACAGTTAACAAACTGTATTCTTTCGATAGAGAAAATGTTCCTCTTTTATAGAATGTATGAAATTTGGCTGGCAATACTGTAAGGAGGCACTGGATGGGTGGCCAAGCATGGCAGACAAATGACGTGCGAACCTGCTGAGGAGAAATTCACGATGGTACGGCAGTGATAGCTCGGCAGCTTCTGCAGACAGACTCTCAAATGGGCTAATGTAAAGGGCGCCAGTGGCCAAATGGATGCCACAAAGGTGCACTGCATTGAGACAGCGTAAGATGGACGGACATGCAGACGCATAAACGAAACACCCATAGTCTAGTTTCAAATGGACGAGGATCAGTACAAATGGAGGAGGGTGGTACAATCAGCTTCCCAGGAAGTACCACTGAGGACACTGAGGGACCATGCACAGCATGCAGTCAGGTAAGACATATGACAGGCCCAAGAAAGTTTCCTATAAAGCATGAGCCCCAGGATTTCATAGTTTCAATGAACAGAAGAGCAACAAGCCCTAGATATAAATCTTTGCATCTTGGGCTTGTTTCTCTTCTTTTCGAGGAGAAATTCATACAAATGGTTTTGTCAGTGGGAAAGCGAAATCCATTGTCAATGCTCCATAAGCAAAGATGATTGTGACAATGCTGAAGACACTGCTCAAGGAGACAAGTCTCTGAACAACTGCAATAGATGGAAAAATCGTCAATAAAAAGGGAACTGGCAGGAGACCGGCCATAATAGGGTTAATGGCCATAGCAAAGAGGATGACGCGCAGAACAGAACCTTGAGGCACACCGCTTTCCTGGATAAAGGTGTCCAACAGAGCAGAACCCACACATACCTTGAAACCTTCATCTTTTAAAAATTCCTGAAGGAAATGGTGCAGGTGGCCTCTGGAGCCCCACATGTAGAGTACGGAGGATACCAGTCCTCCAGCAGATGTCGTATGCTTTCTTCAAATCAAAAAAACACTGCCACAATCTGGTATTTCCACAGAAAACCATTCATGACGAGATGGTCAACTGTAGAACGGCGTGCTCAAAATCCACGTTGTGCAGTGGCTAGTAAATTGCGAGACTCAAGCCACCATACCATCTGGGTGTGAATCACACATTCCACCACCTTGCAAATGCAGCTGGTGAGAGAAATGGGGCAGTAACTAGAAGGAAGGTGTTTGTCTTTACCAGGCTTAGGTATGGGTATGACACTGGCTTCAAGACAGCATCTGGGAAATGTGCCTATGCCCAGATGCGATTGAATGTATGAAGTAGAAAGTGCTTGCTCAAAAGAGAAAGGTGCTGCAACATCTGAATGTTAACACTGTCCGGCACATTTTGAGAAGAAAAGGGTATCGGTTCAGCATCCTCCACTCATTACTGATGGAGGAAGGTTGGAGCTCGAAATGTCTGCGCAATAGCGGCCCAAGGTGTTGGAGGTAACAACAGAGTCCACTATGACATCATCTGCTACAGTCAGGCCGGAAATTGGGGAATGGACCTTGGTTCCACAGAGCCATTAGAGTTTGGCCCACACAATGGAAGAGATAGTAGAACTGTTAATAGAACTAGTAAATGAAATCCAGCTAGCTTTTTTGCTATCCCAAAGAATGCAACGACACTGCGCACGCAACTGTTTATAACAATTGCAGTTTACCATCATAGGATGACAGTTAAAAATGTGGAGGGCACGTCTCCGTGTGCGAATTGTGTCACGGCATGCCTCAGTCCACCAGGACATGGCACGGTTAAGATGAAGTGCAAGGAATGGAACGTCCTGCTGCGGCAATAATAATGTTTGTAAGGTATTTGACCTAGTCATCTCAAGAAGTGTTGTAAGCTGAAGGTTGACAGGGAGGAGTAAGCCTCCAGTCAGCCTTAGAAAGATGTAATTTGTGTGTGCACATATGTGGAGTAGGAGTCAGGAAATGGACAGCACATGGGAAATGGTCACTAGAGTATGTATCAGAGAGAACAGACACTTGAGATGACGGACATGTGGGGGTAGTACAGAAAGAGAAGTCCAAATGGGAATAGGTGTGCATGGAGTCTGAAAGGAATGTGCTTCAGTGTTAAGGCAGATGAGGTTGAGTTGATTGAGATGGTCAGCAAAGGGGAAACCTCCGATAGGTTCTGGGAGAGCTCCACATGGTGGGTGCACATTAAAGTCACTGAGCAGCAAAACGGGGGTGACTTGCCCAATAAGCTGGAGGAAGTCTTCCCTGGTGACACCAAATGACGGAGTGATGTAAATGGTACCAAGAGAAATTGGGAAGTGGGGAAGGAACATGCAGACTGCAACAGCTTGCAGCTGGGTGGTTGGGAGATGGTGTGACTATGAATGTCATTCCGTATGAGCAGCATGACTCCCCCATGAGATGGAATGCCATCCTTGGGAAGAAGGTCAAAGCAGACCAGAAAGAAATACAAGAGGTCAAAGCGGACGTGAGCACACAATTTTGTTTCCTGGAGATAGAGAACAAGTGGAGCAGTAATTCCTCCCTGTTGGATCTAAGGCCGCGAACATCCCATTGCAGGAGAATCATGACGAGGAGAGATGATGATGATGATGATGATGATGAGGAGGAGGAGGAGGAGGAGGAGGAGGAAAAAAATGAAGAAGTGTCACCTCAGCGGCTGCTGACTGCCAGCCTTCTACATCTACATCCATACTCCGCAAGCCACCCAACGGTGTGTGGCGGAGGGTACCCTGATTACCTCTATCGATTCTCCCTTCTATTCCAGTCTCGTATTGTATGTGGAAAGAAGGATTGTCAGTATGCTTCTGTGTGGGCTCTAATCTCTCTGATTTTATCCTCATGGTCTCTTCGCGAGATATACGTAGGAGGGAGCAATATACTGCTTGACTCTTCGGTGAAGGTATGTTCTCGAAACTTTAACAAAAGCCCGTACCGAGCAACTGAGCGTCTCTCCTGCAGAGTCTTCCACTGGAGTTTATCTATCATCTCCGTAACGCTTTCGCAATTACTAAATGATCCTGTAACGAAGCGCGCTGCTCTCCGTTGGATCTTCTCTCTCTCTTCTATCAACCCTACCTGGTGCGAATCCCACACTGCTGAGCAGTATTCAAGCATTGGGCGAACAAGCGTACTGTAACCTACTTCCTTTGTTGTCGGATTGCATTTCCTTAGGATTCTTCCAATGAATCTCAGTCTGGCATCTGCTTTACCGACGATCAACTTTATACGATCATTCCATTTTAAATCACTCCTAATGAGTACTCCCAGATAATTTATGGAATTAACTGCTTCCAGTTGCTGACCTGCTATTTTGTAGCTAAATGATAAGGGACCTATCTTTCTATGTATTCGCATCACATTACACTTGTCTACATTGAGATTCAATTGCCATTCCGTGCACCATGCGTCAATTCGCTGCAGATCCTCCTGCATTTCAGTACAATTTTCCATTGTTGCAACCTCTCGATACACCACAGCATCATCTGCAAAAAGCCTCAGTGAACTTCCGATTTAATCCACCAGGTCATTTATGTATATTGTGAATAGCAACGGTCCTATGACACTCCCCTGCGGCACACCTGAAATCACTCTTACTTCGGAAGACTTCTCTCCATTGAGAATGACATGCTGCGTTCTGTTATCTAGGAACTCCTCAATCCAATCACACAATTGATCTGATAGTCCGTATGCTCTTACTTTGTTCATTAAACGACTGTGGGGAACTGTGTCAAACGCCTTGCGGAAGTCAAGAAACACGGCATCTACCTGTGAACCCATGTCTAAGGCCCTCTGAGTCTCGTGGACGAATAGCGCGAGCTGGGTTTCACACGACCGTCTCTTTCGAAACAAATGCTGATTCCTACAGAGTAGATTTCTAGTCTCCAGAAAAGACATTATACTCGAACATAATATGTGTTCCAAAACTCTACAACTGATCGACGTTAGAGATATAGGTCTATAGTTCTGCACATCTGTTCGACGTCCCTTCTTGAAAACGGGGATGACCTGTGCCCTTTTCCAATCCATTGGAACGCTTCGCTCTTCTAGAGACCTACGGTACACCGCTGCAAGATGGGGGGCAAGTTCCTTCGCGTACTCTGTGTAAAATCGAACTGGTATCCCATCAGGACCAGCGGCCTTTGCTCTTTTCAGCGATTTTAATTGTTTCTCTATCCCTCTGTCGTCTATTTCGATATCTACCATTTTGTCAATTGTGCGACAATCTAGAGAAGGAAGCACAGTGCAGTCTTCTTCTGTGAAACAGCTTTGGAAGAAGACATTTAGTATTTCGGCCTTTAGTCTGTCATCCTCTGTTTCAGTACCATTTTGGTCACAGAGTATCTGGACATTTTATTTTGATCCACCTACCGCTTTGACGTAAGACCAAAATTTCTTAGGTTTTTCTGCCAAATCAGTACATAGAACTTTACTTTCGAATTCATTGAACGCCTCTCGCATAGCCCTCCTCACACTACATTTCGCTTTGCGTAATTTTTGTTTGTCTGCAATGCTTTGGCTATGTTTATGTTTGCTGTGAAGTTCCCTTTGCTTCCGCATCAGTTTTCTAACTCGGTTGTTGTACCACGGTGGCTCTTTCCCATCTCTTACGATCTTGCTTGGCACATACTCATCTAACGCATATTGTATGATGGTTTTGAACTTTGTCCACTGATCCTCAACACTATTTGTACGAGACAAAACTTTTGTGTTGAGCCGTCAGGTACTCTGTAATCTGCTTTTTGTCACTTTTGCTAAACAGAAAAATCTTCCTACCTTTTTTAATATTTCTATTAACGGCTGAAATCATCGATGCAGTAACCGCTTTATGATCGCTGATTCCCTGTTCTGCATTAACTGATTCAAATAGTTCGGGTCTGTTTGTCACCAGAAGGTCTAATATGTTATCGCCACGAGTCGGTTCTATGTTTAACTGCTCAAGGTAGTTTTCAGATAAAGCACTTAAAAATATTTCACTGGATTCTTTGTCCCTGCCACCCATTATGAACGTTTGAGTCTCCCAGTCTATATCCGGCAAATTAAAATCTCCACCCAGAACTATAACATGGTGAGGAAATCTACTCAAAATATTTTCCAAATTATTCTTCAGGTGCTGAGCCCGGGGGCCTATAGACACATCCAATTGCCATGTCTGAGCCCTGCTTTAACCGTGACCTTCACCCAAATCATTTCACAATTCGAATCTCCGTCAATTTCCTTCGATACTATTGCACTTCTTATCGCTATAAACACGCCTCCCCCTTCACTGTCCAGCCTGTCTCTGCGGTATACATTCCAATCTGAGTTTAGGATTTCATTACTGTTTACATGTGGTTTCAGCCAACTTTCTGTCCCTAGTACTATATGGGCGTTGTGACCGTTTATTAATGAGAGCAGTTCTGGGACCTTTCTATAGACGCTCCTGCAGTTTACTGTTAGCACATTAATATTGTTATTCCCTGTTGCATTTGGCCTACTCCTGCCTTGCCGCATCTCAGGAGGCGTCTTGTCGGGCCTAGGGAGGGAATTCTCTAACCTAAAAAAACCCCATGTGCACTCCACACGTACTCCGCTACCCTCGTAGCCGCTTCCGGCGTGTAGTGCACGCCTGACCTATTCAGGGAGACCCTACATTTCTCCACCCGATAGCGGAGGTCGAGAAATTTGCACCCCAGCTCTCCGCAGAATCGCCTGAGCCTCTGGTTTAAGCCTTCCACTCGGCTCCAAACCAGAGGACCGCGATCGGTTCTGGGAACGATTTTACAAATAGTTAGCTCTGATTCCACCCCGCGAGCGAGGCTTTCTACCTTCACCAACTCCGCCAACCGCCTATACGAACTGAGGATGACCTCTGAACCCAGACGGCAGGAGTCATTGATGCCGACATGAGCAACAATTTGCAGTCGGGTGCACCCAGTGCTCTCTATCGCCGCCGGTAGGACCTCCTCCACATCTCAGATGAGACCCCCCGGCAAGCAGACAGAGTGAACACTGGCCTTCTTCCCCGACCTTTCCGCTATTTCCCTAAGGGACTCCATCACCCGCCTAACGTTGGAGCTCCCAATAACTAATAAACCCCTCCCCCCGTGTGCCTGCTCGGACCTTGTTGAAGGAGCAGCCACATGTCCACTCACAGGCAGAGCGGGTGATGCCACACGGCCAGCCTCCACATTGACCCTCCGCCTCGTGCGCCGCGAACGCCGCTGAACCCACCACTCTCCTTGGGGAGAGGGTGGCCCAACCGCGCCCGGTACTCGCGAAGATGTCTCGACAGCAGGAACAGTGGGTGAAGCATGTAACACCTGGGGTGTACCTTGCGACGCACCATACTCCCCACTGCCGTTACACTCCGAGGCAGCAGCCTGAAGACGGCTGACCGCGGCCATCAACACGCTCAGCTGTTCGCGAAGAGTGGCCAGCTCCTCCTGCGTCCGTACACAGCAGTCACACATCCTATCCATCCTAAGGAATCGATTTACTGAAGAGACTTTATCAACTTTTAACTAGACTGCTAATTCACTAAAGGCGGCTGATAATTGACTAAACTGTGATTGCTAACCACTTCTTGTAGAAAACAATGAAAATAGCACTACCTGTCTCTGGACTGTATTCAAAACAAACACTAGCACTACTGGCACTATGACTGACTAAAGGGACTCTGACTGTATTCAAAACAAACACGAAATCTTTGGAACACTATTACTAGCACTCGACAATTAAAGCTTCCTAAAAGCAAAAACACACCGAAGAAGAAGTGACAAGTGAGAAAAACACAGTTAATACTTAAATTAAGGTAGCTCGCTGCACAGCAGACGTGAAGCAGATGGTGGTTAGGGCGACACTCCTTCAAAGACACTCTGCTGCAGGGTGCAGAGGCTGGAGGATCCTGCTGCATGAGATCTGCAGAGGCATCAGCATCCTCCCTCTGTCAGTCTCCCGAGTTCAGGGCAGAAAAACGACTGGTGGTGCGCACCGATGACACGGAGGTCAGTCGTGTGAGAGTATCACACGCCAACACCGTTGAAGAGGATCTCAGAGCTGGCAAAGGAGGCGACTATTTCCCCCTGTTGGATTTCTTAGAGCCTTTGCGGTTGGCAGATGACAATTCAGATGTCTGCTGGCTAGAGGGATGTAAAAAGTCTTCGTGGGATTATTCCTTTATGGTCCGCTTTGACTTTCTCCCCAAGGATGGCATACCATCTCATGGGGGAGTCATGCTGCTCATACGGGATGACATTCATAGTCACACCAAAAATTTGGTGTCTTACTGGACAGCTGGAGGAGGAGGAGGAGGAGGAGGAGGAGGAGGAGGAGGAGACTAGGATGCTACCATGACAGTGGGCGATATTAGAACTGGGGTGCTGAATTTGAGGCAGCATGTCTACATGGCCATGTCCTTCGTGGAGTGAGCTGTAGCAAGAACAGTACTGTAAGAACCAGATGGTACGAGGCAGGATTTCCAACTAGCCAACAAATTGTGATCCACAGGGTAAGGCGCTTTTTCCTTCACCCAGATCACCTCGATGGCCAGCTCATTGAGATACAAAGGACAATCTTGGGAGGAGGCTGCATAGTCACCATTGCAATTGATACAGCAGGGAGAAGGAGGGGGACAATCACCCTCATGAGCATCCCTACCACAGGTTACACATTTGGCTGTGTGTCGACGGGACATTTAAGTGTGGTTGTAACGATGACTGGTATTAGCAAATTGGGTTCAGAATGTATGGTCGGACTGTGATAACTTCATACTGCTTTGAACTTTGATGGAAGCACTACTTTATCACAGATGAGAAAAAGAGTGTGTTTGGGCACTAAAGATGCATCTATCTTTTTCATCAATTGATGGACTGCAATGACACCCTGATCAGAGCGGTAAGTTTGGATTTCTCCTTTGGTCAGACCACCGAACAGTCTAGTGTAAATAACACAATGCAAAGAACTCAGCGTTTGATGGGTTTCAACACGAACAGGATAGCCATGAAGGAGTGAAGCTGCAAGCAGTTGTTGAGCTTAAAAATCAGAAGTGCCACTGCATAAACGAGAGCAAGATTTCACAGGGCTGGCAGCTGCATCAACATCTTTCTGAATAATGAATGGATTTACTGTGGCAAAGGACTGACCGTCCTCAGTATGAGAGACCACGAAGAACTGTGATGCAGCTAGGAGGGTCTTTGAATCATTAGCCTCATTCGATTTACATTTAGTAGATGTAGACTTTGAAAAAGATAATTGGCCCATTGCAAGAAAATCCCCCATGATTGCCTGTGTCTCCGATGGTGGGCGCCTTCCAACTGGGGACCCCCCCTCCCCCCCCCCCAAAAAAGCAGGAGGGGGTGGGGGGCGTGCTCACCTGCCTTAGGTGATTGTTCACACCTCAGGTCACACTTCCCAAACACCTGACAGAGGGACTAACTGGCAATGGCATTTTGGGAAGGTAAAAGCTCAGACAATTACCTCTCCCTGAGCAGGGCTGGGAATTACATGTTACCCGGTCACTGTTTTTCATCAGACATGTGGGCCAACCTTCAAGAGTGCACATGGAAGATGAAGAAGAAAAAGATGAACCTCAAATGCCAAAGCGGAGGAAGGATAAGAAAAGGGGAATGAAGAAAGAAAAAGAACGAAAAAACAGTGGAGGGACTGTTCTGATGGCAGGCTACTGAAAATGCAGAACACATTTACAAAAAATCTCAGACATGTTCCCCAAGAGAGGGGAAAAAAATAGCAACAGGATAGACATGCAGTATGGAAGGGAAAAGATGCTGCAAAGGCTGGGGCCCCTTGATAACTACGCACGAACCCACCGAAGAGTAGTGAGTCCTGTGGGGGGTATGATAATGTGAAAACGAAATGTCCAAGGAGATATATAGGTACATAACTATAGCAGAAGCCTATCCAATTCTCAAAAATTAACATACAGACATCAAAATTGAAAACTGAAAATTTTTTTCGCTCCAAGAAGAGCTTATCAGCGGAACAATCAACATTTTGAAAAATCTGTATGGTGATGAAGGTTAAGATCCCAGGTATCACATGCTGCAGCCATTCACCTTGGTGGGCCCTCATTTGTAAGTAATCGAAAAAAATCATAATTTTATGTGATAATATTGTTAAAAAAGATGCATTATACAGTATGGTTGCGCAGTATAATGGATAGGACTAAAGCTTTGCATGCAGGAGGTTGAGAGTTTGAACATTGTCAGGAGCAGTAACTTCTTTTTTTAATTTTTAAATCTCTATCGATATTACTTCGATCATTATTTTTATTCAATTAATTGGTTTAAATGTATATATTTTAATTTCTTTACCTTTGTCACATCATCTTAATCACCATATGTACTTTTTTATCTGTTTCATTTTTTCTTTATATCGTTCTTTTTCCAATCGGAATTTTTGTGAACATGAATTTAATTATATTGCTCTATTAGAATTTTCAATTATTTGAAAATTTCTGATCTACCATTTAAAAAGCAGAAGACACTATAATCTATTTATATTTGTGCAATGGTGTGAGAAATGTAATTTTGTTACCAGATGTGCAAATTATTTTACATGGCAATACCATATGAACATTTAAAACGAAACATAAATACCTATTGCACTGTGGACTAAATAATGCAGATGAGAACTTAAATGAAAGACGGGTTTATATTTAAACGAAAATCGAGCAAAATGTGAAATAGATACAATGTACGCAATCATGTGGAGAAAAACACAGGATGATAAACAAAAGAAATCAAATCGAATTTATATAAAAATAATGAAAAACACATGAACGAAGATTTGAAGCGCAGAAAGAATGATAGGAAGAAAATGAGATCAAATGAAGAAGTTGATATTATAATTAAAATTATGTGACAAAGGAATGTAATTAAAAACTTGCAGTTAAATCAATTAATTCAATAAAAAGATTACCAAAGTCATTTAAATAAAGATGTAAAAATAAAAAATAAAAGGTTATTGCAC
Source organism: Schistocerca gregaria (assembly GCF_023897955.1). NCBI lineage: Eukaryota > Metazoa > Arthropoda > Insecta > Orthoptera > Acrididae > Schistocerca > Schistocerca gregaria. The sequence continues at coordinate 1,090,089,561 of NC_064920.1, read as the reverse complement.
CTGGCAAGGTTCGAACTCACAACCTCCTACATGGGAAGCTATTTTCCTATCCATTATACCATGCAACCAGACTACATAATATAATTATTTTAACAACACTGAGTATCACACAGAATTCTGAATTTTTTTCGTCATTTACTCACAAATGAGAACCCACCAGGGTGAATGGTTGCAGTGGGTGAGACTTGGGATCTTAAACTACACCAATGTACAAAAAATTGATCGCACTGCTGGGGACTGCTCTCTGTTAGCCCAAAATCTGTTCTTTCTCTCAGTGAGATGCAGCATCACAACCGCCTGTGCCATTATCACGAAAATATCCAATTTGCTTCTAAGATCTCGGTCAGTTTACTGCAGAGAATTTCCAATTTGTATAACTTCTTGTTTGTAGTGACGAGAATGAAAAATATATTACAAATAAGTGGTGTACAATACCCGCCAGGGTATGCGGTCTAACGTGCTGCTTCCCAAGTGGGAAGGCATGCCGGTTCCCGGCATGAATCCGCCCGACAGATAGGTGTCTGTGTCTGGTGTGCTGGCCAGCCTGTGGATGGTTTTTAAAATGGTTTCCCATGTGCCTCAGCGAATGCGGGCTGGTTCCCTTCATTCCGCCTCAATTACAATTTGTCAGCGATTGCTGCGCAAACACTATCTCCACATACACCATAATTACTCTACCATGCAAACATTTGGGGTTACACTCATCTGGTATGAGAAGTTCCCGGGCAGGTGGGCGGGCGGGGTGTACTGGGGCTCGAATTGCACAATAACCCTGGAAACGGTGTGGGGCGGGTGGACTGCTATGGCCTGTTGTGGAGTTGTGAAGCACTGACGGGTATGGCAGGCCAAAGCCTCTCCATCATTTCTAGGTCCCCAGTTCAAATCACAACACACAAATGGTGTACAAGGTGTACTTCACAAATTTAATGAACTCGTAGATGATGCAACTGAATAACAGTTGGAAAAAATGTTCAAAGGAAGATTGCTAAAATTGTGGTTGGTTTAAAAGAGGGAGGAGGACTAAACTGTGAGGTCATCGGTCCCTTGTTCCGAAAGAAACAAAAGCGCAAGGGTTAGAATAAGACAAGCGCGACTAACAACACAAAACAGAGGGAAAGGAAAAACCACAAGAACGACGGAAGGGCAACAAACACTTAAATGGACAAAAGGGCACAAGAAAACCACAGAAACCCAAGAAACAGGTAGAAGAGATTAAAACAACAAAACAAATTACCACAGCTGGCTGACCATGAGAATAGAAAGGAAAAGCCAGCCACTCTTCAACACATTAAAACCTTCACCCTAAAAGCACTAGGGTGGAGTGCACAGAGGGACAAAGGACACGCGATAAAACTTACATCAAATGATAAAAACCACCCTCACAAATAAAACATAAAACTAAATCAGCCGATGAGGTGTTGTCAGATAAAATTAGCGGCAACAAGTCCAGTAACCAAAGATTTCGTCACAGGGCAGTCAAAGTGGGACAGAGCACCAGAATGTGGGCCACTGTCAACCGGGCGCCGCATCGACACTGGGGCGGGTCTTCACGGCGCAGGCTGTAGCCGTGGGTCGCCCAAGCGTGGCCAATGCGGAGCCGGTGGAGGCGTGAGGCCCGCATAGAAGACTGCCACACATTTGTAGTCTCCTTAATGGTGCACAGTTTGTTGTGCATACTGAGACTATGCCATTTCGTCTCCCAAAGCAAAAAGACCTGGCGGCATAAACATGAACATAAGTCAGTAACTGGAATGCTGATCTCCATAAGTGGTTTCCGTGTAGCCTGTTTGGCCAGCATGTCAGTAAGTTCGTTGCCTGGGATTCTGACGTGTTCTGGGGTCCATACAAACACCACTGAATGACCCGTCCATTCGAGGGCACATATGGACTCCTGAATGGTCGCTACCAAAGGGCGATGAGGGAAGCATTGGTCGATAGCTTGTAGTCTGTTCAAGGAGTCAGTACACAGAAGAAACGACTCCCCAGGGTATGAACAGACGTGCTCAAGAGCACGAGATACGGCCATCAGCTCGGCAAAGAAAACTCTGCAACCAACGGGCAAGGAATTCTGTTCCATACATCCTCCATGGACATATGCAAAGCCGATATGACCACCAGCTATCAAGCTGTTGGTGTAAACCACTTCATGATTTCGGTACGTCAAGAATCGAGAGGAAGTGACAGCCGAGAGCCGCAGGGTCAACTGAGTCCTTTGGGCTATGTGAAAGGTCCAACAGAAGCCACGGCCTCGGTGTACATCATGGAGCTGTACGCGAATGGACCTCAAGTATAGGTGGTAAAGACAAGGACTCCAGTTCAGATAGAAGGGATCGGATGCGAACTGAAATTATAAGCCCTGGCCTGGGCCGCCGATGCGGGAGACGAACTGCTGTGGATAGGACAAGGAGATGGTAATTCAGATGTGCAGGGAGAACTACAAACGTGTGCAACATAAATGGCAAGCAGTTGCGGATGCCTGATCTGCAATTGAGGGACTCCAGCCTCCACCAGGACACTGGTCACTAAACTCATCCTAAAAGCTCCCATTGCTACTCGAACGCCACAGTGGTGCACTGAGTTGAGTAAATGCAATGCTGAGGGCATCACCAAACCATAAACCAGACTACCATAGTCAAGGCAGGACTGAACAAGGGCTCTGTAGAGCTGCAGCGGCGTAGAGCGATCAGCACTCCAGTTGGTGTTGCTCACACAGTGGAGGGCATTGAGGTGCTGCCAGCACTTCCACTTAAGCTGACAAAGATGAGGAAGCCAAGTCAATTGGGTGTCTAAAACCAGTCCTAAGAATCGATATGCGTCCACTACAGTGAGGGGATCATGTGTGAGGTAAATTTCTGGTTCCAGATGAACAGTATGATGCTGGCAGAAGGGCATAACACAAGACTTTGCAGTCAAAAAGAGGAAGCCATGGGCTAGAGCCCCTGACTGCACCTTCTAGATGGCTCCCTGCAAGTGCCGCTCAGCAACACCAGAACTGATGGAGCAGTATAAAATGCACAAGTCGTCTGCATACACAGACAGTGAGATGGACAGCCCTAGAGCTGCTGCTACAACCATTAATGGCCAGTAAAAAAAGTGATGCACTCAATACAGAGACACCTGTGGATCCCCATTCTCCTGGATATGGGCGAGGGGGGGCAGAGACTACGGAAGGCACCAACTTGCACGTGAAAGTATGGAGCAACAGGAAATTCTGAATAAAAATCACGAGCGGGCTTCAGAGATCCACCCGTATTATGTGGCAAGGATATGATGTCGCCAGGTGGTGTCATACACTTTGAGTAGATAAAAAAAATGACAACAAGGCGTTGGCGTCTGGAAAAGGCTGTTCAAATAGCAGACTCGAGGGACACAAGATTATCAGTGGTAGAGCAACCCAGGTGGAAACCGTCCTGGCAAGGAGCCAGTAGGCCATGTCACTACAGGATGCAACCCAACTGCCGTCACACCATATGTTCCTACAGCTTACAAACAATGTTGGTGAGGCTCATGGGCCGATAGCTATCCACATCAAGCAGGTTTTTACCAGCACCGAAATGATAGAGCTCTCCCACCATTGCGATGGAAAGACGCTGCCACAGCAGTGCTGGTTCAGATCACAAGAAGACGTCGCTTGTAGTCAGACGAGAGATGTTTAATCATCTGCCTGTGGATCCGATCCGGCCGAGGAGTTTTTTCGGGGCAATGTGCAAGGGCATCAGGAGCTCCCACTCTGTAAATGGCATGTTATAGGATTCACTGTGGCATCTAGTAAATGAGACTACTTTCCTTTCCATCTGCCATTTGATGGTGCGAGAGGCCGGGGGGTAGTTCTCCGACACAGAGGCTCGAGCATAGTGCTCTGCAATAGCGTTTGTGTTGGTAGATAATGCAATAGCGTTTGTGTCGGTAGATAACACGCCGTTTATGTTAACAGCAGGAACACCTGTTAGGGTCTGGTACCCAAAAACGTATTTGATCTTCGCCCAGACTTGAAAAGGTGATATATGGCACCCAATGGTCAAGACTTCTCTCTCCCAATAGTCCTTTTTCCGTCTTCCGATAAGCTGGCGAGCCATTTAAAGGCTGTTAGGTGCCCCAGGAAAGTGTGCCGCTTATGCCGCTGTAGAGCTTGGTGACACTCTTTAATTGCCTCAGCGACTTCCAGTGACCACCAAGGGACTGTCTTTCATTGGGGGTACCCTAAAGAGCAAGGGATCATGTTTTCTGCTCCAGAAATGATTGTGAACGTCACTTGCTCAACAATCACATCGATATTACCATGTAGGGGAGAGTCAATGGTGACATCAGAGGTGAAAGTTTCCCAGTCCAATTGTTTAAGGTCCATCTGGCAGGTGTCCATGGACCTGATGCTGGGGCAGTTACAGGAAGATTGGGAAGTGGTCATTACCACACAGGTCATCATGTGCTGTCCAGTGGATAGATGGGAGAAGGCCAGGACTGCAAAACCGAGATATCAATGGCCAAATATGTGCCATGTACCACGTGCCACACTGAAATGTGTGGGGACACCTGTATTTAAGGGGAAGAGGTCGAGTTGTAACAGTAAATTTTCGACATCTCTGCCTCGCCCAGTAAGCACAATGCCACGCCACAAGGGGTTATGAGCGTTAAAATCTCCGCAAAGTAGGAAAGGTTTAGGGAGTTGATCAATTAGTGCAGCCAATGCGTTCAGGGGTACTGCACCTTCTGGAGGAAGATGTATGTTGCAGATAGTTATTTCCTGCGTTGTACGTATTCTGACAGCCCCAGCTTCAAGAGGGGTTTGAAGGGGCTCAGTTTCACTACAGACTGTGTTTAGGACATAAACCCAAACTTCACCTGGCACTCGATTATAGTCGCTAAGGTTCCTGTAATACACCTTATAGCCGCGGAGGGCAGGGGTCTGCATTGCTGGGAACCAGCTTTCCTGGAGGGCAATGCAGAAAGCAGGTGTAATGCTTAACAGTTGCCGTAGCTCTGCCAGGTGTGGAAGAAACTGCCGCAATTCCACTGGAAGATGACATCATTGTGAGACTGGAAGGCATGGAACACTCAATGATACAGTTTACACCTCCGGGTCACCTGCTGCCACTGACATTTTGCTGAACAGTCTATATCCATTGTGTCTGAGGGTCCGGCGAGATCCAGGTCCTCAGCAGAAGCCGGAATCTCCACCCCCATCCTCAGACACAGAGCTTGTAGGTAGCGGTGGTGTGGGTGCCATCACAAGTTTCTTGTTCTTGGAGGTCTTCTTTTCCAATTTCTCTCACTGTTCCTTGGGTTTCCCTGGCTGGGAGGATTTCACTGAATCAGTCTCCAGGACTGAGGATGAGTGTGAAGCCCTATGACCAGCTGCTTTTGGGCTCTTCAGCCACTGGCAGGTGCCATCTTTCTCAATAGTAGGAACCAGGGAAGGGAGTGACCCAAGGGACCCCTTCCTAGCGAGAGAAGCTGAAGAAGCCTTGCAGTTCTCTCGGGCTCACAAGCGAGGAATCCCCGATGCATAGCGGCAGTATATGAGGTTGTCATAACCACAGGATGTAGGCACTCAAATTTCCTCTTAGCCTCAGTGTAAGCCAGTCAGTCCAGGGTCTTATATTCCATAATTTTCCTCTCTTTCTGTAAAGTCCTGCAGTCTGGCGAGCAAGGTGAATGATGCTCTCCACAGTTGACACAGATAGGTGGCGGGACGCATGGAGTATTGGGGTGCGATGGACGTCCACAATCTCGACAAGTGGGGCTAGAAGTACAGCAGGAAGACATATGGCCAAACTTCCAGCACTTATAGGACTGCATCGGGGGGGAGGGGGGGGGGATATTTGGCTTGACGTCACAGCAGTACACGATCACTTTGACGTTCTCAGGCAATGTGTCACCCTTGAAGTCCAAGACGAAGGCACCGATGGCAACCTGGTTATCCCTCGGACCCCAATGAACGCTCTGGACGAAATGAACACCTCGCCGCTCTAAATTGGCACGCAGCTCATCATCAGACTGCAAAAGAAAGTGCCTGTGGAATATAATACCCTGGACCATATTTAAGCTCTTATGAGGTGTATTGGTAACAGAAACATCCCTCAACTTGCCACAAAAGAGTAATGCCTGTGACTGGGCAGAGGATGCTGTTTTTATCCGAACTGACCCAGAGAACATTTTGGACAAGCCCTCCAACTCCTCAAACTTGTCCTCCAAATGCTCCACAAGAAACTGAGGCTTCGTGGACATGAAAGATTCCCCCATCAACTCTCGTACATATGAGGTACCGGGGCGAATAAACTTCACTGCCATCCTTAGCCTGAAGTTCCTCCCATGGTGTGGCCAGGGAGGGGAACAACTGGGGGTCATATTTCTGGCATTGAAGTTAGACTTTGACAGCTTAGAGACTGCTGGCAGCGGATCACCAGCAAGAGATGAATTACTACGCTTCATGGCGTGTCATCCACCCTGATGCCACCCACTCCGACCAGGGTCCCTCCTCTAGGGCGCCACCCAGCCACAGCAAAGGCCACCTGGCAGGAGGGCCATTGCCGGGAGTCCCAATGCCCTAGAGTGACAGGCATCTACTCCTCGGCATATGTGGGGAGTTAATGGCGCAGGCATCAGCGGATGATCCCTCTGTTGTCAGGGGGCTACAACCAACACGGTACACGGCGGCCCCACCACAACTGACTTGCTACCGTGCTGGATATGAGGTGCAAAGAAGTCCATAGTCATTGTCGGCACAGAAAGTGGCACTGCATAGGCATGGTGGAAAACGTACCCAGAAAGGTGTCCTCGCCCAAGAGATGGAGAATGTGCAGGACTGCAATGATATGACGAGAAAGTGGGCTAAAGATCTCAGTGCAGGATGGATTCAATGCAACATGTAAAGCACACTTCCCCAATTGGTTCACTCTTCGGGAAAATTTTGAAAACTGGAGATCAAACCCTACAGGGGACCATCACATAGAGGCCGAAACATGTGAGACTCCTCTGAGTCGCCTCTTACGACAGGCAGGAATCCCTCGCGCCTATTCTAACCCCCGGACCCGCAGGAGAGGGAGCAATAGATATGTGTTTCAAAGTTTTACTGACCTTCAAAGTAGTCATCAGCATTTTTGTAGGAGCTTAGCAGTGCCTGATGTGTTGACAGTTCGAACAGTGCGGTCTATTGCCCGACAAATTTGTAGCAGTTCTGAAGCAAATGCCATGAACGAGGAGGACTTTCCTTTCCATCTGCCATTTGAGGGTGCGAATGGATGAGGGGTAGTTCTCTGACGCAGAGGCTCGAGCATAGTGCTCAGCAAAGTGCTCTGAAATAGCGTTTGTGTCGGTAGATAACACGCATTTTATGTTAACACCAGGAACACCTGTTGGGGTCTGGTACCCAAAAACTCATTTGATCTTTGCCCAGACTTGAAAAGGTGATGTATGGCACCCAATGGTCGAGATGTATCACACTCAACATTCCTTTTTCCGTCTTCAGTTTAGAAATCGAGTTGAACTCACGAGGGCTTACATCAGGGGAGTGCAGTAAGTGGTATAGCACCTAGCAACCCCATCAGTGAAACAAATCAGTAACAGCTTGCACTGGAAGTGCTTGAGCATTGCCATGCAAAATGATGGCCAGGTCCTGCAGAGAAAGTGTCATGTATCTATGCTGTTCATTTTTGGAACACAACCTGATACCAGATTAGAGACATAAGTGATGACACTTTCTGCAGGACCTGACCATCATTTTGCAGGACAATGCTCAAGCAGGTAAAGTGCAAGATGTTACTGATTTGTTTGACTGATGGTGCTGCTAAGTGCTACACCACCTACTGCACTCCCCTGACTTAAGCCCTTGCGAGTTCAAATTGATTTATGAAGTGAAGGAAACATTTCACGGCATTTCCTTCAGTACTGCTACAAATCCGTCAGGCAACAGACCGTGCTGCTCGAACTGTCAACATAACTGGCACTTCTAAGAGTATCCAACGACTTCAACATTGCTGGTAATGGGTTATACACAATGCTGGTGACTACTTTGAAGGTCAGTAAAACTTTGAAACAGGTATCTATTTTGTACGAGCTGTAAATAAATAGTTGCCACTATTAAAATTCAAATCCTGGTATATTTTTAATATATTAATCATTTGAGCTATTGCATTTATGTGACTTGTATATCCAAGTAGCATCCATAATGTATCACTAAAAAGAAATGCTACTAACAATAATTACTTTCACAGGAATTCCACCTCACACTCAGAAGGATGACAGTATTTGTTTTTATGAGTCCTGTTACACCACAAATGTGATAATTTATAAATTTTGTTGTATTAAGTGAGGTACTTCTTTATTTTTTATTCTATAATAAAGAAATAATACTTTTTTTTACTACAGTACATCAAGTTCCAACATATACAAACATTTAGTCTCCAATAAAAATTAAAATCACACAGGAAATTGTTGTGACTGTGCCAGTCTATCATGAGGAATGGCCCTGCAATTACTTGAATTTTACACCTATATTGTGTGTCCACAATATAAAGCAAATAAGTCTGTTGTAATACTGAAAAGCTTTGGTTGGTTGGTTTTGGGGTTTGATGGGGGTTAAACATCGAGGTCATCAGAGAATATGCCCTCCATCCAGATGCGGTTAAATAGGTCAAGTAATTCACCCTGACAGTGCGTCGAGACGGCGAAGAAACTGGTTGTGAATTCGGTCTGGACCTGGAGAGGTATCGGGGCAAGCTGTAAGGGCACTTAGGAACTCCCATTCACTAAATGGGATGTTGTATCGTGTGAAACAACAACTACGTACGCTCAGCCTGCTCTTTAATGGCGCAGAATTCTGCGCTGTAGCCTGCTGTCACGGAAATACGAGTAAAGTACTCTGCCAGATGTTTGGCGATGGCGATTGGGTCAGTACAAAGTGTAGCCCGAAGAGAAAGGCAAGGGACAGATGCATGAGGGCGAAAGCCAAAAATGTGCCGAACCCATGACCACACCTGAGATGGGGAGGTGCGAAAACCTATAGTGGCAACGTATCGTTTTCCGACCCAGTCTCATGGACCAAGGAAGACCTGGAAGCCCTATGGCCCTCAGGTGGTGGCTTTTTCAGCCACTGGCTGACATCTGGAGGGGCAGTAACCGTGGAAGAGAGGGCACCAAGCGATCCCTTCCACGTGAGGGGAGCTGGAGGAGGTAGGCACTTCTCCTGCACAGAGGTGGGGACTGAAGTCCCCAAAGAAGAAAGGGTTGTTACTCCCAATGTTGATAACAGGGGAGCAACGGAAGAGGGTGTTTCCCCAACTACCTGGGTGGGGGGGGCAGGAATAGACAGCTGGGCTGGAGGGCCCTCAAAAAGCAGCTGAGCTTGGGGGCTCGTAGCCAGGGATGGCAACATCGAAGCTGCTGCAGGAAACGTCGATGAAATGCGCACAGGGTGAAGTCGGTCGTACTTGCGTTTAGCCTCTGTGTAAGTCAGCCTGTCCAAGGTCTTATACTCCATAATCTTCCGTTCTTTTTGATAAACCACACAGTCTGACGAGCAAGGTGACTGTTTCTGTCCGCAGTTGACACAAACAGGGGGCGGCGAACACGGGACGTTGGGGCGGGAGGCACATCCACAATCCCGTCAGGTAGGGCTGGCGTCACATCCCAATGACATGTGCCCAAACCTCCAGCACTTAAAGCAGCGCATGGGGGAGGGTTGTAAGGCTTAACATCATATCGATATATCATTACCTTGACCTTCTTGGGCAGGGTGTCTCCCTAGAAAGCCAAGATGAAGGTGCCGACGGCGACCCTACTATCTTTAGGTCCCCTGAAGACACATCGTGCAAAGTGGACACCGCGGCATTCCAGATTTGCTCGGAGCTCGTCGTCAGACTGCAACAACAGGTCAAGATGAAAAATAAGTCCCTGAACCATATTGAGGCTCTTATGAGGTGTAATGGAGACTGCAACATCACCGAGCTTGTCAGAAGCAAGCAATGCCTGTGACTGTGCCAGGGATGCTGTCTGTATGAGGGCTGCTGCAGACCTCATTTTAGACATGCCCTCAACTTCTCCAAACTTGTCCTCTAAATTTTCCACAAAAAACTGACGCTTTGTGGTCAGAAATGAGTTCTCATCTGTTCGGCTGCAAACCAGAAATCGAGGAGAATACGTCTCACCAGGTAATTTAGACAGCTGTTCCTCCCCTGGTGTGGACAAGGAAGGGAACAATTGGGGGTCATACTGTAAAGCATTGAACTTTCCTTTCTTAGAGACTCGTGCTTGCGCACTATTCATATTTTGTTTCATGGTGGTCCCACGAGCAGCTAGGAGAAGGAGTGTCCACCCAGACAGAGCCCCGTTTGCTTGGTTAAGCCTAATACAACTGGGGGTTGGCAGGTTCCCCACAGGCTGCCCGATAGCAACTGTTCTACTTCAACAGCCATGCATCTCCTTGGCGTGCAGCAAAGCTTGAGATTGAGGGTTTTTTTTTTTTTTTTTTATAGGGGTTTATACCATCCTCGCGACCCAGGCAGTTATGCCAAGATTTCCGGGCTCTGTACTGTACAACGTTCCACCGTCGCGCCTTACGGTGGTCGTTGAAGCACACTCAGAGCTTACGGTATTGTGGGCAGCTCAGGGACCCAACAACTAAATGCAGAGTCCCCTGAGGGGCTGAAAAGCTTTAATATTTGCCCAAAGTAAAATCTTGAAGCATCCACTTGTCCAATAAAAAAGACAATGTCAACAAAAATATTCACATATTTGCTCTGCAAAGAGAGTCTTGTCTAAAGGCAGCAAAACCGTATCCATAAAGAGAAGGCCTGTTACTGGTTAATTTGGTACAATTATATAACCTTATCATCAGTTCATATTCAAAACATTGGTAAACGTTCAAAATTTTTATTTAATATATTTTATGATGCAAGACTTGTGTCACCAGATTCCCACAGAATAATTTTCATTACATTGCTACATAAAGTGAAAACACAGATAAATGTGTGACCTATCACATTATCTGCCTGACATTTCACATCTGCCAACTGCTGATAGGAATAGTGTGCAGGTGAGAGTTAAGGAAAGTCACAGGGGCACTACATAAAAATTAATCAGTTAACGAAAGGGAAAGATACTCGAGGAATAAATCTGATCTTACCTGTAATAACAGAAGGGACAACTGGGGGAAAAAAAGACGATAGACTGTTTCTCTTCAGGTAATTTGTGAATCACAGAAAGTATTTGACAATGTTGACTGGAATACGTTTGAACTTCTGAATAAATTGGGAATGGTGGTGGTGTGCAACAAATGCCACCAACGTCATTACTGTCACTGCAACAGGAGATTTCATTTCCCACACTGCATCTCGAAGTATGCCAGTGGTACAGAGATTGTTAAGTGAAACGGTTGTCTCGGAAACATCCGACCTAAAGTACAGATAGTGGTGGTTGTTTCAAACAAATGACTATGGAAGAAACTGCCGCCCTTGTAAAGCTTAAGTTCGAGGTTTGATGATGTTACATTGTTTGATATTTGTTTCACAGCAATCAACAGTGAACACACTCAGCACATCTGTAAACCTGTAAACATGGATACAACTGGTCATTGTTGTGTAATACAATACATTAATATGAAAGGTCTTAATCCAACTTATACTAAAGCTGAGCTAGAAACTACTCTGGGGGAGTCTACTCATTCATTCCAACTATAAGATATTGGCCAGCAGATCTGTTATAATAATAAATCCTATTAAACAGAAAGCAACAGAAGATATTGTTAATGATGTTTTTTGAAGAATTATTGAGTGGTTTTCTGAAAATAGATTCCCCCTTAATTTTGACTGGAAAAAAAAGAGGACGCTATTAAATTCTGTACAAGAAGTCATACAAACAATTTATGTACAACATGAACAAGAGTCAGTGAGTAGAATGATCCAAAATTTTGAGTGCTCATATTGATGAAAATTTGAACTGGAAAAAAGCATATTACTGAGCTTCTCAAACACTCAAGTTCAGCTAGTTTTGCTCTTTGTATAATTATTGATCTCGGAAACAAACAAAGCAATCTCCTAACATTTTAGCATATTTTCACTCAATAATGTCTCGTGGAATAATTTTCAGTGGTAACTCACCACTTAGAAAGGAAGTACCGATTACACAAAAGCAAAGCGAGCAGAAAAAATAAAATGTGGTGTTCACTGGCTGTTGTCATGTAGGTACATTGCCAAGGAGTTATGTATTTAACTGCATCATCACAACACATATATTAATGAAATTCATCATAAGTATGCCATTGCAATTCGAGAAGAATAATGATCTCCACACATACAACATTAGAGGAAAAAATTGCCTTTATTACCTATTATCAAAACTGTCAACAGCTCAGAAAAGAGTTCAGAATCAAGCAACAAAGCTTTTTGATCATTTGCAACGTAACATAAAAGTCTGCCAGGTAGCAAAGCAACTATTTCTTCTGAACAACTCCTATTCCACAGACGACTTTCTATTTAAAAACTAGTAGCAAGAAAGTGTACTTAAATGAGTAAGAATAAAAACATAATGTGTTAATTAAGGTTAAAACTAAACATGTATACTTATTCTGTAAGCTGACTCATTCCATATCATTTTAATAGAAGGATCATTTAAATGATGTAACTTATTAACTACCTAACTCTACAAGCTGCCAGTTGTGTAAGGGAATGATAACAACGAAAATTTGTGCTGGACTGAGTCTCTAACCCAGATTTCCTGCTTTATGCGAGTGTATGTTGTCGTTCCTGCATCACAATCTGTACTCGTAGACACATTATGTAACTCCTGTACAAGGAAGAACATTTTAACTGAAAGTCGCTGCTTGGTATTGGTCAATACATACAATACTGCAACGCCTACGGGTATATGCGTGTCCGAAGGAAAATTGCATCATTCTTCTTAAAAATACAGGCACTGCAATATTACATTAAACATTGCAGTAGTAAGTAAACAGGAAAGTATTAAACAGAGATGTTAGGAAAAGATGACAAGGAAGAAACTCTAGTGAAACTTCTACAAAAGCAGGTCAGTTTGGTGGAGTATTCTGGAGCTTTCTAGCATATTTATATTACTACTGGAGTTGCAAATCGTTTGATAAGGAGTTTGTGGCACAACTTGACTAGAAGAAGGGATCAGTTGGTAGGGCATGTTCTGAGGCATCAAGGGATCACCAACTTAGTATTGGAGGGCAGCGTGGAGGGTAAAAATTGTAGAGGGAAACCAAGAGATGAATACACTAAGTAGATTCAGGAGGATGTAGGCTGCAGTATGTACTGGGAGATGAAGAAGCTTGCACAGGAGAGAGTAGCATGGAGAGCTGCATCAAACCAGTCTCATGACTGAAGACCAGAACAACAAGACACAGACTGCTGTTTGTCACTGATTATTCAGGACTATAAAATATGAGGGTTGGAACTTAAATAGTGACAACTATTTATTTACAACTGATACAAAAGAGTTACATGATTGCACCTGTTACTGTCCTTCAAAGTAGTCACCAACTGTGTGTAGAACTCATTGCCATGATGTGGAAGGCGTGGTTCATTTAGCAGAGCTCGTTCTGTTGATGGTGTGAATGGAGAAGTCTAAAGTTATTGTGATTCTCATGTACGACTGAGATGGTGTTATCCTAACACATTATGTACCTCCACGGCAGACCGCCAATGCACCTAGTATTATGATTCGTTTTTGAAGCATCACCTGTGACCAGCTTTGCGAAAGAAGCAGTGATACTTTCTGCGCAACCGGACCCATCATTTTTCACGACAATGCATGGGTGCATACAGGGCATGCGGTGGCTGCTCTGTTAAGTTGATGGGACAGGGAAGTACTGTACCATCCATCATACTCCCTGGATGTATGTCTTTGTGACTGATTTGATTCCGAAGATGAAGCATCCACTTCGTGGCATTCGCTTCAGAACTGTTCAAGAGATTTTCGACAACCAGCAGACCGCTCTATTTGCACCATCAACAGAACAGGCTCTGCTAACAGTATACTACTCCTTCCACATCGCTGTCAACGGGTTCTACACAACACTGGTGACTACTTTGAAGGACAGTAACAGGTGCAAACATGTAACTCTTTTGTATTGGTTGTGAATAAATAGTTGCCACTATTTAAGTTGCAATCCTTGTATGTACCCAGGTAATAGCACAATGAGTTCATAAAAAGATCTTAGGGAGCTGGCAAAGATTGTAACATACTTCATATTCAAAAGAAAAATACACTTCATAAAGCTGTAAAATCACAATGAGACAGAATGGATGGCTAATACTTTCCTTTAAGAGCAAAATTTGAAGTAAAGCTGTTAGACATGTACAAAAGTAGGCAAAAATAATACTAGCTTTATGAGCTATCAGCTACTTTCTCAGGGAGGAAGGAGATATAGGTACCCAAAAGTTTGAAGGAAGGTGCAGGTACTTAGACCACAAGTTGAGAGAGGGAGTCACTTGCTGCAGGGACAAGGGGACACAAAAACCTGCCCCTCCTTTCTAACTTTGCTCAAAATATCGCTCTTTCCCAGAGAAAGGAGCTAACAATTCCAGAAGCTAGGATAGTTTTTCTCTACTTCTGTTTGTTGGCAGTAATTGGGATTTCAGATCCTGAAAGTAATTACTGGTCAGCCATTCTGTCTCCTTGTTACTGTAAATGGTTCATGGTACAGTACTGCAGAACTCAAGACTCACATCCGATGATGACGACTTGATTCGATCAGTGGTGATCATGCAATAAGCAATTTATTTTCAGTAGTTACCTCATACAACAAAAAGTGAATGTGATCACAATTTGCAGCAAATAAAATAGTCAAGTTCGTCAATATACCATTTTACTTGCTACTGTGGTGATCCAAAAACAACAGTATTCCATGATGTCAGGGCATTTTGACTCATCTAATTATTTGACTTGCACATATATACAGAGAAATTTTCTTGCTTAGTGCCCTAAACCAGTGGTATTGCACAGCACTCTAACTTATAACTATACCTGCATCCAATGATAACACAGCAAAAATCTGATAAACATACTTTTTTGCACCAGCACCAATTAATTTTTCATCTCAGGAGTATTGCAACTAGAGACTACACGTATAACTCTGACCAGACACTGAATGTCTGGCCATCCTGTAAGATGGATAGCCGGTGGCTGGATATTCGGCCGAACATCATCCCAAAGCACGCCATACCATGTACATCTGAGCAAGCCTGCGGAGATCAGCGTGGATGATCACGCAGGTTTTGGTAAATTCAGACAATTTAGTTCACAAGTGAACCAAGTGAATGATATACTGACTGACCTGACTTCTATTTGTTGTGAATTGTGATCACATTCAATTTTTGTTATATGAGATAACTACTGAAAATAATTTGTTAATTGCAAGATAAATTACAAAAAAATGTCATCAGAGAATGCGTGGATATAACCAGTGACAATAATAAGTTTTCCATTTGTTTGTTGGATAAAATTCATATTTCTTGTGGCAGAGAAGGAAGAAAAGCAGCTGTTTACCAAAGACTTAGCTTGTTATTTATTCTGTTGATTCGAATTGCTTTGTAACACTGATCCACAACTTGAATATCCCTAGATATGATGATTAATATTGCCAAGTATGTGCCTATTTACTGAATAAATCGTTTAAGTAAACTGGTTTGGGATGCACAGATGTTTTTGTGAAACATAATAATAAAAAATCACTCACAACAAATAGTAAATATCTAATCTATCCTAAACCCAATATTTTTATCATTTAATAGGTACTTCCGCTACGAAAAATTATTTGAGAAAGAAACATCCAATTAAATTCCAAGCAATTAATAAAGGATAGCCACTGCTGTGCCTACACCAGCTTTCACCACCTCTGGTATAAGGTTGTCTTCAACATCGGCAGAAAAGAAATGAACTGTCAGAATTATTTGGAAGGAAATTGTTTTGGTATGTAAATGACACAGAAGCCAAAAAATATTATTATCTCTTCTAGACAGGATTGGATTTAGATGACTCCTAAAATAAGCTGTGCCCTGTTATAAATTGCCACATTGTATGAACATTCCCCTCCCCCCCAAAATAGTGTTCCCAGCATCATGACAGAATTTATGGAAAAATAAAAGAAACATTTGAGATACTCTCATGGTTTCTGGAATGTCAGATATATGGGACTATTTGTAAAGCAATGCCAGATTCTTGAATGTCACTGCTTGTTCATTGTCTTCTGAATTCCTGCTCGAACATGGAGTTCTTGCTATGAAGCCTTTTCTAAGCTCCCACAGGAGAAAATTGGTGAAAATGTAGCATGGGAGAGTAATACTATAACAGATCGCTGGGATATGGATGAAACCAAAACAAAACATGACAGTTGTGCTAGCTGCTTCATCCAGTTGTTTCAGAGGGTTATAATAAAATTGAGCCATAAACGTCTAGCCTCGGGCACAGAAATGATCACTACTGGTATGCGTCTCATAGTGAATGAACAATAATACATCCACACTAGATGCCTGCATACTATAATTTTAAATGTTGTACTTTTCTTTCTGTATTACAAGACATACTGGCTGGCCTGAACTTACCTTAAGGAGCAGAAATTCATGATACTCCCAAATAGAAATGAATGAAATGTGCAGCATTAGCTTCTCGGAACCGAGAGCTCGCTGAAACCTGAAGTAGAAAGCTACAAAACATTTAGTGAGGCATGGAGCATACATTGAAAAGGCAGATCAGATACAATAGAGAGGAATGTTCATTACTGATGACAAAAATATTGTGACTGTCAAGGCGAAATTGAGTCTGGTGTGAAACATCTAGACACGAGTAGTAGCCCTAGGTGATTACAGATGTTTTTACCAGCCAATCAAGGAAAGTCTGCATTCAGTAGTGCAGGAATACCCATATTACGTTATATTAGCTGGTGGTGACTTAAATCTACTGAGTATATACTGAGATGCCGATAGATTCACAGCAGGTGGTACAGAAAGACAATCTGGCGAAGTGCTTTAGACAGAATTTTCAGAAAAGTGCCTTTAACAAATAGTTGAGCAATGCAAGTGCAAGGGAAGAATTTTAGGCCTCAAAACTACAAACCAGGAACCATGGACAACAATACCATGGACCTTGTTGTTGGCAGGGGGGCTTACATGCTTCAGCAATACAGATAGCCATACCGTAGGTGCAACCACAACGGAGGGTTATCTGTTGAGAGGCCAGACAAATGAGTGGTTCCTGAAGAGGGGCAGCAGCCTTTTCAGTAGTTGCAGGGGCAACAGTCTGGATGACTGACTGATCTGGCCTTGTAACACTAACCAAAATGGCCTTGCTGTGCTGGTACTGCGAACGGCTGAAAGCAAGGGGAAACTACAGACGTAATTTTTCCCAAGGGTATGCAGCTTTACTGTAAGTTTAAATGATGATGGAGTCCTCTTGGGTAAAATACTCCAGAGGTAAAATAGTCTCCCATTCGGATCTCCAGGCAGGGACTACTCAGGAGGACATCGTTCTCAGAAAAAAGAAAACTGACGTACTATATATTGGAGTGTGGAATTCAAATTCCTTAGTTGGGCAGGAGTGCGGGTAAGCTACTACAAACAGCATAGTGAACGCCTTATTGTGGTCAAGATAGACACGAAGCCAACGTCTACTGCAGTAATACAAGTTTATGTGCCAACTAGCTCTGCAGATGACGAAGAAATTGAAGAAATGTATGATGAGATAAAATAAATTATTCAGAAGTTAAGGGAGACGAAAATTTAATAGTCATGGGTGACTGGAATTCGAGACTAGGAAAAGGGAGAGAAGGAAACATAGTAGGTGCATATGGATTGCGGGTAAGAAATGAACGAGGAAGCCGCCTGGTAGAATTTTGCACAGAGCATAACTTAATCATAGCTAACACTTGGTTCAAGAACCATAAAAGAAGGTTGTATATATGGAAGAAGCCTGGACATACCGACAGGTTTCAGATAGATTGTATAATGCTAAGACAGAGACTTAGGAACCAGGCTTTAAATTGTAAGACATTTCCAGGGGCAGATGTGGACTCTGACCACAATCTATTGGTTATGAACTGTAGATTAAAACTGAAGAAACTGCAAAAAGGTGGGGAATTTAAGAACATGGGACCTGGATAAGCTGACTAAACCAGAGGTTGTACAGAGCTTCAGGGAGAGCATAAGGGAATAATTGACAAGGATGGGGGAAAGAAATACTGCAGAAGAAGAATGGGTAGCTTTGAGGGATGAAGTAGTGAAGGCAGCAGAGGATCAAGTAGGTAAAAAGATGAGGGCTAGTAGAAATCCTTGGGTAAGAGAACAAACATTGAATTTAATTGATGAAAGGAGAAAATATAAAAATGCAGTGAATGAAGCAGCCAAAAAAGAATACAAATTTCTCAAATTGAGATCGACAGGAAGTGCAAAATGGCTAAGCAGGCATGGCTAGAGGGCAAATATAAGGATGTAGATGCTTATGTCACTAGTGGTAAGATAGATACGGCCTACAGGAAAATTAAGAGACCTTTGGAGAAAAGAGAATCACTTGTATGAATATCAAGAGCTCAGATGGAAACCCAGTTCTAAGCAAAGAAGGGAAAGCAGAAAGGTAGAAGGAGTATACAGAGGGTCTATACAAGGGCAATGTACATGAGGGTAATATTATGGAAATGGAAGAAAATGCAGATGAAGATGAAATTGGGGATACGATACTGCGTGAAGAGTTTGACAGAACACTGAAAGACCTAAGGCTCCGAGAGCCAACCACATTCCATTAGAACTACTGACAGTCTTTGGAGAGCCAGCCCTGACAAAACTCAACCATCTGGCAAGCAAGATGTATGAGACAGGTGAAATACCCTCAGACTTCAAGAAGAATATAATAATTCCAATCCCAAAGAAATCAGGTGTTGACAGATGTGAAAATTACTGAACTATCAGTTTAATAAGTCACGGCTGCAAAATACTAACATGAATTCTTTACGGGTGAATGGAAAAACCGGTAGAAGCTGACCTCGGGGAAGATCAGTTTGGATTCCGTAGAAATATTGGAGCCCGTGGGGCAATAATGACCCTCTGACTTATCTTACAAGATAGATTAAGGAAAGGCCAACCGACGTTTGTAGCATTTGTAGACTTACAGAAAGCTTTTGACAATGCTGACTGGAATACTCTCTTTCAAATTTTGAATGTGGCAGGGGTCAAATACAGGAAACAAAAGGCTGTTTACAATTTGCTCAGAAACCAGATGGTAGTTATATGAGTCAACGGGCATGAAAGAGAAGCAGTAGTTCGGAAGGGAGTGAGACAGGGCTGTAACCTCATGTTATTCAATCCAATGTCATTCAATCAGTATATTTAGCAATCAGTAAAGGAAACAAAAGAAAAATTTGGAGAAGGAAATTAAATCCATGGAGAAGAAATAAAAACTTTGCAGTTTGCCGATGATATTGTAATTCTGTCAGAGACAGCGAAGGACCTGGAACAGCAGTTGAATGGAATGGACAGTGTCTTTAAAGGAGGATATAAGATGAACAACAACAAAATCAAAACGAGGATAATGGACTGTAGTCTAATTAAGTCGGGCGTAGCTGAGGGAATTAGATTAGGAAATGAGACACTTAAAGTAGTAAAGGAGTTCTGCTATTTGGGGAGCAAAATAACTTATGATGGTCGAAGTAGAGAGAATATAAAATGCAGACTGGCAATGGCAAGGAAAGCATTTCTAAAGAAGAGAAATTTGTTATCACTGAGTATAGATTTAAGTATCAGGAAGTCTTTAATGAAAGTATTTGGAGTGTAGCCATGCATGGAAGTGAAACATGGATGATAAATAGTTTAGACAAGAAGAGAATAGAAGCTTTCGAAATGTGGTGCTATAGAAGAATGCTGAAGATTAGATGGGTAGATCATGTAATTAATGATGAGGTACTGAATAGAATTGGGGAGAAGAGAAATTTGTGGCACAGCTTGACTAGAAGAAGGGATTGGTTGGTACGAAATGTTCTGAGGGATCAATGGATCACCAATTTAGTATTGGAGGGCAGCGTGGAGGGTAAAAATCGTAGGGGGAGACCAAGAGATGAACACACGATGCAGATTCAGAAGGATGTAGGTTGTAGTAGGTACTAGGAGATGAAGAAGCTTGCACAGGATAGAGTGACATGAAGAACTGAATCAAACCAGTCTCTGGACTGAAGAGCACAACAACAGCTACAAACAGGCCTGACCTTATTGACAGTGTCTGTGTAAAGATAGGAATTAGTGACCACCATGCCGCAATAGTGACGATTGTTGCTAAAGTTAGTAAATCTCTGAAGTACACTATACTCCACACGGCGAGGGAAGAGCTCTGACAGTTGACATGGCCTTGGCTCACGTGCTTCGCGCATCCATGACGGCCAATGAGATCATGAGCTTTTGTTTACATTACTGTGGCAATGTCCCAGCGTTGCAGTTGTGCCGGGCAACCACGTGCTATGCTCAGGTTTGTGTGTGCATTCTGTTACTTCTGTGAGTTTTTTGCCGTGTGTAAGTGGAAAATGGCTACCTGTAGTGCAGAGGAGAGAGCTGTAGCGAAAGGAGCTACGCTGAAATCCCAAACATGCAAATTTATATGCAGATTGCATGTTTACTTTGAAAGAGGAAGGGACAATGGTGGGCCTTTGACATCAGTGAGTAAACTGGTTGACAGAGTGGTAGAAGCATTGAACATCTCTACAGCGACAGTGAAGAGAGTCACAAATGATAAAGACGCTGCCAATTTGGCTGCGAAACTGTTATTGTGACACCTGGATAATCAAGAAAGAGATTGTGTCGTGTGACCGAAACGGACAACTTTGACGAACGTTTTATCAGGCAAAAAACAGACGCGTCCTACAAGAGGAAGTAGTATCTGACACTTAAAAAGTTGATGGCATCACTGTAGGACACTGGTTAGTTCACAGGCAGAACAACAACTCTCTCAATGGAATGTGGAGACATTGTAGCATGGAAATGTCGTTTTCTGCGCGAGTTGCCAGTAGTGAATTCGGAAAAGGTAATACTGATTGACGAAACATGGGTCAACGTGCATCATGCATGTTCCGTTGCATGGACAGACGACATGCGCCACGGAACTGGTAAGGGAGGGCGACTAATTATGCTTCATGCTGGCTCTATGTACGGTTTTGTGTGTGGGCTATTATGATGTTTGAATAATAATAATAAAAACTGTAGGTTACAGCGAGGAGATGGTTTGCTACCAAATGTCAATTCTGGTAGTGTATTTGTAATGGACAATATGCCGTACCATTCTGTACAATTAAATAAGGCACCACCGGCTGTTGCAAAGAGAGATGAAATAGTCATTTGGTTGAAAGGTAGTAAAATAGACTTTGAACAGAATATGCAGAAAGTGGAACTTCTGGAATTAGTGTAATGATACAAGCCACAGAAGATGCATTATGTGATTGATACAGTAGCAGAAAACCACAGCCAAAACGTTATATGTCTTTCACTGTACCACTGCAATTACAATGCAATTGAACTTATCTGGGCTCAAATAAAAGCAGGCGTTGTGGAGCGAAACAAAACCTTTACTTTGCGAGACACAGCGAGGCTGGTAAATAAGGCTGTCACTTGAACAATGCCAGAAAATTGGAAGAACGTCGTGAACCATGGGTGGAAAGAGATTACAAGGTCAAACACAGAAGAAAGTGTAAGAGAAGAACCCATTCACAATATTGTAATTTCTTTATCAGATGATGAGAACAGTAGCAGCGAAGATACCGAAGACTATGTGGTTGTTCTCCTGCACAAAAAATAGAGGTAACATGCACATAACATTTATGCAATTGAATAATTTTTATTTTATTGTTATACAATCCACAGTTCGGCCTTTGGCCATTTACAAGTACATTAACTTATCTATATGTCAAAATATATCAGACTGGTATGAAATACAGCAAAATCTGAGCTGTATAACAATTTAATAAAAATTGTTGCAGTCAAATGGCTGCAACATCATTAAAGAAAATATTTACATGTGTATGTGTGTGTGTGTGTGTGTGTGTGTGTGTGTGGTGACAAACACTGGTATCATCAGGAGTGCCCCATGAAAGTGTGACAGGGCAGCTCTTATTCACTGTATACATAAATGATCTTTTGGAAACGGTGAGCAACAATTTACAGCTGTTGGCTAATGACACTGTAGTATAAGGGAAGGTGTCATTGTTGAGTGACTGTGGGACTAGTCAAGATGACTTACAGGGTGACAATGAATGAATCATATGGGGGGGACATAGATTAGTTACAAACTGCAGTGTCCATACACTTTATTCAACATGTAAACACTATGGATTTAGATGATGACATATTCAATATGCCTGCCCTCATTTGCGATGATGTGGCGCAGACGAATATTGAAATTCTGTTTGAACTGATGAAGTGTTGGAACATCGATCCTGTCAATGACCTCTAGAATGGCTGTTTTCACCTCAGCAATGGTTTTGGGGTTATTGCTGTACAATATAGCCGCATAAAAAGGAGTCACTTGTGTTCACATCCAGAGAATGTGGCAATCAATCAATGCCAATGCCTGTGGCCTCTGGGTACCCTAGAGCCAAAATGCGGTCCTCAGAGTGCTCCTCCAGGACATCAAACAGTTTTTTCCTGCTTTGACGGGGTCGAGCTCCATCTTACGTGAACCACATTATGTTGAAATGAGGCTCATTTTGGATAACGAAGATGAAATCACATTCCAAACCTTTCACGTACCATTTGGTAGTCACTGTGACATCACGGAACATTGCATTGATTACTCCGTGACTGGACATTGCACACCACACAGTCACCCACAGAGGGTGAAGACACTTTCCAATTGTGAAATGCAGATTCTCAGTCCTCCAAATGTTTCAACTGTGCTTACTGATGAACCTATCCAATTGAAAGTGGGCTTCGTCGCTAAACCTAACCATACAGCGTGAACTAATTTCTACCACGTCCTATGGCCAAATGTGCAGTTTGAACATCGTAACACAAACTGTTCAGAAGTTATGATGAATATATTTAATATAGTTCAATAATTGTCCCCTGCAGACAGAATTTCTAGTTGGTGTGATGGATGGCAATGCAAATGAGTAGGAAAGACAATTCTGTAATGTTCAAATACAACATTAGTAGCGTACTGCTTGACCAGTCACAGCGATTAAATATCTAGGCATAACATTGCAAAATAACATGAAACGAAATGAGCAGGACAGGTTGATAGTATAGACGGCAAATGCTTGATATTTATTTTTATCAGGAGAATTTTGGGAATGGGTAGCTCATCCATAACGGAGACGGATGCGAGGGGGGAGAGGGGGAGGGGGCGGGGGAGAGAGAGATTAAACTAATTGCTTTATTTGAAAGCTACAAAGAGCACAAGTAAGACTTCTGATAAGCAATGTTGTAGGAGAAATGTCCTCATACTTTCCATTTGTTGTACCGTAATGAATATAACCTCTTAAGTTTGTTATGGCACAACAAATGGAAAGTATTAAAACACTTCTCCTACAACATAAACATACAAACATGTTCTTCCATTTTTAGAATTCACCCAATAAATCAAAACAAGAAATGATACCTTGAAGACTGGTTAGAGGAAAAAGAAGGTTAGGTAGAAAAATAATCACTTTCAGTGTGACAATGCTCAAACATCATGACATTTGACATAAAATAAATAAATATAGTTATTCTGCAGGGTGGACACTAGACAAAGAATGGCACAGTTCATTACTCATAAACTTACCTGTAAACTATGAACAAGGCATGGCACTAATGATAGGCCCTTATGCGACAATGCTGTAAGGATTTCTTCCCTTGTTGTCGCAATAACAACAGCAGTAATATGATCTATCTTTAGGTCCCACTCTTGAAATAATGCATCAAAAGTAATACTCCACTGATTCGAATCCATATCAGCAGCACAGTGTATTGAACATAACACTTTTGTTTCCATTACTGGCTCAACAGACGGCTGGTAATGAACTGACACAGTGATATATGGTTCACCACTTGCAAGGCTCCATTCCTCTATACTCATTGACATTTCACTGTTTATACCTGACAGTGCTGACATGGCAGGATCCTTGAAAGAATCATATATTTTGGGTATTATTTCTTCTTCAAGCTTGGTCTTACTTGGTATTTCACACGGTGAACGTAGCGTTGCTATAAGTCTCTGAAATCCACGACCTTCAACTACATCAGGTAACTGTAAATCTAAAATGATAAATTCTGCTATTGCGTCAGAAACTGTCTTACCATCCACCATACTATGGATGTGGCTACTAGAATTGTTTTCTTCTGGAAGAATAATGGCAACATTTTGATTGCTCATACCTTGCGTATTACCCTTCAGGACAACACGAACATTCTGGTTACTAGACGAATCATCGTCTATATTCTGAAGAGTTATATTTGGATCCGTTATAAACTGTATATCTCCCTCAATCTGCACGGTGCCGTCCACAGCCGTTGTGTAAATGTGTGGTGAAAGTCCAGGCAACTTTAGCTTTTTCATTGCGCGCTTTTCCTTGGGATCCATGCTTGGTCTACGGGGCGGCGCTGACGCCTCCAGCTCCAACAACTCGTGGGCATGTTTATTTTGCAAGTGCATTCTTAAATTACTGGTGTTTCGATTATATGTTATTTGCGTCTTGCAAAGTATGCAGACAATTTTTACCTTCGTCAAAATATCTCCCTCATCGGTAGCAGGGAATCCGAAATACTTCCAGTAAATACTCCTCATTGACATCGGCACAACCAACTTCTTATACGTAAATGTGTGTTTTTCTTCCATCATTTTTGCTAACATCATCTGCATTTGTATTTTTGAATCCATCTCTTGGTTTCCTCATAATATTTAAAGGAAATCCATTTTTAATGTTTACACTACATACAACACACGCCTAACACTTCGAAGCATGACTTTCACAATCATTTTCATAGAAAACGGCACCCAAGTGTTTAATTTACTGACATTGTCGCTCCACAACACACTACACTACGCTTGTCTAGGCAATCTTAAAACGCACAATTCACTTCAAAATGGATGCCACACATTTCATATACGTTGAAGTTAATATCATGAAGTGATACCGAGAAAAACTACAAAAAGTGTAAACACTTTGTAACTTTAAATTGTTTATCACTCAAAATTTACCGCGATATTTCCGATATAATCAACTTTTGACAAATAGATATCGACGTTCAATCCCTCGTTTTTGGTCGCAAATACTCGCACTGTTCCGACGCCATCAATATCGACTACGTAGTACGTAGGTTTGAGCAAAGATTTCCATAACGGAACATGTGACTCTACTCTCGTCAGAGATATGCAAATAAAAAGACGTTATCACCACAAACACGCCCAAAATGTACGTACCTAATTTTTAGAGAGTTTTTTTGCATTAGTTTAGACTGTTATAATTATTATGATTGTTAATGTTTCGTTTGGTCATGTAAATAACACTTAGAATCATTAGTTCGCTTAGAGGTCGGTTCATACTGGACGTCAACGGAACTGAACGGAAGGTCGACGTAACAAGGAGGCGCCCAAGTTTTGTGCTCACTTAAAGATAAGTTATTTGGCGTGCAATAACGGCTAGTTCTGCAAAGAATATGCAGTAAATACGTGTATTAGTGTGTGTTGTCACTCTTTCAAATTTTTTTACGTATAATTCAAGAAAACGCTAAATGTTCGTAAATCCGGTCTGTAGTCATATAATTGTGTACGTTTTGTCGTGGTAAGCAGACTGTCATTGCTTTTTTACCAGCATAGTTAAGCAGAGGTTATTCCTATATTTTTTAGTTCATGTTTCCCGAGGGTGTGTACATTTAATTTGTTTCGTTCAAAAATTTTCCGCTACTAGTTTCCTTTACTTAAAGCTAAATTTTTGCAAATGATTTTTCTTATTCTTCAGTAAGTTAATGAACTTATTCTTGCCTAATCATTATGTATCATGAGCGAAAAATACCTGATTTGCTGTAGATTTGTTAGTTTGGGGGTATGATGTGATGCTTCTTTTCTATCGAAATGACTGTAGTGGCATTGGAATTGGGGAAGTAAATATGGTCCTTAAGTGGTTTTTCAGATTACACAGTAGTGAAAGGAATGTAGTTTAACATGAAAAAAATATATCTAACATATATGGAAAACAGTTGAAAAGAAACTCAGAAAGTACAAATGTTCTATGACATAGTAATTAGTCTTACACAAATTGCATTGACCAATAAGCAACAAGCTATATTAAAGTCTTTCAATACATTTTTTTACTTGATCTTAGGATGAATAAAATCAAAGAAATTAATGGGGAAATAAATTAGTCACTGAAGTAGCTAAGGTAGATCAGTCAAAACTAATACAGCTTTTAAAATAGAAAAACGCCAATGGAACAGTATTCAGATATTGAGTAACCTTCATAAAAACTAGAAATGGGTGAAGTTACCATTACTGAACGTGATAAAGATAATACAGATGTCATATATGATAACAACTACATTAAAAAAACAAAGTCCTTATTTAATCCAAATGGGATTATTGGCTTTAAAAAAGATGCCACCAGAGATTTATAATTTTTGAAAAAGAAAAATAGAGACTACCGCCTTCCTGTTTCAGAAAGATAGAAGACGTCTTCTCTAGATACTACCGCCTTCCTGTTTCAGAAAGCAAGCAAGCAATTTCTAGCTCTATGATCCACAGTTTCATGTGGCTACCTTTACGACACCACAAAATCAGCAAATAAATAGAGATGTTACAGGCAGGTAGCAGTAGCTAGTGGATCTAAAACCTATGAAGTGTCTATTGTATATAAGCAACTTAAAAAATTGAAGATTCACAAAATGCTAATGAAAATGGCTTGACGTAGGAACAACAAAGAAAAGCTAAAAAAAAAAAAGTTCACTCTCATGACATACAATGACTAACTTTCATGCAAAGTGGAGCCATGTTGTATAGAAACAAATGCAAAGTTTGGCTTT
Organism: Schistocerca gregaria; assembly: GCF_023897955.1. NCBI lineage: Eukaryota > Metazoa > Arthropoda > Insecta > Orthoptera > Acrididae > Schistocerca > Schistocerca gregaria. The sequence goes on along the minus strand of NC_064920.1, from coordinate 1,090,062,586 downwards.
GAAACATTTATGACAAATGAGTATCCCTCAAATAGTAATATTACGCAGTATGTAGCAAACCCTACTGCTGGGTGACCTTTTACAAGGTGAAGGCATCCTGATGAGAAGTTACAGCGTTACAATCCACCTGGAGACAGCAGATTCGCTTCGTATTGGCTGAAGGAAGCAGACTCTAATAAGGTAGTGAACATTTCCCTTGTCCCTGATTGGCTGATAAGTTTGAGGCAGCAACTATGGTGTCATTGCTGGTTAGAATCAGGTGGTGAAGGCCAAGATGAATGGTCACAAATGAGATGGCTGTAGACAATTCTTAAGAAATATTACATTGCTAGAGTTGAGTGGTGGCAACAACAGGGAGCGGGTGTGTATGTAACATCACTGATAAAAACTATCACACTTTACTCTACTTTACTTTGTGGCAGGCAGACAGACGACCCTTCGCACCACAGGGAGCCGTCACAGAAACCGAAAGTCACCACCCGATTGACAAGGAGAGTTCGCATTCCTTGACAACTGACAGAGAGATGTCGCAGATTCATAACAGGACAATCATGTTGTTATTGTTGTTTACAGACTTCCAGCATGCTGGAATAGCTGTGGGTCAGCAACAAAAAATCAGTCCAAAATTGCAAATTTAATTTTTTTATTCACTCCATGACTAGTTTCAGGCCAAGGCCCATTTTCAAATCATCATAACATAGTTAAATATGTATTCGAAGATGTGAAACCACATCAAAAATGTGCAATGGAGAGTTACAGTGCATACATCTGTTTGCACAGATCACTGTGCGTACATCCAGCTCTTACAAGAAAACAAATCGGCAGTGACAGAGCACTCTATTGACACGGGACACTCTATGGTGTAAGATAACATCGAAATTTTAGCCTTGACTTCATCTTTCAGGGGCTCAGTAGAGAAAGAAGCAATTGAAATTCGGTTGGCGACAAATTTAATTAATGCAGGTGTCGACTTGAGCTTGGACAAATCATGGAATCAGGCACTTTCTGTAATAAACAAGACGTCGCAATGGTACAGCTCGCAGTGATGTATCAATATCGATATTGCAGCCGTAGATCTAATTTTACGCATACGCTGTACCTCTTTGCCACCAATCGAAGTCGACATCTACATCTACATCCATACTCCGCAAGCCACCTGACGGTGTGTGGCGGAGGGTACCTTGAGTAGTTCTATCGGTTCTCCCTTCTATTCCAGTCTCGTAATGTTTGTGGAAAGAAGGATTGTCGGTATGCTTCTGTGTGGGCTCTAATCACTCTGATTTTATCCTCATGGACCCTTCGCGAGATATACATAGGAGGGAACAATATACTGCTTGACTCTTCGGTGAAGGTATGTTCTGGAAACTTTAACAAAAGCCCGTACCGAGCTACTGAGCGTCTTTTCTGCAGAGTCTTCCACTGGAGTTTATCTATCATCTCCGTAACGCTTTCGCGTTTACTAAACGATCCTGTAACGAAGCACGCTGCTCTCTGTTGGATCCTCTCTATCTCCTATATCAGCCCTATCTGGTACGGATCCCACACTGGTGAGCAGTAATCAAGCAGTGGGCGAACAAGCGTAATGTAACCTACTTCCTTTGTTTTCGGATTGCATTTCCTTAGCATTCTTCCAATGAATCTCAGTCTGGCATCTGCTTTACCGACGATCAACTTTATATGATCATTCCATCTTAAATCACTCCTAATGCGTACTCCCAGGTAATTTATGGAATTAACTGCTTCCAGTTGCTGACCTGCTATTCTGTAGCTAAATGATAAGGAATCTATCTTTCTGTGTATTCGCAGCACATTACACTTGTCTACACTGAGATTCAATTGCCATTCCCTGCACCATGCGTCAATTCGTTGCAGATCCTCCTGCATTTCCATTGTTACAACCTCTCGATACACCACAGCATCATCTGCAAAAAGCCTCAGTGAACTTCCGATGTCATCCACAAGGTCATTCATGTATATTGTGAATAGGAACGGTCCTATGACACTCCCTTGCGGCACACCTGAAATCACTCTTACTTCGGAAGACTTCTCTCCATTGAGAATGACATGCTGCGTTCTGTTGTCTAGGAACTATTCAATCCAATCACACAATTGGTCTGATAGTCCATATGCTCTTACTTTGTTCATTAAACGACTGTGGGGAACTGTATCGAACGCCTTGCGGAAGTCAAGAAACACGGCACCTACCTGTGAACCGATGTCTCAGGCCCTCTGAGTCTCGTGTACGAATAGGGCGAGCTGGGTTTCACACTACCGTCTTTTTCGAAACCCATGCTGATTCCTACAGAGTAGATTTCTAGTCTCCAGAAAAGTCATTATACTCGAACATAATACGTGTACCAAAATTCTACAATTAATTTTTTCTCTATCCCTCTGTCCTCTATTTCGATATCTACCATTTTGTCATCTGTGCGACAATTTAGAGAAGGAGCTACAGTGCAGTCTTCCTCTGTGAAGCAGCTTTGGAAAAAGACATTTAGTATTTCGGCCTTTAGTCTGTCATCCTCTGTTTCAGTACCATTTTGGTCACAGAGTATCTGGACATTTTATTTTGATCCACCTACCGCTTTGACGTAAGACCAAAATTTCTTAGGTTTTTCTGCCAAATCAGTACATAGAACTTTACTTTCGAATTCATTGAACGCCTCTCGCATAGCCCTCCTCACACTACATTTCGCTTTGCGTAATTTTTGTTTGTCTGCAAGGCTTTGGCTATGTTTATGTTTGCTGTGAAGTTCCCTTTGCTTCCGCAGTGGTTATCTAACTCGGTTGTTGTACCACGGTGTCTCTTTTCCATCTCTTACAGTCTTGCTTGGCACATACTCATCTAACGCATATTGTACTATGGTTTTGAACTTTGTCCACTGATCCTCAACACTATCTGTACTTGAGACAAAACTTTTGTGTTGAGCCGTCAGGTACTCTGTAATCTGCTTTTTTTCACTTTTGCTAAACAGAAAAATCTTCCTACCTTTTTTAATATTTCTATTTATGGCTGAAATCATCGATGCAGTAACCACTTTTTGATGGCTGACTCCCTGTTCTGCTTTAACTGTTTCAAATAGTTCGGGTCTGTTTGTCACCAGAAGGTCTAATATGTTATCGCCACGAGTCGGTTCTCTGTTTAACTGCTCAAGGTAGTTTCCAGATTAAGCACTTAAAAAAATTTCACTGGATTCTTTGTCCCTGCCACCTGTTATGAACGTTTGAGTCTCCCAGTCTATATCTGGCAAATTAAAATCTCCACCAAGAACTATAACATGGTGAAGAAATCTACTCGAAATATTTTTCAAATTATCCTTCAGGTGCTCAGTCACAACAGCTGCTCAGCCAGGGGGCCTATAGGGACATCCAATTACCGTGTCTGAGCCTGCCTTAACCATGACCTTCACCCATATTATTTCACATTTCGGATCTCCATCAATTTCCTTCGATACTATTGCACTTCTTATCGCTATAAACACGCCTCCCCCTTCACTGTCCAGCCTGTCTCTGCGGTATACATTTCAATCTGAGTTTAGGATTTCATTACTGTTTACGTCTGCTTTCAGCCAACTTTCTGACCCTAGTACTATAGGGGCATTGTGACTGTTTATTAATGAGATCTGTTCTGGGACCTTTCTATAGACACACCTGCAGTTTACTATTAGCACATTAATATTGTTATTCCCTGTTGCATTTTGCCTACTCCTACCTTGCCGCACCGCAGGAGGCGTCTTGTCGGGCCTAGGGAGGGAATTCTCTAACCTAAAAACCCCACATGCGCACTCCACACGTACTCCGCTATCCTTGTAGCCGCTTCCGGCGTGTAGTGCACGCCTGACCTATTCAGGGGGACCCTACATGTCTCCACCCGATAGCGGAGGTCGAGAAATTTGCACCCCAGATCACTGCAGAATAGTCTGAGCCTCTGGTTTAAGCCTTCTTTCTACTCGGTTCCAAACCAGAGGACCGCAATCGGTTCTGGGAACGATACTACAAATAGTTAGCTCAGATTCCACCCCAAGAGCGAGGCTTTCCACCTTCACCAATTCCGCCAACCGCCTGTACGAACTGAGGATGGCCTCTGAACCCAGACGGCAGGAGTCATTGGTGCCGACATGAGCAATAATTTGCAGTCGGGTGCACCCAGTGCTCTCTTTCACCTCCGGCAGGGTCTCCTCCACATCTCGGATGAGAGTCCCAGGCAAGCAGACAGAGTGAACACTGGCCTTCTTCCCAGACCTTTCCGCTATTTCCCTAAGGGGCTCCATCACCCGTCTAACGTTGGAGCTCCCAATAACTAATAACCCCCCCCCCCCCCCCCCCCTCGTGTGCCTGCTCAGACCTTGTTGAAGGAGCGGCCACATTTCCACTCACAGGCAGAGCAGGCGATGCCACATGGCTAGCCTCCACATTGACCCTCCGCGTCATGCGCCGTGAACGCCGCTGAACTCACCACTCCCCTTGGGGGAGGTTGGCCCAGCCGCGCCCGGTACCCTCGACAGCAGGGACAGTGGGTGAAGCGTGTAACACCTAGCGCCTTGTGCAGCTGTGGTGGCATGCACAGTGGGGTGGCCAGTGGATTTAAAACGATGGAGCAAGTGCTGAAGCCTTAGTCACTTGGCTCACTCTGAAGATGGCTGGATGGTATACAGTCAGAATATCAGAAGAAGAAGTAAAATTTACATTGTTGCATGCTCGAAATTTTATGGAACAGTCATTGTGTTGTGAAAATATGAAGTTGCACAACAGATATTTTTATTATAAATATCAGTAAGATTTGATCCATGAGTGCCAACAGAGGAAATGTCACATTATTAAGCAACATGGAAATATGTTAGTGTTCTCATAGGAGAGATAACAACGATGAACTTTAGTCAGAATCACATGACGAACTGACAGAATTACAAGAGAAAAGATTATCAATGAAAGATATTTCAGATGTCACAGATTCATTCAAATGATTATGGTTTAGAAATGAGTCTACTGAGAGAAAGTCAATTCACTTTATTATTAGGCACTGCACCTGTTGATAGTGATGGTGAACTGTCTATTGAAAGTACAGGGTAAATATTACTGACCATGAAATCAGGATGATGGGGTTTCTTAGAGAACTCTGGGAATGACTCGAAAATTCCATGAAAAATCAAGAAGAAAAACTCTAAAACTCAGTTAAAACTTCTGAAAAGACAGGTCAAAAATTGATAAGCAAGTTATCAAACTTGAAGAAACCGAAAAAATGAGATTCACACAGAAAACTCAGTACTACTGAAGGAATGATGAAGAAAGTGAAAATTTAGTAACTGATGCTTTGTCAGAAACAGTATCAAATTGTAAACAAATAACTGAAGCAACTGAACCTCGAGTGACTGTTTCAGAAATTAGTCATATTAAGTTAATCGAAGTTAGTGATGTTTAGTTAATAAAAAATCAAAAGTGAACTGGAAATTGTTAGATTTTTTATAAGGGACAGTGTTTCTACATAAAAAAGGTTTGCAAAGATTTATTTGATTTGAAAGTGAGCATATATGTATTTGGAATTATATGTATTGATTGAAATTGCAAGCGTATTTTCATTCGGCCTGAGAGAGTTCCCTAAAGTAAACTCCGTCCGAACAGGGCTTGGAAGCCCCAGTGGTACCGACCGCCACCGTGTCATCCTCATCCCACAGGTGTCACTGGATGTGGATATGGAGGGGCATGTGGTCAGCACACCGCTCTCCCGGCTGCATGTCAGTTTACAAGACCAGAGCCACTACTTCTCAATCAAGTAGCTCCTCAGTTTGCCTCACAAGGATTGACTGCACCCTGCTTGCCAACAGTGCTCGGCAGACAGAATGGTCACCCATCCAAGTTCTAGCTCTGCCCAACAGCACTTAACTTCGGTGATCTGATGGAAACCGGCATTTGTGAGAGAGTTCCACAGTAAAATTAAAATGCTGATTGTTGATTTGAGTGCTGTTTTCGCTAACCATCTGAAAGAAGCAATACAGGATGTACTAAAAAGCAAAAGGTTATGCAAACATTGAATAATATGTTGCTACAGGAATAACACATGGCGCTATCACAAAATCATGCCCAGTATTTTATGTAGGTTGCAATAATAGGCTTGTCGGTTTTATAGTGAATTATAATGAGATCTGATTATAGATGGTAATGATAAGATGATAAGAGAGCTCTTAAAACAGAATTTTTGAGTTTACTGGCATCTTTATCTACATCTACATCTAAATGACTACTCTGCAATTCACATTTAAGTGCTTGGCAGAGGGTTCATCGAACCACAATCATACTATGTCTTTACCATTCCACTCCCGAACAGCACGCACGAAAAACGAACACTTAACCTTTCTGTTCGAGCTCTGATTTCTCTTATTTTATTTTGATGATCATTCCTACCTATGTAGGTTGGGCTCAACAAAATATTTTCGCATTCGGAAGGGAAAGTTGGTGACTGAAATTTCGTAAAAAGATCTCGCCGCGACGAAAAACGTCTTTGCTTTAATGACTTCCATCCCAACTCGCGTATCATATCTGCCACACTCTCTCCCCTATTACGTGATAATACAAAACGAGCTGCCCTTTTTTGCACCCTTTCGATGTCCTCCGTCAATCCCACCTGGTAAGGATCCCACAGTGTGCAGCAATATTCTAACAGAGAACGAACGAGTGTAGTGTAAGCTGTCTCTTTAGTGGACTTGTTGCATCTTCTAAGTGTCCTGCCAATGAAACGCAACCTTTGGCTCGCCTTCCCCACAATATTATCTATGTGGTGTTTCCAACTGAAGTTGTTCGTAATTCTAACACCCAGGTACTTAGTTAAATTTACAGCCTTGAGAATTGTACTATTTATCGAGTAATCGAATTCCAACGGATTTATTTTGGAACTCACGTGGATCACTTCACACTTTTCGTTATTTAGCGTCAACTGCCACCTGACACACCATACAGAAATCTTTTCTAAATCGCTTTGCAACTGATACTGGTCTTCATATGACCTTACTAGACGGTAAATTACAGCATCATCTGCGAATAACCTAAGAGAACTGCTCAGATTGTCACCCCAGTTATTTATGTAGATCAGGAAAAGCAGAGGTCCCAGGACGCTTCCCTGGGGAACACCTGATATCACTTCAGTTTTACTCGATGATTTGCCGTCTATTACTACGAACTGCGATCTTCCTGACAGGAAATCACGAATCCAGTCGCACAACTGAGACGACACCCCATAGGTCCGCAGCTTGATTAGAATTTGCTTGTGTGGAATGGTGTCAAAAGCTTTCCGGAAATCTAGAAATACGGAATCAACTTGAGAGCCCTTGTCGATAGCGGCCATTACTTCGTGCGAATGAAGAGCTAGCTACATTGCACAAGAGCGATGTTTTCTGAAATCATGTTGATTACGTATCAATAGGTCATTTCCTTCGAGGTGACTTATAATGTTTGAATACAATATATGCTCCAAAACCCTAGTGCAAACCGACGTCAATGATATAGGTGTGTAGTTCGATGGATTACTCCTAATTCCCTTCTTAAACACTTGTGCGACCTGCGCAATTTTCCAATCTGTAGGTACAGAAATATCGGTGAGTGTAAGAAAAAACGCCTAAGAATGTAAGATTTGCTGAGGAGCTGATAATGCGTGCGAAAATCATCTGTATCAATGTCTCATCAGAACAAAGATATAACAGCAGCTATCAAGAAGTTCTCCCAGAAAGTCAAGTACCACAGTTCGATGGTAAAGTGTCATAATGAACCAGAATTCTTAAATTTTTATCGTGTGAGAAATCGGCCACCTTAGAGTATGAGATGTTGAAGGTAAGACTTAGCTGAGCTGAGTCTGACCAGTGCAGAGAGTAACGGAATGGATGGTCTCACACTCAGTAGCAAACAGGCAGTGAGAACCAGGTAATCGACGGTTTTTCCCATGGAAGCTGGCGGCCAGGGTGAGCTTGTCGCTGGCAGCATGAAAGAGACTGTGCAGGAAAAGTGCATAGTGGCAGTGTTAACCAGTTGTTGGAGTATGGAGGCATTCAAACATTCTTAATTCTGCAATAATCAGATAGTTCATCACAGCACAAATACAAGCATTTCAGAATACTGACAACACTAAGATGTTTTATAGGAATTAATGTTGTATGTATCTAAAAAAATTGTAGGAGTTAGACATATGCAGCAAATGAATATTATCAAGGTACTCAATGATAATTGATAACTGCTGAATGCTGTATGATATCTAAATAACAAGACTTCAGCGAAACCTTTGACATTATATTTCTTGCAAAGTGCAGTGCAATGGTTTCGCTCATTCCAGATGTCTCGCCAGGTGTGTGTCATGTCTGACATCAGAAAGTCACAATGGGACAGGTGTTTCCAGGCATCCCCCAGGCTTCAGTATTAGATCCTATATCTTTCAACTGTGTATCAAAGATATTTCGTCAGTTTTGTGGTACTGTGAATACCACATGTATTCGATAATTTCCAGTTGTATATTATTGTAAGTCCAAAACCAACAAACCTCTAGACATTTATCGTGGATCTCGAAACCGACCTGAGTGCACTATCAAAATGTGCACCATGTATAGGATTAAAGCTCAATCTGTCCAAAACCAAGTGGACAATGGGTCATTCTAGGCTTGTTAATCCGAAATATCGGGAATCCCTACCATCCTTGACCACAAACTGAACAAATATCAGCTTCTATTCCAAGGCAAAGAGTCTTGGACTAATAACAGATGAAAATTACATTAGACTCAGCAATCAGCAAGAAGGCATCAGTATCTCTCCATACCCTACAAAAATATAAGAAGCTTTTCCTAGTGACCTCAAAAAGAAACTTGAACAAATACTTGTACTTCCACTTAATGATTACAGGGATGTAATCCTGGAACGTCTTTCTCAGGAAAGCTCATGGCGCCTAGAGCTGGTTATGAATGTCTGTGTTCTTTATATCTTTGAAGTTAAACTCTTTGGTGATATTTCACCACTAAGTGCACAATTATCTTGGCTGTGTGCAAATTGTCTTCTCTACTGTTTTATCAGTCTACACCATCCCTCATATCCCCCCTGGACCTTAACACTCTTGTTTGAACAACATGACAGAAACATGCGTTCCCATCAGAGAAAAATCCATTTTGCTCCACTCCACAGATCAGCCACTATATCAAAGTCCTTCTTAGTAGCAGGAACCCGACTCTGGAATAACATCATGTCGTAGATTAGAGAACTGAACAACATCTTCAGCTTAAAAAGACTGTTAATGACATATGTGCTAAAGCAATAATAACGATTACCATTGTCCTTTTACACACTTGTTACACCTGTACATCCTTCTATCCAACCATATCTTCCTCCTTTCCCAGTATTCTTAGATTGTGCAGTCTGATTAAATTTCTCCTCTCGGAACTTGCTCTATCAGAAAAATCTATTTTGTACACCTATACATCCTGCCACTATCATTATTGTTATTATTGTCATTATTATGATTATTACTGTTATCATTATCATATTATCATACCTATATGTTCCTTATGATGGAAGTTATATTAACTTGTTTCACCATGCTGACAGAGTGATGTAAAATTGGATTGTTGCACAGCACCAGTGAGAACAGCAATGTTTAACTAATGCAAAACATATCATTAGCGAATTCCATTACACACATGTTCCTACAGTAGTTGTGAAGTGGTACTGAAAGACTAAATGCGAAATGGTCTTTTAGCAACATTATCAATTTATAATGAGACTTTTACTCTGCAGCAGAGTGTGCGCTGATGTGAAACTTCCTGGCAGATTAAAACTGTGTGCCGGACCGAGACTCGAACTTGGGACCTTTGCCTTTCGCGGGCAAGTGCTCTACCAACTGAGCTATCCAAGCACAACTCATGCCCCCTCCTCACAGCCTCACTTCTGCCAGTATCTTGTCTCCTACCTTCATTCTGGAAACATCCCCCAGGCTGTGGCTAAGCCATGTTTCCTCAATAACCTTTCCTTCAGGAGTGCTAGTTCTGCAAGGTTGGCAGGAGACCTTCTGTAAAGTTTGGAAGGTAGGAGACGAGATACTGGCAGAAGAAAGTCTGTGAGGAGGGGGCGTGAGTCGTGCTTTGGTAGCTCAGTTGGTAGAGCACTTGCCCATGAAAGGCAAAGGTCCCAAGTTCGAGTCTCAGACTGGCACACAATTTTAACCTGCCAGGAAGTTACATTATCAATTTACTACTCCTGTTTTGCTGCATTGGTATTTAATGATCAAATAATTGTTGGGTGCATGTTATTCCTAAAATTATTGTATCATTAATGTGATGGTAATTTGAATTAGAGACAGTATTGATCATCATGATTATGCATAGTAAGAAAGTGCAGTTTGCAGACAATTGTGTGACAGTTCACAATGTAATAGCATGGAATTTTGCTCATTGTATCACAGATATTGATCTGTGGAGACAGGTGGCTTTTGAGTGAAGTTAATTTAGTAGACATAATAAAGAAATGGGGAAAATCTTATCTCCTGTACTGGATGTGTATCAAGAGCATCATATGTGGATGAAATTTCATGAACAAAATAAATTTTTTTTTAACATATGCTTACATCTTATCATCCACATTTAATTGTGGTGATGGATATGATCTCAACATCTGCCCTGCAACTGTGATAATTAAATGTGTTTTAGATTGAATGTTACATCCTACAGAACTGGGACAGTGTTGTAATAATTTAAACAATATTACACTGCGCCATCTGACTACAAACATTTAAGGACAATTAGTTGGATGTGAATTAATTTAAACAATATATATGTTTAAATTCACTGAAATTTAAGAAAGTTACAGATACCAGGACTTGAACCTGAGGCCTTGGAACTCCATTGTTTAGGTGCTATGTAATTTCATTTAATTATGATGAAATTTAAGCAGTTTATGCAGGTCAGGATTTGAATCCAGAGCCTTCCAACTACAAATATGTTCAACAATTGTGCCGTTTTGTGATGTAAAATAATCTTGGACTGTCTTAGGACACTCACCCTGTTTCTGACACTGTATTGTGTTATAGTTGTTTATGCATTGTATTAGGGTAATGAGGGCTGTTTATGACCTTGAGAAATGTAGGGACATACAAAATACCCCTACTAACATCTACCTACTACTCCATTGCTTATTATTACTAACAAGGATGTTTATGAAATCAATCCTCAGAAGCTTAACAAAAGTAAGCAACCTTTTTATTATTACATATAACATTCATTTTGAGTTAATTTAATTTTACACGCATGCACTACATGTGGACGCAAAGGAACAGTTTTGACTATTTGTATCTAGAGCAGGTGATGTAAGTCCATAGACTAAGTGATCTAACGTTTATGCAGCTGTGTTTTGGTTTCTGAGATGGTTTGGATGTTACTGCTGACCCTTTTATATGAATTGTTTTGGGGCATGGTTTGTGTGGACATTAATTGGTCTGAGAGTTTGGATATGTAGTGGTGTGATGTCTTACCCAGAGTATGGCCAAGCAGATGATCTACATCTACATCTACATGGTTACTCTGCAATTCACACTTAAGTGCGTGGCAGACGGTTCATCGAACCATTTTCATACTACTTCTCAGCATTCCACTCTCGAATAGCGCGTGGGAAAAAGGAACATCTAAACGTTTCCGTTCGAGCTCTGATTTCTCTTATTTTATTATGATGATGATTTCTCCCTATGTAGGTGGGTGTCAACAAAATATTTTCGCATTCGGAAGAGAAAGTTGGTGAATGAAATTTCGTAAATAGATCTCGCTGCAAAAAAAAACCCTCCTTTGTTTCAGTGACTGCCACCCCACCTCGCAGCCGGCCGATGTGGTCGAGTGGTTCTAGGGGCTTCAGTTTGGAACCGCGCGACCGCTACGGTCGCAGGTTCGAATCCTGCCTCAGGCATAGATGTGTTGTGGGGCGGCGAAGAAGTTGTCGAATGAGTTGTTTGAATGTTCATTTCACGTAACAGACTATTGCCGATGCAACATATGTGGGACGGCGAAGAAGTCGTTGTTTAATGTTGAATGAAAGTTGAACATTGCCACCTTAAATCACGCGAGCCTGGCAACTAATTTGGTGGCCAGTCAGAAAGCGAAGGGAAACTTACTGACCTTAGTTCCCAGTCTGCACGGCCACATTCCTGTACAGCCCAGCTAAACGAAAAATATCCATAGTTCTTCACGGGATTAGGGCTGCTTCAATAAAATTTAAAGTTCCAAACAAGATTTTATTATCTTAAAGGCTCACACAAATTACTCGAAACTTCTGAAAATGCTAAAGACATTAAATATTGGTAATTCAGCCAATCGTTTAATAGTTCAGAGGCGACTTCTACAGCAAGTTCCTCCCGAATAGTTCATTACTCTAACTAACGGTGCTCTATTAATAGTTCGCTATAATGTTAAAAAAAAAGATTAATGCTCGCCTTAAAAGTGGAGTTAGTCACCACTTGCCACGCGGAATTATACTTCACACGGACGGCACAATAACAGTTTGTTACCGAAGTCTAAACGATCCAGGACGGTGTACAGTCCTCGCGATTTTCAATGTCCGTTTACATTGCTAAGTACGCGCATGTCACAGCCCGCTATGACGTCACCCGAGGCGAGGCGCGATCGGACGTTAAGCTCGCGTGGACTAGGCGTTGGTCTAATGCGGAGTGAGCTTACTACTGCCTCTGCCGCTCTTTTTATATAGCTCCGGCGCGTACCGCCAAGAGAGCATCTGTTCTTTCCGTTCCTATGCAGATGCCTGCAGCCTCCAAATGATCGCTATCTCAGGCACATAATCTTAAATATCACATTTAATAATAGCTTTACAAACTTCTCAATTTTTGTATACATACATCTGAGCAGTACAGAAGCACGTAGAAAATCTCAGCCCGCTAAAATTAAAACTTTACTCTCTAGAATTTTTACAATGGAACTAACGGTAGATTGTTACCTCTGAACCATAGCTTTATCAAGACTTGTATCAGCTGTTAATTATGCTACAAGACTAAAACTTGGTGTAGCTTTGTTAATTGTCCTATCTGATCATTGGTCTTAAAGAATTTGTTTTATCATTAAAATTTAAAGTACTTAATCTATAACGCTTATGTACATTTTACTCACAAAAGTAGTTTTTACTAAATTACTAAAAAACTAGAAGAGGTAACTGATTGTGGTATTTCCATTATTATTATTAGGGTGAACTGAAGCATCCTACCAATTTCCAATATTGTAGCTCTATTATTTCGCGCCTCTGATTTTTCCGAAAAACGCGGATTCTGGAGTCAATTTTAGTTTTATGGTTTTGGAAACCAGCACCACTCATTAATGACTTCTTACTGCACCTTCTCACCAAATTTTGGCTTCCTAGCGTCATTATTTAGCGCCTCCTATTTTTCTTTCAAAACGTGAATTTTACGTAAACTACTAATTTTATAACATTAAGATTTGTTACCTGAAACATTATTACATAGAACTATACTTTAACAAAGTTTTACACACAAATCTTAATTTTTACTTTTATGTTAAATGTGGTGCAATACTATATGCAGGCGCGTTACGATGACGTGACGCTACTAGCAGTGAACTAGGGTAAGTCCCGTGCACTCGCTCGCCTCTGTATCTTATACATGATACAGCGCTTGCTTTGCTTCAGTGTGTGATGTCCTTAGGTTAGTTAGGTTTAAGTAGTTCTCAGTTCTAGGGGACTGTTGACCTCAGATGTTAAGTCCCATAGTGCTCAGAGCCATTTGAACAATTTTGAACCCTACTCGCATATCTTCATATCAGTGGCACTCTCGCCCCTACTGCACGATAACACGAAACTAGTTGCTCTTCTTTGCACTTTTTCGATGTCCTCCGTCAATCCTACGTGGTCAGGATCCCATACCATGCAGCAATATTTCAGCAGAGGACGGACAAGTGTAATGTAGGCTGTCTCTTTAGTGGGTTTGTTGCATTTTTTAAGTGTTCTGCCAACAAAATGCAGTCTTTGTTTCGCCTTCCCGACAATATTATCTATGTGGTGTTTCAAATTTAAGTTGCTCGAAACTGTAATTCCTAGGTATTTAGTCGAATTGACAGCCCTTAGATTTGGCAGATTTATCGTATACCCAAAATTTATCGGATTTCTTTTAGTACCCATTTGGCTGAACTCGCCCTTTTCTTTGTTTAGTGCCACTTTTCGCACCATACATAAATTCTCTCTATATCATTTTGTAATTGGAATTCATCGTCTGAGTATTTTACTAAACTGTAAATTACAGCATCATCTGCAAACGATCTAAGGGGCTGCTCAGATAGTCACCTAGATCATTTATATAAGTCAGGAACAGCAGAGGGCCTATGACACTGCGTTGCGGAACGCCAGATACCACTTCGGTTCAACTCGATGATTTACCATATATCACTATGAACTGTGAACTCTCTGAGAGGAAATCACGAATCCAGTCACACAACCGAGACGATACTCCAAATGCACGCAATTTGATTAATAGTCGCTTGTGAGGAACGGTATCAAATGCCTTCTGGAAATCTAGGTATATGGAATCGATCTGAGATCCCTTGTCGACAGCACTCATTACTTCTGTGTGGCAGAAGAACGATATTTTCTGAGTCCGTGTTGGTTATGTATCAATAAGTAATTTTTTAAAGGTGATTCATAATGTTCGAGTATAGTATATGCTCCAAAATCCTACTGCAAACTGAGCTCAGTGACATGGGTCTGCAAGTCAATGGGTTACTCCTATTTCCTTTCTTAAACATTGGTGTGACCTGTGCTACTTTCCAGTCTTTAGGAACAGATCTTTCGTCAAGTGAGCGGTTGTATATGATTGCGCTATTGTGTCTGCATACTCTGAAAGGAACCTGATTGGTATACCATCTGGACCGGAAGACTTGACTTTCTTAAGTTATTTCACAACACCTAATATATCTACTTTTATGTCACTCATGCTAACAGCTGTTCTGGTTTCGATTTCTGGAATATTTACTTCGTCTTCTTTCGTGAAGGAATTACGGAAAACTGTATTTAGTAACTCCGCTTTAGTGGACCATCATCGGTAACATTTCCATCGCTATCGTGCAGTGACGGTATTGACTGTTTTTTGCCGCTGGTGTACTTTACATTCGATCAGAATCTCTTTGTGTTTTCTACCATATTTTGAGACAATGTTTCATTGTGGAAAATACTAAAAGCATCTCGCATTGACGTCTGCACTAAATTTCGAGCTTCAATGAAACTTAGCCAGCCTTGGGGATTTTGCATTCTTCTGAATTTGGCATGCTTTTTTCGTTTCCTCTGCAACACGAACTAATTGTTCAAAGTAATTCTCAGAGAAAGCATATAGCAGAATTTCGGAAGATGTTTTCTCTCTTTCACCGGCTTTGAACATGTATTTTCGTCAACAAATCGAGGGTAGATTGAAGTCTCCACCAATTATAACTGTATTAATGGGGTACATATTTGTAATGAGATTCAAGTTTTCTTTGAACTGTTCAGCTGTCATATCATCTGAGTCGGGGGGTCGGTAGAAGGAGCCAGTTATTATTTTGGTATGGCTGTTGAGTATAACCTCTACCCATAGTAATTCGCAGGAATTATCTATTTCAGCTTCACTACAAGATAAACTACTACCAACAGACACAAACGCACCTACCTGAGTTAGTGCAACAATACCATATTTCGACCATTCGGCGGAAATGCGTGCAATATGGTACAATATGGTACAATGGCAGCTAACTCTAAATATAGATAAATGTAAATTAATGCAGATGAATAGGAAAAAGAATCCTGTAATGTTTGAATACTCCATTAGTAGTGTAGCGCTTGACACAATCACGTCGATTAAATATTTGGGCGTAACATTGCAGAGCGAGATGAAGTGGGACAAGCATGTAATGGCAGTTGTGGGGAAGGCGGATGGTAGTCTTCGGTTCATTGGTAGAATTTTGGGAAGATGTGGTTCATCTGTAAAGGAGACCTATTCTTGAGTACTGCTCGAGCGTTTGGGATCCCTATCAGGTCGGATTGAGGGAGGACATAGAAGCAATACAGAGACGGGCTGTTAGATTTGTTACTGGTTGGTTTGATCATCACGCGAGTGTTACGGAAATGCTCCAGGAACTCGGGTGGGAGTCTCTGGAGGAAAGGAGGCGTTCTTTTCGTGAATCGCTACTGAGGAAATTTAGGGAACCAGCATTTGAGGCTGACTGCAGTACAATTTTACTGCCGCCAACTTACATTTCGCGGGAAGACCACAAAGATATGATAAGAGAGATTAGGGCTCGTACAGAGGCATATAGGCAGTCATTTTTCTCTCGTTCTGTTTGGGAGTGGAAAAGGGAGAGAAGGTTCTAGTTGTGGTACGAGGTACCCTCCGTCACGCACCGTGTGGTGGATTGCGGAGTATGTGTAGAGATGTAGATCTCCAAACTAGATACAGATACTACTGTCCGAAGCAGATCCGCGTCCATTCAAATTAATCAGCCCAACATGCTATCATCGGTACTCTCTACTCCCCAACAGAGAAAAATTACGAACTATAAAAGCTCCACTAACTTCATCTGATATAAAAGTCACCTAGACACCCATGCTGTGGTGCGGTCCAGTGCTGAGAAAGAGATCTTGCAATGCTCCCCAGAATAGCATTCCTAATGGGTCACCCCGTCCTGTCAAACTGCTGCTGCTACAGCCACCTGTGTGGCATGATCCTATTAAATATACAGGCACTGCAGAGGCCACTTTAAAGTTTGATCACCTATACTCTAGGCGAATGATCGTTTTCCACAGACTATACTGTCAGTCGGAAGAGATGCTCCCTGTGGTCCTGTTTAGTCGTTTGAAATATTGTTTTCTAACACGCTTTTGTACAATGCCATACATTCTGTTTTTTCTGCCACGACTTCGAGCCCTGTGTCAGGTTCTATACTGACATTAGGAAGTTCTGATCCACGGCATTTTGCAGGAAACTAGACGTTGCACGGTGTAAATCATGTTCTTACGGCGGACACCATAATACAACACACATTAGCTGATTTTAAATAAATACACTTACAACATAAGGAAACCGGAAGAGTTTTCTCATGTTGTGTAAAGTCTCCAAACTACAGTCTGAAAGTGATTCACGAGCTCTACATTTAAGCTCGTCTCTCACACTGATGGAATATCTGATAACTCTATGTTCCATTTCGACTGATTCCTCATATTGCAATCATATACGCAATCACTGTTTCGGTAATATCCACCCCAGAAGGTATAGCCCAGCCGCCAAAACTGTCTCTCCGACTCAAACAGGCGCTGCCCTGTCAGTCAGTCTTTATGTGGTAACCAACAGCACGCCATGCACGGATGGGATGGAAAAGACACCGTCAATGTATTCTAATGATAAGCATCACGGTTGATAGCGCGAACAATTTTAACGATTTTACAGTAACTTCAACACGGACCAATGATGTGACAACATGTTTCCCCAATTTCAGTATGATAGCTAAACCGCCCTTTCTCTACTTTGCGAGTATCATTGCGAATGTGGATAGATGACTGTGCAGTACATCTATTCAGTGTTAATTCTCGAGCACATAAATCATCAAAGTATACCAGACAGCACTCCACATATTTCTAACACCTCGAGCATAGTGCTTAATTTACGATCTATCTCTCTGCGTATGGGGGTCACCGAGCATTCTCGCTGTCCTAGGGTAAAATTAGAGTGTGAAGGACCTTCCTCACACTGTCATTGACCAACCCGCGGTGCAGCACCATTACAGAATTAATCTGCAACCGTTCAGAAGAATACCGCTACACTTAACATCTCGTGAATGAATGGAGCTTTCCGAGTCCTCAACCATCCAAGTACATGAGATTTCTCAAGATGTGCCCATGCCGAGGAGCTTAGCACTTCTTATAAATGTATAGTAACAGTTTTCAAAGTGTTTTGATGTAATAGCAGACGGTTAAGAAGAACAATAAACGAATGATTTTTATACAGGGTGTTACAGAAAGGTACGGCCAAACTTTCAGGAAACATTCCTCACACACAAATAAAGAAAAGATGTTATGTGGACATGTGTCCGGAAACGCTTAATTTCCATGTTAGAGCTCTTTTTAGTTTCGTCAGTATGTACTGTACTTCCTCGATTCACCGCCAGTTGGCCCAATTGAAGGAAGGTAATGTTGACTTCGGTGCTTGTGTTGACATGCGACTCATTGCCCTACAGTACTAGCATCAAGGACATCAGTACGTAGCATCTACAGGGTAGTGTTCATCACGAACGTGGTTTTGCAGTCAATGCAATGTTTACAAATGCGGAGTTGGCAGATGCCCTTGTGATGTATGGATTAGCACGGGCCAATAGCCGTGGCGCGGTACGTTTGTATCGAGACAGATTTCCAGAACGAAGACGTTCGAAGCAATTAATCGGCGTCTTAGGGAGCACGGAACATTCCAGCCTATGACTCGCGACTGGGGAAGATCTAGAACGACAAGGACACCTGCAATGGACGAGGCAATTCTTGTGCAGTTGACGATAACCCTAATGTCAGCGTCAAGAAAATTGCTACTGTACAAGGTAACCTTGACCACGTCACTGTATGGAGAGTGCTACGGGAGAAACAGTTGTTTCCGTACCATGTACAGCGTGTGCAGGCACTATTACCAGCTGATTGGCCTCCACGGGTACACTTCTGATAATGGTTGATCCAACAATGTTCTCATTACGGATGAGGCTTCATGCCCAAGTATCAAATTGCAAATTTTCACAATCAACATGTGTGGGCTGACGAGTATCCGCACGCAATTGTGCAATCACGTCATCAACACTGATTTTCTGTGAATGTTTGGGCAGGCATTGTTGGGAGCTCCAATGTTAGGCGCGTAATGGGGCCCCTTAGGGATACGGCGGCTAAGGAGGGGAAGAAATCCAGTGTGCACTCCGTGTGAATTCCGGGAGGAGTCATTCCTCATGTGGAAAGGGTCCTTCCGGATGCCATGAAGAGCACAGGGTGCAGCCAGCTGCAGGTGGTGGCACATGTCGGCACTAATGACGTGTGTCACTTTGGATCTGAGTAAATTCTCTCTGGATTCCAGCGGCTATCTGATTTGGTGAAGGCTGCCGGTCTTGCTTACGAGATGAAGGCAGAGCTCACCATCTGCAGCATCGTCGACAGAACCGACTGCGGACCTTTGGTGCAGAGCCGGGTGGAGGGTCTGAATCAGAGGCTCAGACGGTTTTGCGACCGTGTTGGCTGCAGATTCCGTGACTTGCGCCATAGGGTGGTGGGGTTTCGGGCTCCGCTGAATAGGTCAGGAGTTCACTACACACAGCTGGCGGCTACACGGGTAGCGGAGGCTGTGTGGCGTGGACTGGGCGGTTTTTTTAGGTTAGAAGGCCTCGGGAAAGTACGAGGTGGGCTGCAATGTCAAAGGGTGCATGGCAAATATAGGACGTGCTTGGATCAAGGGACAGTCGGAATTATAGTTGTAAATTGTTGTAGTTGCGCTGGAAAAGTCCCTGAGCTTCAAGCGCTAATAGAATGCACAGAAGTTGATATCGTTATAGGTACAGAAAGCTGGCTAAAGCCTGAAATAAGTTATGCAGAAATTTTTACGAAGTCTCAGACGGTGTTCAGGAAAGATAGATTAGGCAGAATTGGTGGTGGAGTGTTTGTGTCTGTCAGTAGTGGTTTATCATGTAGTGAAGTCGAAGTAGATACTCTGTGCGAATTGGTATGGGTGGAGGTTATACTTAACAGCCGAATTAAGTTAATAATTGGCTCCTTCTACCGACCCCCAGACTCCGATGATACAGTTGCGGAACAGTTCAGAGAAAGTTTGAGTCTCGTAACAAATAAATACCCCACTCATACGGTTATAGTTGGTGGGGACTTCAACCTACCCTCGGTATGTTGGCAAAAATACTTGTTCAAAACCGGTGGTAGGCAGAAAACATCTTCCGAGATTGTCCTAAATGCTTTCTCCGAAAATTATTTCTAGCAGTTAGTCCACGAACCCACGCGAATTGTAAATGGTTGCGAAAACACACTTGACCTCTTAGCCACAAACAATCCAGAGCTGATAGAGAGCATCATGACTGATACAGGGATTAGTGATCACAAGGTCGTTGTAGCCAGGCTCAATACCATTTCTTCCAAATCCATCAGAAACAAACGCAAAATAATTTTATTTAAAAAAGCGGACAAAGTGTCACTACAAGCCTTCCTAAAAGACAATTTCCATTCCTTCCGAACTGACTATGCGAATGTAGACGAGATGTGGCTCAAATTCAAAGATATAGTAGCAACAGCAATTGAGAGATTCATACCTCATAAATTGGTAAGAGATGGAACGGATCCCCCGTGGTACACAGAAAAGGTCCGAACGCTGTTGCAGAAGCAACGGAAAAAGCATGCGAAGTTCAGAAGAACGCGAAATCCCGAAGATGGGCTAAAATTTACAGACGCGTGAAATTTGGCACGGACTTCGATGCGAGATGCCTTCAATAGGTTCCACAACGAAACATTGTCTCGAAATTTGGTAAAAAATCCGAAGAAATTCTGGTCGTATGTAAAGTACACAAGCGGCAAGACGCAGTCAATACCTTCGCTGCGCAGTGCCGATGGTACTGTTACCGACGACTGTGCCGCTAAAGCGGAGTTATTGAACGCAGTTTTCCGAAATTCCTTCACCAGGGAAGACGAATGGAATATTCCAGAATTTGAAACACGAACAACTGCTAGCATGAGTTTCTTAGAAGTAGATACCTTAGGGGTTGCAAAGCAACTCAAATCGCTTGATACGGGCAAGTCTTCAGGTCCAGATTGTATACCGATTAGGGTCCTTTCAGATTACGCTGATACTATAGCTCCCTACTTAGCACTCAAATACAACCGCTCGCTCACCGATAGATCTGTACCTACAGATTGGAAAATTGGGCAGGTCGCACCAGTGTTTAAGAAGGGTAGTACGAGTAACCCATTTAACTACAGACCTATGTCATTGACGTCAGTTTGCAGTAGGGTTTTGGAGCATATACTGCATTCAAACATTATGAATCACCTCGAAGGGAACGATCTATTGACACGTAATCAGCATGGCTTCCGAACATCGCTCTTGTGCAACGCAGCTAGCTCTTTATTCGCACGAAGTAATGGCCGCTATCGACAGGGGATCTCAAGTTGATTCCGTATTTCTAGATTTCCGGAAAGTTTTTGACACCGTTCCTCACAAGCGACTCCTAATCAAGCTGCGGACCTATGGGGTGTCGTCTCAGTTGTGCGACTGGATTCGTGATTTCCTGTCAGGAAGATCGCAGTTCGTAGTAATAGACGGCAAATCATCGAGTAAAACTGAAGTGATATCAGGTGTTCCCCAGGGAAGCGTCCTGGGACATCTGCTGTTCCTGATCTATATAAATGACCTGGGTGACAATCTAAGCAGTTCTCTTAGGTTGTTCGTAGATGATGCTGTAATTTACCGTCTAGTAAGGTCATCCGAAGACCAGTATCAGTTGCAAAGCGATTTAGAAAAGATTGCTGTATGGTGTGTCAGGTGGCAGTTGACGCTAAATAACGAAAAGTGTGAGATGATCCACATGAGTTCCAAAAGAAATCCGTTGGAATTCGATTACTCGATAAATAGTACAATTCTCAAGGCTGTCAATTCAACTAAGTACCTGGGTGTTAAAATTACGAACAACTTCAGTTGGAAGGACCACATAGATAATATTGTGGGGAAGGCGAGTCAAAGGTTGCGTTTCATTGGCAGGACACTTAGAAGATGCAACAAGTCCACTAAAGAGACAGCTTACACTACACTCGTTCGTCCTCTGTTAGAATATTGCTACGCGGTGTGGGATCCTTACCAGGTGGGATTGACGGAGGACATCGAAAGGGTGCAAAAAAGGGCAGCTCGTTTTGTATTATCACGTAATAGGGGAGAGAGTGTGGCAGATATGATACACGAGTTGGGATGGAAGTCATTACAGCAAAGACGTTTTTCGTCGCGCCGAGACCTTTTTACGAAATTTCAGTCATCAACTTTCTCTTCCGAATGCGATAATATTTTGTTGAGCCCAACCTACATAGGTAGGAATGATCATCAAAATAAAATAAGAGAAATCAGAGCTCGAACAGAAAGGTTAAGTGTTCCTTTTTCGTGCGTGCTGTTCGGGAGTGGAATGGTAAAGACATAATATGATTGTGGTTCGATGAACCCTCTGCCAAGCACTTAAATGTGAATTGCAGAGTAGTCATGTAGATGTAGATGTAGATGTTGGTGATGTCTTGATTGGGCCCCATGTTCTTCCACCTACGCTCAATGGAGCACGTTATCATGATTTCATACGAGATACTCTACCTGTGCTGCTAGAATATGTGCCTTTACAAGTACGACACAACATGTGGTTCATGCACGATGGAGCTCCTGCACATTTCAGTCCAAGTGTTCGTACGCTTCTCGACAACAGATGCGGTGACCGATGGATTGGTAGAGGCGGACCAATTCCATGGCCTCCACGCACTCCTGACCTCAACCCTCTTGACTTTCATTTATGGGGACATTTGAAAGCTCTTGTTTACGCAACCCCGGTACCAAATGTAGAGACTCTTCGTGATCGTATTGTGGACGGCTGTGATACAATACGGCATTCTCCAGGGCTGCATCAGTGCATCAGGGATTCCATGCAACGGAGGGTGGATGCATGTATCCTCGCTAACGGAGGATATTTTGAACATTTTCTGTAGCAAAGTGTTTGAAGTCACGTTGGTACGTTCTGTTGCTGTGTGTTTCCATTCCATGATTAATGTGATTTGAGGAGAAGTAATAAAATGAGCTCTAACATGGAAAGTAAGCGTTTCCGGACAAATGTCCACATAACATATTTTCTTTGTTTGTGTGTGAGGAATGTTTCCTGAAAGTTTGGCCGTACCTTTTTGTAACACCCTGTATGTGATGGAGCCCCAGACAGATGGAGTTCGACGCATTTTCACGTAAATCAACCAAGCTATCAACTCTAAAGTATTGTTCTAGAGTCTAGGATCGGTACCTGGAAGGTATTGGTAAGCTTCATTCATTCACGAGACCTGGAGTGCAGCGCTCTTCTTCTGAATGGTTGCAGATTAATTCTGGAACGGTGCTGTTCGGCAGGTTGGTCAATGACAGTGTGAGGGAGGTCTTCCATTCTCTAATTTTACCCTAGGACAGCGAGAATGCTCTGTGACTCCCATACACAGAGAAATAGATCGTAAATTAAGCACTATGCTCGAGGTGTTAGAAAAATATGGAGCGCTGTCTGGTATACTTTAATGATTTATGTGTTTGAGAATTAACGCTGAATAGACATACTGCACAGTCATCTATACACATTCGCTATGATACTCGCAAAGTAGAGGGGAAACACATTGTCACATCATTGGATGGTTACTGTAAAATTGTTAAAATTGTTCATGCTGTCAACTGTAGTGCTTATTAGAATACATCGATGGTGTCTTTTCCATCCCATCTGTGCAGTGGCGGAGCAGAAACAATAACATGTATGTGCTGAGGGGAAATGATCCCGAATTTGTAGAACAGTTCTGAGAGCGACTTCGGTCCACTGAGAGTACTCTGGTCTCACGTTGGGGGTGGATTACTTGTGATCGCTGGCTGTGGGAAAATATATAGTGCTGTGAGGAGTATATATACAGTACTGTCCATCTTCACGGTATATGTACGAATGATGTAAAAGGGATGATTTTGTTTGGTGCACGATACGAATTATATGTTTACTACATCGGCACGGTATGCGGTGATATATTGCTGGGTTGGAGATCGGTTTCGCCCACTAATATTCAAGATCCTTTCCTCTGTAGGAGAGCAGTGTAATCGAGTAGGTGTCTTTCCGTATTTGACTATATGTATGGTAGTTTTTAAGAGTTAATTGCCAGTGAAATATGGCAATCTGTATAAAATAACTGCTGAAAGTATCGTCTGCAGATGGAAAAAAATGTGGACGGTGCTTCAATACCGGCGGCATCAGTAATTCGGCTGGTGAATTCGATAAGAACCAATCATAGTGCTCGAATCATTTACATCCTTCATGCTGGGATGTAGGGAACATTTGTGTGTGTTGAAAGCAGGAAGGGTAACACGTGATGGACTGGGTACCACGTTAGGTCTGCGAGGGAGGCTACTGCATTCAGCGCTATTTTCGTGAACAGGTACTGTAAGAGCAAGAATTTGCGTGCATACAAGTTGAGACATGAAGAAAGCGAGCATTAACTGTTTCTGTGACACTATACAATTCCTGAGAGATCGACTTGGCTCTTATTTTTTACAAAGTCATGTGATGTTAGAATAACATTGAGAACCTTCTAGATGGCGAGTCGCCACACAGACGTTTCGTGGCAAGGTGTCAGTCGCGTTGGGGCAGGTACGCATAGCTGGACGCAGCCGTTATGTTCCGTTAGGATCGCTAGGGGAAAGCAGCCTGTGCAATTCTGTCATCAATGGTAAAGACACATGATGCCCGGAGATGTCTCGCATATGAGACCAGTGTGAGAGGGCCTTGGAGTTCTGTGACGTCAGTATAACACTGACTGTATGCTCGAAAATAGAAACAACTTCCACCTGCGTCTGGCGGCGTCTCGCGGCTGTGATAACTCGTGTGCTCCTGTGTGTGTGAAACCCTAATGGGTGTATGTTTTTTGTTTGACAGCTGACGGCCGCGTCACTTCGCGGGGGCAGTGTGTAGGGGGTGGTGCTTGTGTGCATTGATTGCGTGTCTGCTGCATTATTTTACTAACAGGAGTGTAGGCCGTGCTATGCGTTATTTGGACAGTTTACGATTTCCTGTCTACACATCAATGTACAGCATTATTTAGTACCAGTTTGCAAGTCTGTACTGAAATTATTTCAGTAAATTAGGAGTTGTTTGCGTGTCTGCAGAGCCTTATTTAGAACTAGTTTACAGGTCTGCAGACTGTGTATTGTGACCCCAAGCATATCAGAGCATGTGTTTTGTGTCAGTGTGGTAAACATACTCAATCTCTACATAAAATGTTCCAAAATAAATAGAGTATACTCATTCCTTATTCTCCCCAGCAGCCCAGCACAGGCTGAGTCATTTTCGCGCCATTTTCCACCATTTACGTCACAGGAGGGATGAGAGCACCCTCTGGTGGCAGTACTGTCTGCTAGGTCAGTTGGACTCTAGAGCTCTTTATGGAGAGACTGCCTGCAAAATAAAGACTCTTGCCCAGCATAGCCAGAGCCCTTTTCCCCACCATCTTGGATAACATCACGAAATGGACGGCAGTGCCTCTGGTGGTGGTAGTGTGTACTAGGTCCAGATCTCGTGGTGAACACACTGCTTGCGGCCATATTGGATAACGGTACTTGTGTCATCACCTGACATCATGGCTGCCATCTTGGATTACGTCATGGAACGAACTACAGCGCCCTCGGCTGGTGGTACTGTGTCCTAGGTCAGTTGGAGTGCTGATCTCCTGGAGAACACACTGAATGGTGGTGCTGTCTCTAATTGTTTAAATAAAGACTGGCAAATGATTTCGACAGTTGACGATTATCATGCATGTTTGCAGGGTCTTTTAGATGGATTATTATTTTGACAGTTAACGAGTTGTTTGGCTCTCTGGACGCAAATGTATTGCATTATTTAGTAGTGGTTTTCATGTCTGTAGCCTGTGCAATGCGTAATTTTGATAGTTTACAATTAGCAAGTGCGTGTGTAGAACATTATACATGAGTTATTTAGGAGTAGTTTGCAGGTCTGTATGCTGTGTGGCGTGTCAAAGCATGTGTTCTGTATCACTGTGATAAATACACTCCACCCCTAAATAAATTGTTCCAAAATGAATAAAGTGCACTCCTTCCTCTCTCCAGCAACCCAGTGCAGGCTCAGTCCTTTTCCCACCAATCCCTAGGAAGAGGTGGCGGTCAGGTGACTTAGGTTAGTGGAGGTAGTCCAAGTGTCCTTTCTTTCGCGCCATTTTCTTAGCTTAGTAGAGATATGTGAATTGACCTTTCTTTACCACAAAAATTCAAACTTGGTGCCAGTTCCTAGGAAGAGGTTGGGTGTCTTAGGTTAGTGAAGGTAGCCCAAGTGACCTATCTTCCCACGATTTTCTTAGGTTAGAAGAGATAACTGAGGTGTGATGCATTATCCTGTTGGAATTTGAACTTCCTGAAATTTTTCTGGGGGAGGGGAGGGGAAGCGGGCGTGGCACTTTTCCGCCAAAAGCCGCGACGTTGGACAATGGTACTTGCGTCGTCTAGCGACGTCATGGCCGCCATCTTGGATTATATCATGCACTATTGCTAAGTCTACACGCCACCACCTTGGATGACGTCATCGCCGCTATCTTGGATACATCTGGCAACAATGCAGAGTGTGCCAGAACCACCTTGTCCCAATACTGAGGACTACGCGAATTTACACTATATGGGTACTAAAACGCGATGCTACAACTCTCAAATACTATAATATGCCCGAAATTTGTGAATTAAACTATGCCGGCCAGAGTGGTCGTGCGGTTCTAGGTGCTACAGTCTGGAGCCGCGTGACCGCTGTGGTCGCAGGTTCGAATCCTGCCTCGGGCATGGATGTGTGTGATGTCCTTAGGTTAGTTAGGTTTAGGTAGTTCTAAGTTCTAGGGGACTGACGATCACAGCAGTTAAGTCCCATAGTGCTCAGAGCCATTTGAACCAATTAAGCTATGCAAGTACCCAAAAGCACGCAAAGAAATTAGGAATTAAACTATAATACAAATAAGTGAGATAAGAGTGCCACTTGTTGCTGGCTGCTGCTTATCCAACGGCGGAAGGAAGCTGGTGTTGATGGTTGTAGAGATGTTGATGGCGCAGTTGTGACTGCTTTATACAGTGCTGGTGCAGCTGTGAGTGCTACATACAACATTTGTGCAGCTGTGATTGTGATAAGATGAAGGTAATGGAGCTGGTGTTGATGGTGGTAACGATCTTGATGGTACAGTTGTGACTGATTTATACAGTGCTGGTGCAGCTGTGAGTGCCACATACATTTGTGCCGCTGTGATTGTCGTATACAATGCTGATGTTGGTTGTGGTTAGATATACAGCAACTTCATGACCTCCCTTTTTCTTAACATCAACCAACTCGCAGATGGTGAGACAAATTTCAAATCATGTAGCTCCTTGTTAGGACAGCTAACTATGTAGTTCTATTACAACTGCGACTGGGCGCCACACATCATGCTGAGTGACAGTCAACACGAAAAGAGAACAGCAAAGTAATAATCATACCAATAATACCGTTGATTTTGGTAAGGCTAAGTAATTATTTCACTGGATCCGAATTTTCCTTCATTACAGAAATCAGATTTGCATTAGTATATGTTCATTTGTATTACTCGGATGTGATGATGATGTAAGAAGAGATGTTGCAGTTTCATATTTTTGGCGAGGCTCCAGGACAGAGTGTCTCATGAGTTACAGTTGAGTGAAGCAAAAGATGGACCTTTGTTACTTCATGTGTTTGGATGCAGCTGTGACCAGCAACACAACAAGAAGATGAAAGTCACATACCTTCCTTATTTGCTAGTGAATTGATTTACTGCATTTAAATCGATCCTTTACCACCAATCAACAATTTCGAAAGTAGTTTATTGTTTTATTTGTTGCTAATGAAGCTGAAAGGCGTCACTTCCAAGAAAAGATAATTGTGCACTGGCGCGATGTAATAATACATTTACCTGAGTAATTTTTACTGCGTGTTACCTAAGGGACTAATGGATGTTACTACAGTAGAGCTACAGTTGTTCTAGCTAATTGGTGCTGAGGCTACCTCGAATTACAAAAAACTCAGGTACTGGGGAAATATCACTAAATAAATGAGTAAATCATGAATAAATGTTTATTGAGCACGATAATGATTAAAAATGAATAAAAATGTACGTATATGGGCACACATTTCCAAGGCGCAAAAATATAAGTTACATATTAAAGAAATTGTCCAAAGCCTATTGATTCAAAACAGAACCTCCCTTTTTAGCAGCAGTGTCCTTCATCTTCTGAGAAGCATAGTGTCAGTTGGGGTAGATTTTGCCGGCCGCGGTGGTCTCGCGGTTCTAGGCGCGCAGTCCGGAACCATGCGACTGCTACAGTCGCAGGTTCGAATCCTGCCTCGGGCATGGATGTGTGTGATGTCCTTAGGTTAGTTAGGTTTAAGTAGTTCTAAGTTCTAGGGGACTGATGACCACAGCAGTTGAGTCCCATAGTGCTCAGAGCCATTTGAACCATTTTTGAGTAGATTTTGCTTGCTGCTCAATGTAAGGCAACGCCACATCTAGCACTACAAAACCCTTGGTGTGAGTGTTTACTGGTACAATTTCTTTAGGCAATTCCTCGTCATCATTGTCTTCAGCGGGTTCACCAACCATTTCAACAATTTCGTTATCTTAGACGTAAGAACAAATCGACAATACTATCACATTGCAATTCTTTCCATCAGGGTGTGAACCACCGTTGTCAAGCATTAGGATTGCTTTGGATGTGAGCACTTTTTACTTAGGTATCTCTTGGTCTCTGGAACAAAATCTTCGAAAAGCCACTTCTTAGAAACGTTTTTGTTTACCCAAGTAGATTTTTGATGGACATATGTAACAGGCAGTGCAGAAACAGTGATATTTTTTAAAGCTCTAGTCTTAGCAGACTTCCCTGTTATCAGTAGATTCGGTTAACGGTCTCTACCTGCAGTCAATGCAGCAAGAACTATTAATGTCTCTTTAGGTCTTTTGTAACTCTGGGCAGTCTTTTCTTCTTTTGAGGCGAGAGTTTCGGATGGAAACATTTTATAATGTAGCCCTGTTTCATCACAGTTACACATCTGATCGGTAGTAAGATTTTCTTTTTGTATAATTTTTCTTAATTTCTCACAAAATTGAGTAACAGTTTGAGAATCCGCAGAAGGTTTTCTACCACAAATTTCAAGCAGCTGTATACCGTATCACTTCTACCACTAGTATAACCTTCTTGAACTTGCAGTAAAATCTTTCTCACCTTCCTTTAAATCATGTCTAAAAAATACAGCTTTTTCTTGCAGAATAGGCCTTGGAACTGGATTTCCTTTTTGTCTTTGTTGAGCAAAAGAAAAGTACAAAGCTTCACTCGTTTTTTCATACTCACATTTCTTCGTTGATTTCTGCTCAGATGACGAAATAGAACACTTGGTTAACGAAAACTTCTCAATTTTGTCTCTGTTTCTACGCAGATCTGCAACTGTCACTTCACCGACTCCATACTAAGCAGCAAGTTATTGTTTAATGTTTCTCTTTTGTCTAGTCTGTCCAAAGCCGCCACAGTTTCTCATTCAACGTCACAAATTTTCTCTTAGTGCTATCACTCATTGTAATGTATGAATCAAAACATTAGGAGACACAAAGTTACGTATGTACTGTACACTGCACATAAACACAAAACTTTAAAATTAGCAGGACCAGGTGGGATTACTACAGTGTAGATGTTACTACACAACCAACTACGGTATGTACAACAATGGTCAGCCAGTGTTATAAACTGTATACTGTATTGTTGCTTAGGTGTACTGTATTTTAATCACCACTATTGCAGAGTGGGCACAGTGCTAGGGGTAACTATAAGGATAGTATGCACTGTACAACTCATTGTCAGCGGGTACCAGTTAGTGAAGCGTCGACAAAGAAAGAGCAAATGCACTCCTCAAAACCTAATGGTACCTTTCCATCCATAACAGAAATGCGTTAGCAGTCTGAGGGCAAGGTTATTTCTGTGCATTATGCACGAAAACCCTAAATGGAACAGGTTTACTTGTATTGTACATGGGAAATCGAAAGGAAGTTCAAAATTTAATACTCGTACATTCAAAAGAATGTAAAACCTACATGTTGGCAACGTATGAAAAATGGCTTTTACTGAAATTTTATGTAAAATTTTAATTTTCTGAAGACCAGTGCGAATTACATGTAACCTCGAAATATGGAGGCTCGAATTACCAGGGTTCTAATGAATTCATTTTTTGAAACAGTGCCAACAAGAGAACAACAGAAAATAATCTCAAAAGTGCATTCTGCCTGTAAAATAGTTTAGCTTCGCTTCTACCTCACGGGGACACCAGCACTGGCTATGTTTCCTACCAGAGAAATCTTGTGGTGGAGTGGGGTAACTGTGTGGAGGAGAGTCTGAACAGTTCAGTTTAGAATCTGTGATTATGCGAATGTTTTATGATGTGCGACACAAATGAAGTATTATTGCCTTTGCTATCGATACATTCCATCCACGCCGGCCGCGGTGGTGTCGTACCCTAGAAAGAAGTCCAGGTCAACAGCTGCCATGCGCCTTCCTCATCACAGAAATGAGTGAACCATTGGTAGGTATCGACTTCCTACAGCACTTTCAGCTCTCACCAAATTTAAAAAATTCAGCACTGCTACATCATGAAGTTGGACGACTCACCCCAGATCTCTTTGCCCTGATACCTCCTCAGCCATTGGAACTATCTCATGCCCTATTGCTCTCGAAGACATATAGTCTGATGCACTAGTAGAGTGTGTTATAATGTTGGGGAACCTAAAAACGATGCACCAGACGTATATAGACACCTGCAAAGTATCAGTGACTCTGTGCTGACTACCCAGCACCACAGCAATATATACACGATGTGTTTGGTGCGATCATGCAAGAGCCTTTCTCTCGTAGACCACACAACCAATGTCAACGCTACCTCCAACCACACCCACTTTGGTTGACCATGCCTCATCAGACGTTGTGATCTCCAGACATGCAGTCAGTGATGCTGAACACACCATGTGGAACATAGGTCAGTACAACTCACTTTTTCTTGTCCCTCAGTGCATCAAATGAGTGTTCCATATCCCTACTCCACCAGTCAAGAATGGAAGTTAAGCAATGCAGCGTCCCCAATGGTACAGTGCACTGAATCCCATGACCCCCCCCCCCCCCCCCCTCCATGTCTGCTTGCCTGAGACAAAGCCCACTGGCTGGCACCCATATATTTTTCGGCCGCAAAAGTAGCAGTTGAGGGACAGTGCGCCCTTCAGACGACCAATGGGCTTCACCAACAAAACTTATGCCAAAAAAGTATGATTCTGTGAGATTGTGTGCTGATTACAAAGCTCTGAATCCTCGACCAATACATGACAGTTATCCCATCTCCAATATATAAGATTATTCTCACTCTCCTGCGGCCCCACGATTTTCATCGCAATGATTTCAGGAAAGCTTACCTCCAAATACCTGCGAACCTAGATGATGTCTCGAAGACAGTAGTAAGCACATCTTTCAGACGTTTTGAGTTTCTTTTAATACTTTAAGGTCTGAAGAATGCAGCTCAAACTTGACAACTTTTCGTAAATCGAATCCTATTCACATTTGACTTTTGAATTTTGTTGTGCTTACCTGGACGATGTTCTGATATTTTCTGCCACCCCACATGAACGTGAAAGGCACCTTGAACTAGTTCTTGCTGCCCCTCAGGATGTGGGTGTGGTCTAAAATAATGATAAATCACAATTCTGAAGTACTGAAGTGATCATACTTGGAAACATTCTTAATGCAACAGGAATCAAAGCTACTTCAGAAAAAATGGAACTCATTTTGCAGTAGCACTTGTGCAAAATTAGCGTGAACTATGCCAGTTTATAAGCTAATAAATTTCTATGACCATCTACTGCCACACCTGACAGTGAGACAAGCCTTTCTCACTGACACTCTTGCCTGGCTGAAAACACAAGGTAAAAGGAAAGTAGAGTGACTCGCCAAAATACAAGAAGCATTCAATCCAGCAAAAGACAATCTGGCTAAAGCGACCACTTTGGTGTACCAAGTACCCAATTCAGAGCTCACTGTTATGACAGATGCTAGTGATTCAGCCATCGGTGTGATTTTATAAGAAGTCGTGACTGGTGAAGCACAACTGCTTCGCTTCTTCTCCCGAAAATTCATAGAGAAGAGATTCAAGGAAGACATGTCGTCATCTACTCTCCTGGAAATGGAAAAAAGAACACATTGACACCGGTGTGTCAGACCCACCATACTTGCTCCGGACACTGCGAGAGGGCAGTACAAGCAATGATCACACGCACGGCACAGCGGACACACCAGGAACCGCGGTGTTGGCCGTCGAATGGCACTAGCTGCACAGCATTTGTGCACCGCCGCCGTCAGTGTCAGCCAGTTTGCCGTGGCATACGGAGCTCCACCGCAGTCTTTAACACTGGTAGCATGCCGCGACAGCGTGGACGTGAACCGTATGTGCAGTTGACGGACTTTGAGCGAGGGCGTATAGTGGGCATGCCGGAGGCCGGGTGGACGTACCGCCGAATTGCT
Source organism: Schistocerca gregaria (assembly GCF_023897955.1). Taxonomy (NCBI): domain Eukaryota; kingdom Metazoa; phylum Arthropoda; class Insecta; order Orthoptera; family Acrididae; genus Schistocerca; species Schistocerca gregaria. Next base: position 1,090,030,230 of record NC_064920.1, on the reverse strand, counting down.
CAACACGTGGGGCGTGAGGTCTCCACAGTACATCGATGTTGTCGCCAGAGGTCGGCGGAAGGTGCACGTGCCCGTCGACCTGGGACCGGACCGCAGCGACGCACGGATGCACGCCAAGACCGTAGGATCCTACGCAGTGCCATAGGGGACCGCACCGCCACTTCCCAGCAAATTAGGGACACTGTTGCTCCTGGGGTATCGGCGAGGACCATTCGCAACCGTCTCCATGAAGCTGGGCTACGGTCCCGCACACCGTTAGGCCGTCTTCCGCTCACGCCCCAACATCGTGCAGCCCGCCTCCAGTGGTGTCGCGACAGGCGTGAATGGAGGGACGAATGGAGACGTGTCGTCTTCAGCGATGAGAGTCGCTTCTGCCTTGGTGCCAATGATGGTCGTATGCGTGTTTGGCGCCGTGCAGGTGAGCGCCACAATCAGGACTGCATATGACCGAGGCACACAGGGTCAACACCCGGCATCATGGTGTGGGGAGCGATCTCCTACACTGGCCGTATACCTCTGGTGATCGTCGAGGGGACACTGAATACTGCACGGTACATCCAAACCGTCATCGAACCCATCGTTCTACCATTCCTAGACCGGCAAGGGAACTTGCTGTTCCAACAGGACAATGCACGTCCGCATGTATCCCGTGCCACCCAACGTGCTGTAGAAGGTGTAAGTCAACTACCCTGGCCAGCAAGATCTCCGGATCTGTCCTCCATTGAGCATGTTTGGGACTGGATGAAGCATCGTCTCAGGCGGTCTGCACGTCCAGCACGAACGCTGGTCCAACTGAGGCGCCAGGTGGAAATGGCATGACAAGCCGTTCCACAGGACTACATCCAGCATCTCTACGATCGTCTCCATGGGAGAATAGCAGCCTGCATTGCTGTGAAAGGTGGATATACACTGTACTAGTGCCGACATTGTGCATGCTCTGTTGCCTGTGTCTATGTGGCTGTGGTTCTGTCAATGTGATCATGTGATGTATCTGACCCCAGGAATGTGTGAATAAAGTTTCCCGTTCCTGGGACAATGAATTCACGGTGTTCTTATTTCAATTTCCAGGAGTGTATATGAATAGCAAGCAACTGGCAGACACCATACAACAGCCCTCAAAAGACATTAGTCCTCGTTGCTTCTGTCGCAGTACACATATACAGAAGGCGGTAGTATCGCGTACAAAATGGCTCTGAGCACGATGGGACCTAACTTATGAGGTCATCAGTCCCCTAGAACTTAGAACTACTTAAACCTCACTAACCTAAGGACATCACACACATCCATGCCCGAGGCAGGATTCTAACCTGCGAGCGTAGCGGTCGCGCTGTTCCAGACTGAAGAGCCTAGAACCGCTCGGCCACCACGGCCAGCAGTATCGCGTACACAACGTATAGAAGGACAGTGCATTGGTGGAGTTGTCATTTGCATTCAGTTGATTCATGTGAAAGGGTTTTCAACGTGATTATAGGCGCACGACGGAAATCAACGGGCTGTGAACTCAGAATGATAATTGGGGCTAGATGCATGGGACATTCCATTTTGGAAATCACTAGAGACTTCAGTATTCTGAGATCCACAGTGTCAAGAGTGTGTTGAGAATACCACATTTAAGGCATTACTTCCCACCATGGACAACACAGTGGCCGTCGATCTTTACTTAATGACAGAGAGCAACGATATTTTTTGTAAAATTGTCAGTGCTAACAGACAAGCAATGCTTGGTGAAATAACTGCAGTAACCAATGTGGGACATAGTCGTACATCTCCATTACGGCAATGTGGCGATAATGACATTAAAGGGATAGTGCAGCAGAAGACTAATGCAAGTACCTTTCCAAACAGCACATCACCTGCTGTGCCTCCCCTGGGTTCGTGACAATATCGATTCAACGTTAGACGACTGGAAACCTAGGCCTGGTCAGAAGAGTCCCGATTTCAGTTGGTAAGACCTGGTGGTAGCTTTCTCTGTAGCACGGACCTCGTGAACCCATGGACAAAATTGTCAACAAGGCACTGTGCAAGCAGGTGGTCGCTCCATAATGGTGTGGGTTGTGTTTACTTGGAGTGGATTAGGTCCGCTGGTTCAACTGAACCGATCGTTTACTGGAAATGATTATGTCGAGCTATTTGGAGATCATTTGCACCCATTCATGGACTTCATGTTCCCAGACAACGATGGAATTTTTATGGATGACAATGTGCGTTGTCACCAGGACACAATTGTTCACAGCTAGTTTGAAGAATAGCCTGGACTGTTCGAGTGAATGATTTGGTCACCGAGATTTCCCGACATGAATCCCATCGAACATTTATGGAACATAAACGAGACGTTAGTTTTTCACAAAATGCTGCACTGGCAAAACTTTCGCATTTATGGACTGCTATAGAGGCAGCATGGCTTAGTATTGCAGGCCGGGGTGGCCGAGCAGTTCTAGGTGCTACAGTCTGGAACCGCGCGGCCGCTGCGGTCGCAGGCTCGAATCCTGCCTCGAGCATGGATGTGCGTGATGTCCTTGGGTTAGTTAGGTTTAAGTAGTTCTAAGTTCTAGGGGACTGATGACCTCAGAAGATAAGTCCCATAGTGCTCAGAGCCATTTGAATCATTTTTTGGCTCAGTATTTCTCAGCGGACTTCCAACGACTTGTTGTGTCCAAGCCCCTGGAGTTGCTGTGCTCCCACTGGGCAAAAGGAGGTATGACACGATATTAAGACATATCCCCTGTTTTTTCAGTTCAGTATATATGACTGACGTTCATCAACTACATGGTGCCAAACAATATAGTTGCAGGTTACCTTTCACAGGTCATTGTCAATTCTCTACAAGTAAACTATAACAAACTAGCAGAAGAATAAAACCATCATGTGAGCGCTACTAACGTACTGAAAAATAATTCCACCAATGTTTGTGTAGAGTGATGGAAAGTCCCTGGGACTAACAGCCAGAAGCTATGCGATGAACCACAGAGGCTAATGTCGCGCTCGTTCCTACATCCACGTGGTGCACGATCTTCGAACAACCGTGCAATCTGGCACACCCCAGAGTTAAACCAACACTGTGACTCTTCACTGTACGTTTCATGTGGCCCAATATTAAAAGTAGATGTTACACCTGGAGACGAGGTTGCCTGGGACCAGCACAGCGAACTTGTCCATATTGCGAGTATACAACCTCAACTAGGTCACTTCAGTAAATGATATACTCATGCATGTAGATCTTGCAGGCTCCCTTGCAGAATAAGAAGGGTACAGATATCGACAGAGTACCTCGTTTGGTAGAAGCAGTACCAATACTACAAAATAAACAGCTCGCACATTTATCGTCACTTGGATACCAGATTCAGTTGTCGCAAAACGATAACGACAGATGAAGGAAGACAATATCAGTCCTCACTATTCAAGGCTCAGCAACCTTGGTGATATTATGTGCAAATACATGACTGTGTACCATCCCTAGTTCACAAGGCATTTAAGGGAGACCTATGTGGAACATTGGCAGAATCTTGTAAAGAGAATCTCTGGCATTTCCTGCAGACTTTGTTCTACCAGCACATTTATCGCTGCTGATCCAGTGGGTGAAGACGCACATCATCAATATGCAGGTGCCACTACCTACTCCGCACACCACTCCAAAAGTTTCCATACACAAAGCACTGAGCAAATGTGAGTTTGTAATACTGCAGTACGGTATGATTCCACCAGCTTTACAGTCACCCTACTCAGCTTCATGCAAATTTATAAATGGGTCACCCATACATTTGACCTTTCTCTCGGTTTCATTAGAAGGTCTTAAAACTGTGTGGATTCTTCATGAACCCACAGCTACACGTGACATGGACAATGACTCATGTGCTCAGTTACCCTTGACTTGCAGATGACCAGCCACGATCCCAACTGACCAGACATCATAACAATTAACATGTGAGGCTTGAGTGTATCCGTAAATAATGTAGATAATGACCTGATAGTGGCACCTATAGTCACAACCGTGTGACAGCTAACAATTCTTCCTCACCTGTCTACAAACACTTATCAGTTAGCAATGACCATTGACTAAGCAGCTATGTCTTTGCATTTGTCAGCAGGTGGCATATTATCACAGTCCCAAGAGAATCACAATGACACCCACCGCATGACACATCACAGACAGCTGCAGACCCTTCTAGAAGCATACTGTAACCTCCCCCTTACTAATCAGCCTATCCTGCTTGCGATAAAGTTTACAACAGACCCTTCTGATAGAAAAGTCTACTAAAAATAAAAAGTAATTAAAATGAACAAGGTTTATAATTTGGAAAAATGAAAGTTATTTTGAGCATTCTCCCACGAACAACACTGGACAGAAAAGGAGTACCACTGATAATGAATCCAAAAATTACACTAATGAACGAAAATGAAATAATTAATGGTTGCCAGCCCACAAGTGGAATTTACATCCATAATCCTGTACGTGATGTTGTTGTTGTTATTGTGGCCTTCAGTCCTGAGACTGGTTTGATGCAGCTCTTCATCCTACTCTATCCTGTGCAAGCTTCTTCATCTCCCAGAACCTACTGCAGCCTACATCCTTCTGAATCTGCTTAGTGTATTCATCTCTTGGTCTCCCTCTACGAGTTTTACCCTCCACGCTGCCCTCCAATACTAAATTGGCGATTCCTTGATGCCTCAGAAGATGTCCTACCAACCGATCCCTTCTTCTGGTCAAGTTGTGCCACAAACGTCTCTTCTCCCCAATCCCATTCAATACTTCCTCATTAGTTATGTGATCTACCCATCTAATCTTCAGCATTCTTCTGTAGCACCACATTTCGAAAGCTTCTATTCTCTTCTTGTCTAAACTATTTATCGTCCATGTTTCACTTCCATACTTGGCTACACTCCATACAAATACTTTCAGAAAAGACTTCCTGACACTTAAATCTACACTCGATGTTAACAAATTTCTCTTCTTCAGAAACGCTTTCCTTGCCATTGGCAGTCTACATTTTATATCCTCTCTACTTCGACCATCATCAGTTATTTTGCTCCCCAAATAGCAAAACACCTTTACTACTTTAAGTGTCTCATTTCCTAATCTAATTCCCTCAGCATCACCCGACTTAATTCGACTACATTCCATTATCCTTGCTTTGCTTTTGTTGATGTTCATCTTATATCCTCCTCTCAAGACACTGTCCATTCCATTCAACTGCTCTTCCAAGTCCCTGTCTCTGTCTCTGACAGAATTACAATGTCATTGGCGAACCTCAAAGTTTTTATTTCTTCTCCATGGATTTTAATACCTACTCCGAATTTTTCTTTTGTTTCCTTTACTGCTTGCTGAATATACAGATTGAATAACATTGGGGATAGGCTACAAACCTGTCTTACTCCCTTCCCAACCACTGCTTCCCTTTCATGCCCCTCGACTCTTATAACTGCCATCTGGTTTCTGTACAAATTGTAAATAGCCTTTCGCTCCCTGTATTTTACCCCTGCCACATTCAGAATTTGAAAGAGAGTATTCCAGTCAACATTGTCAAAAGCTTTCTCTAAGTCTACAAATGCTATAAACGTAGGTTTGCCTTTCCTTAATCTTTCTTCTAAGATAAGTCGTAAGGTCAGTATTGCCTCACATGTTCCAGTATTTCTACGGAATCCAAACTGATCTTCCCCGAGGTCGGCTTCTACTAGTTTTTCCATTCGTCTGTAAAAGAATTAGTGTTAGTATTTTGCAGCTGTGACTTATTAAACTGCTTGTTCGGTAATTTTCACATCTGTCAACACCTGCTTTCTTTGGGATTGGAATTATTATATTCTTCTTGAAGTCTGAGGGTATTTCGCCTGTTTCATACATCTTGCTCGCCAGATGGTAGAGTTTTGTCAGGACTGGCTCTCCCAAGGCCGTCAGTAGTTCCAATGGAATGTTGTCCACTCCGGGGGCCTTGTTTCGACTCAGGTCTTTCAGTGCTCTGTCAAACTCTTCACGCAGTATTGTATCTCCCATTTCATCTTCATCTAAATCCTCTTCCATTTCCATAATATTGTCCTCAAGTACATCGCCCTTGTATTGACCCCCTATATACACCTTCCACCTTTCTGCTTTCCCTTCTTTGCTTAGAACCGGGTTTCCATCTGAGCTCTTGATGTTCATAAAGTGGTTCTCTTATCTCCAAAGGTCTCTTTAATTTTCCTATAGGCAGTATCTATCTTACCCCTAGTGAGATAAGCCTCTACATCCTTACATTTGTCCTCTAGCCATCCCTGCTTAGCCATTGTGCACTTCCTGTCGATCTCATTTTTGAGACGTTTGTATTCCTTTTTGCCTGCTTCATTTATTGCATTTTTATATTTTCTCCTTTCATCAATGAAATTCAATATTTCTTCTGTTACCCAAGGATTTCTACTAGCCCTCGTCTTTTTACCTACTTGATGCTCTGCTGCCTTCACTACTTCATCCCTCAAAGCTACCCATTCTTATTCTACTGTATTTCTTTCCCCCATTCCTGACAATTGTTCCCTTATGCTCTCCCTGAAACTCTGTACAACCTCTGGTTCTTTCAGTTTATCCAGGTCCCATCTCCTTAAATTCCCACATTTTTGCAGTTTCTTCAGTTTTAATCTACAGGTCATAACCAATAGATTGTGGTCAGAGTCCACATCTGCCCCTGGAAATGTCTTACAATTTAAAACCTGGTTCCTAAATCCCTGTCTTACCATTATATAGTCTATCTGATACCTTTTAGTATCTCCAGGGTTCTTCCACGTATACAACCTTCTTTCATGATTCTTAAACCAAGTGTTAGCTATGACTAAGTTGTGCTCTGTGCAAAATTCTACCAGGCGTCTTCCTCTTTTATTTCTTAGCCCCAATCCATATCCATCTACTACGTTTCCTTCTCTCCCTTTTCCTACACTCGAATTCCAGTCACCCATGACTATTAAATTTTCATCTCCCTTCACTATCTGAATAATTTCTTTTATTTCATCGTACATTTCTTCAATTTCTTCGTCATCTGCAGAGCTAGTTGGCATATAAACTTGTACTACTGTAGTAGGTGTGGGCTTCGTATCTATCTTGGCCACAATAATGCGTTCACTATGCTGTTTGTAGTAGCTTACCCGCATTCCTATTTTCCTATTCATTATTAAACCTACTCCTGCATTACCCCTATTTGATTTTGTGTTTATAACCCTGTAGTCACCTGACCAGAGCTCCTGTTCCTCCTGCCACCGAACTTCACTAATTCCCACTATATCTAACTTTAACCTGTTCATTTCCCTTTTTAAATTTTCTAACCTACCTGCCCGATTAAGGGATCTGACATTCCACGCTCCGATCCGTAGAACGCCAGTTTTCATTCTCATGATGGGAAAGAAAAACATGTCATGTTTTTCGACACTAATTTTAAGTGAGTATGTAACGAAAAAGAAAACTGGAAGTAACTCTTATGTTATGTTTACGAATTGGGATTGACGGAGGACGTCGAAAGGGTGAAAAAGCGGGCAGCTCGTTTTGTATTGTCATGCAATAGGGGAGAGAGTGTGGCAGATATGATACGCGAATTGGGATGGAAGTCATTACAGAAAAGACGTTTTTCGTCGCGGCGAGATCTTTCTACGAAATTTCAGTCACCAACTTTCTGTTCCGAATGCGAAAATATTTTGTTGAGCCCAACCTACATAGGTAGCAATGATCCTCAAAATAAAATACGAGAAATCAGAGCTCGAACAGAAAGGTTTAGGTGTTCGTTTTTCCCGCACGCTGTTAGGGAGTGGAATAGTAGAGAGATAGTATGATTTTGGTTCGATGAACCCTCTGCCAAGCACTTGAATGTGAATTGCAGAGTAGTCATGTAGATGTAGATGTAGAAGAGACTGAATTCGCGCATCTGCTTGGCGGCTGCAGCACTTGAGGCCGCTGGTCAGCAACTAGCTTCTAGTCTGTTGAGTGAGTCTTCTGTGGCAAACATGTGGTGCCCTGTGACTAGGTGACACTGAAATCTTTGTTTTCATCGCAAAAGTAACACTGGCGCTCGGGCATCTACTAAGGTGACAAAACTTACGGGATACCTCCTAATATCGCGTCGGATCTGCATTTGCCTCGTGTAGTGCAGCAATTCGACATGGCATGGATTCAACAAGTCGATGAAAGTCCCGTGCGAAAACGTTGAGCCATGCTGCCTCCGTAGCCGTCCATAACTGTGAAAGTGTTGTCGGTGCAGGATGTTGTGCACGAGCTGACCCCTCGATTACGTCCCGTACATGCTTGATGGGGTTAATTTCGGGCGATCTGTGTGGCCCAATCATTCGCTCGATATCTCTAGAATCTTCAAACCATTCGTAAACAGTTGCGGAATGGTGACATGCCACATTGCCATCCATAAAAATTCCATCGTTGTTTGGCAACACGAATGGATGAAAATGGTATCCAAATAAACGAACACAACCATTTCCTGTCAGATGATCGGTTCCATTCGAAGTAAACACAGCCCACACCATTACAGGGCCATCATCAACTTGCACAGTGTCTTGTTGACAACTTGGGTCCATGGCTTCGTGGGGTCTGCGCCGTACTCGAACCCTACCATCACTTCTTACCAACTGAAATCGGAACGCATCTGATCAGGCCACTGCTTTCCAGTCGCCTAGGGTCCAGCCGATATGGCCACAAGCCCAGGAGAGGCGCTGCAGGTGACTTCGTGCTGTTAGGAAAGACAATCGCATCAGCGGTCTGCTGCCATAGTCCATTCGCCGCACTGTTCTAGCGGATACGTTCGTTGTACATCTTATATTAATTTCTACAGTTAATTCATGCAGTGTTACTTGTCTGTTAGCACTGAAAACTCTATGCAGACGCCGCTGCTCTCGGTCGTTAAGTGAAGCGTGTCGGCCACAGCGTTGTCCATAGCGAGAGATCGTGTCCGAAATTTGGTATTCTCGGCACACTCTTCACACTGTGGATTTTGGGATATTGAGTTAGCTAACGGCTTCCAAAATGGAATGTCCCATGCTGCGGCGAAACAAGCGTCGTATCATTTGAGAGATACAGAGGCGAGCGAGTGTGCCGGGAGTTATCCCAGTTCCTTGCTGGTAGCGCCACGTCACCACAACGGGCCTGTATGTAGCCTACAAGTATTGTACCACAATTTAAGAATGAAATTAAAATTTAAAGTTGCTGTCCCAAACTTTGTCAACATAAGTTCAAAATGTCAAATCTCAGAGTGATCACTTGGTTATCTCCCCTAAATACATCGTTTTAAATAAAAAACAAGTGACGTTAAATAACAAAGCTATAAAGCCAACAATCGGTCATAATGTGCAAATGTATGTCAAAATTAACTGGTGCAAGTCTCAAGAGCAATATTTTGGTCAGAATCCACGTTTTTAAGAAAAATTAAAGGTGCCAAATATTAGATTTAGAAAGATGAAATCTCATTGGAAGCATCAGTTTGATTTTAGAACCTGAAGTACGTGACCCCATTAAGCCGCCACTAATAGTTCTCGAGTAAAAACTAAATTTGGAACGAAAACGTCCTTATTTGTAGTAGCCTAAGTATCTGTTATATTGAAGCTAGAAAGTTCTGATTAAAGCATGTGTTCCAACATATTAAATAATGAAGATATAACAAGTTTCAAGACTTTGATGCAAATAATAATCAACACAAGGTCTCTTAAAGTTGTAGTTGGGGTCATGTTGTACTGTCAGTTCTGTTATAAAAATTCTAGCCAGCGAAGTTTATACATAAGCGAGATAAATCTTTTTCTGTGATTATAGCCATCTTAATTACACTCATACAAAAATTACGAAGATTCTAAATTAATACACAACAGTGTTGTAAAATATTATGTGTCCGAGAAAGCGGCCATTTGGAGGCTATTACCGGCGGCATGGAGCGGATGACAGCAGGTGCTCCCTTGGCCGTCCGCTGCACCCGTACAAGACCTGAAACGTCACAGACAGACTTCACTTCGCACCAAGCTACCTTACAGTCCGCGTTAGTCAAAAGCCGGAGTACACGCTGACGTCACAGATAGGTTGTTAATACACGCATATTTTCAGTAATAATAGAAAGCGAACTCGCGAGGACTGTACACCGTCCTGGATCGCGTAGATTTCGCGGAAGTAACAGTTTGTGTGCCGCCCGCAATGATACCAAAACCGCGTGGCTTGTGGTGAGATTATTTTCCACTTTTGTGGCGACCAATTACATTGATAATCAGAAGTCAGGGCGAAAGACCATTCAATGCGAACTTACCGTAGAGGTCGCCTCTGAACTGCTCGTAGTGCCATTTATGATAGGCACACCATTACTCTATCTCAGGAATATTACTATGTTGTGCGTGTGAAAGTTAACAAATACATCTGTCAATTAGAACTCAAAATATTCGTTTACAATCATAGATCCTGATCCCGCTGAGTAAATAGGGAGTAGAAACGTTTCTTTCAGTGGGAAAGACAAGAATGTGGACTTCCAGATGAAAACTATGGGCGGTATGTTCTCTATTGCTTCCTGGCTGACCGCAAAAATAGTTTTCAGGAGCTCGTAAAAGACGGCGTCACCGCTCTACAATGTGTCTAGCATCAGCTATCATTCCGCCTTCAAAGTCTGCGTCCGTAATCAAGTCGAAAACTTTTTCACGTGTATCACATGAGTACATATCACAGCTCTGTCAGTGGACCAGTGGACTACCCTTCTGTATCTTGTGTACGTCATACTACCGCCATCTGTATATACAGGGTGTTTCCCTAAATGTGTTTGCCTCTGTAAGTTACGAAGTAATAGGCGACGGAAATATTTATTGCGGTGGGTCACCATAGGAAACGTTACACTGTCTGCGGAGCTATGAACATAGTTTATTGTGTTATTATGCAAAGAGTTACAGCAAAAAGATACAATTTTTTAAATGGAACAATAGTTGTTTCTATCATGCGCTGGAATCAGAAACACCAGCTGTGTATACATCAATTTAAATTACATCCCTTTCACTTTTAGTTTGGGAGCTACAACCCTTCAAAGTTTAGAGAGCAGATACCACACACGCTGCGCATTACGCAATGCACCTTCTAAATGTGGTGCGGCCAAGTTGTAACGTCGCCGGTGTCACGGAGCGAGAAACTTCCACGATGAGCTGTTAGACTGCCGGCTGTCGCCGTACACGGCCGTATACCTGACAGTTCGGGCCACACAAACAAACAGGGCTCAATATGCCACAGTTACTGACATCAGATGAAAATGGCATACACGAACAACGAGTAGGCTGACATATTGCTGATGCTCGGCGAGTGCCGACAGGACGGCACTGAAGCAGCCATGGCGTACGCCGTGAGATATCCTAGGCGAAGAACTCCGGCAGCCATTACGTTCTTACGTGCCGAACAACGACTTCGGAAAACAGGCAGCTAGGCAATGCGCCACAGTAGCAAACGAAGAACTGCAAGAAGTGAGGAGACGGAAGCGTTTGTTTTAGTTGCAGTGCATCACGACCCACGTGTGAGCTTACGAGCCGTTGCTGCAGTCGCTGGTGTCAGTCTCACATCCGTGTGGTGCATAGTTCACGGCCACAGATTTCACCTGTACCACCTGTCACTGACCCAGGAGCTGCATGTGAACAATTTCCGTGCGAGAGTTACATTCTGTGAATGGGCCATGCGTTATTTCACACTAGAGTCTTTACAAGGTGTTACGTTCTCTGATGAGTCCACGTTCACAAATTACGGTGCAGTGAGTCGCCATAACGTGCACTACTGGGCCGCAGACAATCCTCGGTGGGTACGATATGTCGACCGTCAACGTAGGTGGTCTATTATTGTATGGTGTGGAATCCTTGGGGGCGAAATCATCGCTCCACACTACTTTCCAGGTACTGTGACAGGTGAGATATATCTCGCGTTTATAGTCGACAGTTTGGGTGGTCTCCTTGAACATGTGTGTTTACACACGAGAGTCCATATGCGGATGCAGCACGATCGTCAACCAGCCCATTCTGCACGTGCTGTTGCGGAAGAACTAAACAATAGGTTTGCAGGAAGGTGGTTGGGACGCCATAGTCCTCATTCATGGCCCGCAAGGTCGCCCGATTTAACACCATTAGATTTCTTTTTGTGAGGATAGCTACAGGATCGTGTTTGTGTCACTGAGCCCTGAGAGGTAGATTTATTCATCTATGTCTTTGTTTATATCCGATATACGTTATTCATGAAGAAATTGGTTAAATATTTACTGTGTTTTTGAAAGCACAAAGACATTAGGCTACTGGCCTACCCTTTGTTCTATTCATTTGATATACACTCCTGGAAATTGAAATAAGAACACCGTGAATTCATTGTCCCAGGAAGGGGAAACTTTATTGACACATTCCTGGGGTCAGATACATCACATGATCACACTGACAGAACCACAGGCACATAGACACAGGCAACAGAGCATGCACAATGTCGGCACTAGTACAGTGTATATCCACCTTTCGAAGCAGTGCAGGCTGCTATTCTCCCATTCAGACGATCGTAGAGATGCTGGATGTAGTCCTGTGGAACGGCTTGCCATGCCATTTCCACCTGGCGCCTCAGTTGGACCAGCGTTCGTGCTGGACGTGCAGACCGCGTGAGACGACGCTTCATCCAGTCCCAAACATGCTCAATGGGGGACAGATCCGGAGATCTTGCTGGCCAGGGTAGTTGACTTACACCTTCTACAGCACGTTGGGTGGCACGGGATACATGCGGACGTGCATTGTCCTGTTGGAACAGCAAGTTCCCTTGCCGGTCTAGGAATGGTAGAACGATGGATTCGATGACGGTTTGGATGTACCGTGCACTATTCAGTGTCCCCTCGACGATCACCAGAGGTGTACGGCCAGTGTAGGAGATCGCTCCCCACACCATGATGCCGGGTGTTGGCCCTGTGTGCCTCGGTCGTATGCAGTCCTGATTGTGGCGCTCACCTGCACGGCGCCAAACACGCATACGACCATCATTGGCACCAAGGCAAAAGCGACTCTCATCGCTGAAGACGACACGTCTCCATTCGTCCCTCCATTCACGCCTGTCGCGACACCACTGGAGGCGGGCTGCACGATGTTGGGGCGTGAGCGGAAGACGGCCTAACGGTGTGCGAGACCGTAGCCCAGCTTCATGGAGACGGTTGCGAATGGTCCTCGCCGATACCCCAGGAGCAACAGTGTCCCTAATTTGCTGGGAAGTGGCGGTGCGGTCCCCTACCGCACTGCGTAGGATCCTACGGTCTTGGCGTGCATCCGTGCGTCGCTGCGGTCCGGTCCCAGGTCGACGGGCACGTGCACCTTCCGCCGACCACTGGCGACAACATCGATGTACTGTGGAGACCTCACGCCCCACGTGTTGAGCAATTCGGCGGTACGTCCACCCGGCCTTCCGCATGCCCACTATACGCCCTCAACTGCACATACGGTTCACGTCCACGCTGTCGCGGCATGCTACCAGTGTTAAAGACTGCGGTGGAGCTCCGTATGCCACGGCAAACTGGCTGACACTGACGGCGGCGGTGCACAAATGCTGCGCAGCTAGCGCCATTCGACGGCCAACACCGCGGTTCCTGGTGTGTCCGCTGTGCCGTGCGTGTGATCATTGCTTGTACTGCCCTCTCGCAGTGTCCGGAGCAAGTATGGTGGGTATGACACACCGGTGTCAATGTGTTCTTTTTTCCATTTCCAGGAGTTTATGTTTATTTAATTTGTTTATGTATCTAATAATGTGTGTTAGAGCGTGTTTATGGTCCAGCCGTAGGAATATTTATTTACTTTCAAGTCGTTTAAATGAAACTCCAGTATTTCGTATATGCTTAAATATGTTTCTGAGTGTACGTTCGCTTGGAGACATGGAGAGAGCGCTCTAGCCAATCACAGTGCCCGTTAATGGTGAGACTGTATGGAAGTGGGGGAGGAGGATCGTTTCAAGAGAGGACACGGGGGCAGTTCTGGGGGGGTGAGTGTTGGATGCAGACACTACAGCGCGACGGACGCACAGTCGGCGGAAAGATTTGGACAGTGGAGCCGTTTGCGTGTGTTCGAGGGGGATAGAAATATTTCGGAGCGCCGACCTGTGCTCTTGTGTGATTTCTGTGGCTTCTGCAGTGAAGACGTAGTGTGCGTTTAGAAGTGAATATCTCACGAGCTATGTTGTTGTTCGTAACTAATTACGTGCAGTAGGAATCTATTTTTTCCCTGTTATTCAACTTATATTTTATTTCATTGCTGGACCATCGACACCAATAAGTGTTTTGCGGAAGTATACGCATTCTCAAAAGTACTTCTACTATCGTACTCATCTTTTAAAGTCGTTAAGATACTACCTGCAGGTTTTATTTAATTGTAATCTTTCATTTATAAATTTATATGTTACTTTCATAATTCGCAATTTCCGAGTGATAGAAACCTTCGACCATTCGACTCATGTGTGTATTCTTATCATATACTGTAGACTCAGGAGTATTTGGTCTCTAATGTGGCAACTACGTATCCCAGCCCCTAGACAACGAAACCAGCCAAAACTTTTAATATAGCAACTCTTGAGTCAGAGGGTGAGTAGTTATTTGAAAGCCCGCAGTCCACATCCCCAGATGATCTAAAACAGCGCATCGAGGACGCATGTTGCTCCGTGACACCGGCGATGTTGCATCTCGTCTGCAGAACATGGACACACATTTGAACATCTCATTTAAATCAACTTCCCACCGCCAGAACATCCATCACCCACCACACAGCCATGTACTATGTATAGCGTGTAGTATCTGCCCCTGAATCTTTGAAGGGTTGTAGCTCCCAAACTAAAAGTGATAGGAATGTAATTTAAATTGATATAGACACAGCTGATGTTTCCGATTCCAGTGCATGATGGTAACAACTATTGTTCCATTTAAAAATTGTATCTTTTTGCTGTGACTCTTTGGATAATAACACAATAAATTATGTTCATAGCTCTGCAGATAGTGAAACGTTTCTTATGGTGACTTACTGCAATAAATATTTCCGTTGCCTATTACTTCGTAACTTACAGAGGCAAACACATTTAGTGAAACACCCTGTATGTACATATCGCTATCCCGTGATTTTTGTCACCTCAGTGTAATATGGCGAAGTGTTAATGGCTGGTGACTGGTCACACCGTTGATATGCAGCTTTTGCACTGCGGACTGCGTATGATTTGTCTGAATCGTCGGTTTGACAGAGTGGTGTTGTAGTAGTGTACAATGTTGTTAATACAAAAGGCAGATGCCTGTTATTGAATGGAAAATGTTTTAGATCTGCTATTAATTGTCTTCGTTCAGCATCGTGGTTGGTTATAGTTTTCTGTATCAATGCTCTGGTCGGCGAAATTGTGAGTGGCGTGCATTTTGGCCTCGGTTCCATCGTTGCTGTTACTGGGAGATCATTGGCTTCGCTGTTTTGATGAGTGCTCAATATTCGTTACAGTGGAAAAGGTGCACAGCGACCGTGACTGGAATTCTGTAGAAGCACCTGGACAGCAGACACAATGAATTAACTGTGGACTTTGTGGCCCACGTCAGTTGTTCCAGCGTTGTCGCATGGTATTACTGTTATTCCGTTTGTCTGGATTGAGGGTAATAGCAAGCGGTGAGTCGTTAATTCTCTCTGTGCTCATTGCTTTAAGCTTCCTACAGTGGCCTTTTGCAGACCTGCGGCGGAACGCGATTACAGATTTTAAGCAAGTGTGCTGGTCCTGCGAAATCATGTTTGTGATTATTTTTGAGATTTGTTTTCCCTGTGCCACACGTGCTACAAAAGCGGAGGGTTGCGCCGTTAGCGATAGTGCCCGTAATAGTATTACCTATTTTATGTATCCTGCTGAAATATACTATGAAGTGTAGTTGCAATTTCGTCACATTCATTATGAGCAAGGGACTGATTCCGTGCTTTATGAGAAAGCGTAGTCGGTGCGGCCTTTTGATATTGGTTGCCAGTGTTCTGCTTAATTAAAATACACGGAAGAGCCAAAGACACTGGTACACCTGTCAAATGTCGTGTAGGGCACCCATGAGCAAGCAGAAGTACCGCAACAGGTCGTAGCATGGACTCGAGTAATGTCTGAAGTAGTGCTGGAGGGATCTGACACCGTGAATCCTGCAGGGCTGTCCATAAATCCTTAAGAATACAAGGGCGTGGAGATCTCTTCTCAACAGCATGTTGCAAAGCATCCCAGATATGCTCAATAATGTTCGTGTCTGGGGAGTATGGTGACCAGCGGAAGCGTTTAAACTCGGGGTAGTGTTCCTGGAGACACTCTGTAGAAATTATGGACGTGTGGAGTGTCGCATTGTCTTGCTGGAATTGCCCAAGTCCGTCGGAATGCGTAATACACATGAATGGATGCAGGTGATCAGATAAGATGGTTACGTATGTGTCACCCGTTAGAGTCGTATCTAGATGTATCAGGGATCCTGAAACGAGACTCGTCAGATCAGACAACATGTTTCCAGTCGTCATCAATCCAATGTCGGTGTTGACGGACCCAGGGTAGATGTAAAGCTTCGTGTCTTGAAGTCATCAAGGTTATACGAGTGGACCTTCGGCTCCAAAAGCCCATATCGATGATGTTTCGTTGAGTGGTTCGCACGCTGACACTTGTTGATGGCCCTGCATTGACATCTGCAGCAATTTTCGGAAGGGTGCCACTTCCGTCTCGTTGAACGATTCTCCTCAGTCATCGTTGGTCCCGTTCTTGGAGGGTCTTTTTCCGGCCTCAGCAATGTAGGAGATTTGATATTTTACCGGATTCCTGATATTCACAGTACACTCGAGAAATGGTCGTACGGGGAAATCTTCACTTCATCGCTACCTTTGAGATATTGTGTCCCATCGCTCGTGCACTGTCTATAACACCAAGTTCAAACTCGCTTAAATCTAGAGAACCTGCCGTTGTAGCAAGAGTAACCGATCTAACAACTGCGCCAGACACTTGGTGTCTTATATAGGCGTTGCCAACCCCAGCTTCGTATTGTGTCTATTTACCTATTTCTGTATCTGAATACGTATGCGTATTATCGTTTCTTTTGCGCTTCAGTGTAAAACTATTAGTGTAAGAAATTTTCTTGCTTCCAATAAGGCTGCCCATTAATTGTAAGTTATATATGATGCACCACGCTCCCTTAGGCTAGTATATCGGTTAGTTATCTAGAACACGCGATATCTGTGCAAATCTAGCGCAGGTAACCTGGCCTACTTCAGAATAGATCTACCTTCAGCCGTGCTGAGTTATTTGTGTCCTGCTGCGCGAGAAATAACTAGTCTGGGCTGATGCTTTGGCATGTAATGAGCATAACACATAATGCTGTACAATTAACGTGGTGCATTGGACACTAGTAGTTATCTGTTGAGGTGACTAGTGCCCAGAGGTTCATTAGTTCTTACACAGGGTGTAAGTTGTTCTTGTGGCTAGTTCTAATCGAGGAAAGTAAATTGAGTGAAATTGAAATTTACTTGTCTTTGAGTATTTTAAGGTGGAAACCTGCTCAAACAAAAGCTAAGTGTTGATATAAATCATTAAATTTCAATATGATACACGATTAAAGTATATCTTGCAAAAGTAGAGTTTTCAGTGAGATTTAAAATTTTTGTCTTAGATGAGGATCTATGGATCTCTGAGTGTTGGTTTAAGGTTCTAAAATTTCCTTTATACTGCATCTATAAAAATTTTAAAAATAAAATTCCTTCGCATAAATTACTTTCGTAGAAAGTCTCTAATCTTATGATATTCATATCAGACCTTGTGTGTCTTTGGTATTCCAAGGGTGGCAACGTTGTAAGTGGTCCGTTGTTCTTATACTGATCTCAGTTACAGGGAGGTTTCGGGGGCCATTACTTGGGAACCGGTTGTGCCTGAAGTCGCCTTCCCTTCGAAATTATTGCCGCAAATGAATTCTCCAATAAGTGCTTTTCAGCTCAACCTCAGTGAATAATAAAATCCTAACCATCCTATCCCAACCACCGAAATCGTTTCAACAATTAAATCAACTGCAACAGTATGTTTTTTATGTTGCAGTGATCTGATACTAGGGTATTAACTTTATCTTGCGGTCTAAAACATGTCACCTTCTGCCAATAACGCCAACTTATGCTCTAGCATGTTGGAAACGATGTGACTCATTGATGAAATAACTAACTGAAAGTAAATTCAATCTCTGACTTTAATGCAAATTGACCATAATCATTAATGGTTGTTTCCCGAATTGTTTTCTTCTTTTTATGCCTGTATACACATGGTGATTCACTCTCCAGTGCTTACAATTTAGCCAATAGTGCAATAAATGCAGTTGTAGATTCTCAGTTTAACTCATCTTTTATTAATACAAATTTCTCTTTATTTATGGGTGAAATGTTAGATCTGCTGCATTTATGGGAAGTCTGAAGTGTGAAACCATGTATGTACAGCTCTGGACGGAATTCGCCAGACCCCTCGCCTTTTCATTATGCTGTACTACAAAGCCTTTCTTTCTATTATCGAACACAACATGCAAGGAGACGCACAACTGCCACATACTTTCAAATCACTTGTGTCTGTGGTCTAGCTTACAGGAACAAAAAAAATCTTAAATAACAAAGGCCTAATAAAAAGGGCCATTTTATTAAGTCAAACTGTGAAACGAAGGTAATCGTCTTCCGGCGTTATAGCCAGTAATATCAACGTTCTTCGTGATGCACACTTCGTTGTATGACATGATAGATGGAGCTCGTTAACATATTTACTAACTGATCAGTAATTTTATGTTTTCCACAGTGTTTAAAGGTCATCTGGCTCCTGTCATCTAGTTTCAGTAGCAAGATACTGAAAATTTCTGTCTTCTTGATCACACAGAATTATATGTAGATTTTCGCTGCTGCCAGCTCTGGAGTAACACTAGTGCGTCTGCAACGATAGAATCAACGAGATGTTATTGACATAGAAGGAGAATATATTAGGCCCAACAGTGAACCCTGTGGCACTCCCAAGAGAACATACATTGAGGTCTGTTGTTCATTTACACTTACGATACTCTACTGTCTGCTTCTCAGGCAGCTTTCAAATCACTTCAGCGCGTTACTTTAAAATTTTAGGCATCGCATTTTTTCAAGCAGTCTGCCAGAGACAATGATGTATTCAGGATGGTTCCATGATGACATTATAAACTTTCAGGGATGCAGGAGAAGAATAAATGTATCAAGTTTAGGTAACAAACTTGGTCTGGAATTGATCGAGTCGAAACGTGTAATCGAAAATCGTTCTGATACCTCTGACAGCGGAATACATGCACCACTACTTTTGTTGCTAAGATTGTAGGGCAGGCGAATTTTTAGAGGTAGTAGTAAAGACCAAAACGAGAAAAAAAGTGTCGTAAACATGATCCCTACAACGTATATCTTAAGAGCTATGGGCACTAGGTAGAAGAGATGTGTTTCATAATATCAAAGATCAACAAGTGCTCATGGCTCTTAAGGAAAGCATTTTAGAGTCCATGTTTAATAGACTTTTTTTCTTGTTTTGTTGTATACTACTACCTCTGAAAGTTCTCTAAGCTGCATCCTTAACAAATACAGTACCGGTACATGTATTCAAATGTCAGAGGTATCGGAATGATTTTCGCTTATAACTTTCGACCTTTCGTTCCCGGGCCAAGGTCGCTTACCTCAAACTGACACATTTATCCTTCTCCATCGTCCCTGAAAGTTTGTGACATCGTCATGGAGTGACTCTGTAGAAACAGACGTTGCCATTCGCTGCTGCCAGCTCTCTGGAGTGACACTTCTGCTTCTACATCTACATCTAAATCTACACTGAAGCGCCAAAGAAATTGGTACAGGCATGTGTATTCAAATACAGAGATATATAAACAGGCAGAAGACGGCGCTGCGATCGGAGACGCCTGTATAAGACAACAAGTGTCTGGTGCTTTAACAGCAGGTTATCAAGAATTAAGCGAGTTTAAACGTGGTGTTATAGTCGGTGCACCAGCGATGGGACACAGCATCTCCGAGATATTTATGAAGCGGGGAATTTCCAGTATGAACATTTCACGAGTGTACCGTGAATATCAGGAATCCAGTAAAACAAATCTCCGACATCGCTGCAGCCGGAAAAAGAGCCTGCAAGAACAGGACCAACGACGACTGAAGAGAATCGTTCAACGTGACAAGTGCAACCATTCCGTAAATTACTCCAGATGTCAATGCTGAGCCATCAACAATTGTCAGTGTGCGAACCATTCGACTTAACATCACTGATATTGGCTTTCGGACCCGAAGACCCACTCGTGTTCTCTTGATGACGGCACCACACAAAACTTTATGTCTCGCCTGCGTCCGTCAACACCGACATCGAATTGTTGATGGCTGCAAACATGTTGCCTGGTCGGGCGAGTCTCGTTTCAAATTGTATCGAGCGGATGGACGTGTATGGGTATGGAGACAACCTTGAAACGTCCCCTTAGAAAAATTTATGAATGATTGTGCTGATAAACCCCTTACGTTATTTGATTTCCAAACAGCTGAGCAAAACTGAACGTACGAAGGCATTTCTCTCTTTACTTATTCTGATCGCTAAACTGTCACAAAATATTTTTAGCGCAACGCAATCTGATTTTCAATATGAAACTTCCTGGCAGATTAAAACTGTGTGCCCGACCGCGACTCGAACTCGGGACCTTTGCCTTTCGCGGGCAAGTGCTCTACCATCTGAGCTACCGAAGCACGACTCACGGGCGGTACTCACAGCTTTACTTCTGCCAGTATCCGTCTCCTACCTTCCAAACTTTACAGAAGCTCTCCTGCGAACCTTGCAGAACTAGCACTCCTGAAAGAAAGGATACTGCGGAGACATGGCTTAGCCACAGCCTGGGGGATGTTTCCAGAATGAGATTTTCACTCTGCAGCGGAGTGTGCACTCATATGAAACTTCCTGGCAGATTAAAACTGTGTGCCGGACCGAGACTAGAACTCGGGACCTTTGTCTTTCGTGGGTAAGCGCTCCTTTCTTTTAGGAGTGCTAGTTCTGCAAGGTTCGCAGGAGAGCTTCTGGAAAGAATGGAAGGAAGGAGAGGAGTTACTGGCAGAAGTGAAGCTGTGAGGACGGGGCGTGAGTCGTGCTTGGGTAGCCCAGTTGGTAGAGCACTTGCCCGCGAAAGGCAAAGTTCGCGAGTTCGAGTCTCGGTCCGGCACACAGTTTTAATCTGCTAGGAAGTTTCATATCAGCGCACACTCCACTGCAGAGAGAAAATGTCATTCTGATTTTCAATAATCCTTACAAAAGAATGGCCCTGACTAACAATAACATGTACCGTTCATGAATCACTTACCTTACAAAAATCTTCGTTACTCGAACTACTGAAATACAGCGAGCGCTAATACTGACAGCTAAATAAAAGATCCTAACTACTGAAGGCACTAACTACTGATAGGCATAGTTAGCAAATGAAAGATTTTGATAGCGAATAAACTATGTATTTACCTTAACAGTGTTCAAAAGTCGTAATATATATATATATATATATATATATATATATATATACTCCTGGAAATGGAAAAAAGAACACATTGACACCGGTGTGTCAGACCCACCATATTTACTCCGGACACTGCGAGAGGGCTGTACAAGCAATGATCACACGCACGGCATAGCGGACACACCAGGAACCGCGGTGTTGGCCGTCGAATGGCGCTAGCTGCGCAGCATTTGTGCACCGCCGCCGTCAGTGTCAGCCAGTTTGCCGTGGCATACGGAGCTCCATCGCAGTCTTTAACACTGGTAGCATGCCGCGACAGCGTGGACGTGAACCGTATGTGCAGTTGACGGACTTTGAGCGAGGGCGTATAGTGGGCATGCGGGAGGCCGGGTGGACGTACCGCCGAATTGCTCAACACGTGGGGCGTTAGGTCTCCACAGTACATCGATGTTGTCGCCAGTGGTCGGCGGAAGGTGCACGTGCCCGTCGATCTGGGACCGAACCGCAGCGACGCACGGATGCACGCCAAGACCGTAGGATCCTACACAGTGCCTTAGGGGACAGCACCGCCACTTCCCTGCAAATTAGGGACACTGTTGCTCCTGGGGTATCGGCGAGGACCATTCGCAACCGTCTCCATGAAGCTGGGCTACGGTCCCGCACACCGTTAAGCCGTCTTCCGCTCACGCCCCAACATCGTGCAGCCCACCTCCAGTGGTGTCGCGACAGGCGTGAATGGAGGGACGAATGGAGACGTGTCGTCTTCAGCGATGAGAGTCGCTTCTGCCTTGGTGCCAATGATGGTCGTATGCGTGTTTGGCGCCGTGCAGGTGAGCGCCACAATCAGGACTGCATACGACCGAGGCACACAGGGCCAACACCCGGCATCATGGTGTGGGGAGCGATCTCCTACACTGGCCGTACACCTCTGGTGATCGTCGAGTGGACACTGAATACTGCACGGTACATCCAAACCGTCATCGAACCCATCGTTCTACCATTCCTAGACCGGCAAAGGAAGTTTCTGTTCCAACAGGACAATGCACGTCCGTATGTATCCCGTGCCATCCAACGTGCTCTAGAAGGTCTAAGTCAACTACCCTGGCCAGCAAGATCTCCGGATCTGAGCATGTTTGGGACTGGATGAAGCGTCGTCCCACGCGGTCTGCACGTCCAGCACGAACGCTGGTCCAACTGAGGCGCCAGGTGGAAATGGCATGGCAAGCCGTTCCACAGGACTACATCCAACATCTCTACGATCGTCTCCATGGGAGAATAGCAGCCTGCATTGCTGCGAAAGGTGGATATACACTGTACTAGTGCCGACATTGTGCATGCTCTGTTGCCTGTGTCTATGTGCCTGTGGTTCTGTCAGTGTGATCATGTGATGTATCTGACCCCAGGAATGTGTCAATAAAGTTTCCCCTTCCTGGGACAATGAATTCACGGTGTTCTTATTTCAATTTCCAGGAGTGTATATATCAGTTCATGACATCCAGTCCTTACAAATTTACTGTCTCTGATGGACACATGTCCAGATCATCCAGTCTCAAAACTCCTCCGTCTCTCTCCCCAAATCCACGACTGCTGGCGGCTCACCTCCAACTGCGCAACGCTAAGCGCTGTTCACATCGAACTGCCCAACACTAGAATATTCCAACAATGCAAACCAGCCACTGACTGCACCCAGCACAGTAAGTGATTTTCATACAGAGTGCTACGTGGCGCTACCAACATTAAAAACCTAAACAGCCTACTTATACCTAAACAGCCTACTTACAATCTCATGAATCCATATAACCTGCATGTCAGCAGGCGACTGTTCACGCTTGTGGAGGCTCCGTAACGGTGTGGGGCGTGTACAGTTGGAGTGATATGGGACCCTTGATACGTCTAGAGACCACTCTGACAGGTACCACGTACGTAAGCATCCTGTCTGATCAACAGCATCCATTCATGTGCATTGTGCATTCCGACAGACTCGGGCAATTCCAACAGGACAATGCGACAGCCCACACGTCCAGAATGGCTAAAATGTGGCTCGAGGAACACCCTTCTGACTTTAAACACTTCCGCTGGCAACCAAACTTCCCAGGCACGAACATTATTGAGCATATCTGGGATGCCCTGCAACGTGCTGTTCAGAAGAGATCTCCACCCCGTTGTACTCTTACGGATTTATGAAGAGCCATGCAGGATTAACGGTGTCAATTCCCTCCAGCACTACTACAGATATTAGTCGCGTCTATGCCACGTCGTGTTGCGGCAGTCCTGTGTGCTCGCGGGGACCCTACACGATCTTAGTCAGGAGTACCAGTTCCTTTGGGTCTTCAGCGCGCATAGATACTATGCAATCGACCGTACTGCGCGTGGCGCTTCCGCGTCGAATTTCCGATATTGTCGCGTGGCACGGACGCTGGTAGTCGTGGCGGTGGGGGAGACGGACTGAAATCTACAGCCGCGTTTAGCGTGCCCAGCACGCGCCAGGATTCACCGCCCGCCACGCAAGCCAGCAGTGTGCGGGATTCGCGGGGGGTGGAGGCTGCCGTTCGCAGGAGACACGCCTCGCCGCATCTCGCAACATTCTGCCGAATTCGCGACTGGCGTGCGGAGCTGTCGTCGGCGGTAGCGGCAGCAGTAGCGGCGAACGGCGCGCGTTTCGTTCTGAAGTGCTGGCCCGAAATGACTGCCGCCATGGAGTGGACCCACACAAAAAGCTAACTGGGACGAATGGGGGGCTGCGTCGAGGATACTGTCGTGCTCGTAAATGCATGATACGCATTTGTTTTTGCTTGTGGCCTGGATAAATGAAATTTCAACTCTGTTTCTCGCCCGCCCTAGATAAAGACGATGGAGAGAAGAAGGTTCAATTGAAGAGTTGGCTTCTAGAAACTCTTTAAAATTAATTCGTTTGGTATTCAAAAAGAAGCTTTGCAACTGTTAAAATTTTTCGTTTTTATATCTATATACCAATCACAAACACAAATACACTCACACACTCAAACAGATATGCTTTGCCTGGTGAATGTAAACAAACACTAGCGATGCCGTATTTCGTTGTATTTCACATAAAGAAATGTGTTTGCAAAAAAATACGAAATTGGGCCAAAAATATCAGGGCCCAACGCAGGAACACCTAGAAAATGTGCGAACAGATGAGATTTCCAGAGTAAGTGGAAATCAGGAAAAAGTCCTTTGTTTGTGCAAACAGACTCATTCAACACTACAGCCCTATAATTTCCGAAAGGTCTTCTCATATTTTAAAGCAACATATTACTACCGTGTCTGTGATGAGCATAACGCATTTTAGACACGTGTGTGTTCTATTGTATATACATAAGTTGTAAATGTAATGTCTTGTATGAAATTGTCTTTTAAACAGATAACAGTTAATTATTTTCATTCCAGCTTTTCTTACAATCTTTTATACTGTAAAAATGTTTAACAGACTTATTACCCCCAACACTTTGGTGTGCTAAATAATCAGTTATAATTATTTCCTGTTATTGAAGTTACATTAATGTGCTGATATGTTATTGCACACCGAAGCAAAGACAACATGTTAACACGATCTCTTCTGGTCTTGGGGTTGAAACTTTAGGGTTCGTGCATATGTATGTATATTAGTAGCACGCTGGTTTGTTGATTCGAATTCCATGAAGCATATTTAGTTACAGCTTTCTCTGTAATGGCGCCTACATGATAAATAATGTACCAGACATTTGTGGCCCAGTGTGCCAAAATTTGCATTGGAAAATGAAAATAATGACAGACACACTTCAGTATTTTCATAAATGCACAATAATGAAATAATATCTGGGTTACAAGAGCCGTAATTATCAAAAATAGCTTTACCGACTGTAGTGGTGAACAACAGGGTAATTTAATAACTAATAAACTATTTAATAACTACAGGAAAGGACATAATTTTCATATAAATAAAGGATTGTTCCAATAGTAACAAATTATATTTTGTATTCTGAAAACGATTTCGATAAATTAACAGTTAGTACACTTATTACAGACTTCTTAATATACAAGACAGGAAGAGTGCATCTTGCAAGGTCAGGGATACTACTCGAAAAGGGTACAGTGTCTTCTCTTTTATCTGACAAATGGAAATTCACAGAGTATATATTGCCATCTTTAATCATTGTCTACGCACATAATAAATCGTTCTTATTGCCTTTGTCCTTTTCACTTGAAGCACTTCACATGAAAAAATGTCAATGTTTTCCACACATTACAGAAAAAATATAAGTCCTTTTCTTCCAAGTATATCCACAGGGGCAAATACGCCAGGAGACATCACAACATCTTCATGCTCTTTCATTTAAATTTTTTGCCTAATATGTATGAATACAACATAAATTATCTTTATTTTGATTGTAAATTTCACATTTATATGACATTCATAGTTTGATATGTAAAAACATTACAGATTATTTCTTCCAATACAACTGACCAGTCTGTAAATTGTATCATATTGCTATTTATAATGTAGAATACAGCTTAAGATTCGATGTTCAATATTTGTCACTGAAAAAAAAAAAAACCTTTTGGTCTATGCAAAGAGTTAGTCATTAGATGACCATGTTCAGTGCACAAATATTGCAGCTTATCTTTTACACCATGACTATAAATAATGTATCATAATACTATTTGTAATATAGAATGCACCTTGAGAATCGATCTTTATACTGTTTCATCAATGTATCTCTTGTCCTGTACCTTATGCAGTTTTGCTCATTAATGGTCAATGCTAGTTCTGTTCAATGTATAAATACTTTATCTGACACAAGATAACATACATAAGACCTAATTAGATAGTTCACACCTATAAACCTTTCGTTGTTTATAAATAATGTTTGTTGGTGTATTCTTAGTCATCTGATGACTGCCTTACTATACATCATTCTACATAGTTTCACTTGTGTTTTGGTCCTTTGATTAATTTCATTGCTCTATCAAAGATATATTTTATAATGTCTGTGTACTACATACAGCGTCTATTACTTAACATCTTTACTACTCTAACGTCTTTGAAACTGTAATAGGATGACCGGAGTGTGTGGCGTGGTCGGGGTTGTACGGTGTGGCTGGGTACAAGAAGGTGGCTGTTTTTAGCAGTCTTCCTCTTTATTGTTGGTTCTCCCAATACATTTTCCGGTAGCTGAGCTCCACCACTTGTGTCATGGCGGAGACATGCTGATGCGCGCAGCCCGGGGAACGCGACGCAGTGCTCGGTCAGCGGCTGCACAGGCGGTGGGAGGTTAGCAGCACGAGGCCCGGCCCGGCTCGCCTCTGCAGAAACTGCGGCTCGTGACGACGCCGGGAGTCGCCGGTGCAACAGCGGGCAACGCTCTCTGCCGGCCGGTCCTCGGGAACAGCGTCACTGATGACGACGACGTAACAGCGACCGAACGCCCAATGGGTCGAACTGATGCCGACGCCCACCTCTGATACCCTTAAATAACGCAGACCGCTGCTGAATCCGCCGATCATGCGGCGGCGTGTTTTTTAGAATGTTCTCGATGAGTTGGCTAAGGCAACCACACCACACGCGGCCCGCGCCTGCGTAATTCTGCTAATGTTGCGTTCTGGCTGCTGACGGCTGCTGCACATGTACACACATACCGACGCTCGCTGCAAAACTGTGTCACCTGCATAACGCGCCGGCCAGCCTTCGTCCGCCGTCTGCCATGAGGCTGACGCATCGCAAACTGAAACATACAAAATCAAAATTTCGCACCATATTTCCTAAAAATAACCCCTTGTCCTCTGCAGAACTAATGTTTTTGTTACTTATGTGAAGCTGGACCAGGTTATGTAAACACTGAGCGTGTGAGCTCTCACAAAGTGAAGAATGATCTGTATCCAAGGAGCTCACTTGGAATTGATGGCATTTCCAACAGAGTACTAAAAACTTGTACCCAATAAATAAGTAGGATTCTCAGCCACATATGTAGTATCTCACTGAAACAGGGCATTATTCCAGATAGACTGGAATACGCTACTGTTAAACCATTGCATAAAAAACGGGGATAGGTCTGGTGCTAACAACTACCACCCACTCTCACATCTGACAGTCTTATCCCAAATTCTTGAACAAGTAATGTATTCAAGAGCAGCATCCCATATTTGTAGAAATGAAGTACTAACAAAATGTCAATTTGGCTTTCAGAAAGGCTTTTCAACAGAAAAATGGAAAATTGACAGTACAGATAGTCTGCAAAAATCAGCAGATTCCTCTAACTGGGGTGGTATCAAG
Source organism: Schistocerca gregaria (assembly GCF_023897955.1). Classification (NCBI taxonomy): domain Eukaryota; kingdom Metazoa; phylum Arthropoda; class Insecta; order Orthoptera; family Acrididae; genus Schistocerca; species Schistocerca gregaria. The sequence continues at coordinate 1,090,002,510 of NC_064920.1, read as the reverse complement.
AATGGTGTCCCACAGAGTTCAGTGTTGGGTCCCTTATTGTTCTTAATATATATTAACGACTTGCCACGCTATATTCATGAAGATGCAAAGCTAGTTCGTTTTGCTGATGATACAAGTATTGTAATCACACCCAACAAGGAAGAATCAGCTGAGGAAATTATAAATAATGTCTTTCAGGAAATTATTAAGTGTTTCTCTGAAAATGGACTCTCACTAAATTTTGAGAAAACACAGTTTATACAATTCTGTACAGTAAATGGCATAACAACATTAACAAATATAGACTACGAACAAAATTCTGTTGCTAAGGCAGAATACTAAAAATTTCTGAGTGTGTTCACTGATGAGAAATTGAACTGGAAAAAACACCTCAATGACCTGCTGAAATGGTTAGGTTCAGCTACTTATGCTATTAAAGTGATTGCAAATTTAGCTGATAAACATATCAGTATATTATCGCACTATGCTTATTTTCATTCACTGCTTTCATATGGCATCGTATTTTGGGGCAATTCGTCATTAAGAGAGAAAGTATTCATTGTACAAAAACATGTAATCAGAATAATAGCTGGAGCCCACACAAGATCACCTTGCAGACATTTAATTAAGAAGCTCTGGATATTCACAGTACTTTCGCAATACATATATTCATTTATGAAATTTGTCTTAATAATCCATCCCAATTCAAAATTAACAAAGTGTAGTGCATAGCTACAACACTAGAAGAAAGGACGATCTTCACTATTCTGGATTAAATGTCACTTTTTCACAGAAAGGGGTGAATTATGCTGCCACAAAAATCTTTGGTCATTTGCCAAATAGTATTCAAAGTCTGACAGATAGCCAACCAACATTTAAAAGAAAATTAAAATAATTTATGAATCACATCTCCTTCTACTCAGTAGATGAATTCCTAGATATAAAGCAGTAATTGTAAAAGAATTAATTAATTAATTATTTTGTCTAAAGAAAACTTACATTAAAGTGACACATTTGACATAATTATGAAAGATCATATTCATGATCTATGGAACAAGGATTAATGCATGCTTCTCGAGCATTTAAAAAGCAGTCAGATAGTGCATAAGACGAAATGTGGAAACATCATAATACTTGGGAAATTCATTGCACAGTAATATATGCTACTAAAGTTTTCGCAACATTTTATGTTTAGTTAAGTTTAAAATGATTTCATGTTTGTTTTCTTATAGGACCAAAAGGTAGAAAAACAATACAGATCTCGTAAGTTTACCGAATTTTGAACGAAATTATTTTTGTTTCTCTTAATGCACAAAAAAATAACAACTACAAAACGATGTCTGATATAATAAAAAAATTTAAAACATACTTGTGGATGGTTGCTGCCTTAGATTATAGAACTTAGAATCAGGAAAAACGTTACTACTGATGATGTTTTAAACCAATGATGGAAATATCTATGGTGATACAAATACACATCTTATTGTAGTTACAATAATAGACTTTTACTTGGTTCGATGTGGCCTGCCATGAACTCCTCTGTCATGCCTCTCTCTTCATCTCAATGTAGCACTTGCAACCTATGTCCTCAATTACCTGATAGATGTAATACACTCTGTGTCTTCCACTGCAGTTTTTACCCTTTACAGTTTTTTCTAGTACCATAAAGATTATGCCCTGATGGTTTAACACATGTTCCATGAACCTGTCCATTGTTCTTGTCTGTGGTTTCCATATTTTCCTATCTTTGCCAATTCTGCTTAGAACCTTACCAGTCCACCAAATTTTCAGCTTTTTTCTGTAGTACTGCACCTTAAATGCTATGATTCTCTTCTGTCCCAGTTTCTCATCAGTTCGTGATTGACTATCAGGCAATGCGTGTTGCACTGCACATTCTCACAAATTTCTTCCTCAAAAATTGTTGATACTACTAGACTTCTGTTCGCCAGGAATTCCCTTTTTGTCTCTGCTAGTCTGAATTTTAAGTCCTCCTTGCTTGGTCCATCAAGGGTATTTTTTATTTCGAAGGTGGCAGTATATAAAATAAGTTGTTAATAATAGACTTTTATGATAAACAAAATACAATGTTCTTTTCCAAAGTTGAAAAATGAAAAGGAACTTTAAATGATTATAAAAACAATGATTTTTTACTGCAAATGGGGTGGAATATTACTTTTTACGTGTGATTGTATATAACATTTGGCCAGCCAGTGTGGCCGAGTGGTTCTTGGCGCTTCAGTCTGGAACCGCGCGACCGCTACAGTCGCAGGTTCGAATCCTGCCTCGGGCGTGGATGTGTGTGATGTCCTTAGGTTAGTTAGGTTTAAGTAATTCTAAGTTCTAGGAGACTGATGACCTCAGATATTAAGTCCCATATCTCTCAGAGCCATATCACATTGATTGAATACTAGGAAATGAGGACAATCTGATTGGAAAGAAGGATGTACTGAGGTAACAAGTACACACAGGGACAATGGTAAGCCTTACTGTTGCTTCAATAGATATTTCAGTAACTGTCTTCTGAAGCTGGAGATATTATTCAGTTCTCTAATACAGTGCTAGAGGTTATTCCAGTTTGGATTCATGCTACTACTCAGGAGGACTTCGAGAAATTGGCTGAATGATGGAGTGGGACAGACAGGATTTTGCTCTATTGGGAACATGTGTTTCTGCCATGTTGTTTAGACAAGAGCGTTAAGGTCGAGGAGAGATCTGAGGGACAGTGTATGTTGATAAGACAGCAGGGAGGACAGAGTGTGTGGAAATCTCTGCACTTGTCTGCACACAGCCGGATTGCTGTGCACTGACATGAATACAATAACGCTTTTGCAGTCTTCATTTGCACGTTTCGTTCTCTTCTTATTTTGAATCTCTTCTTGGAGTAATCATCTAGATGATAACTTATGTTATACAAAGCTTCAGGTAATCTCTTCTACGAAAATGACGTCGATGCCTCCGACTTTTGTACATAGTGAGGTATGTCAAATCTCCGTCTATACTGAAATCAGGTTTGTCATTTTTTCAGTTTGTCACCTTGTCGACCTGTCGCGACGTCCAAAGACGGTCTTATTATTGACGAGTGCCATTGCTTTTCTGTGATACAGGATACAGGTCAATGTATTCCTCTTCACTGAAGCAGGAAATCAATTAAATTTACGTTTACAGCATTGAAGTAAATAAAACATGAAGTCTAGGGACTGTCACGGTAAATGCACCTAACGAGAACTAGTGCAATATATGTCACACGCGAATTTACATGTCCTCATATTTACGAGACATGATGATATTGTTATTCAAATTATTGTATTTGCTTTTCGATCTATTTCAAATGAAGGCACCATTGAAATAAAATAAACTGAGTAAAAAATATCTAACTTACCACTAGAGGACAAGTCAGAACTTGTTTGATGTGACGTATCGTTTGCGCTAGTCCTTGGTGGGTTAAAATACAATCCCTACATACTCTTACAGACAGAATGTCCCGTGAGAACGACATCCACGACCTGGCTGTGACTAAACGCGCTGATGTCGCGTTCCTTGTCCTTTTTCGCTCCACTGCCACCCTTAAAGTGACACTCTACCTATTGTATTCACCTTGGTGTCAGAACCACTATATCTACGACCCGAGTATGATGACGAACTTCAGACCAATCTCATCGATTCCAATCTTCTCTCAAGTCATTGAGACTACAATGAAAGATCAAATCTCTACTTTGAAGTTAATGAACTCTTCTCAGACGCACAGCATGGTTTCTGGAAAGGCAAATCTACAACAGCAGCACTGGACCTGGCTACCAGGATGATGCACAGTTTTGAGGAAAAAGAAAGTCTTTAGTGCGATGACTTTGTGACCTTAGTAGTGCGTCTGACTACATTCGTGATAAAAGCCTTCTAAATAAGCGTAGTCAATATGGAATTGGAGGCACTGTTCTCCAACCCCTCTCAAAGCATGTCTGCAAAGCAGAAGGTAGGTTGTATCAGTCAGGGAGATTATATCATGTGAAAGGAAGATGGAATACTGCGTACAGTTCTGCCAATGACGCAGTTTTGGGCTTGGAAGGCATCGATGCCAGCAAGGCTCAAGAAGAAGCAGATGTTTTCTTTGATGTAACAAAGAAATGACTTGTTATAAACAAAACGAAAATCAGTGAAGAAAAGATGTAAAAATTGATATGTAGCCTCAGTGACAAAGGATACGTAAACAGTGTAGAGGCTGTGAAATTTCGGGGGTTCATGGTGAACAGCACACTCACTTGGGAAAAACACACTACAATGTGTGTGACAAACTGTCATGAGTCATATTTCTCCTGAAATCTGATAACTGATCAGTACCTGCTATTACTTTAGTATATTATTCGTTGTCTCACAGATGTATCAGTTATGGCCTGTTGGTATGGGGTCACTCTATAGGCTGCAAGAAAGTACTATTACTAAAAAAAGCAATAAGTATCATAGCATCGAGTAGAAGATAAAATAGGCCCACTGCAGGCAATTTTCATAAAGTTGGGAATAATGACTCTTTACATCCATTAACTGTTTTTGACCATCCTCCATGTTAAGGAAAATCTAGTTTCTTTCAGCAAGAGAGATGAGACACACGACCACAATATCCACAGCAAAGGAAGCATAAATGTACCAAACTGTTGACTGTCCAAAACAGAGGCAGCCTCCTGACAAATGCGCCGAAGATGCTCAGATCACTGTCCATCGAAGTGTGGGTCCTGTCACAGAAGAGATTCAAGAAAAAAATGGCAAGAGACTTAAACTACATGTCTTATACTTCATCCACGAAATTTCTGACTGTAAAGAAAGTGAATGGATTTACTGCAAATCCTCCAAAACTAGCATATCTGTCAGGAGAACTAAAGTGTAAATGGCAGTTGAGATGTATTTATAGTACAATCTTAATCTGTTGAAACTTTTTGTAACAGTATGCATTCCTCCTGCTATAATATTTCAGTTTGTAATTTTTGATGCAGTCTATCCAGCCATATGTAGTGAACGACGCAGACTTGGTAGAAATAAGTGGTAATAACCACTATTGAGGTACAATGTAACTTAAAAACAGTAAGAAAAGGAAAATAAACAATTTTACCATACCTGTTTATATGTACATGAAGTCCAGTCGTTTTTCTGCATAGGTAAACTGCGTTGTCACACTGTCAAAAACCAATTCTGTCATCGTGTTTTCTCATTTTAGCAAGTCTATCTTTTTCCGTATATACAAGAGATACACAGACATGTTATTCATTGTAATTTGTCCTTGTGTTGCCCATAAGTAAGAGTTTATTCGTTTCAATGCTGAAAAACTTCTTTCTGCACATGCAATGGTAGAAGTAAATGTTAAAATCAGTTCCTGTGTTGAACAAATCTCACAGTATACAACATCAAGTCCATTTGATTTCATCCAATCTGAAATGGTTTGACCAGACTTGTTAGAACCTTCTTGAAATGAATGTAACACTTAAAGTTCATTTTTCAAAGATGTTAGGCCCGTATCAAAGTGACAAACAGATCACAAATTTATTTTCTGGAAAATTTTTCACATAATTTGCAAAATTTTTAGAATCCAACAGTGCCAGAAATTTCAACTGTTTCTGTGATTCGAATTTTAATTTAATTTGTGTTATTAAGATGTCCAGGATCCTAAAGTATGAAGAATGTGTTTTATCTTCACGACAGCTTCTCTTTATTGTCATTTCTTCTTTCTCTTGACCAGTAACACTCAAAGTTTTCAACCATGTTTCCTCAAATTCTGTGTTTCTAATGGTTTTGCAGTATGGTAATAAATTTGTTTACTCTGTCTGTACAGTAATGGATGTTCATTCTCTTATTGAGTAAAGTTTAAAAAGAATATATGAAAATACAAAAAAATTTACTGAACAGACTCAAGAAGTTGGTTTGAGTCCTTGAGAGAAATCGCACGAAGCCTGAAACCATGTTTACCTCTTCTCTAGATCAGTCCTCAGGTTCAACTTCCGTCAAAGTAAAGAAAGTGATAAGATGACTTCTATAGTGATTAATTGTGCTTTCAAACCTGGAAACAAAATTCCATTGCACAAGTGCGATGCTTGGAATCTTATTTTCTGTGAAGGCCTTAAGAGCACTTATACGTCAAATAGAGTGTGGGGAAAAGCGAGTAAACCATTAAGAGAAACGTGAAATTGTCTTGTTTGCTTAATAAAATTCACAGACTGAGAAAGTATGAAATTAATTCTGTGACTATAAAAGTGGATTATGACTACCGCAGGATACTCGGCTCTAATTACAGTCTGAAGTCCACAAACATGTCGTCTATTACTGCAGCACTATCGAAAGTTTAAGCAACAATTTTTTAAACGTACTGTCATCTATATTAGATGTGCAACTCTGCAAGAAAGAAGTTGGCGCAGGAGAGGAAATCAAGGTAGGCCGCATCAAACAATTCATAAGAGTGATGACTAAAAGAAAGAAGTCATTTATAATTTTTTTATACACTCCTGGAAATTGATATAAGAACACCGTGAATTCATTGTCCCAGGAAGGGGAAACTTTATTCACACATTCCTGGGGTCAGATGCATCACATGATCACAATGACAGAACCACAGGCACATAGACACAGGCAACAGAGCATGCACAATGTCGGCACTAGTACAGTGTATATCCACTTTTCGCAGCAATGCAGGCTGCTATTCTCCCATGGAGACGATCGTAGAGATGCTGGATGTAGTCCTGTGGAACGGCTTGCCATGCCATTTCCACCTGGTGCCTCAGTTGGACCAGCGTTCGTGCTGGACGTGCAGACCGCGTGAGACGACGCTACATCCAGTCCCAACCATGCTCAATGGGGGACAGATCCGGAGATCTTCCTGGCCAGGGTAGTTGATTTACACCTTCTAGAGCACGTTGGGTGGCACGGGATACATGCGGACGTGCGTTGTCCTGTTGGAACAGCAAGTTCCCTTGCCGGCCTAGGAATGTTAGAACGATGGGTTCGATGACGGTTTGGATGTACCATGCACTATTCAGTGTCCCCTCGACGATCACCAGAGGTGTACGGCCAGTGTAGGAGATCGCTCCCCACACCATGATGCCGGGTGTTGGCCCTGTGTGCCTCGGTCGTATGCAGTCCTGATTGTGGCGCTCACCTGCACGGTGCCAAACACGCATACGACCATCATTGGCACCAAGGCAGAAGCGACTTTCATCGCTGAAGACGACACGTCTCCATTCGTCCCTCCATTCACGCCTGTCGCGACACCACTGGAGGCGGGCTGCACGATGTTGGGGCGTGAGCGGAAGACGGCCTAACGGTGTGCGGGACCGTAGCCCAGCTTCATGGAGACGGTTGCGAATGGTCCTCGCCGATACCCCAGGAGCAACAGTGTCCCTAATTTGCTGGGAAGTGGCAGTGCGGTCCCCTACGGCACTGCGTAGGATCCTACAGTCTTGGCGTGCATCCGTGCGTCGCTGCGGTCCGGTCCCAGGTCGACGGGCACGTGTACCTTCCGCCGACCACTGGCGACAACATCGATGTACTGTGGAGACCTCACGCCCCACGTGTTGAGCAATTCGGCGGTACGTCCACCCGGCCTCCCGCATGCCCACTATACGCCCTCAACTGCACATACGGTTCACGTTCACGCTGTCGCGGCATGCTACCAGTGTTAAAGACTGCTGTGGAGCTCCGTATGCCACGGCAAACTGGCTGACACTGACGGCGGCGGTGCACAAATGCTGCGCAGCTAGCGCCATTCGACGGCCAACACCGCGGTTCCTGGTGTGTCCGCTGTGCCGTGCATGTGATCATTGCTTGTACTGCCCTCTCGCAGTGTCCGGAGCAAGTATGGTGGGTCTGACACACCGGTGTCAATGTGTTCTTTTTTCCATTTCCAGGAGTGTATATGCCAATAAACCACTGGCTGTTCAATCAGATTTTAGATCAGTGAATGGCAGGAATCGTTTTTTGCAATTGCCTTCATTGTATCTACATTGAGTGGAATAGATGACATTTGATTTTTATTGGTGACAACAGCTGTTTCATCGAACATGAGTCAAATAAAAGCAGCCTTATCAATATCTGACTTAATCTTATCTCTAATGACAATGGCTGCAGTATTGATTAAGTTATTCCACGTAAGAACAGAGCTGCCTCTGAAAATGGTAATTGCTTTTAATTACTGAGGCAGTGCCAGAATCTGAAGCGGTTCTATGTAACTACCATTATTTAATGACTCCTTTGCACTGCATAAATCAATCTTTTCAATATATTTCTATTTTGTTTAACCTTTTTACTGTGGAAACCACCAGCAATTTCTTTCTGGTAATTTTACTGATGAAAGGTCATTGATATATAGAAGAAAAAGTAAGGGCCCTAAAATGGAACATTGTGGGACCGCTCATGTAATTAGTTCCCAGCTGGATGATGTCTGATAGCTTGATACATGTCTCTTTCCTAATTACAGCCTTTATTTACTGTCAGAGATATATGATTTGGACCATTTTGCAGCATTTCCTGTTACACTATAATATTCTAATTTACTTTAAAGGATATTGCAATTTACACAGTCAAATGACTTTGACAGATCACAAAATTTACCAGTAGCCTGCAATTTTTTGTCTAATCAATTAAGCACATTTTCACTGTAAGTGTAGATAGCCTTCTCAATATCATAACCCTTTAGAAATCTGAACTGTGGCTTTGACAGTATGTTATTTGAGATAAGATGGTTATAAAGCTGATTGTACATTACTTTTTCTAAAATTTTTGAGAATGCTGGCAAAAGTGAAATTGGATCGAAATTTGATGCTATTCCTTTATGTCCCTTCTTAAACAGTGGCTTAACTTCGGCATATTTCAACCATTCAGGAAATATTCCACTGATAAAGGACTGGTTACAAAGATAGCTTAATATGTTACTTAACTCGGATCACATTCTTTAATTAACTTTGTTGATATTTCATCATACCCACAAGATGTTTTTGATTTTAAAGATATTATAATGGACATTATTTCTGCTGGGGTAATGAGGGTCAAATTCATACTATGAAAGTTACTTGAAATGTGTGGTCTGAGGTATTCCATAGCAGCATCTACAGAACATAACAAACCCATCTTTTCAGTAACAGTTATAAAATGTTTGTTAAAAAGTTCTGCATCACTATAACCATCTGTCACCAATGTATCATTTACTCTTAATGCTATTTGTCCCTCTTCATGTCTGGTTCTATTGGTCTCCTCTTTCACTATATCCCATATCGTCTTTATTTGTTATCTGATATGACTATCTTTGCCTTGTAATATATTTGCTATATCCGTATTACAGTCTTTAATATTTCTCAGTATTCCTTGTAATGTGCTATAGCATCAACATCTGAACTGTTTCGGATTGACAGATACAGTTTTCTTTTTGTTTTGCAAGATACCCCTATCCGTCGAGTAATCCATGGCTTCTTTGCAGACTTTGCTCTAACCTTGGTAAGTTTTGGGGGAAAACAGTGTTTGAATGAGGTAAGCACTTTATCAGCAAAAGTGTTATATTTTTCAATCATGACATGAGCACTGTAAACGTCAGTCTAGTGAACGTTCCTTAGGATTGTTCTAAAATAATTAATTTTTGGCTTATTGATTACCCTCTTGAGCTCAGATTTAACAGACTTTATATCTTGTTCGGTATTGACATTTAAGAGAAGGAACTGCTTGTCCTGGTCTGAGAGGCCATAGACTGTTGGTTTTGTAATATACTGTTGTTCATTGGACTTTTCTATGAAGATATTATCAATGGCTGTTGTTGAGCAATTGACTACCCTAGTGCGGAACTTTACAGTGGGAACTAAGTTGAATGATAGTGTTACTAACTCAAATAAATTCTTATTGAGAGAGTCTTTAAGGAAATCTACATTGAAATCACCAGCAACCACTATTTCATTGTTTTTGGTTGTTAAATAGGCCAGTAAAGCTTCAAGGTGGTTTACGAACAGATTAAAGTTACCTGCAGATGCTCAATATACTCTTAATATTATGAAGGATCTTTTATGAAATTTTACTTCTCTTCCACATGCTTCCATATGCTGTTCTAGGCACAATTTATGAATGTCTATATTCTTAAATCTATGACAGTTCCTGATGAATGTGGCAACTCCTCCTTCCTCTATTCCTGCTCTACAAAAATGAGATGCTAACCTAAACCCTGTAACACTTAAAAGTTCTATACCAGGGGTCACATGATGTTCAGAAAGGCAAGTTATGTCAGTTGAGTTTGAAGACTAATTCATCTATGCAGATAATTAATTCATTAATTTTATTTCTCAGTCCTCGAATATTCTGATGCAATAAAGATAGCTGACATTTCACATTGACTGAGTTATAATTGGGTAGAGTTGAAATATCTGCTGGCTGTTGAAAATTCTTAACCAATAGCTGTTTATGCCGATGTCATAAGCTAGAATTATGTTTTTTGGTTTCTTTCTCAAACTGAAGGTTTGTCTCAGTCCTGACCTCACTTAAAGTTTGGTTTCTTTCTGTCCTCCATACTCTAAAAAAGGGCCTTTTCTGAACCCTATAACCACCAGTATTTTATCATTCATAACAGTGCCTCCCACCTTTAACTTTTCTACTATTTTCTCAGCCTGTATAACTTCCCCTTCCTGTTGAGGAGAAGGCCATGCCTAGTATAATCCCAGCTATTGAGAGAATTAACAGGAACCACACCAATGTGTGACCCTGCACCCGACATAAGCAGCCGTTCCAATTCCAAATTAACTCTCTTGACAGAAGAGTATAAATGAGGTCGGACATGGCGTCCAATAACAGATACACACTCAACACTAGTATGCTTCGATGCTGGTGCAATCTTTGCCAGGTTACACTCTATACTGTATCAAGGGTCTCTGTCAATATTGTTACCTGCCCCACCCACTATAAACACAGTGTCTTCCTTAGTGAAATTTTTGCAAAGAGATACTAAATCCTCTGTCACCTGTTCCAGACCAGCACTAGGTTTAAAAAAATTGGTGATATGGTATTCTGATCCTAGTTCATCCTGCAAAAGTTGGGCAACACCTCTTCTATGGGAATTACCTAAGAATTACACTTTATTTCTCTTTAATGATTTCCCTGCATTCTTACTTTTCAATTTGCTGCTGAAAGTTTGTTGTGCCCTGTCTACACCTGCAACTGCTTGAGGCTCACCAGCTTCTAACTAAAGCAACAGGTCAATCTTTTTTTCCACATTTACCACGAAGCTGTCGGACAAAGTTCTAGGCCTGATCCTCCTGTTGCCTGATGCCACTTCCCACCTCTCTTTACCCTTCTCCCTCCTTAACCTGTCAAGGTCTTCCCTGACCTTGTCCAACTCAGCCTGAAGGGCGTCAATTTTCCCCTCCTGTTCTAGTATGTACCTATCTCTACTACAAATCCTACAAAACCACTGATGAGTCTCATTTACTTCCGTCACTACAGTCACCCACATGGCAAAAACTACAGCACCCATCACATCAAAGACCCAACCCAACAATTCTACGGCAAGTCTAGCACTTTTCACTCATGATAAACGTAATAGTTTATTAAGAATAAGTCAGTTAAATTATAGATAAACGCGAAAATATGGTTCCACAAATTTGGCCTACATGCAACTGTGTGTAAACGAAAACAACAGCGCAAAGTTTCTGAAACAACAACTTAAACTTTATACTACTTTCCGGAAATGCTAGTTAAATAATGAAGAGGCACACTATAGTTAAATTGCTGGAGAGAGCAAAGAACAACTAAACGAAATTCTATAAATTTGCTGCAGCAAAACGTAAACAGAAAATACGTAAAGAAAAATGAAATCTTTAATGGTATACTTAAAAGACACATTAATACACCAATTTACCACGTAATCAGTAGTAAACTATATGTTTTTATAATCTAAAATGACTTATCTTTAGAGAACACCAAAACTCGCGCTAGTCGCCTGGCTGCAGGGCTGCCAACTCTTCTTCTGCTAGGGACACTTTCAATGAGGCGTCTCAATGTCTGTGGGAGAATGGCAGCCCATTCTACCTCAAAAGATAAACCAAAGAAGATAATGGTTTATTTTATTTGTTTATTTCATTAACAGTAGAGAGCAACCCCACTTGAAATGTACGGTAGGTCAGATGCTTCTAAATCTAACAGCAAAGATTTATCATTGTTACAATCTTACTGTTAACGGTTTTTTAAAAATAATATAAAGAACGTGATATATAAATATTCCTCTAAGGTTACAGCGAATTGAATGCTTAACAATTGTTAAAATGGGTCTATATAATTTGTTTCTGTCTAGTTGATGATATTATAATTTATATAAATAGAAATAAAAAAGGAAATGTAATACAATGACTGTGATGAAAATAATTTGCTATATGTAGAGGGAAGTAATATAGTGTATTTGGATGTGTAATGTAGTCTAAGTAGCATGTTGGTTGATAAGGGCCTATTTCTATCTATTTCAGGTTTGAACGTCTTGGTAGAACCTCAAGCTATTCTCATCTGAAATGGTTTGTGTTTATGTATGTTTACTGTCTTTGTGTATATTGGTATATTACAGGGAGTGTTGCAAGTCAGAACATTACATGACATCCAGCATCTTTTTGTTTGTCCTATTGTTGGTAGTTGTCGTATATTCTATGCTATACCTTACATATATACACCTGCTACTATATAGATTAAATACTGATTGAGAATTTGTTACATGGACTACAAGAATGTTAGCTTTACATCAGAAATACACTTATGTTTTAAAATTTGTTAGTAGAAATGACTATAGTTTGTAAGTAGGCTGTTTAGGTTTTCTTACTGGTAACGCCACGTAGCGCTCTGTATGAAAATCACTGGCTGTGCTGTGTGCAGTCTGTGACTAGTTTTCATTGTTGTCTGCCATTGTAGTGTTGGGCAGATGGATGTGAAAAGCGCGTAGCGTTGCGCAGTTGCAGGTGAGCCGCCAGTAGTGGTGGATGTGCCTATCAGTAGTTTGTGCCTTCAATAGTTTGAATCTTTTATTTAGCTGGACGTAGTGGCGTTCGCTGTATTGCAGTAGTTCGAGTAACGAAGATTTTTGTGAAGTAAGTGGTTTGTGAAAGGTATAGGTTAATGTTAGTCAGGACCATTCTTTTGTAGGGATTATTGAAAGTCAGATTGCGTTGCGCTAAAAAATATTGTGTGTCAGTTTAAGCACAGTCATGTATAATTGTCCTATGGGGACGTTTCAAGTTCATTGCTACTTGAACGCATTATTAAATAACTTAATACATTACATTTTATTTTTATACATACCTCATACAGAAAATGCATATGATATATAAAATTCATTGATTGTAGCTTTGAATAGAGAAGAAAATATACTTCTGTCTACACCCAATTACTGTCTGTGTGCAGTATACTTTAAATACTATGCAATAAGTCATTGGGGAGGAGGAGCCTCAGAATATAAGTTCTTCGAACCTTCTTCCCCCAAGTGACATTACCTTATTACTACAGTCTTAGTATGTGGGGCTGGTGTTTGTTCGTTTTATGATTGTCACTGCCTGTTGTGTTGGACATTGGAATCTAGAGAGATATCAATGTTCTAGCTCATCCCAAATGTGTTCCATTAGGTTCATATCAGACAGTCCATTTCAGGTTCGTGTTGTCCATAAACCATTACTCCACAGATGCTGCTTTATGATGGGGCGAATTGTCATTCTGATACAACAAACATCTCTGAACTGTTCCTCTAGTGTTTACAGTACACAATGGTGTAAAATGTCTCCATCTCCTTCCATATTTTGCACTTTCTTAATCTCAATAAGGGAACCACAACGTAACCATGAAACACACCCCATACTGTAATACCATCTCTTCCATGCTTCAATGATCACACATAACGACAAGTAATGTTCTCTAGCCGTTCACTGAACCCAAACTCTTCCATCAGATTGTCAGAATGGTGTGGTATAACTAGCTTAATACCCCAGCTTTGCCCAGGAATTTATGTATTTCATCTTATCCCCCTTCCACCTGCCTTCCCACACACTCTCCATCTTCCACCTTATACTCTCTCTCCTTTGCAGTTGCGTTCTCACACCACTTCTTTTTTCACCTTCCAACTACCCTTTGTCATCCTCCACATGCCTCCTACATTTACTCTCCTCCTCCCTCTCTCTACCTGTCTCCTCCTCCCTCTTCTCTCTGTCTATCTTTTCTTAAGCCCCTCTCCCCAGCCATCTCCTTGACCTCCTCTCTCTTTCTCCTCCTTCACAAACTCTCTGTCCATCTCTTCTGCACTCTCTCTCTCCCTGACCACCTCTTACTCCCCCCACTCTGTCTGTCCATCCATGTCTGGTCACTTCCTATCTGTCCATCTCCTCCTCCCTACTCTCATTGCCGAACTCCTCCTCACTCCTCTTTCCACTCATTCCTTCCTTCCCACCACTCTCCCCTTGTGGTACTCCCTCCTTTATATCAGTTTCCTCCGCCAACCTACTCTGACCATCTCCTCTGCCTCTCCCTCTTTCTTCATCCCCTTCCTCCCATCTTTTCCTGTCCCCCTTCTACCTATCCATCTCTTCCTGCCCCCACTATGTCAATATTTTCTTCCCCACCACTTCCTATCCATCTACTGCTGCAGCCTCTCCCTGTTCGTCTAATCTTACCCCTTCTCCCTATCAATGTCCTTCACCCTTCTCTCTCTCTATCCACCTCCTCCTTCCTTCTACATCTGTACACCTCCAAATGCTCCCATTTCTCCCTGTCTCTGTCATATCCGTCTGTTGACACCCTCTGGCCTCTTCTCTCTGTCTGTTCCTTCATGATCCCACTTTTCCCATTCGGTCCCCTGTGCTCTCCTCTCTCTTTCCATCTCCTCCTCCCCCCACTACCTATGTCCTCCAACCTCTGTTAATATCTCCTACTCACTTTCAATGTCAGTCAATTACTTTCTTGTCCCACTGTCTGACCATCTCGTCCTCCTCCCTTCTCTGCCATTCTCCTGCAAAAACATTTTTGCCCCTCAGGTGTAGGTTGCACTACAAAGCAGGTCGATTAGGCAGGCTAATACTACTCCAGCAAAACACATCTGTCATGAAGAGGAGCATACACATCAGGGGCCAGAAAAAAATTTCTTGCCCTAGATACGTAGGCTGCCTTGGAAAGCAGATTGAGAAGGCAGTACAATTCTACTTCCACACACCAACATGTTACGCTGGACAGCCCATATGGCAGGGACTGAAAAACAATTTTTTGCCATATCTCCATTCCTATTGGTCTCAGTGCTGATATTTGTGAAATGTGACGTTCTGTGTCAACTTTGTTTGAAACAGATACAGTGGTTTTGCAGGAGATTCCACACATTCAGCCTGTATGGCAGAAGTTTAAAAAACTTCATGAGTCTGTATTTGTGTAAAAATAAGTGCTAGAGTGTTGTAGACGCCTCATGTCAGTCCTCTCCAGGCAAGGAGTTTGTGTGCCAAATTTGGTCCACTTTTACCCAGGGACCTGGGAGGAGTCCGTAGGGAAGCTGCAACAGCTGTTGCAGTGCAGAGAGATGGGGATGATCCAGCTGTCATCGTCCTGTCTGTCAGGATACTTGCATGCTGGAAAGAAGCCCAGTTCGTGACTCAAGGTATGTGGCGACACCATACTATTCTGCACAGTCGAGCAAAAAGTGTATCTGTTCTCTCGGGTGCTAGTTGCGTAGGGCAGTTGAGATCCTGCAAGTCATCGAGTATGGCTCTGCCTACCCATTAATTACATATTCCCATGGCAATTGCAGAATACAACTAAACGAGAGTAAAGATTTCGTGGAATGATGAACTGTACTCTCTACAGGCCAACATCCTGCTGCAGTTGAATTATCACATATGCTGCTAGACGCTTCTCTATATGAGATATAGCACAATATTCTCACAAATAAACAACACTCAAATGCGAAATCTGAATGAGACATTCATAGCCTAATCTTTCCATATATTCAGAACATAGTTTGTGTTATCCCTAATCACTTAGTGTGACTGTGCTGAAATGCTAATCATTTTCATACTGAAGAACATACACACAATGCATGCCAATCTGATTATTAGTTGCAAGCTGTCCACATGGTGTTGCAATTCTAATGGCCAGTCATATTTTTGCTTTGTTATGTTTGAGATTTTCCTTATCTTTGCCTTCTTCACATCAGCAACATCCATTACTGTGTATCTACATATCTTTGTTAAATAAGTGACCCCTGTTTCTCTATGTCAATTCATTTCCTAAAATGCTGCATTTACTGCTTAATTTAATCTGATAAGCATCCATAATATTAAATAAAATTCTTATAATTTTTCTGTCTGAGCAAGATAGTGTCCAATCCACTTCTGGCCGTGGAGATGCACGTTCCCCAGTTCCCATAAAATGTTATAGTTTTCATTTTCATTTCTATCTGCTCCTCACCAAGATCATTGTATTGAAAGGAAATAGAGATATTAAAACGAAACAAACATGATTGGGAAGAATACGATAAACTTTACTCTGTAACTTTTCCCCATGTATTTTCAAAGCTATTTGATCTGAGAGGGGAAAAAATCTAGAAATATTTTCCCATTGTCACCATATAATTGTTATCTGAGAAATGTAACAGAAATTTACAGCTATGTGTATGTATTTTGGTCTAATATAACTTAACTGAGGGAAGTTTGTGGAAAGAAATATATTTTTAGTAGCTCTTATGACACGGGTTCTGGGATTACATATTTTACGCTATACACTACCATTAACAGAAAAATGTTTTACTAACGTCAGCTGTAAATTGCTTTATTTTACGACTGTGGTGAATTTTTGCTCTCCTGATGGTTTAGTTTTGATGGTTGATGCACAATAAAATTATGATTAAAAACTGAAATTATTTGTTTATTTCCATTTCTTACAGTACAATTTGTACAAGAAATACCACATCTTTAGATTTCTCCATTGTACATTCTGAAAATAAAACTATATCACATATTTTCAATAACATGCTACTACCTAGAAAAGTGATGTACACACACACAAAAGAGGAACACTGTTAGGAAACTGTAGTTATAAATACAATCTTCATTTGCATCTACAAAAGGAGGTTACAATAAAAATAAGAGAATTAAAAGGAGATTGATATGAGTTTTAGAATGCATAGACTACTTAAATTATAATGCAAGACTGCAGTGATGCGGTTTGTAGCCTGTCTCTGATACTATGCATGATCCTATTGACAGAAAAGATAAAATTTCCTGAGGGCCTGTATTACCTACCAGGAAGATACGAGTCAAAATTAAAAGTACTGTTTCTAGTAACTTGTTACTTTATTGCAAGCGGAACATATGTCCCTATGGAACTCGCTAACTCACATCCTACATATAAGAAAAATATTTCACAATATATTACCCATGTAAAATAGATTATTTTGTCAGAGCTAGATTCTATATGATGATTATTGAGAAAGCTCTTAGTTACAGGTCCACCTCAGTCTCATTGTATCTGAATATGTGACTGTGCCACATAAAACATTTCTTTCCTTGTACATTTCTCTGTTCTTTGATTCCATTGGCTCTCCTAAGTTAGTGTTAATGTTCTAATTATTGTTTCAGTTGATGAAAACTGGCGTAGATATTTTCTGAAATATAACATTTTCATCTCTACACAGGCGATAATTTCATCCAGTTTACAATCTAGAACTTGGGACAAAAATACAGCTTCAGAATGTTCTCTACCCTCTTCCACCCTACCAAGTACGTGGTGAGGGTTGAGTCGGCGGGGGAAATTGTAGGGTTCTGCACTTGATGGAGCTCATTTGTAATGTTTGTCGAAGACGGTAGTTAGTGATGTCACTGACTGAGGATACTGAGTGAACAAGCAGCTTTGGTTGTTGCGAAATCTTGTCTTACTTCAAACAACAAGTGTCTTGAGGACCGTGCAGAAAGGTCATTGGAACTGCAAGTTGATATGGCGAGAGACTGCTCTCATTGCCGTTTAGTCATCTTGGTGTCGCTGGCACCCTCACTTGAACTAAGTATCAAGAACGCATTACCTGACACACTATTTCGGAGACCACAAATTTTATTTGCGTTTTGGCTCCAATAAATGTTCAGAGAGGTCTATTAGTACGGTATCACCTATCTTGGTTGTCATCTAGTGAGTACGCACTGTAGCCAGTACCTGAAGCCTCACCTGGATAAGAAATTTATGGTGAGATGCAATTACTAAATGTTCGCCTCTTCATAAGTTACTGAACGGAGTTTGACAATGTGCTCTGTCTAAAAGGCATTACGCCAGGAAAATAACCATTTAGCAATGAATACCTTATTTCAAAAGAGTCAAACAGATCTCCTTGTTCATGATGACATGCATAATGAAAGATGAAGAATTCCATTCCTGACTGGGCTGTCAGCACATCTGATTACCCTATGGATGACCCAGCGTGAGTTCCCAATAGCTCCCGTGTTTCGTTCTGTCATGACTGAGAAATATTTTAGATCATTGTCTGAGTATAGTGAAGAACGTTTCCATAAAATTTCTTCTCGGACTTGCCAGCATGCTCAACTGGGTGACGGAACGCTGAAAGGATGTTTGTGATATATATAGTGCGTGTGAACCCAGCTGGCACTGAGTTGTTAATTGGAGGTTAACCAAGGCGCCAACATGTGGTTAGAACTTGTCAAAACGCCAAGGAGGCGAAGGTCTGAGGCCACGTCACTGATAGGAGAAAGTAGACAAAGAATCAGGAGTAACAGTCAGAAAAGTCATGTGGAGATGGAATGTTCCAGCAGACCAGGAAGGTAATGAAGAGAGTCATGTGCAACCAGATCCAAGTGGAAAAAGGACCTAAAGAAGCGTAGAAATGGGCAGCCACAGTTTGTATCAAATGAGAGTGGAAGGGTATCATAGAGATAGACAAAGTGTGGGAGTGCCAACAAATGTGCCAATAACTTTTACGGCAGCAGCTACTGACGGAGCAGTAATAGTTCATCCATGAAGGGACAGCATTAATTTGTGCAGTGCAGTGGGTATAAGTGACATTGTTTTTATATGAGGTACCTTAATATGTACAGACATCAGCGTGTTGGTTGCTTTTCCTCTGCATCTAACAGTCTTCCCACAAACGTGTCACAAACTTTTACGACCTGATGTTTTCTGCATTGTCGTAACTATACATCTAAGTGGACTATGATTGTTAGTATAGACTCACTATTTTTCATCCACCCATCCACACTGCAAAACCTGACTTGCTGCCCACAGGAAAATAAGCATTACTGGCTTGCTCCTGACACATGTACTTGAAGGTACTAACCAACCTAATAACATACAACTTATAGTAACTATTATTATTAATCCAACAACTGAACCGGCCCACTGGTTAGCATAGTGGACTCGCATTCGGGAGGACGACGGTTCACACCCGTCTGGCCTTTCTGATTTAGGTTTTCCGTGATTTCCCTAAATCGCTTCAGGCAAATGCCGTGATGGTTCCTTTGAAAGGGCACGGCCGACATCCTTCTGCATCCTTCCCTAATCCAATGCGACCGATGACCTCGCTGCTTGGTCCCCTCCCCCAAATCAATCAACCAACTAGTTATTAATCTGCAAATGACGTAAATACTGATGTAATTTTATGCAATACATCATTGTCCTCGGTTACCAATAGAGATATCTGCACTTACACGGTTACATTCTGCATACACATATGTTTCACTGAGCACTGTTGAACATAAGCAGTGCAACGGATTTCATTTACTAATAGGAACAAGTATGTGAATAGTACTTGTCTATTGTGTATTAGGCCATGTATATATGATTTAGGCCAAATGGCCACTTATATAGTAGTTATTGATTCAATAGACGGACGAACAAGTGGCAACAACAGCATTTGTCAGTAGGCTAGGCACCCGAGGTAGTGCATTTAATAGTGATTACAAAAAGAAGCTATGTGGCTCTTGTTTCTCTATAGTGGAAGGTCCATGTGTAATGGGACAGAATCACGGTGAAAGGGGTTTCGACAGTAAACATTTTGTACTACTGTACAAGTGTAATATTGGAAAGACGTAACTTGAAACGGAAATAAAGGGCCTCGTGATGGAAACTGTCGTGCTGCCTATAGCACGAAGCTAGAAACTATCTGGAATTGACAGTGTTTCTTTGTGGTGACAGAGATGACGCGTTATAATTTAGTTTTGGCTGTATCTAGGCGTCACGAGGCAGTGTACTTTACCCCACTCTTGGTAATCTCCACTGTCCTATTTATCTTGACCACACCAAATAAGATTTTGTAGAGGAGTAAAATAAAAATACGTACATATGTCAAGCAGATTTTGTTTAGATGCCAGGGGGATATTAACCAGTATGATAGTTTTTCTTGTAACTTGATTAATTATGAAGATGTGAACGGCAGTACATCTTCTCTAACGGGCACCGAATATTTTTTATTCGGTAATCCACGTCCTCTCCTCAAGACATGTTTAAAAACGTATTGAAGTCTAGCATTCACTCAAACACAACACAAATTAAAAACGTAATACTCAAACTGACTTTCACCCTTCTGTAAGTGAGAGTGTTGTATCTCGAGGACAGTGTACCAAGAATGTTTTCAAAAATCTTCGAAACACCAATGGACTTAAGCGTAGCCGTACACTTAAGAGGAAACAATTTGCGTAGGACATCACAGTTTGGAATCCAGAACAGTTGCTCAACAAAGAATGCCCTTTTTTACATGCACTCATCAAATAGTACAAGCTTTAAATAATAATATATGGCCAGCTGGCAGATTCAAACAACAGACATATAATTATTGCACTCAACTTCCGGTTTCATACTTATACACCTGGTAGAACAGCAACAGTGCAAAATGACCTATATGGGTATAAAAAGACAGGTATTTTGCCGTTTAACGCAAATGCAATGGTCTCAGTCTCATCTGCTGAGCTGTTTGCTTTCTTTTAATTTGTTGCGCCGTTGTGCGAAAATCTGTTGTTCTGTGTTGAAAAATCGCATCTAAATTAGCAGAAAGCACTTTCACCTGAGAGCTCTTGGAAGAGTACCGGGGTCTATCAGCTCCATGGTGCGTTATATGGATTATAGTAAGCGCTAAAACAAAAATTAACGATATAAACTGTTTTTGGCTAAATACAGGAAAATGTACCGAGCAGCAGACAAGCTTCGGCTGGTCAAGAAATTGAATTCTTTGCGTATTATTTTCAGGAAGGAAACGAAAAAATGCTTCAGAAAATGGAGCTGGTACTGAAGTATTACAAGAACCAACACAGTGGTTTGTCGATGACATAAACTTTTTGAGAGGACAACAAACCCTTCCAATTCACTTAATTCTATGAGTATTTGTCATGTGGATGAGGGAAAAGCAGAGGGGGGGGGGGTTGTGTTGATTTGGGGAGGAGACCAAACTGCGAGGTCATCGGTCTCATCGAATTAGGGAAGGAGTCCGGCCGTGCCCTTTCAAAGGAACCATCCCAGCATTTGCCTGAAGCGATTTAGGGAAATCACGGAAAATCTAAATAAGGATGGCCGGACGAAAGCAGAGGATGAAGAGGGATGTGCCTGAGCAAGGCGTTATTCCACTGAAGAAAAAGGCGAAACGTGTCTGGGTAAAATATATTACAGCTGCAGCAAGAAAAGGAGGTTTTTATTTACAAAATAAATATTAATACAAATGCGTTTGATGAAGAGACATTTGCACCATCAGATACAACAGAAAGAATAGTGCTAGATTCCCAGTTACTGTTTCTTCTCCACACCGTGGTCCGTCGACTGATGTGGAAACACAAGTTATCATTGCAACCACATTTTACACTACAGGAAGGTCCGCAGTCCCACGCTTCACAGTTGTACAGAGGCTGCACGGGGGTGGTCTCTTTGCCCAACGGTCAGTGCGTTGTGTTCCACTGACACCCGCACATCGGCGGCAATCTCTAGGACGGTGCCAAGAGTATAGGAACTGGAGCAACAGGAGTGAGATCAAGTGGCCGTCTAGGATGAAAGCAGATTCGGTATGAGTAGTGATTCTGGACACAGCGTCATAAGGTGAGAGATGGGAACACGTAATGCACCCAGGAACATTGTCGAACATAATCGTTTTGGTGCTCCATCTGTTGTGGTGCGAGAAGGTAATGTTGGAGGTGTGTACTTACATCCAGATCTATGAGCGCAGTCTACTCCCTGGTCAACTTTATTTTGACACTGTACACCTTCCCCACGTGTGTGTCTTTTCAAGGGCGCAAGCGGCCCTGACTTCATTTTTTATCATGACAATGGGTGACCACATCGAACAGCACAACTGGGGTAGCTCCTGGAACGAGAGGATATTCGGTGAATGGACCGGCCTGTCTGTTAGCTGGACCTAAACTCCATTGAGCACGTGACGGAAACGTATATTGGACCACGTCTACATACTACAATGACCATCCACCAGTTATCAACCGCTCTTGTGGAGGATGAAATGCCCTTCCAAAAGAACTCCCGGCCAACCTCGTGGCCAGCGTGTGAGAACGTTGCAGAATATGGACTTCCGTCCGCGGTGATCACAAACCCTTTTAAGAACCGCATCCTGCATTTTGTAATACCCAGAGGACCATCATGTGACTTCATTGTAATTATCATCTCTGAATAAAAGTGTCATTTCTGTTGGTATCATTGTGTACTTCTTTCGGTTACCTTCTATACTATACTATATTATACTATGCTGTACTACAGTATACTGTAGTAGTACTTTCTGTGTGTGACCAAAGTTTCATCGAGCTATGTTTATTTATTTATTTTATTTAGCGTATGGCTCATAACATCACAGTAAAAATTACAGAAACAACACGATTAAAAAAAATCACAGAACAATAAATAACAATTTGTATATAAGAGTTGACCAAACTTTGCGAGGGCAATCAAATCCTTTTGGTTTACTAAAGATGCATGGCCTACTGTGGCAGTTTACTGCTGTTCTGCTCTCCCATTCCTCTTTCCATCGGTCATTTATTTTAAAGTTGGTTTGGTGCAGCGCCTGTGCGGTCTTTATTGGAGGATGCCTAGACCGGAGTCGGTTTCCTTGGATGTCGTGAGTATCTTCATGGATTTGTAATTGAGGGTTGGTCATGGTGTTTTGAAACTCTCTAACCAGAGCGTGTTCTCGGCGCAGGTTAGGAGGGACTAAGTTACTGAGAACGGGCAGCCACACTGTAGGAGTTGGCCTGATTGTGCCTGATATAATAGGCATTGTTGTATTAAGCTGGCTATATACCATGCGTGTGTGTTTGCTGTTGAGCCACACTGGGGCACAGTATTCTGCCACTGGATACACCAAGCCAAGTGCGGATGTTCTTAAGGTAGATGCTGTGGAGCCCCAAGTGGCGCCACAGAGCTTCTGCAATATGTTTTTGCGTGTTTTAAGTTTCGCTGCAGTTTTCGTATGGTGTTTTTTGAATGTTAGTGTCCTATCTAGGGTAACTCCAAGGTACTTTGGGAGTTTGTTGTGATTTAGTATTTTCCCGTCTAGATATGCATGTAGTTCTCTGTTGGCCATTTTGTTGTTCAAATGGAAGGCAGATACTTCCGTCTTTGTAGCACTAGGTTGTAGCCTCCATTTTCAAAAGTACTCGCTGAGAATCCCTAGGTCACTCGTAAGGATATCTTCGGCACTTTCTATATTTCTGTGGGCTGTTGCCAGAGCCCAGTCGCCAGCATAACCAAATTTGCGCGATCTGGTTGCAGGCTATGTTACTTGACAGTGACACAGCATGCAAAAGTTATGCTTTGCAGACCACTATAAGGGAAGTTGTGGTACAATTGTATATGGGGGTGATATCGGAATCCTCATATTTCGTTTTACTAGTTGGTAACATTGTTTTTTGGCCGTTAGACCATGAAGACAGGAGTCCGCTTAGCAATGCCATGAGGCGTTGTTGTTGAAGAAAATAATTTGTTAGACTTCTGTGGTTGGAGTATCTTACTTTGTGATATTTTAGGGTCAGTTTCTTAGAGTCATCAGTCTTTTGACTGGTTTGATGCGGCCTACCAAGAATTCCTCTCCTGTGCCAACCTCTTCATCTCAGAGCAGCACTTGCAACCTAGGTCCTCAGTCGCTTGCTGGATGTATTCCAATCTCTGTTTTCCTAGACAGATTTTACCCTCTACAGCTCCCTTTAGTTATTCCCTGACGTCTTAACACATGTCCTGTCATCCTGTCCCTTCTCCTTGAAAGTGTTTTCCACATATTTCTGTCCTCGCCAAGTCTCCGAACAACCTCCTCATTCCCTACCTATCACTCCACCTAATTTTCACCATTCGTCTGTAGCACCACATCTCAAATGCTTTGATTCTCTTCTTTTCTGATTTTCCCACAGTCCACGTCTCACTACCATACAATGCTGAGCTCCAAACGTATTTTCTCAGAAATATCTTCTTCAAACTATGGCATATGCTTGATACTCGTACACATCTCTTGGTCAGGAATGCTCCTTTTGCCAGGGCTAGCCTACTTTGATGTCCTCCTTGCTCCGACCGTCATGGGTTATTTTACTGCCTAGTAGCAGAATTCCTTAGTTTCATCTACTTCATGATTACGAATCCTGATGTTAAGTTTCTCGCTGTTCTCATTTCTGTTGTCATTACTTTCACCTTTCTTCGATTTACTCTGAATCCATATTTTGCTCTCATTAGACTGATCATTCCATTTAGCAGATCATGTAATTATTCTTCATTTACACTGAGAATAGCAACGTCACCGCAAAATCTTATTATTGATATCCCTTCTGTTTGAATTTTAATTCCACTCTTAAACCCTTTTTACTTCCATAATCGCTTCTTCGATGTATAGATTGAATAGTAGGGACGAAAGACTAGATCCCTGTCTTAGACTGTTTTTAATCTGAGCACTTCATTCCTTGTCTCCCACTCTTGTTGTTTCCTCTTGATTCTAGTGTATATTGTATATCACCTGTCTTTCCCTTTAGCTTAGTCCCGTTTATCTCAGAAATTCTAACATCTTGCACCATTTTACATTGCTGTGTTAAAAATAAGGAACGTACGCCATCGTTTTAGAACCAGAAACTAGTAATACAATAAATAACATTTTTAACAGGCTTCTTGAACGTATTCCCTGTTAATCGTTTCTTCACTTTCTTTCCTAGGCAGATAAGCTACAGTTGGGGTAAAACCTGATAGAAGCACTGCTGTGAAACCAAAACTACATGATATTACTGCATGACTTCGTTACTTATAACTTATATGTGGGACGTAAGAAGTACACGCTATTTCTTTGTACCCTTTTTAATAACTACAATTTAATAATTACATATAAAATTTACAGTTTTTTTGCGCCAGTTTTTAGATTTTTTGTTACTGATAGTCTGATTAATTATCCCTTATTGAAGAGGTATATTTCATTTGATATGGGACCATTAAGCGCTTTATACAGTCAAGAAATTAAGGTATGGCTTAATAGACATACAGAAAGAGTGGCAACCCAGTAACCAATAGCTCAATTGTTAGGGCTTGCGTATACTAGAACAGGAACAACGTAAAATGACCTACCTGGGTTTATAAAGACGGATATTTTCCCGCTTACTGCAAATGCATTTGGCATAGAGGAATCTGCACCATAGCATGAAAGAGAAAGAATAATTCTAGGTTCCCAGGACACAACAGAGCCAGTTACCGCCGTTTTACCAGAGCCTGGTACGACGACTAATATGCAGACTTTTCATTCACTGTATCATTATAGAGTGTAAAGTCAGTTCCTCATTACGAGAGCCCGTCATCAACCAAGTGAGGAGGGAAATGTGCTGTGATCACGAAGTCTCCCTACAAAAATGAACTCGAGGCAACAAAAAGTTGTTGAATGATTCCAGATCTAGACTGTGAATAATAGATGGAAGAGTCTGAAGATGTGTGAGGCAAAACAGCTCTTCTGAAAATGACAATGTAACGCAACGTAATCTCTGCAAAGAGACTTACTAGCCGACAAGTAAATCAAATGATTGTAAGAAGTATTTAAAATATGGGAATTGGGCTCATGAGGACTGTACAGGGTGGACTGAAGGTGACTTGCATGAGTGTTGGTGTGTCCCATGCCTGAGATGGAAACTATAACATTGTCATTTGTGCCCCACAGGGTACCTCCCTTAACTCCAAGGTATGGGATATAACTGTATATTGCACAGTGATGAGTTATATTAAAGGTAATTTAAATCATCAAAAATTAAGTGGGCTTGCCTTGTTTATGTTTCACTGAAATAAATTTGAAATCCCCACAGTGAAAATTATCATTGCTATGTAGCTTTCTCCTTAGCTACCTGATTACACCCAAACTTCCCCTATATCAGTCAATGTGATTCAGTCCTAAAATAAAATGAATACTGCAAAGTGACTTAAACGCTAGGAGAGGAAGTGTGTTACTGAACAAAAAATGTAGGGCGCTATTAAGAGAGGACATAGTGCTGTTCATATCTTAGTAATTAGCAAGTTAGAATAAATGTCTCCTTGTAAATAAACAACATTTGCTTGATATTTTTTGACAAAATACTGTATCGGGTGGTCAAGATAAAAGGGATGTAGCATATGGTACAGTGAGTTTCAGGAATGATATTTTGTGGACCTTGTAATGGGACACCCTCCTCTTTTCTTTATGGAAATAGTCGATGCCAAGTAATTTGTACAGGTGAACATTATCTCAGCTGTTTAGCTAAATGAATTTCATATGACATGGTAAACGATGTATTATATTTTAGGTTAAAATGTATCAAATGAAATTAATTTGTTAGTGCTATGTATGTACAGTTAAAATTACTCTTCATTTAGAAATTTTGAAATTACGAAATATCTGGCATACTTAAAATTCCTATTATTAATTGCACAATCTGACGAACACTATAAAATTTATTTCTGGACTCATTTACAAAATAATGATATGCGATTAGATAGAGCAGCAATCAGTCGTAGAATTAAGTTGCTTTAATATGACATTTATAGTCACAACGCAGATCAGATTTCGACCTGTGTCAGGTCATTATCAATGCAGTGCGGAATTGTAGCAGTTGCTCGTGCTCAAGTCAATGCTTACACAGTTAAACAGAGGATTGATGAACATGCTATTACGTTCTATGGCAACAAGATTAATTATTTTGCAGCTGTTTTAGTGTTGGAAGAACGGTGGTATTATAAGCCCAATTTGGATGATTTAGTGCGTCAGTTTAGGGACGCTTATAAAGAATATGTATTTATGCCGAACGGTATAAGGTGCGCAAACAGGTACTTTGATTTTAGGCAAGGTCGTTATAGGCCACTGTGGTACAATTATTAGAACCTCAAAAGTCATACCTCAGACGCACAGCCGAAGGCCATGCTAGAAAATTGCCTTCACGGGTAGTAATTAATGATATGTCTTAGCGAAGATTCTTCTTTTGTCAGGAAAGTTTGTAAACTCTTTTGCTTTGTAAACTCTTTGGAATGTTGTGAGTACCACATAATGTAAGTAGTAGTGGGCAAGCCTCCGATGGAAAGAGACGTATTTATCGTTTTAACCATGTGCATTTGTGTTCTGAAGTGGAAATTGTAAAGTCGGCGAGATACTGAAAAATGCGACAAAAAAAAAAAAAAAAAACTCAAGAGTGAAACAGGCAAATCTTCAAACATTATTCAGACCACAAAATCAAAATTTCAGCCTCAGGAATGTACTCCTAGACGTGACAACTGCAGCCAACAACAAGATAAAATGAAGTAAAAAGTTTTCTTTTGCATATTTTACGCCTCTCGAAGTTTGCGAAGGTTTGAGAGACAGAGAAAATTAATGGTGATGTGTTTGAGGGTAAGGTTACAACCTGGAGTAGAGCCTCTGGTTTGCTTGCTACTCACAAGGGAGCCTCCCCATCGCAACCCCCTCAGATTTAGTTATAAGTTGGCACAGTGGATAGGCCTTGAAAAACTGAACACAGATCAATCGAGAAATCAGGAAGAAGTTATGTGGAACTGTGAAAAAAATAAGCAAAATATACAAACTGAGTAGTCCATGCAAAGATAGGCAACATCAAGGATAATCTGAGGTTAGGACCACCGTGGTCCCGTGCAGTGCCGAGTTGTAGGCTGGCTGCGCGCTCGTATCACTGCCACAGTGTGTGACGTTTAAGCAGAGCGCCAGCCCAGATCCAGGAGGCGCGAGCGGCCCCCGGCCGCCGCTGGTGGGGTGAGGCGGGTGGGTCATCGCGAGCGGCCGCGTCGCAGGCTGGTGCGGCGGTTGACGTGGGGCAGCGGCGGCGCGAACCAGCTGGGCGGCTGCAGCGCGCGCGACGCCGGGGGCGGGAAAGGCGCCACCGCCAGCGGCAGGGCGCCGGGGCGCGCCGCCGCCCCCGCCACGGCCGACGGCGCCTGCTGCGGGGGCGCCGGCCACGAGTCCTCCTGCTGCGACTGCGACTGCGACCGCAGGTCCACCATCACCATCACCTCCTCCACGTCCATCTGTGAACAAGGGGCGCACCGGCTAGTGGCAACACTCCGAGGGCAACGTAATGCTCCGCAAGCCACCTGACGGTGTGCGGCGGAGGGTACTTCGAGTACCTCTATCGGTTCTCCCTTCTATTCCAGTCTCGCATTGTTCATGTAAAGAAAGATTGTCGGTATGCCTCTGTGTGGGCTCTAATCTCTCTGATTTTATCCTCATGGTCTCTTCGCGAGATAGACGTAGGAGGGAGGAATACACTGCTTGACTCTTCGGTGAAGGTATGTTCTCGAAACTTTAACACTAGCCCGTGCCGAACTACTGAGCGTCTCTCCTGCAGAGTCTTCCACTGGAGTTTATCTATCATCTCCGTAACGGTTTCGCGATTACTACATGATCCTATAACGAAGCGCGCTGCTCTCCATTGGATCTTCTCTATCTCTTCTATCAACCCTATGTGGTACGGATCCCACAGTGCTGAGCAGTATTCAAGCAGTGGGAGAACAAGTGTACTGTAACCTACTTCCTTTGTTTCCGGATTGCATTTCCTTAGGATTCTTCCAATGAATCTCAGTCTGGCATCTGCTTTACCGACGATCATCTTTATATGATCATTCCATTTTAAATCACTCCTAATGCGTACTCCCAGATAATTTATGGAATTAACTGTTTCCAGTTCCTAACCTGCTATATTGTAGCTAAATGATGAAGAATCTTTCTTTCTATGTATTCGCAGCACATTACACGGGTCTACATTGAGATTCAATTGTCATTCCCTGCACCATGCGTCAATTCGTTGCAGATCCTCCTGCACTTCAGTATAATTTTCCATTGTTACAACCTCTCGATATACCACAGCATCATCCGCGAAAAGCCTTAGTGAACTTCCGACGTTATCCACAAGGTCATTTATGTGTATTGTGAATAGCAACGGTCCTACGACACTCCCCTGCGGCACACCTGAAATCACTCTTACTTCGGAAGACTTCTCTCCATTGAGAATGACATGCTGCGTTCTGTTATCTAGGAACTCTTCAATCCAATCACACAATTGGTCTGATAGTCCATATGCTCTTACTTTGTTCATTAAGCGACTATGGGGAACTGTATCGAACGCCTTGCAAGAAGTCAACAAACACGGCATCTACCTGGGAACCCGTGTCTATGGCCCTCTGAGTCTCGTGGACGAATAGCGCGAGCTGGGTTTCACACGACCGTGTTTTTCGAAACCCATGCTGATTCCTACAGAGTAGATTTCTAGTCTCCAGAAAAGACATTATACTCGAACATAATACGTGTTACAAAATTCTACGACTGATCGACGTTAGAGATATAGGTCTATAGTTCTGCACATCTGTTCGACGTCCCTTCTTTAAAACGGGGATGACCTTTGCCCTTTTCCAATCCTTTGGAACGCTACGCTCTTCTAGAGACCTACGGTACACCGCTGCAAGAAGGGGGGACAAGTTCCTTCGCGTTCTCTGTGTAAAATCGAACTGATATTCCATCAGGTCCAGCGGCCTTTCCGCTTTTGAGCGATTTTAATTGTTTCTCTATCCCTTTGTCGTCTATTTCGATATCTACCATTTTGTCATCTGTGCGACAATCTAGAGAAGGAGACCGGATTACATGCATCATGAAAATCTTAAAATATGCATGAAAAGTGCCTAAATGTGCAAGATCAAATAGTAAAAGAACACGTTAGTTGCTGCGTGCATTATATCTCAAAGTCGAACCTGTGCATATCGGTTATGAGGAAGAGCGCCAGCCTTGCGAAAAATCCGTACATTTACAACGCTCGTAGCCGGCCGAAGTGGCAGTTCGGTTCTAGGCGCTTCAGTCTGGAACCGCGCGACCGCTACGGTCGCAGGTTTGAATCCTGCCTCGGGCATGGATGTGTGTGATGTCCTTAGGTTAGTTAGGTTTAAGTAGTTCTACGTTTCAGGGAACTGATGACCTCAGATGTTAAGTCCCATAGTGCTCAGAGCCATACAACGCTCGTATCATTTTCTGAATACTTTCTGGTAGAGGTTAGGGAGGGGGCCTTTCTGCGATTATTATCTAAAAATTTGCAAAATGAGGACGCATACCATTTTTCAAGAATTTTTCCTTCTTTGCTATTGTTGTCTGTAACAAGCGGATGCGATGCGAGTGAGTCGCAGCGAAACAATGGATATGTGCAGGACCAACTTCGAGATATATATCATGCAGAGAGACACGCTCAAGAACTTCGTAATATTTTTTTTAAAAAAGAATATACAACATGAATTTTCTGAACAGCATTAACTTTTAATTAATACTATTGTACCAAAACACCATTTACAATCGATTTTACATTTTTTTACTATTGTAAAGCCGGTCGGGGTGGCCGAGGGGCTCTAGGCGATACAGTCTGGAACCGCGCGACCGCTACGGTCGCAGGTTCGAATCCTGCCTCGGGCATGGATGTGTATGATGTCCTTAAGTTAGTTAGCTTTAAGTAGTTCTAAGTTCTAGGGGACTGATGACTTCAGAAGTTAAGTCCTATAGTGCTCAGAGCCATTTGAACTATTGTAAGCATAAACGACCAAGTCCCGTTCAAAATATTCGGTACTAAGATTGTGTCTTCTATCACTCAAAACATTTTTATTAGTAGAAAAGGACCGTTCTACGTCAACTGAGGTAAATGGGCAGTATTTGAATTTTGGTGCTATGTTGGCACTTATTGTTTTTGGTAAAAGTTCACGCGTTCCATTAATAAAACTATCAATTTGGCACAAGGGTTCAAAGCCTGGGTTATTGTTTAAAATGTTTTCGAACTTTTTTTTAAGTTCTGTTGGGAATACCTCCAGCAATGAAGAGTTCACTACAATAATTTTATTTATTAACCGAATAGATTCATTCGACGCCAGACCTTGAGTTTCGAGTTTTAATACTTGCAGATATATGGCAAAAATGGGTGCTAATCACAGCAATGTCTTTTTTAATACCGGAATTCTTAAAGCTTCCTTGCACTGGCGAACTGCCAGAGCCTATGCAGTATCGAAGTCGTTTACTAATAGCCTCGAAATGTTCATTGTAACACAACACAGCTTCGACCCACGTACTCCAAAGAGTTACCACTCTTCGGGAGGTAAAGGCACATTTGGTAGTTTTTCTTTGTAGGTCTTGATGCGAGCAGGAGCCTTTAGGAACACTTTCTTTGTGGATAAAATTAGTTTATTTACATTCACAAACGTGGAAAGTACTTCTTCAGCAAAGCACGTCACATAATCAAACTGAGATAAAATACTTGGAGGGCTTTTCCTACCTTAATCATATAGGGAGCAGCATCTGAAATAAACACAAACACACTTTCATCTGCAGAAGTTTCTGGAAATGTTTTTCTAATACCCCTTTTCACAAATCTGGCGATCGTAGACTGATTTATGTTTTCAAGTTCT
Organism: Schistocerca gregaria; assembly: GCF_023897955.1. Classification (NCBI taxonomy): domain Eukaryota; kingdom Metazoa; phylum Arthropoda; class Insecta; order Orthoptera; family Acrididae; genus Schistocerca; species Schistocerca gregaria. The sequence goes on along the minus strand of NC_064920.1, from coordinate 1,089,970,689 downwards.
TTGCCTCTATCAGGGAGAAGAAGGCTCTTCTTTGAAAGCACCAACAATTAAATTTGCAATGTAACGGCCACAACTGTCTGTATTTTCGTCAACTGAAATCCCGATAATGCTGTCTTTGAGTACATTGCGTATTTCTTCCAGAACATTTACGTAAATTGTCGGTATGTAATTTTTACGCAATGTTGATTCATCTGGTATAATTTTGTTTTAAGCAGTGTTTGCGCAGGAAGTCTTTGAGGATAGGGTTTGTAAGTTCGTGAAGAGGAATATTGCTTGCAGTGAATGCTTCACATAGATCCATGTTAAACCGACTTATTTAGTTACCTTAGGACAAACCCCTGTCACTGCAACTTCCTGTTGTCAGAAGTTGTTGTTCATGGTCCTTTGTTCTGCATTCCTGTGATATGAAGACTTGTCTTGACATGCTGGTCTATATGAAACTTTTTTTTGCACGAAACGCTTTTCCCGAAAACTCGACAATGTGAAACAATTTTGTCATATGTAAATGTTCCAGGATGGTTAGCTATCCACGAAACGACGTTTAATTTTTCGGGAGGCATGGCGCACAACACGTTACACACTATATGTCGTAAACACGTTCAACTGTGCACAAGAAAATGGAAAGGTAAACTGAAACAATGGACGTGCGACTTAACGCTTGCGTAGTTTAACTGAATTGCTGCCGACGCATACGGTATGACAGCGGAGCGGATTAACTGGCGGCGCGGCCGCAGGAGAATTGACTCTGTCTGCCTGTTCCTGCTGCTCTTCTGCAATGGTTTCCCTTGGTAGTGGCCATTTGGGTAGCGATTGCAAGCATTTCTAGGTCGCGGTCGATGTGTGAGACATCAAAACTAGATCGAACTAGAGACCGCCTTCTAGATTTTTAAAATATTGCAAACAAAGCGCGAAAATATGCATCGACAAACTGTGAGGGACGGGAAAAACCCACCGTGGTACAACAACAAAGTTAGGAAACTACTGCGAAAGCAAAGAGAGCTTCACTCCAAGTTTAAACGCAGCCAAAACCTCTCAGGCAAACAGAAACTAAACGATGTCAAAGTTAGCGTACGGAGGGCTATGCGTGAAGCGTTCAGTGAATTCGAAAGTAAAATTCTATGTACCGACATGACAGAAAATCCTAGGAAGTTCTAGTCTTATGTTAAATCTGAAAGTGGCTCGAAACAGCATACCCAGACACTCCGGGATGATGATGGCATTGAAACAGAGGATGACACGCGTAAAGCTGAAATACTAAACACCTTTTTCCAAAGCTGTTTCACAGAGGAAGATCGCACAGCAGTTCCTTCTCTAAATCCTCGCACAAACGAAAAAATGGCTGACTTCGAAATAAGTTCCAAGGAATAGCAAAGCAACTGGAATCACTCAACAGAGGAAAGTCCACTGGACCTGACGGGATACCAATTCGATTCTACACAGAGTACGCGAAAGAACTTGCCCCCCTTATAACAGCCGTGTACCGCAAGTCTCTAGAGGAACGGAAGGTTCCAAATGATTGGAAAAGAGCACAGGTAGTCCCAGTCTTCAAGAAGGGTCGTCGAGCAGATGCGCAAAACTATAGACCTATATCTCTGACGTCCATCTGTTGTAGAATTTTAGAACATGTTTTTTGCTCGAGTATCATGTCGTTTTTGGAAACCCAGAATCTACTCTGTAGGAATCAACATGGATTTCGGAAACAGCGATCGTGTGAGACCCAACTCGCTTTATTTGTTCATGAGACCCAGAAAATATTAGATACAGTCTCCCAGGTAGATGCTATTTTTCTTGACTTCCGGAAGGCGTTCGATACAGTTCCGCACTGTCGCCTGATAAACAAAGTAAGAGTCTACGCAATATCAGACCAGCTGAGTGGCTGGATTGAAGAGTTTTTAGCAAACAGAACACAGCTTGTTGTTATCAATGGAGAGACGTCTACAGGCGTTAAAGTAACCCCTGGTGTGCCACAGGGGAGTGTTATGGGCCCATTGCTTTTCACAATATATATATGAATGACCTAGTAGATAGTGTCGGAAGATCCATGCGGCTTTTCGCGGATGATGCTGTAGTATACAGAGAAGTTGCAGCATTAGAAAATTGTAGCGAAATGCACGAAGATCTGCAGCGGATAGGCACTTGGTGCAGGGAGTGGCAACTGACCCTTAACATAGGCAAATGTAATGTATTGCGAATACATAGAAAGAAGGATTCTTTATTGTATGATTATATGATAGCGGAACAAACACTGGTAGCAGTTACTTCTGTAAAATATCTGGGAGTATGCGTCCGGAACGATTTGAAGTGGAATGATCATATAAAATTAATTGTTGGTAAGGCAGGTACTAGGTCCTTAGAAAATGTAGTCCATCAACAAAGGAGGTGGCTTACAAAACACTCGTTCGACCTATACTTGATTATTGCTCATCAGTGTGGGATCCGTACCAGATCGGGTTGACGGAGGAGATAGAGAAGATCCAAAGAAGAGCGGCGCGTTTCGTTACAGGGTTATTTGGTAACCGTGGTAGCGTTACGGAGATGTTCAACAAACTCAAGTGGCAAACTTTGCAAGAGAGGCGCTCTGCATCGCGGTGTAGCTTGCTCGCCAGGTTTCGAGAGGGTGCGTTTCTGGATGAGGTATCGAATATATTGCTTCCCCCTACTTATACCTCCCGAGGAGATCACGAATGTAAAATTAGAGAGATTCGAGCGCGCACGGAGGCTTTCAGACAGTCGTTCTTCCCGCGAACCATACGAGACTGGAACAGGAAAGAGAGGTAATGACAGTGCCCTCCGCCACACACCGTTGGGTGGCTTGCGGAGTATAAATGTAGATGCAGATGTAGACAACAGTTTTTAGTTAAAGTATGCAATAACCGATGAAAAGGAGCCAAATATGCAGACACATATGCAACATGCAAATGCATATAATCCGCTCTCTACTTATAGCACACTGTCTGATTAAAAAAGTGATCCCCCGCATCCAAAAGACAAGATGAGATGATCTTATGGCATTGTTGGGCGGGAGGTGCCATGCGGAGGAGTTCGGCCGCCATATTGCAAGTCCTCATCGGCGAATTGCGAGTCAATGATGATGATAATGATGATGGTCACATAACACCCAGTCCCTTGCCAGGAATCCCTGCGTGGTAAGCGGTAACGCTACCGCTTCGTTACGGAGGCGGACCGAAGACATGATTGCCTGACAGTGGAACTTGTAAACGCACACACCATTGATGAGTGTGTAAATGACTGAAGTCGCAATTTTCTACAACATGTAGAACAGCCAGCAGACAGCATTAGTGTTGTGTGTGTGAGTACTGCTGCTATAAGGTTCGGTAGGTTATACAAGGGGTGTGACCAATGTCAGATGGTGAGTGATGACTGCGAAGGACACAGAGCTGCCACATACTCGTCCAAGGCAGCATTATTAGCACCAGTCAGTTTTAAGGGACCTTCATTGTGCATCTCGAATTGGCTGGCTGGTCACATCGAGGGATATCCCGATTTTTGGAGCATTAAGTGTGACACTGGCCCGTTGTTGGACTTCGACACGCAAGTCGCCGAAGTGGCGTCAACTCGAAAGACTTGCACCAGGCGAATGGTCTACCTGATGGGAGGCCCTAGGCACAAGGCATTTCCGTTGTTGGACTACATGGGAACATTAGTGCAGGTATATACGTAGTCAAGATTCTGGAAGACCACGTCTGACCACCACAAGGGACAAACGCAGTTTTCAGTATGTTGTAACAGTCGCACATCGACCATCCTACAACAACTAACGGACTCCCTGCAACTTACAGTCTCATTCCACACCATTAGTTGGAGACTAGCAGCAGATGGACTGGGTAATTACTGTCTGACGTGAAGGTATCATTTAGACTACAAAACAAACGGTTGCGTTTTGAGTGGTGCTGTGCCAGAGGGACCACACGCTGTTGATGGATATGGTCACATTGTGTTCAAGTATAAATTGTGGATCTGCCCTACCCCAGTCTTCCAATCTTTTGGAGACGCACAGCAATGTCACTCCTCGCATCATGGTGTGGGGAGGCATCACATATAACTTCACACCACAGCTGCTAGTGACTGACGGAACTTTGATGTCACAATGGTACATTACAAACATCCTGCATCCTCACTTATCAGTTCTCATGCAACAGTATCGTGGTACCATTTTCCAACAGGGCAATGCATATCCACACATGGCACATGACTCTATGTAACGTCTGGGTGTTGTTTAAGTACTCTCGTGGTCAGTAAGATTTTCAGATTTGTCCCCAATAGATTATACGAGGGACCAGCTTGGATGTCAACACCATCCATGCGCCACTTGCGGGATATCAAGGAACAGTTATAACTGTTATGAGTTGGGTTTCCTAGTAGAGGACGCCGTTTCGAACCCAATCAGGGCATGCATCCAGGTCAGATAAATCATACTGATAAGTGGACTCATACTGACAATTTCTTTTGAGTCTATTTTGTAATCACTGAAATTGCATCGCGTACTCTCTCAACCTGTGAAGTTCGTATTTATTTCCACCTCCTCTTCCAAGTGCTTCACTTTTTTTGGTCAGGAATTGTTACGCAGTTGCTGTCACGAGCGTCTGCCAGTAACCAGGACAGATCAATATTCCGAAACTGCCATCTTTTTATACAGCTGGTACGAGTGTGCAAACATATCATGACCCAACAACTGAATTTGATAGGAAGTACAGAAAGCTGTCAGTACCTCAAGAGAGTAAGCGTTATACATACAACATATTTAATCGTTCAGTGTAATACTAATATGAATTTCCCTCCTTCCCACCACGACTCCCCCTTCCCTCAGCTCTACCCCTGGTTTCACATTTTTAATATGAAAAAAGTATTCGTGGCTTATTGGCTCCTGGACATTATTGAATATCGCTGTGATTCTACAGGGTGATTTTTTTCAACGTGTACAAACTATAGGGATTAATCGCTGCGAGGATACAGAACAAAAAAGGTCTAATGAACGTATATCTGGAAATGCATGATCTCCTTGCTAGAGACCACTTATTCAGTCATACTTTGTTACAGAGGCTGCGGTGTAATACCATGCTGTGCTGGAGCACATGCGGTGCTGTACCATGCAGCCACAGTTACAGTATGCATAGCTTCCCCCTAGAGGGTGGTAAAGTTCCTCATACGCTATGCGCTAGTGCCCTCTCCTGCCATAGTAATTGGTAATGTTGTGTCTAACTCACTTCTCTTGTTGACTCACCTTGTAGAGGATGTGATGCAGCGTTGTACACAATGGATACGTATTCGAACTGAGTACCTGCCGACATGGTGTTTACTTACTTCTAGGCAAATAGCAAAGGGCGGCGGGCAGCAAGGTCGCATCAGTAGACCTATCCCTGCCGACATCAACCACAGCAGTTAATGTTAGCAAAAGTGTTTTGCCGTTTGTCTTAGACAGGGTCGTTTCAGGAAGCATGAAATAATGAAGGACGTGCCCGAAATGTTCAGACACAGACTTGGAGGAAAATGTAATTAACACTGTGGAAGGCGACCACTGTGTCAGTACTGGGCAGTTGACCTGCCAGTACAGGGAAAGCCAGACGACCATGTGGAACATTCTCCATAATAAATGCTACTACCCTTATCACTTACAGCGTGTGCAGGGCTTACTAGTGACAGACTTTCCATATTAGGAGCAGTTTTGGCATTGGTTTCTTCATAAGGCAACCACGATTCTGGGATTTGTGTCATCCATCCTATTCACAGATCAGGCCACCTTTATGCGGAATGGTCTCTTCGACTTTCATAACAATCATCTGTGGGATAATATGCAGAACCCCCATGGTAGGGTGACAGTGAATCATCAGCATCGGTGCAGCAGGAATGTGTGGCCTGGTTTAACTGGCGACTGTTTCTTGGCCCGGTCTTCCTTCCACGTCACCTAACAGGCCAGAACTATCGGTGTTTCTTGCAGATGACTTTGACTCCCCTGCTGGAAGAAGTTTCATTGATGATTGTATGGATTTTGTGGCTCCTACATGATGGTGCTGTAGCCCTCTTCACCGCTAAAGTCCGGGCACATATCAATCGTGTCTTCCCTGGTTGATGGATCGGGGTAGGGCATCCAGTTGCATGGCTTGCTCGTTCACTGGTTCTGAACCCATGTGATTTCCGGTTATAGGGCCATCTCAAAGGTGTATGCAGAGCCATTCCAGATGTGGAGACACTGGATCAGCGTATTCATGTTGCCTTTGACACTGTTTGGATACAGTGTATGAGAGAGTACTATTATCCTTCTAAATGCAGTTCATCAGAGGTCACTGGAGTAATGAAGACTTCAAAGTGGTTTGGTGAAGGGGCAAGTGCGCAAGGGTCCTCGGACAGACGCACGTTAACTATAGGTCTACTAGAAAGAGTTGGGATACACTATTAAGGAGTGCTGCAGCCTTCGTCAGAGCCATCGAGCGGAATGTGTCGCTAAAAGGTTGACGTTTGTGAGCAAAATTAATTTTTGTCGTTCTTTTATGCACGTACATCGAATAATAGTAGCGACGTACCACACAATCAGATAGGTTACTCTGAATCATTTGTGATAAAAGTTCACATCTGTCAACATCTGAGATAACTGACCGGCCGGTGTGACCGAGCGGTTCTAGTCGCTTCAGTCTGGACCCACGCGACCGCTACTGTCGCATGGATGTGTGTAATGTCCTTAGGTTAGTTATGTGTAAGTAGTTTTAAGTTCTAGGGGACTGATGACCTTAGAAGTTAAGTCTCATAGTGATCAGAGCCATTTGAACCATTTTTTTGAATGAGTGGTTCCTAAAGTTTTTCAAATCGACATGTAAAAAGCAACGTGTGAACAGTGCAGCCACGTGAAATGCTTATTTGTGAATATGCCTGGTGGTTGTAATTAAAGCTAACCGCTGTGGCCGAGCGGTTCTAGGCGCTTCAGTCCAAAACCGCGCTGCTGCTACGGTTGCAGGTTCGAATGCTGCCTCGTGCATGGATGTGTGTTATGTCCTTAGGTTAGTTAGGTCTAAGTAGGTCTACGTCTAGGGGACTGATGACATCAGAAGTTAAGTCCCATAGTGCTTAGAGCCATTTGACCCATTTTTTGTAATTAAACTTTCCCTATTTAACACGTTATAACATGGAAACTAATTACTGTAGAAGTACCAAACTTGGTAGCATTAATGTCCAGAGCATGGGGTACATGATGTCCATGCATCACAGCGCCACCGTCCAGTTCCAACTAAGGCCACCATGTGCCATGATAAGTCTTCGTGATTCATGATCTCGCACACCTGACCAGTCGCAGTGCACTTGTTGACGTGTCAACATGAGCTTTGACAAAAGGAGCAGGGCATTATTGCTGAAGCTCTGTTATCAAAACAACAGTAATGCTGCAGCTGCACTTTGAGAATATCGCCGGCTGAAAGGATTATGGAAGGGTCCTCTTTATTCCAGTGCCTGCGCGGAGCATGGCGAAAAATTTCGAATCGATTGGAAAAATTGGCGGTCGCACTACAGTTGGTTGACAGAATTGCTGTTGCTATGGCTGACAACTCTGTTTACAATTCCCAGTTGTCAAGAGCGTGCATGCTGAGTCACAACAGTCGAACGTCCTGTGGTCCACTGTATCGAAGGTGCGCTGAGTCACAACAGTCGAACGTCCTGTGGTCCACTGTATCGAAGGTGCTTTGAACCATTTTCAAATGGTATCTGTACAAGATCCATAGCATACAGTAACTTACACCACAGGACGCACAACCACACGTTGACGTCCCTCTCCACTTTCTCGCTAGGATTGAAGTTGATGTGGGCTGGCCCTGGATTATTCGATGGACAGACGAAGCTCATTTTTCTCTGACGGGTCAGGTGAACACACATTGCTGACTGTGGGGATCTTCACCTCCAGTCACTGTGAGTGAAGTTCGTCTGTATGGTGAATGTGTCACCGTGTGATGTGGCTTCATGGCTATATTGATCACTGGGCCTTTCTTTTTTGAACAGGTTGGTGCTAAAGAACCAAAGACGTGCAGTGTGACTGGCCAGCATTACTGCAATATGCTTTGCCAGCATTTCAATAACACCTTAGAGGAGAAGACACATTGAACTCATCAGTTTTAAAGCAAGATAGGCCCCACCGCAGATCGCTTCTAAAATTCACCTGCTTCTCTGAAACACATTTGGAAACGATCGAATTATCAGCCGATCGTTTCCAAATGCTTGGCTAGCATGATCACCTGATCTCACTCCCTGTGATTTCTGATTGTGGGGCTATCTGAAGGACAGAGTTTTCCAGGGGAACATTCCCACATGCACTGATCTGTAATGCAGCATATCAAGAAAGGTAGTCAGCATGCCTATGAGCATTTTTCGTTCTGCTGAGCAGAATGCAATCCTGCACTTTCAGACTCTTCTGGACACTGATGGGCGCCATATTGAGCCACGTTGTAGCAGTAATGGTACCTCCACCTTTAGCTCACCCCTCTGTCCTGCAAGACAGCATGCTGTGCACAAACTGTATGAGCAGGTACTGCTGGATACAACTCGCAAATATATAAAGAATTTACTATTTGGAATTTAAAACTTTCCCAGTGTACGACTTTTCTATAAAATTTTGTGCGTATGTCATTAGCACAACAGTCGATGCAAAGTCTTCTGGCCAACTGCAGATGTATGATGGCGACAGTATACTGGGCCCGCCTATTTAAAACTTGTCTGGTGCATGCATGATACATCCAGTTGTTGCTGTGCGTGTGTTGCTTGAGCATGTGCACTCCTGCTCCAGGTCTCAGCACTTTTGATAGCTTCCTCTTTGGTGAAAACTCGCCGCCTTGTTGGTGTGAGATCGATCCTCTTCACACAGTAAAATCGCAGAATCGCGCCAGCTACGCCAAAGTATGAAGCTTTTCTGTGATAGTATTCCATACAGAATCCAACTGGAAATCGGGGAAACTCTCATCATTGATGTGAGACCGATCTTTGCAGGACAGTGCCAGCTGCACAAAGCATGAAGTTTATCTGTGTCAGGATTCCATGTGGAACCCAATTGGAAACTGCCTTCCTGGTTGGTAAAAGCCCCAGGTAGTGGTATTTATAACGATTCTTTGATAAAGAAATACCAGAATCTGAAGTATGGACTACAGTTTTTGTTGCATTGCATTTCATCGAATGACCAGTAGAAATAAAGTGTTCTGTGATAGTTGATTAGGTAGACTGGAGGAAGCGAATACACTGTTGGTGTTCCACTGTCTTGAACATTGAGTGTCCTATGGTTGTCCCATTGTTTGCCTCCATCATATGCAATCTTACAAACAACTGCCATCTGGATCGCTAAGATCTCTCTGACCAATCCCAGAAGTGCCAAATTTTTTTTATCAAGGACAAAAAAATCGTTTTTCCATTATGTTTTCAAAGCACTCTATGTTCGTGGGACCATGTCCGAGAAAATGGATATTGATCTTGGCAGCTACAGAGAGTGGTACAGAGATATAAACTGTTGAACAAGGAAGATGATGAGGATGAGACCTTTAAGATGACAGCGTACTTGGCTCATATTGGATTCAAATGGATCTGAGAACTATGGGACTTAACATCTGAGGTCATAAGCCTCCAAGACTTAGAGCTACTTAAACCTAACTAACCTAAGGACATCACACATATCCATGCCTGAGGCAGGATTCGAACCTGTGACCGTAGCAGCAGTGCGGTTCTGAACAGAAGTGTCTAGAACTGCTCGGCCAGAATGGTCGGCTCTCATATTGGGAATATTTCCATCAGAATAGGCAGAGTACAAAGGAAGCATAAGGTTAAAGTGATCCTCATAAAGACGATCAATCTGACATAGACGAGGCGAGTTTTGACTTTGGAAGGCATTGCAGCAGCAAAAGCAGCAGAAGCAAGCAATGCATTCAAATTGACAACTGGTTACACTGCACTAGTAGCGATGGGGTATTAAATATGGGGGCTCAGTATACAGTCACCAGAATACACCTGATGATGGGCAGAAGACTATGTTCTGAAACAATGTGGCAGCAAGTTATTGACATACGGAAGCTCACTTGAAATTTTATGGAAGAATTTAGTGTGATAAATAAAAAAGAAAGCGGCTGGTAAGTTACCTCGCTGGTCTCGGAGGGTCGCCGGTGCGAGACACCAGTGTGGAAGCCACTGTGTGGGCCCAGGCTGCAGGGGGGCGCCACAGAGAATCGCAGACCCCCGTGGTGGATGGCGGGCCGGTGGCGACCCCAAGCCCACCCACAGTGCCAGCGACGTTGCAGCAGCTGCCGCGGCCGCCGCAACAGCGTTGCCAGCTCGCGCCGGAAGCGCGGGTGCGTCACCGCATACAGGAACGGGTCGAGGCACGAGGCTGTCTTGCAGAAGAGCGCCGGCAGCATCGAGCCCAGCGGCGAGATGGCGCCGTGGAGGCCCAGCACGCCCAGAAGCGACACCACTGCGTACGGCGTCCACGACACGAACCACAGCCCCACCACTCCCGCGACCTGCCGGCCGAGCGAGGCATCTGCTACGACCCATCCACATCACCAGTTACTGCGCAGTGCATCTACACACACATTCAGAAATGTTGTTACACCCCAGTATCTCGCCCAAATGTGTTGCTGTTGTGTTGTTTGTAAACATACCCACAGTCACCAATAGCACTACCGACAGGTAGAATGCTACACTCAAAAGATTTGCAGCATTTCAGTTAAAGCATGTGTCTTGTGTGGCACTACATAGATCAGACTTTCTAGGTTCCCACTGATGACGAACTAACTGGGACACATACATGAATATTTGGATTGAAAGGAATGGAAAGGAAACTGGATGTGAAAGAGGTAGGAAGGAAATGAAAACAACATTACAGTGCCTGTCTTATTCTGATGACAGTGCACTGTGGTGACCACAGCCATTACAAAATACATCAGATGAATTTGCATTTGCGAGTAATGACTACCATCAGCTGTAGAATGGAATGACAACAATGGAAATCTGAGCCAGACTGGGACTCGAAAATGTATTTCCCATTTATCTTGAGTGGAATTTTGGGTCTGGCCATGAGTCGTGCACGGGTAGCCAAATTGTAAGGCACCACTCACAATAAGGGGGAAATATGGGTTCGAATCCTGATTCAGCACAGATTTTCATTGTCGGCATTCCATTCTACAGCTGATGGTAGTCATTATTCGCAATGCCGATTTCATCTGATGTGGAAATAATGAATTCTAGCTGCGCAGGGCACTGTGGCAATACAACGACGAGAGTTGAAAATGTGCCAGACTGGGACTCTAACCCGCATAGCCTGTTTCTCTGGAACAGATGCCTTAATCATCTTGACCATCCAGACACACTTTCCATCAGACCCACATTTCCAACTTCCTGCTTGCCACATTGCAAAGACCTCCACCCATTAACCCTTATTCACAGATTTCTGATTCTAAAAGGAGTTTCAGACATTGGCTGTGCATCCTCACTGAATCTTATTCATCAAACAGCCATGGAGCCCATATAATTAGATATCAGTGGTGTTTGTAGGGACATGTTTTGCTCAATAGAAACAGGCACCACTCATATCTATAATGCTATGGGCACGATTGCTGTTTAATGAAAAAATTTTAGCACAGGTGTGCAAACAAATTCTAAACTCTTATGGGAACTGGAAATATGCAAGTAGGGGTCTAATGGGTAGAGATACTTGCGGTGTGGCGAGTGGGAGGTTGGGAATTTGAGTCTGATGGGAAACATGTCCAAATGGCGGAGGTAGTAAAGATACTCATTCTAGAGATGCAGAGCATCCAGATTCAAGTCCTGATCCAGCACACATTTCCTATTTTTGCTGTTGCAGTGCCTTGCCACAATGCCCTGTGCAGGTGGAAATTATTATTGCTTTATTTATTTCTCATCCATTCTCTTTTCCATTCAGTTCACGTCAAATATACCACCATTGCTTGTACCTTGCCAGTGGTGAGTGGGGTTTGCTTCTCTGCATAGGGAGTGTTTATCTGCACATGCACAGTGTGCCTGAGGGGCAGTGATGGTCAGCATAGCCAGTAAGAAGGAAATTGATCTAGTCACATGTGCATGAGTTGAAACCAGCTTATTTGTCTGACTGCTGGCAGTGAAAGAATTATCATGAGTCTCCTGAGATGAGCCACTTGTAAATACGATAATCTGTGGCAGATCAGTTACCTGACAGTGTTTCCACTGTGTCCAATAGACGGAATTATACACTCCTGGAAATTGAAATAAGAACACCGTGAATTCATTGTCCCAGGAAGGGGAAACTTTATTGACACATTCCTGGGGTCAGATACATCACATGATCACACTGACAGAACCACAGGCACATAGACACAGGCAACAGTGCTTGCACAATGTCGGCACTAGTACAGTGTATATCCACCTTTCGCATCAATGCAGGCTGCTATTCTCCCATGGAGACGATCGTAGAGATGCTGGATGTAGTCCTGTGGAACGGCTTGCCATGCCATTTCCACTTGGCGCCTCAGTTGGACCAGCGTTCGTGCTGGACGTGCAGACCGCGTGAGACGACGCTTCATCCAGTCCCAAACATGCTCAATGGGGGACAGATCCGGAGATCTTGTTGGCCAGGGTAGTTGACTTACACCTTCTAGAGCACGTTGGTTGGCACGGGATACGTGCGGACGTGTATTGTCCTGTTGGAACAGCAAGTTCCCTTGCCGGTCTAGGAATGGTAGAACGATGGGTTCGATGACGGTTTGGAAGTACCGTGCACTATTCAGTGTCCCCTCGACGATCACCAGAGGTGTACGGCCAGTGTAGGAGATCGCTCCCCACACCATGATGCCGGGTGTTGGCCCTGTGTGCCTCGGTCGTATGCAGTCCTGATTGTGGAGCTCACCTGCACGGCGCCAAACACGCATACGACCATCATTGGCACCAAGGCAGAAGCGACTCTCATCGCTGAAGACGACACGTCTCCATTCGTCCCTCCATTCACGCCTGTAGCGACACCACTGGAGGCGGGCTGCATGATGTTGGGGCGTGAGCGGAAGACGGCCTAACGGTGTGCGGGACCATAGCCCAGCTTCATGGAGACGGTTGCGAATGGTCCTCACCGATACCCCAGGAGCAACAGTGTCCCTAATTTGATGGGATGTGGCGGTGCGTACCCCTACGGCACTGCGTAGGATCCTACGGTCTTGGCGTGCATCCATGCGTCGCTGCGGTCCGGTCCCAGGTCGACGGGCACGTGCACCTTCCGCCGATCACTGACGACAACATCGATGTACTGTGGAGACCTCACGCCCCACGTGTTGAGCAATTCGGCGGTACGTCCACCCGGCCTCTCGCATGCCCACTATACGCCCTCGCTCAAAGTCCGTCAACTGCACATACGGTTCACGTCCACGCTATCGCGGCATGCTACCAGTGTTAAAGACTGCGATGGAGCTCCGTATGCCACGGCAAACTGGCTGACACTGACGGCGGCGGTGCACAAATGCTGCGTAGCTAGCGCCATTCGACGGCCAACAACTCGGTTCCTGGTGTGTCCGCTGTGCCGTGCGTGTGATCATTGCTTGTACAGCCCTCTCGCAGTGTCCGGAGCAAGTATGGTGGGTCTGACACACCGGTGTCAATGTGTTCTTTTTTCCATTTCAAGGAGTGTATTGTGGTCACCATGTCTGTATATTTAAATGTGGCAATGGATGAGACAGCAGTTAGTTCAGAGCTATCCAGTTTATCGATACAATGTGGAATAACTAATAGTTGGCAGTAGCAATGTTTGTGTTAATACAGTGTTTGCATCTTCACAAAGTAATGTCATTCAGATATGCATGCATGTTGATGAGAACAGTTGCGGAAAACATTACAAAATAAGTTCATATTTAGTGAACATTGACATAAGCTGTTTGCGATACATGAAAATTTGCATGGACTGTGAGTTGAACCCAGATTTTGGCTGTTTAAGCAAGCCTCCAGGACCGATTCAAGATCCCTCATATGTTAAGCACTCAATCATGATTCCCACACAGGGAGGCCAATATCACATTGTGACATTCGAAAGTTTGGATTAGTTCTGGAGGCCTCCTCCGATAGCCAAGTGGTTAGGGGGATTGCTCAGAACAAGTGGTAAATGCGGATTTGAGTCCCTGTCTGCCACAAATTTTCATGTGTAGCAATCAGCTGACGTCCATGCATATGTGCAGTATGAGAACTTATTGCATACTAACTCATCTACATCTACATCATACTCCGCAAGCCACCTAATGGTGTGTGGCGGAGGGTACTTTCGGTACCATAGTTTGATCTCTCCGACCCTGCTCCACTCGCGAGTAGTGCGTGGGAAGAGTGATTGTCGGTAAGCATCTGTATTGGCTCTAATTTCTCGAATTTTCTCCTCGTGGTCAGTACGCGAGATGTATGTGGGGGGAAGTAATGTGTTGTCCGACTCCTCCTGGAAAGTGCTGTCCCGAAATTTTAATAGCGAATCTCTCCGTGATGCACAATGCCTCTCTTGTAACGTCTGCCAGTGGAGTTTGTTTAGCATTTCCGTAACACTCTCGCGCCGTCTAAACGAACCCGTGACGAAATGTGCCGCTCTTCATTGGATCTTCTCTATCTCCTCTATCAGTCCTACCTGATAGGAATCCCAAATAGATCAACACTACTCAAGAATCGGGCGAACAAGCGCCTTATAACCCACTTTTTTCATGGAGGAGTTACATTTCCTTAAGATTCTTCCGATGAATCTGAGTCTCCAGCTGTTTGTCAACAATAGTGTAGCTGTACAGTAGTGGATTTCTTTTCCTATGTATGCGAAATATGTTACATTTATTTACGTTCAGGGTCATCTGCCAGAGCCTGAACCAATCATCAATTCTCTGCAGGTCGTTCTGCAAATTCGTACTATCTTCTGGCGTTGCTACTTTGGTATACACAACTGCATCATCTGCGAATAGCCTTAATGAGCATCCGGCGCTTCCTATTAGATAATTTACATATATTGTAAACAGCAACGGACCTATCACACTTCCCAGTGGTATTCCAGATATTACCTTTACATCTGTCGATTTTGTTCCGTTAAGAGCGACGTGTTGAGTTCTATGTGCAAGAAAGTCTTGAATCCAATCGCAAGTCTGCTCCGATACTCCGAAAGCTCGGATTTTTTTCATTAAACGGCAATGCGGGACGGTGTCAAATGCCTTACCGAAACCAAGGAACACGGCATCAACCTGAGCGCCGTTGTCCACTGCGCTGTGGATCTCATGGAGGAACAGAGCGAGCTGAGTTTCGCAAGATCTCTGTTTGTGGAATCCGTATTGATTTTTATAGAGGGGATGTTCATTTTCCAAAACCGTTATAAATCTTGAGCATAAAACATGTTCCAAAATTCCACAACAGATTGACGTCAACGATATAGATCTATCATTGTGTGGATCTGTCTTACGGTCTTTATTAAAAACGGGAATGACCTGCGCTTTTTCCCAGTCGTTAGGTACCTTTCGTTGCTCAAGTGACCTGCGATAAATTACTACTAGAAGGGGGGCAAGTTCTTTAGCATAATCTTTATAGAATCTTATATGAATCTCATCTGGTCTTCACGCCTTTTCCACTACTAAGCGATTGTAGCCGCTTTTCATTTCCGCGATCGGTTATCTCAATATCCGCTATTTCGACGTTCGCATGACGATTGAAAGAAGGGACAGTGTTACGATCTTCCTCGGTGAAGCAACTTCAGAAGACCGAATTCAGTATTTCTGCCTTCTCTCTGTTATCTTCCATTTCGATGCCGGTGTGGTCTCTGAGAGAATGAATAGATGATTTTGATCCACTTTTGTTTACGAGCAAAATCTCTTAGGGTGTTCACTCAGGTCGGCTGACGACGTCTTACTTTCGAAATCATTGAACGCTTCTCTCATTGTTCTCCTTACGCTCATTTTCGCTTCGTTCAGATTTTGTTTGTTAGCCAGGTTTTTACTCCTCTTGAATCTGAGATGAAGTACTCTTTGTTTACGTAATTGAGTATACTTATGTGCATTTGAGTGTATTGTATAATCTTATGCACCTTGTGTGAGTGTATGTTCTACATGGACAGCTGTCTTGTCGGATATTGTAGGTAACAAGTATATAAATAGTGTTAGTAATTTATTACGTTTACGAGGATTTACAATATTTTCATGTTTGTTCTACGTGATGCTGGTCGATAAACTATGTCAGTTAACGGATTATGTATACGTGGATCGACAATATATTATGTCTATTCTGTGATCTGATAGAGCTCGCATCTGGTAAAGTGTTCGGCTTCAATTGCCTCATTAGATTTTCCATGTTATGAGTAACGTGTCTGCACAAACAGTAACTTTTATTTTGTATGGAAGCCACGGTTATTTGCGTTGTTAATACTAAGCTGTTTCATGTTAGCTATTGTGGGATTTCCTGTGTCTTCTCTTTACTGGTGGACTGAGGCTCCAGTACCAAGATCTATATCACAGAGCTATTGTCACTGGAAATATCTGAGCTGCTGCCGAGGGAAGCTTCATCCCTAACTGTAATTATTAATTTAGCGTTTCTAACTGGTCGATTGGACACGAAGTGAACACTGAATCTTTTCACTCACTGCTGATTGTGGTTGCTGTACTGGTTTGTGTCCTATGTCATCAAACTGAACATAGCGTTAAAGTTTAATTAAATATATTATTAAATGTCTTGTTCCTTTTGAGCTTGGAGTAATGTTATTCATGAATTCAATTGCTCATTGTACCAGTTGGTTGTCATGTGACATGATACTGCACACAGTCATAAATTTCAAATTAAGCACTCTCTTTTGTTTTCATGTTATCATGTTTAGGACTAATGAATTCTTGGTGTTAATAATACGTGTAACTCAATGTTCACATCTAATTAAAACTGTAGTGTTAACGATACACTAACAATTGTTGTACTCAATCAATAGATTCCACCCTTTTGTTCTTTTCTGGGCGCCAACCTGCGCGCCACAAGCACCAGTGCGGACACATTAGAGACGCCTGTAAAGCAATACAGTGAACATTCGTCATGTTGCGAAGGGCAATCGTGGGTAATCATCGAGTCAGCATCATCGAATTATACATGGAACATTTTTGAACGAGTGCACAGAAGTTAAACAAATGAGGTAGGGATATGGAATCGGTTGCAATTGAAAGGTAGTTTTAGGGGCTTACATCACACCTACCATCCAATTTCGACAGGTGCATATAACGACCAATATCTAAGACTTTTGAGTCAAAGCAACTATCGGCTTAGTGACCCAGTATTGAACTAGCCGTTCAAAGAGACGGAAAGTTGTCACATATCACATCATCAAACTGTCATGAGACCGTTGCATGGTGCAAATCTCCATTACAAACGACCATGGCGATCACCACGTTGTACACAACGATAAAATGGACACCATTACAGATGTGTAAGAAATCATGTAGTTGAATGCCGCACGTTTGACACTGGGGTTTTTTAGGAACGAAACTCGGATCTGTTTGTACCCTGATAAATGCTTGTAACTAGTTTCATGGCAGCATGGTAATATGGAACACCTCCAATACTTTATCCCACATTTGCAACAAGGTAGTGGTGGAATGATGTTTTGGGGTGGCATTACATGTGGCCACTGTACAGCTCCCATTGTTGTTAAGGGCAGTCCCACTATTCTGCGTTACAGAGACTAGAGTCCAGAACAAGTGTGGGACTGTATTGCCAACATCTGGGTGATAATTTAACCTTGATGGATGATGACTCCCGTGCTCATCATGCAGTTCTCGCGAACACGTTCTTTCAGCTTGTTAGGATCACCAGACTGGAATGACCAGCCTCCTTCCCCGAAATGAACCCAACAAAACATGCGTGGGGTCTATCGACACGAGCTGTTTTTGGACATGGCAACGATTATGTACTCTGCGCGATTTACTCCGGAATCGCCATTGGAGAGTGGGAGAGTTTGGACCAGGTCCGGCTTGATGATCTCTCTGATTGTCGCAAGGGATTCACGCAAGGGGTCGTTCCACCACATACTGACGTTGCTCATGAGTGCTGAGTAAAACGCCTCTGAGGAAACAGTCAAATTTGTCGTTAAAATTTTTTCTATTTTGGTTTGGTGATCTGGATACATTACAAGTGAATGTACACTACTGGTCATTAAAACTGCTACACCAAGAAGAAATGCAGATGATAAACGGGTATTCATTGGACAAATACATTATACTAGAACTGGCATGTGATTAAATTTTCACGCAATTTGGGTGCATAGATCCTGAATAATCAGTACCCAGAATACCCACCTCTGGCCGTAATAACGGCCTTGATACGCCTGGGCATTGAGTCAAACAGAGTTTGGATGGTGTGCGGTCGTGCATTATCCTGCTGAAATGTAGGGATCGAATGAAGGGTAGAGCCACGGGTCGTAACACATCTGAAATGTATCGTCCACTGTTCAAAGTTCCGTCAATACGAACAAGACGTCACCGAGACGTGTAACCAACGGCACCCCATACCATCACGCGGGGTGATATGCCAGTATGGCGATGACGAATACACGCTTACAATGTGCTTTCACTGCGATGTCGCCAAACACGGGTGCGACCATCATGATGCTGTAAACAGAACCTGGATTCACCCGAAAAAATGACTTTTGCCATTCGTGCATCCAGGTTCGTCGTTGAGTACACCATCGCAGGCCCTCCTGTCTGTGATGCAGTGTCAAGGGTAACCGCAGCCATGCTCTGATAGTCCATGCTGCTGCAAACGTCGTCGAACTGTTCGTGCAGATGGTTGTTGTCTTGCAAACGTCTCCATATGTTGACTCAGGGATCGGGACGTGGCTGCACGATCCATTACAGCCATGATGATAAGATGCCTGTCATCTCGACTGCTAGTGATACGAGGCAGTTGGGATCCAGCACGGCGTTCCGAATTACCCTGCTGAATCCACCGATTTCATATTCTGATAACAGTCATTGGATCTCGACCAACGCGAGCAGCAATGTCGCTATACGATAAACCGCAATCGCGATAGGCTAAAATCCGTCCTTTATGAAAGTTGGAAACGTGATGGTACGCATTTCTCCTCCTTACACGAGGCATCACAACAACGTTTCACCAGGCAACGCTGGTCAACTGCTGTTTGTGTATGACAAATCGCTTGGAAACTTTCTTCATATCAGCACATTGTAGGTGTCGCCACCGGCGCCAAGATTGTGTGAATGCTCTGAAAAGCTAATCATTTGCATATCACAGAATCTTCTTCCTGTCGGCTAAATTTCGCGTCTGTAGCACGTCATCTTCGTGGTGTAGCAATCTTAATGGCCAGTAGTGTATATTTATGCCTCAGTGCCAATTTTTGTTTTGTGTACCATGTATTTCAGAATAAAGGGGTAATGCAACGCTTTTGTTGAGGTGTGTAAGTTAATAAACCACTGTCCCGGAACCCCGAACCCGTTGAAGTTTGTCTATCTAGTGGCTTCCAGGAGCAACAAAACTTTACTTTTCAGTATGTTTCACCCCGTCAGTCCACAAAGTTTCGAAACTGGATATATAAAGAGATAGAGAAAAATAGTGATCTTTGTTTTGTTTCGTGTGTTCTTCATAGTTTCCACCCCACATGAGTACAACGCACAGAGCGTTCCTGCGGCCACGTGAATTGTCACAAAAGTCCTCCTTTGCGACGTTGTTCAATTCGCGCGTTCCCCTGGCATGGATATCAGTTATGTTGTCTAAGCATTATGTTGCATGTGAATTTGTGGTAGGATAGTACTGATAACACTAAGTCCATCATCCACGATGATTTTTCCAGAAAGGAACTGTCCATGTTGTGCACTTCAATCACCTTGTGGCTGGCGTCCACGTGTCATTGTTTTTGTTCTACGGTCAAGGTGTATGAGACAAACTTTGCACACACTTTTCTCTTCTTAAAAGCAAACCGGTGAATCTCTTGAAGACTTGGTTTAAAGATCTTGCTCTACTGAGATTTGTGACATGCTGACTTCGAGTCATTTAGGTGGCAGGTCCACTGCGTAACACTGCCTGCTCGCAACTGTCTGACACAATCCGTATCTCTTGTTTACAGCTGTTAGTTCAAGCCGTCACCGTAGTTAGAGCGCTTAGGTCGCTTATATTCCGGGAATCAAATCAGTCTCGAAACCTTTTGGACTGACTATGTATAGTTATTGACCGAAACTGAAAATTTAAAATGCTATCATACTGTACACATTAAGAGATACGATCTTACGTTAAAAGTTTAACACTGTAAAGTCAAGTACTAAAGTTAGAAACGCTTTACTTCTCTTGAGCCACTGTAGCTCATACCATACAAATTACTCACATCGTATTCATACAGTGTCTGAGAATGAGACCACTTCCAAAACACTTTACAGATATTTTTAAACCCGCTCAAAAGTTTTTCTCGCTGACACCTTCCCTTTTCCCACAAAATAATGAAAAGAAAAAGTTTATTGCTTACTAAGAATTCGCTGTTCACACAGTAAAACTTCAACATAATGTTTTAATTTATCATTTCTTTACTAATAATTCTACTTGCAACACATTCTTCAAGCAGTATTCAGTATACCACTGAATGCATCAGCAAAATTATATTGTAGTACGGCACATAGTACAGGAGATATGACGTTACAAACATTGAGATTCGCGGAAAATTACAGTGTTTTCAGCCGCAAAGGATTTACACGCTTAATGACAAACATTTAAAACATTAACTAATTTGTAAAGTAATTAAAGGTATGAGGCTGTTTGGGGCTACTGGTAAAAGAAATAAGACTCGAAGACGAAAATGCGTCCTTTATGGCAAACCAACCAATAGCTGGCTTGTAATAATCACCCTACAGTCGCACCATTGTATTGAGATTTTACGACTTCATTGCGTTACTTAATATAGGAATTTCGAATTCTTGTAATGCAGGAGTACCTAACCCGTGGCACGCATTTGGCCAAAAGTAAGTATCTATGCAGCCCAAGAAGTGTGCATCGATTGGTAAAAAAGATTTCATAAAATTCCATGTAAGTTACAATAATCAGAATATTTTCAATTTAAAACTTCTTCCCCATGATGCTATTCGTTCACTGGTCCATCTCGCTTCTTTCCTTTTTTCTTTTCCTCGGCAGTTATTATTAGTATTACATATATTATGTGCAGCGCAAAAACAATCGTCTTTTTCCAGTGTGGCCCAGATAACCTAAAAGGTTGGACACCCCTGTTCTAATGTCCTCTTTCGGAACTATCACATCGTACTCGGAAACTACGAGTATATACTGCAAACAATCCACCATTTCTACCAGTATTTGTTTCTTAAACCACCAAATTTATACGACTCGCGTTTTTTTGGTCCCGTAGTTACAGAAACTGCGAAATTATACCTACTGGCCACTTTTTTGACATTTATATTTATAAAATGGAAACACGTGGAGAGCAGACTACACCAGAAATATTCCATCGACAAGTGGAACCGCACGACCGCTACCGTCGCAGGTTCGAATCCTGCCTCGGGCATGGATGTGTGTGTTGTCCTTAGATTAGTTAGGTTTAAGTAGTTCTTAGTTCTAGGGGACTGATGACCACAGCAGTTGAGTCCCATAGTGCTCAGAGCCATTTGAACCATTTTTTTTTTTTTTTGAAAAGTGGGACAGGCTGCTGAGAGCACTCACATGGTGATGTTCGGTGGTTGGGGAAGGCTTTTAGTGTCGCTAAGTTCAACACTTTTAACTTTTATAGGTACAGCAGAATGTGAAACCCACACAGTGGTGCTGGATCTTCGAGCTTGCAAATACGGTGTCACTGCGGTATGCCCTGAATTGTGCGCCATTTTAGAACCGATTGTGAACGGATCTTTAGACTCACTTTCATAGCAATGTCAAAATGCATTATGAGTCTGTCATTGCAGTGATGAACATTACTCCAGAGTTAAAAGCGTAACCTTACAAAAGTGACCGTCGAACGAGTTTTCTTGAATAACTGGAAAACTGTGGCCTCCAGCGAGAACGTATCCGAACTGCGTTAAATTTCCTACAAAAAGGTCCTGTGCATTTTTCTGTATGGCTGACAGTTTGCGTTTAATTCTTGTCTCTAATCTCTCGAAAACTGCAGCAGCAGATATTTTATTTATTTTGTTCTCGTCCAGATATCGATAAGGATTTGTGTTATACTTGGCTAAAAGTATCCATCGTGAGACATCAAGGAATCGTTATTTGGTGAGGGAAGCGAGTGTGGGTGACAGAAACTATAGAGGAAGACCAGGGGGTGAAGACAGTACGCATGCTCAAGTGGATGTCGGATGCAGAAGTCATTCAGTGGAGGAGGGGGAGATTAGTGTGTAACGTCCCGTCGACAACGAGGTCATGAGAGAAGGAGCACAAGCTCGGATTGTTTATTTATTTATTTATTTAACCTGATCAGATTAGGGCCATCAGGCCCTCTCTTACATCGGACCAGTGTTCCACACATGCACCATTTCACACATCAGAGTTACATCATGACAATGGTTTAAATGAGAATGTTTGCTTCCTCTAGTGACAATATGAATAAAGATTAGGGAAGGATGGGGAAGGAAATCGGCCGTGCCCTTTGAAAGGAACCATCCCGGCATTCGCCTGAAATGATCTAGGGAAATCACGGAAAACCTAAATCAGGATGGCCGGACGCGGGAAGTCATTCAGTGATGAAGAGGCTAGCACAGGATAGAGTAGCACGGAGAGCTGAACCAGAACAGTCTTCTGACTGAAGGCTACAATAACAACAAGAACAACAAGTTAGCAAGGGCACAACACGGAAAATTGGAAATTTGTGGTAAGGTCTTATGGGACCAAACTGCTGAGGTCATCGGTCCATAAGCCCACACAGTACTCAATCTAATTGAAACTAACTTACGCTATGGACAACACACACACACCCATGCCCGAGGGAGGCCTCGAACCTCCGACGGGGCAGCTTCACGGACCGTGACAAGGCGCCCTAGACCACGCGGCTACCCCGTGCGGCGGCACAGCACGGCAATCGAGTATTTGTAGTTTTTGTATTTATGTTACGTGAAGTTCAAAGGACACATATCAATTTCCTGAAGCAGTTTGATATAACTCGAAAAATTCTCATAGAAACTGGGCTTTGGAATTTTCCGAAAATGTTAAATTCACTGAAATTGCAACATTCCTACGATGTGCTGTGTGGTTCTGTAGTAGAATGCTTGCCTGCTAAGAGGGCGACACGGTTTCAGTTCTCGACCGAGAACGCAAATGAGCATTTCCGTGAAGCATAAAATACATAAACATGAAAGAATCCGGTGGTGTTTGAGACTGGTAATCGTTGGTTTGAGTCTCGTTTCGATCGGTCATTATTTTTAGCTTTTTTGTCGATTTAGAGTACTTACAACAGAGAAATATAAAATTCACCAAAATATGCTAATTAACAAATATGTAATTATTTTTATGAAAAATGGACATAATATTACATGTAATTACATACTGCACACTAAATTCCAGTTTTCATTGCAAATATAAATTTTTAACTGGCAATATTTTACAAAATATTGTGAATGAAGATTGTTTCACTTAGAGAAAATGCATTGCAAATGAAAAATCATGTACGGTACTCTTTATCTGGTGTGTATTCATTGTTTTATACCACAGACATGATCTCAGACGATCTACAGTGATGACCGTTGTAAAAAGAAAGAAAAAACACTCACTGTGATGGCATCTATCACACCCCCGCAGAAATGCTGGATTTTTCTCGCCTTACCCCTAAACTCAAATGAATTTTTCATAAAAACCATTGTATGGTGTGTCTTAATTAGCATATTTGAAGAAAATAAGACGACACGCCACGAAGAAATTACCCGAATAGTGGTGGAGGCAAATAGGCACCTCGCATGTACTGCAATCAAGGCACAAATGAGATCAGTGAGACGTCATCTGTGGTAACACAGAGCACGTTTGAAGAAGAGAAGTATTTTTTACAGAAGGGATTTATCACACGTTCGTGTAATGTCGCCCTACTTCTGTCTGCCCCCGTTAGCTGAGTGGTCAGCGCAGTGTTATGCCACGCCAAGGGGCTCAGGTTCGATTCCCGCCTGGGGAAGGAGATTTCTTCCGCCCAGGGACTCGGTGCTGTGTTGTCCTCATCATCATTGCATCCCCATCTGCGACGCGCAAGTCGTCACCCAATGTGGCGTCGAATGCAATAAGCACTTGCCCTCGGCGGCCGAAATTCCCCAAATGGGGGACTCCCGGCCCATAATGCCGTACGCTCATTTCTATTTTTTTTCCCCTCTCTCTCTCTTTTCCAACTTTCTGTAAAGATCTTTGCCTTGAATAAATGATCATTTTTTTCTGATACTGTGATCATTTGTTTTTCTGTACATACGCGCCACATCTACATACACTCCTGGAAATTGAAATAAGAACACCGTGAATTCATTGTCCCAGGAAGGGGAAACTTTGTTGACACATTCCTGGGGTCAGATGCATCACATGATCACACTGACAGAACCACAGGCACATAGACACAGGCAACAGAGCATGCACAATGTCGGCACTAGTACAGTGTATATCCACCTTTCGCAGCAATGCAGGCTGCTATTCTCCCATGGAGACGATCGTAGAGATGTTGGATGTAGTCCTGTGGAACGGCTTGCCATGCCATTTCCACCTGGCGCCTCAGTTGGACCAGCGTTCATGCTGGACGTGCAGACCGCGTGAGATGACGCTTCATCCAGTCCCAAACATGCTCAATGGGGGACAGATCCGGAGATCTTGCTGGCCAGGGTAGTTGACTTACACCTTCTAGAGCACGTTGGGTGGCACGGGATACATGCGGACGTGCATTGTCCTGTTGGCACAGCAAGTTCCCTTGCCGGTCTAGGAATGGTAGAACGATCGGTTCGATGACGGTAGGGATGTACCATGCACTATTCAGTGTCCCCTTGACGATCACCAGAGGTGTACGGCCAGTGTAGGAGATCGCTCCCCACACCATGATGCCGGGTGTTGGCCCTGTGTGCCTCGGTCGTATGCAGTCCTGTTTGTGGCGCTTACCTGCACGGCGCCAAACACGCATACGACCATCATTGGCACCAAGGCAGAAGCGACTCTCATCGCTGAAGTCGACACGTCTCCATTCGTCCCTCCATTCACGCCTGTCGCGACACCACTGGAGGCGGGCTGCACGATGTTGGGGCGTGAGCGGAAGACGGCCTAACGGTGTGCGGGACCGTAGCCCAGCTTCATGGAGACGGTTGCGAATGGTCCTCGCCGATACCCCAGGAGCAACAGTGTCCCTAATTTGCTGGGAAGTGGCGGTGCGGCCCCCTACGGCACTGCGTAGTATCCTACGGTTTTGGCGTGCATCCGTGCGTCGCTGCGGTCCGGTCCCAGGTCGACGGGCACGTGCACCTTCCGCCGACCACTGGCGACAACATCGATGTACTGTGGAGACCTCACGCCCCACGTGTTGAGCAATTCGGCGGTACGTCCACCCGGCGTCCCGCATGCCCACTATACGCCCTCGCTCAAAGTCCGTCAACTGCACATACGGTTCACGTGCACGCTGTCGCGGCATGCTACCAGTGTTAAAGACTGCGATGGAGCTCCGTATGCCACGGCAAACTGGCTGACACTGACGGCGGCGGTGCACAAATGCTGCGCAGCTAGCGCCATTCGACGGCCAACACCGCGGTTCCTGGTGTGTCCGCTGTGCCGTGCGTGTGATCATTGCTTGTACAGCCCTCTCGCAGTGTCCGGAGCAAGTATGGTGGGTCTGACACACCGGTGTCAATGTGTTATTTTTTCAATTTCCAGGAGTGTATTTTCCTGCTATTCGTGGCGTGTCAATTTTTTTGTCTTAGAGGGAATATACAAGTGACTTAATTATTCTAATTAGGCAAAAAAATGAAAAAAATAATGACCGAAAAGAGAGTCGAACCTGCGATAACCTGTCTCGAACGCTACCGAAGACTGTTGATGTACCGGGTGATCCAAAAGTCAGTATAAATTTGAAAACGTAATAAACCACGGAATAATGTAGACAGAGAGGTAAAAATTGACACACATGCTTGGAATGACGTGGGGTTTTGTTGGAACCAAAAAAAGGTCACAAAATGTTCGTCAGATGGCGCTGGACAGCAAAACTGCTACCGTGACGGGTGAGAGGTACGCTGATATGTTACAGAATCGCATCATCCCCAGCTTGGCTGATAAACACCTGCTGCAACGTACGATGTTTATGCATGATGGCGCTCCACCCCATATTGCTAGACGAATGAAAGATCTCTTGCGCGCGTCGTTTGGTGATGATCGTGTGCCCAGCCGCCACTTTCGTCATGCTTGGCCTCCCAGGCCCACAGACCTCAGTCCGTGCGATTATTGGCTTTGGGGTTACCTGAAGTCGCAAGTGTATCGTGATCGACCGACATCTCTATGGATGCTGAAAGACAACATCCGACGCCAATGCCTCACCATAACTCCGGACATGCTTTACAGTGCTGTTCACAACATTATTCCTAGACTACAGCATTTGTTGAGGAATGATGGTGGACATATTGAGCATTTCCTGTAAAGAACATCATCTTTGCTTTGTCTTACTTTGTTATGCTAATTATTGCTATTCTGATCAGATGAAGCGCCACCTGTCGGACATTGTTTGAACTTTTGTATTGTTTTGGTTCTAATAAAACCCCATGTCATTCCAAGCATGTGTGTCAATTTGTACCTCCCTATCTACATAATTCCGTGATTTATTCAGTTTTCAAATTTATACTGACTTTTTGATCACCCGGTATATTGCCCTTGACGGTAATGCCCGTGGGCCGTGCACATATGTTTAAAAATTTGCGTTGGCCGAGAGTGAAACAGGGTCGCACGCTTGGCAGGCAATCATTTGTATTTTAGTGAGTTATACACTCTGAGTAGACTTCAGAATCGATTTTTTTTTTAGGTTCTTTGAGACTTGCATGGTCTTGCTTCGGGGGAGTGATATTTCAGCTGTGAACCTCACGTACCATAAATTAAAAAAAAAAATTACAAAATTTCCGACTGTCGTGTGGTCCCGTGGTAAGCTAACTGCTAAGCTAGGCTGAGGCGAGTTACTGACGACAGCTGCGAGGCGCAGCTCGGTGCGGCGCTTGGCGGAGTGCGTGTGGCGGCCGTCGTGGCCCTGCGCGGCGTCGCCCTTGGCCCTGAGGGCGGCCCTGCAGATGGCGCAGTAGCAGCACGAGATGAGGGCCAGCGGCAGCAGCCACGCCGCCACGCCGAACGACACGATGTACGCCGTCGTTTCGCCTGTGCACTGCAACACACAGCGCGGGCGACGTTTTTATCTCTGGTAGAGGACACATCTAAGGACGTGGAAGCGCATATCACTAGGGGTAAGATAGACACTGCCTACAGGAAAATTAAAGAGACCTTTGGAGAAAACAGAACCACTTGCATGAATGGAAGCCCAGTTCTAAACAAAGAAGGGAAAGCAGAAAGGTGGAAGGAGTATATAGAGGGTCTGTACAAGGGCGATGTTCTTGTGGACGATATTATCTAAATGGAAGAGAATGTAGGCGAAGATGTAATAAGAGATATGATACTGATTGAAGAGTTTGACACAGCAAAAAGACCTACGTCGAAGCAAGGCCCTGGGAATAGACAACATTCCATTAGAACTACTGACAGCCCTAGGAGAGACAGGCCTAACAAAACACTACCATCTGGTGAGCAAGATGTATGAAACAGGCGAAATACCCTCAGACTTGAAGAAGAATATAATAATCCCAATACCAAAGAAAGCAGGTGTTGACAGACGTGAAAATTACCGAACTATCACTTTAATAAGCCACGGCTGCAAAATGCTAACACGAATTCTTTACAGACGAATATAAAAACTGGTAGAAGCCGACCTCGGGGGTGATCAGTTTGGATTCCGTAGAAATGTTGGAACATGTAAGGCAGTACTGACCCTACGACTTATCTTAGAAAATAGATTAAAGAAAGGCAAACCTACGTATCTAGCATTTGTAGACTTAGAGAAAGCTTTTGACAATGTTGACTAAAATACTCTCTTTCAAATTCTCGAGGTGGCAGGGGTAAAATACAGGGAGCGAAAGGCTATTTACAATTTGTACAGAAACAAGATGACTGTTATAAGAGTCGAGCGGCATGAAAGGGAAGCAGTGATTGGGAAGGGAGTGAGACAGGGTTGTAGCCTATCCCCGATGTTATTCAATCTGTATATTGAGCAAGCAGTAAAGGAAACAAAAGAAAATTCGGCGTAGGAATTAAAATCCATGGAGAAAAAATAAAAACTTTGAGGTTCGCCGATGACATTGTAATTCTGTCAGAGACAGCAAAGGACCTAGAAGAGCAGTTTGAACGGAATGGACAGTGTCTTGAAAGGAGGATATAAGATGAACTTCAACGAAAGCAAAACGAGAATAATGAAATGCAGTCGAATTAAATCAGGTGATGCTGAGGGTATTAGATTAGGAAATGAGACGCTTAAAATAGTAAATGAGTTTTGCTATTTGGGGAGCAAACTGGCTGAGCATGGTCGGAGTAGAGGAGATATAAAATATAGTCTGGCAATGGGAAGGAAAGCGTTTCTGAAGAAGAGAAATTTGTTAACATCGAGTGTAGATTTAAGTGTCAGGAAGTCGTTTCTGAAAGTATTTGTATGGAGTGTAGCCATGTATGGAAGTGAAACATGGACGATAAATACTTTAGACAAGAAGAGAATACAAGCTTTCCAAATGTGATGCTACAGAAGAATGCTGAAGATTAGATGGATAGATCACATAGCTAACGAGGAGGTACGGAATAGAATTGGAGAGAAGAGAAATTTGTAGCATAACTTGACTAGAAGAAGGGATAGATTGGTAGGGCATATTCGGTGGCATCAAGGGATCACCAATTTAGTATCGGAAGTAGAGTGGAGAGTAAAAATCGTAGAGGGAGACCAAGAGATGAATACACTAAGCAGATTCAGAAGGATGTAGGCTGTAGTAGGTTCTGGGAGACGAAGAAGCTTGCACAGGATAGAGTAGCATGGAGAGCTGCATCAAACCAGTCTCTGGACTGAAGACCACACCAATAACATATAGATATCAAAATGGCATTATCGAGAGCCGATATTATCTATCTATCTATCTATCTATCTATATATATATTTCATGATTTTTCGGCATTCATTGTAACCGAATTGTCAGATCGCTGGCTTGGCTGCAGAGTATCTTTGGCAGCTTCTGCATTTTGCAGATTCGAGTACGGGACACGGAGCCTACGTTGTGTTATGGGCAGCTACACACTATTATGGAGGTTCAAGTAGGTAGGGCTGCACGTACTGTTGTTGCGAAGTAATGATATTTCATATATCATTACTTCGCAGCAACAGTACCTGCTGCCCCACGGGGCTGCCCCGCGCGGCTGAAAACGGAAAGACATATTTTGAAAGGAAGTGTACTTCTATGGATTCAGTGATTAGTACATAAGGGAGTAATTAAATGTGAGCAGTACAACACAATTTTTTTCTTTGTTGAGTTTCGATACCCCCGGAGGGGGCCGGGGAGGGGGGGGGGGGGCGGGGGGTGTCACAGCAGCTTAGTACGCCGCTCTTCATCCTACAGAATTTGTTTTAAAAAGATGAAGATAATAAATATGTAAATAGCAGGCGATAAAATCGGTGCCGCGCGGGAATAGCCGAGCGGTCTGGGGCGCTGCAGTCATGGACTGTGAGGCTGGTCCCGGCGGAGGTTCGAGACGTCCCTCGGCCATGGGTGTGTATGTTTGCCCTTAGGATAATTTAGGTTAAGTAGTGTGTAAAATTAGGGACTAATGACCTTAGCAGTTAAGTCCCATAAGATTTCACACACATTTGAACATTTGATAAATTCGGTGACTTAAATGGCGGAAAATCGTGGAACTTAAAACATAGGGTTGATGATGCTAATAAAATACGTATGAAGCGGACTGGTAAAATAATAGACAGGCAATTTAAAAAAAAAAAAATACACGGCGACAGTCATGTTTCTGTTCGCAAGAGATATAAATTACACACCCAGCAGCAGCATTGCTTTTGTTCGCAACACTTTGGAAAGACGAACAACACTAAACATTCACTTGAACACTGCACTAAATACTTGTACATACCACAGCCAGGGAGGGGGGCACAGAGAGGTTAGGTGAGAGTAAGCAAGAGGGAAAGAGGTAGAGTGACAGAGGAACTCTCATTTATAATAGCCTGAATTATCGTTTTCGCCTGCGAAAGTGCAGCATTGTAAGTAACATCGCTAGCTTGTTAGCGTTCTGTGATTTTTAACAAAGTCGTGTATTCCGTTACTTTACTAATGGTTTTTTTCTCTGATAGTGGTCTTGAATACGGAAGGAAACTGGGAACTGGTGATAAGCTCCTATTGCACCAAACGGCTGAGGTCATCGGGCCCTAGGCTTACACACTACTTAATCTAACTGAAACTAACTTACGCTAAGGACAACACATAAGCACACCCATGCCCGAGGGAGGACTCGAACCTCCGACGGGAGGAGCCGCGCGAATCGTGGCAAGGCGCCGGAGACCGCGGGGCTGCCCCGCGCGGCTGAAAACGGAAAGACATATTTTGAAAGGAAGTGTACTTCTATTGTTAAAAAAGAAACGACAGCCGCCACTGCTGCGAGATATCAGAAAATAAGCGCTTTTTAAGAAACTGCTTGAAGTTGCTCTTCTCGAAGGGTAGTTTCTTGTTTTTCCGTTTCGTGTGAGGTATGCATCCACACACTAATTTCCCGAGTTTGGGTTTCCCTGTTTATCTTCTCTGAACTCTCATCGTCACACTGTGAAAGATCCTTTCTCGCAGCTAGGGTGCACCAGAATATGAGGAGTGTATCACATTCATGTCGTGGGTTTCTTTTTTTAATATCCAAATGAATGTTGAGCAAAAGTGTTATTCATAACAAATAAACGTAAAGAAAAGGAAGGAAAGTTGCTTCTTCTGTGGTGGTAGCTTCTCACCATTTGGAAATGAAATTTACTTCGCAGCAATATGCAATCGTCAGTTTACAATAAAGAAAGTAAAAGCACAGCAAAGATTTCTCCAACAAATTACACAGTATTTCTCCTTTGAGTATTTACAGTTATCTTGACTGGCGTGTGTGCATGTGGCTTTGTCGCGCTTTCGCTCCTCAACTGTATGCAAGTTGATTTTCCGAACATGAAGTAATACAATGTGGAATGACCCTTAGTTTTGAGGAAAAGTGCAAATAAGAAAGTTCTGGAACAGGTGTTTATACTTAGGATGTATTTTCAAATTATGATGTTGCTCCGTAATATACAAAATGAATGCTTTGAGGTCTTGATGTTGTTGCGTGAGAACGTAGTACGCGCATCCTCCGAGGAGCCAGGTATTACTACTGTTCTTAGCGGCAAGGAACATGTGCCAGTCCGGGCGTAACACATCGTCCACAGTGATCGCATTCTCTGACGTCCTCTCAATAATCGATAGCTGCTTCCTCGTCTAGTTCCACACCACTATGTTCTCTCTACAAACGAAGGTGTGAGCCAGTGCGCCTATAAGGTGACAATGGTTACAGCATGATGTAGGGCGTAGTTTAATTTCATGCATCTTCTTGCATCTTTTCATTTACGATACCATACCGTATAGCAGCTATGTCCGACGTCAGAATGGGGTTGGTGATGTTCGCCCATATATGTTTCCATGTTTTATACGGGTGTTTCTTTTCGATCAGATTTCGTTACTGTCTCTTTGTCAGTTCAACAGTTCAACTTAAAGTGTAAAGGTACTAAAATGTTGAGGCAACAGGTGAAGGTAGCTGATTTCCGTGAAGTAGACGAGGACGTATCCCAGCTGTTGGTTGATGTGCCCAGCGTTGATTGGCGGCCTCACATCCTGATGTATTAGGGAGGTGAATAGACTCTTGGATATCCCAGTCTGGTTGCTGCTGATTATTTTGGAGGTTCTATTAATGAAGACCTCAAGAGACTGACTGTGCACATCCTTTATACCTAACCTGCCTACATGGCGAGCCAGTGTTATCGTGTGAACTGGAGTTTTGAAGATATTTCATCTCCAAAGTAACCAATATATGGCAAGAAGAAGCTCGTGAGCAATGCCAGTTGGTATCGGTAACACGGCGGCGTTATAAGCAGGCGGACCTGCGACGTGTGTTAAGCTCGTGGCGAAGTGTGTGAGAGATTTTTGGGATTTGTTGATGTCATTGAGAACTGAAGTGCTGACAGCGTAGTGGAGCATCCGATTGACTGCGTTAGTGAATTTCATTATGATAGAAGACTTGTAGCTCTGACATAGGATGGCTGTACCGTCATGGCTGGGTAACACAATGGGGTACAAAAACTTATGAGAGGCAAATGCCCCTCAGTTCTTTTCGTATATTGCCATCCTTTAAAATTGAATTTAGTACTGAAACAGTCTGCTGAACATTTACAGGAGAGCAAAATATTTTTGCAGACAATTTCTGATTTTGTTTCTTTTCTCTCCAAATCGCCTAAAAATGCAACTCATTGGATGAACCGATCGTGCGCCGTTTTCCTTCAGTATCCAACACCAGATGGTTATACAACATCAGATTAATCGAGTTCGTGGTGAACTATAACACTCAGACCGAAGGACTTTTCAAGTCTATGAAAGATAATCTTAATCAGTGGAATGGCGAAACAACGGGAGTGTGACAAAGGCTTTTAACTCAAACGTAAGCAATTTAGTTTCAATTTTTTAATTTATGTTTTTTCGTGTGTACTTCCCTAGTCAGTAGCTCTTTTCAAAATACTGAAAGCTAACTCTCTGACTTCAAATACTGTTTCAAGGAAGTTGGCCAGTTTAAGATTGAGTTGCTGGAACTTCGTGGTAAATTTGAAGAAATGTGGTCCAAAATCGATCCAGAAGAAAGCGATAGTGAGCTTCCAAAAAAAGAAGCAATTGAATGACGTGACTCACAGAGAAGCACCGTGGTTCATTTTGTGAAATTGTTGATACTCTCTCGCGTCTATTCACTGAGAGGTGCGCTGACTTTGATAATTTGGAGTTTCTTTCACTTACGAATTGTGAAAAGCATAGTCAATAAACAGACAACTTCCATGAGGCTGCATTTAATTCCTTTAAGGTAACCTACCGCGGACAGTTTGATATCCCTCTACTAAGGACGGAACTATCTGCAATAACATACTTCATACGAGTTCCGGAACCAGCCAGTATTTAGAAGGAGTCAATACCTCACCTCCCTGGTCTCAGTGCAACAGTACTTGTAGCATTAGGACTAATGAAATTAATTGTAACCATTCCTGCAACCAGGGCTTCGGCAGAAAGATCATTTTCGCCGTTGAAGAGAATCAACATCTGTCTTCGTAATAAACTGTCGCAAACCTGACTTTTTCACCTGGTTTGTGGTCCATTGAAAAACGATTCCTCCCGTCCGTGTAACAAGTGTTATTCTACAACTTCTTGATTGAAGTTTTAGACAAGGACGATTGTTGAATTCATGTCAAATAGAAATAAAACTGTGAGCATGGGGACTTTTAATATTATCCTTTTTCATGTAGACACAACAACAGTTATTTTCCGAGTACCTGGTACCGCTCAGTAGGCCTAATCTCTACGAGGTTGGGCCTTATGCTTTAATAGACGGGATTCGACATTATTCAGTGTATTACGGAGCCGTAATACGACGCAATAACGGACAATAATAAACAATAACATAATAATATGACAATAATAAATATAATAAATAGAATAACAATCCTGTTAACTGGATAGCTGCAAACAATAGCTACAATAATAACAGCGGCAATAATAATAATTACAACAACAATACTGATACTTTTAACAATGCTTTAAAAGCAATTACAGCTACGAATACCTCACGCCTTGCCCCTCCAATCAACAGTGGCATGCAAAACTTAAATTCGACAGTAACTGCCGACTCATTGTCACTGTGAAGTATCATAGCTCGAAAAAACTTGTGCCATACATAGAAAGAATTGCCGCAGTATAGTGCAGAAGGTAACTGAAAGAAATACGAAGTGAGAAGTAGACAAATGACTCCTCTGTTCAAAGACAATAATTACAATGGAATCGCTGCGATTCATAATGGTCCCCTGGACATTACAAAGGGGGGCTCGTGGGTCTTAACAGAATGTGTTGTAGCAAATTATTCCGAGTCTTCCCATCCTGCATTGAAGTAAACCCTCTAAGAGTGTCTCATCACGTTCCCGGAAGAGAGCAGTATTTTTTAAATATAAATAATGAAAACTTCACCAGCTACTTATTTTTTGCTGCTTACCACAAAGCGTTTCGAGAATTCACTTCCTTTTTCAAATGCATTTGTGCATTTGTTAAATGTATATGTTTGGTGAAGTTTGCATGTGTGATTTTCTGTCTCTCTTTTGTCTTTTCGAGGTTAGACTGCAATCGAAAAATCGACCAAAAATAATTTTTGAGGGTTTCTAAATGCTAATAGTGAAAATGGTACTTTTGTTTGTTAACTTACAGGTATTGTGCCTCCTCCATTGTACAAAATATCACAGACTTGCAAATCATCAGTTACACTGTTCGTTTACAGTACATGCAGGTAATATACTATGACACTGTGGCTTCACAATGAGTTCCTACGCAGTCAGAGTTGTTACAGTGATATTATGTATGTGTATAAGGTTGTATATAATAAAATGTCCCCCCTCCCCATGAACCATGGACCTTGCCGTTGGTGGGGAGGCTTGCATATCTCTGTGATACAGATAGCCATACCGTAGGTGCAACCACAACAGAGGGGTATCTGTTGAGAGGCCAGACAAACGTGTGGTTCCTGAAGAGGGGCAGCAGCCTTTTCAGTAGTTGCAGGGGCAACAGTCTGGATGATTGACTGATCTGACCTTGTAACAATAACCAAAACGGCCTTGCTGTGCTGGTACTGCGAACGGCTGAAAGCAAGGGGAAACTAAGGCCGTAATTTTTCCCGAGGGCATGCAGCTTTACTGTATGGTTAAATGATGATGGCGTCCTCTTGGGTAAAATATTCCGGAAGTAAAATAATCCCCCATTCGGATCTCCGGGCGGGGACTACTCAAGAGGATGTCGTTATCAGGAGAAAGAAAACTGGCGTTCTACGGATCGGAGCGTGGAACGTCAGATCCCTTAATCGGGCAGGTAGGTTAGAAAATTTAAAAGGGGAAATGGATAGGTTAAAGTTAGATATAGTGGGAATTAGGAACAAGACTTTTGGTCAGGTGACTACAGAGTTATAAACACAAAATCAAATAGGGGTAATGCAGGAGTAGGTTTCATAATGAATACGAAAATAGGAATGCGGGTAAGCTCCTACAAACAGCATAGTGAACGCATTATTGTGGCCAAGATAGATACCAAGCACACACCTACTACAGTAGTACAAGTTTATATGCCAACTAGCTACGCAGATGACGAAGAAATTGAACAAATGTATGATGAAATAAAAGAAATTATTCAGAAGTGAAGGAAGATGAAAATTTAATAGTCATGGGTGACTGGAATTCGAGTGTAGGAAAAGGGAGAGAAGGAAACATAGTAGGTGGATATGGATTGGGGCTAAGAAATGAAAGAGGAAGCCGCTTGGTAGAATTTTGCACAGAGCACAACTTAATCATAGGTAACACTTGGTTTAAGAATCATGAAAGAAGGTTGTATACATGGAAGAACCCTGGAGATACTAAAAGGTATCAGATAGATTATATAATGGTAAGACAGAGATTTAGGAAGCAGGTTTTAAATTGTAAGACATTTCCAGGGGCAGATGTGGACTCTGACCACAATCTATTGGTTATGACCTGTAGATTAAAACTGAAGAAACTGCAAAAAGGTGGGAATTTAAGGAGATGAGACCTGAATAAACTGAAAGAACCAAAGGTTGTACAGAGATTCAGGGAGAGCATAAGGGAACAATTGACAGGAATGGGGGAAAGAAATACAGTAGAAGAAGAATGGGTAGCTTTGAGGGATGAAGTACTGAAGGCAGCAGAGGATAAAGTAGGTAAAAAGACGAGGGCTAGTACAAATCCTTGGGTAACAGAAGAAATATTGAATTAAATTGATGAAAGGAGAAAATACAAAAATGCAATAAATGAAGCAGGCAAAAAGGAATACAAACGTCTCAAAAATGAGATCGACAGGAAGTGCAAAATGGCTAAGCAGGGATGGCTAGAGGACGATAAGAGAATCACTTGTATGAACATCAAGAGCTCAGATGGAAACCCAGTTCTAAGCAAAGAAGGGAAAGCAGAAACGTGGAAGTGGTATATAGAGGGTCTATACAAGGGCGATGTACTTGAGGACAGTATTATGGAAATGGAAGAGGATGTAGATGAAGGTGAAATGGGAGATAAGATCCTGCGTGAAGAGTTTGACGGAGCACTGAAAGACCTGAGTCGAAACAAGGCCCCCAGAGTAGACAACATTCCATTGGAGCTACTGACGGCCTTGGGAGAGCCAGTCCTGACAAAACTCTACCATCTGGTAAGCAAGATGTATGAGACAGGTGAAATACCCTCAGACTTCAAGAAGAATATAATAACTCCAATCTCAAAGAAAGCAGGTGTTGACAGATGTGAAAATTACCGAACAATCAGTTTAACAAGCCACAACTGAAAAATACTAACACGAATTCTTTAGAGACGAATGGAAAAACTAGTAGAATCCGACCTCGGGGAAGATCAGTTTGGATTCCGTAGAAATGTTGGAACACGTGAGGCAATACTGCCCTACGACTTATCTTAGAAGCTAGATTAAGGAAGGGCAAACCTACGTTTCTAGCATTTGTAGACTTAGAGAAAGCTTTTGACAATGTTGACTGGAATACTCTTTTTCAAATTCTAAAGGTGGCAGGGGTAAAATACAGGGAGCGAAAGGCTATTTACAATTTGTACAGAAACCAGATGGCAGTTATAAAGTCGAAAGGCATGAAAGGGAAGCAGTGGTTGGGAAGGGAGTGAGACAGGGTTGTAGCCTCTCACCGATGTT
The DNA here is from genome assembly GCF_023897955.1 of Schistocerca gregaria. Classification (NCBI taxonomy): domain Eukaryota; kingdom Metazoa; phylum Arthropoda; class Insecta; order Orthoptera; family Acrididae; genus Schistocerca; species Schistocerca gregaria. Next base: position 1,089,933,685 of record NC_064920.1, on the reverse strand, counting down.
ATTCAATCTGTATATTGAGCGAGAAATAAAGGAAACAAAAGAAAAATTCGGAGTAGGTATTAAAATCCATGGAGAAGAAGTAAAAACTTTGAGGTTCGCCGATGACATTGTAATTCTGTCAGAGACGCAAAGGACATGGAAGAGCAGTTGAATGGAATGGGCAGTGTCTTGAGAGGAGGATATAAGATGAACATAAACAAAAGCAAAACGAGGATAATGGAATGTAGTCGAATTAAATCAGGTGATGCTGAGGGTATTAGATTAGGAACTGAGACGCTTAAAATAGTAAATGAGTTTTGCTATTTGGGGAGCAAAATAACTGATGATGGTCGAAGTAGAGAGGATATAAAATGTAGACTGGCAATGGCAAGGAAAGCGTTTCTGAAGAAGAGAAATTTGTTAACATCGAGTATAGATTTAAGTGTCAGGAAATCTGTTCTGAAAGTATTTGTATGGAGTGAAACCATGTACGGAAGTGAAACATGGACGATAAATAGTTTGGACAAGAAGAGAATAGAAGCTTTCGAAATGTGGTGCTACAGAAGAATGCTGAAGATTAGATGGGTAGATTGCATAACCAATGAATAGGATTGGGGAGAAGAGAAGTTTGTGGCACAACTTGACCAGAAGAAGGGATCGGTTGGTAGGATATGTTCTGAGGCATCAAGGGATCACCAATTTAGTATTGGAGGGCAGCGTGGAGGGTAAAAACCGTAGAGGGAGACCAAGAGATGACTACACTAAGCTGATTCAGAAGGATGTAGGTTGCAGTAGGTACTGGGAGATGAAGAAGCTTGCACAGGATAGAATAGCTTGGAGAGCTGCATCAAACCAGTCTCAGGACTGAAGACCACAACAACAACAATAATAAAATGTACTTTTTATCCCTATTGACTCCTAAATTATCGATTATATTTTTCTTTTTAATGAGAAAATGTATATATCTATGAAAATCGGCAGAAACATTTGAAGAAAATAACTGATTCACTGTCTAGCTTGTCACTGAGAACTTTTCTCTTTGCTTTTTGTAGTGCGCGAAAATTTCAGGTTCGTTCATTAAATCCCTTGCATAAGATTTTTGGAAGTGGTGGAGTATCTAAAGATCATCTATGTTTTCCAATGGGTTGCCAGTGTTTTTTTGTGTGTTGATTTAATAAATTAGTTTTGTTTGTAACAGTTGATGTGTTCAAGGTATCTAATTTGAAAATTCCTGCCAATTTTTCCTAAATAGTAGCTTGAGCAAGTCTTACAAGTTATTTTGTATATTCCTGGATTTTATTGATACTGCAACAGTACTTTTGGAGATTCAAAATTTTAGCTAAAAACCACAATAAATTGTCTGGTACCACAGAACAGAGCTAAGGCTTCTAAATGATTCACTTATAATATTGTTCGAGGCCACAAAAATGGTCAGCTCATAGTAATTATTTTTGTAGGCTTTTCTTTCGTGTCAATACAATAGCTGCTGATATAATTATGTTTCGCTGTGTGGGAGTTGTGGAGAAAGTGAGAGAATGTACGGAAGCCATAAGTGATGTGTGTATGTTTTATGTCATTAAAACTATGTAAAATGTTAGCGTGCGAAAGTTCTTGTGCTATCATGAATCATGAGACGTATGTCCTAGTGTGCACGTTTTTGTATAAAAGTAGCCAGAAAAGAAATTCGAGTTTAAATCAAATAGTAATTCATTTCTGTGGCTAAGTTATGCTTTGATTTATTTAAATTAAATTTGGTTTCGCAAATACAGAATTCCTTTTATAAATTGCTCTCTGTAATGCCACTGGAGGGCTTAGGAATTACCGAGAGTATATGAGTATCCGATTGGCTGCTCAAATTACGCGCCAATAGGAATTAAGCTTCTCCCGAGATTTGTGGTAGTGATTCGTGCTGCGTTTCTGAATGTATCTCTGGGAATCGTTTTGTAGTTTATTTTTCTACAAACCAATGTGGTACCGCTGCACGCGAATTTTTGTTTTAAGGTGAAAGAAATCTTACATCCTATCTACATCTACATGATTACTCTGCAATTCACATTTAAGTGCTTGGCAGAGGGTTCATCGAACCACAATCATACTATCTCTCTACCATTCCACTCCCGAACAGCGCGCGGGAAAAACGAACACCTAAACCTTTCTGCTCGACCTCTGATTCCTCTTATTTTATTTTGATGATCATTCCTACCTATGTAGGTTGGGCTCAACAAAATATTTTCGCATTCGGAAGAGCAAGTTGGTGACTGAAATTTCGTAAATAGATCTCGCCGCGACGAAAAAAACTTTGCTTTAAAGACTTCCATCCGAACTGGCGAATCATATCTGCCACACTCTCCCCCCTATTGCGTGTCAATACAAAACGAGCTGCCCTTTTTTGCACCCTTTCGATGTCCTCGGTCAATCCAACCTGGTAAGGATCCCACACCGCGCAGCGATATTCTAACAGAGGACGAACGAGTGTAGTTTCAGCTGTCTCTTTAGTAGACTTGTTGCAGCTTCTAAGTCTCCTGCCAATGAAACGCAACCTTTGGCGCGCCTTCCCCACAATATTATCTATGTGGTCTTCCCAACTGAAGTTGTTCGTAATTTTAACACCCTGGTACTTAGTTGAATTTACAGTCTTCTGAATAGAACTATTTATCGAGTAACCGAATTCCAATGGATTTCTTTTGGAGCTCATGTGGATCACCTCACAGTTTTCGTTATTTAGAGTCAACTGCCACCTGCCACACCATACAGCAATCTTTTCTAAATCGCTTTGCAACTTATACTGGTCTTCGAATGCCCTTACTAGACGGTAAATTACAGCATCATCTGCGAACAACCTAAGACCTGCTCAGATTGCCACCCAGGTCATTTATATAGATCAGGAACAGCAGAGGTCCCAGGACGCCTCCCTGGGGAACACCTGATATCACTTCAGTTTTACTCGATGATTTGCCGTCTGTTACTCCGAACTGCAACTTTCCTGACAGGAAATCACGAATCCAGTCGCACAACTGAGACGATACCCCATAGGTCCGCAGCTTGATTAGAAGACGCTTGTGAGGAACGGTGTCAAAAGCTTCCCGGAAATCTCGAAATACGGAATCAACTTGAGGTCCCCTGTCGATAGCGGCCATTACTTCGTGCGAATAAAGCGCTAGCTGCGTTGCACAAGAACGATGTTTTCTTAAACCATGCTGATTACGTGTCAATAGATCGTTCCCTTCGAGGTGATTCATAATGTTTGAATGCAGTATATGCTCCAAAACCCTACTGCAAACTTACGTCAATGACATAGGTCTGTAGTTAAATGGGTTACTCGTACTACCCTTCTTAAACACTGGTGCGACCTGCGCAATTTTCCAATCTGCAGGTACAGATCTATCGGTGAGCGAGAAGTTGTATATGATTGCTAAGTAGGGACTATTGTATCAGCGTAATCTGAAAGGAACCTAATCGGTATACAATCTGGACCTGAAGACTTGCCTGTATCAAGCGATTTGAGTTGCTTCGCAACCCCCAAGGTATCTACTTCTAAGAAACTCATGCTAGCAGCTGTTTGTGTTTCAAATTCTGGAATATTCCATTCGTCTTCTCTGGTGAAGGAATTTCGGAAAATTGCGTTTAATAACTCCGCTTTAGCGGCACAGTCGTCGGTAACAGTACCATCGGCACTGCGAAGTGAAGGTATTGACTGCATCTTGCCGATTGTGTACTTTACATACGACCAGAATTTCTTCGGATTTTCTGTCAAATTTCGAGACAATGTTTCGTTGTGGAACCTATTAGAGGCATCTTGCATTGAAGTCCTTGCCAAATTTCGCGCCTCTGTAAATTTTAGCCAATCTTCTGGATTTCGCGTTCTTCTGAACTTTGCATGCTTTTTCCGTTGCCTGTGCAACAGCGTTCGGACCTGTTTTGTGTACCATGGGGGATCAGTTCCATCTCTTACCAATTTATGAGGTATGAATCTCTCAATTGCTGTTGCTACTATATCTTTGAATTTGATCCACATCTCGTCTACATTTGCATAGTCAGTTCGGAAGGAATGGAAATTGTCTCTTAGTAAGGCTTCTAGTGACACTTTATCCGCTTTTTTAAATAAAATTATTTTGCCTTTGTTAGTGGTGGATTTGGAAGAAACGGTTATTTTAACGAATTTGTGAAGTGGCTTTAGTTTTGAACGTTATGGTGAAGGTCTGGAAGGTGTTTGCATGTGGGATTTTTGTACGTACTTAAACTCCGTGTGGCGTGTTTCGTGAATATCACGAAACATTATGGCGAGTAGTACTTCTTTTTAATAAGCCCACCGAACGACTTGATGTAGTAACTCGCAAATAGCTGCGGTTCGGTGACCACGCTGAAAGTTACACTGAAGCGCCAAAGAAACGTATAGGCATGCGTATTCAAATACAGAGATATGTAAACAGGATACGGTGCTGCGGTCGGCAACGTCTATATAAGAGAAGTGTCTGGCGCAGTTGTTGTATCGGTTACTGCTACTACAACGGCAGGTTATAAAGATTAAGTTTGAGCATAGTATTGTAGCCGGCGCACGGTCGATGGGACAAGCGTCACCGAGGTAGCGATGAAGTGGGGATTTTCTCGTGCGACCATTCCATGAGTGTACCATGAATATCAGGAATCCGGCAAATCGTCAAATCTCCGACGTCGCTGCGGGCGGAAAAAGATCCTGCAAGAACGGGACCAACGACGAATAAAGAGAATCGCGCAACGTGACAAAAGTGCAACCCTTCCGCAAATTGCTGCAGTTTTCAATGCTGGGCCATCAACAAGTGTTAGCGTGCGAACCATTCAACGAATGATCATCGATATGGGCTTTCGGAGCCCAAGGCCCCCTCGTGTATCCTTGATGACTGCACGATACAAATCTTAACGCCTAGCCTGGGTCCGTCAATGCCGACATTGGACTGTTGATGACTGGAAAATTTTGGAAATTTGTGGTAACGGCTTATGGAATCAAACTGCTGAGGTCATCGGTCTCTACGCTTACGCACTACTTAATCTATCTTACACTAACTTACTCTAAGGACAACACACACACCCATGCCCGAGGGAGGACTCGAACATCCCACGGGGGCAGTCGCGCGGACTCTGACAAGACAGCCCGGCTGCCTCGCGCGGTGACTGGAAACATGTTGCCTGGTCGGACGAGTCTTGTTTCAAATTGTATCGAGCGGACAAACTTATACAGGTATGGAGACAACCTCATGAATCCATGGACCCAGCATGTCAGTGGGGACTGTTCAGGCTGATGGAGGCTCCGTAATGATAAGGGGCGTGTGCAGTTGGAATGATATGAGACTCCTGATACGTCTAGACGTGACTCTGACAGGTAACACGTACATGAGCATCCTCTCTGATCACCTGCATCCATTCATGTCCGTTGTGCATTCCGACGGACTAGGGCAATTCCAGCAGGACAATGCGACACTCCACATGTCCAGAATCGCTACATAATGGCTCCAGGAACACCCTTATGAGTTTAAACACTTCCGCTGGCCACGAGACTCCCCAGACGTGAACATTATTGAGCATATCTGGGATGCCTTGCAACGCGCTGTTCAGAAGAGACCTCCATCACGTCGTACTCTCACCATGCAGGATTCACGGTGGCAGTGCCCTCCAGCACTGCTTCAGACATTAGTCCATGACACCCCGTGTTCCGGCACTCCTGCATGCCCGCGGGGGCGCTACTCGATATTAGGCAGGTGTACCAGTTTCTTTGGCTCTTCGGTGTAGGTGGACTGAACTGTTCGTGTTGATAACTTATAACCCGCCCCGCCACAGTGTGACCTCCACGGACGACGACGTATGCTCAGCAGTGTCCTCCCAGTCTGGGCACAAGATTGATAAGTAGTTACCGTGGCAGGGCGTTTCGTTCCTTCACCAGCCCTATTGTCAACTGCTCGATGGTCGTTGGATCACGTGGCCTGCTGTAATACGTCTCCCCAATTCATCGCACACGTGTGCTATGGTATCGATGGTATATGAGTTGCGGGAAAGGGCAGGCCAGTCAATTCGCTGAACGTCCTCTCGTTCCAAGAGATCCTTCACCTGCTCTTACCAATGCAGTCACGCATTGTCATCCATAAACTGCCTTAATTATTTTAAAGAGATCCGCTGCACTTGTACTAATGATTACTCAAATCAAGACTGGTTATGGAATGCTAAAGTCCCATCTTGAGCTGTGTAAGATTGTAACATTCAAAGGAGAGGAGGGAAGAAATATAATGCAACATAACTGTAAAAACCAGAGGAGCAGAACACTGAAACAAGGAGACTCGCTTATTACCGCGTGGTTACAATTAAACTTTCTCTCTTTAACACCTTACAATACGGAAAGTAATTACCATACTATTATTAAACTTGGTAGCATTAATGTCAAGGACACGGGGAAGAAAAATAGTCCAAAATCAGTTGAACTGAAACACTTTTAACGTGCTACTACGGTACATCATGTCATTCCATACAGGTACCATTACTGCTACAAAAGAGGCTCACTATGGCGCCCATCAGTGTCCAGAAGAGTCTAAAAGCGCAGGATTGCATTCTGCTCAGCAGAACGAAGCATGTCCGTAGTTATGCTAGCTACCTCTCTTGATATGCGCTTCAGATCAGTATATGTGTGAAAGTTTCCCTAGTAAACCCTGTGCTTCAGGTAGCCCCACAACCAGAAATCAGGTGAATGTGCCGGACAAGCATTTGGAAACGATCGGCTGATTATTCGATCGCTTCCAAATGTGTTTCGAAGAAACAGATAAACTTCACAAGCGATCTGCGGTGCGGCCGCATCTTGCATGAAAACTGTCGATTTCAATCTGCCTCTGTCCATTGCGTTGAGTACGACGTGCTAGCTAAGCATTTCGCAACAACGCTGGCCAGTCACACTGCGCGTCTTTGATCCTTGACCGCCAACCTGTTCAAAAACGAATGGGCCAGAGACGAACATAGCCGCGAAGCCACACCGTACAGTGACACGTTCACCATACAGAGGAACTTCAAGCAAGGTGACTGCAGATGCAGACCCCCTCACTTCGCAATTCTGTGTGTTCACCTCACCTGTCAGAGAAAAATGAGCTTCGTTTGTCCATAGGATGGTCCAGGGCCGGCCCTCTTCAACTTCAGTCCTTGCGAGGAAGTGGAGAGCGAAGTCAACACGTTGTGCGTCCTGTAGTGCAAACTGCGGCATGATATGGATATAGTATATATTCCATTTGAGAATGATTCGAAGCACTTTCCGTCCAGTGGACCACAGGATGTTCAACTGCCGTGAAACAGCACGCGCACTGCCTGACGCTAGGGAACTGGCGCTGTCTGCCATAGCAACAGCGATTTCGTCGTCGGCCTCTTCCCGGAGCGACGCTCAGTTCTCCAGTTGATTCGAACCGCTTCATCTTGCTCCGCACAGCAGGTGGAGAGAGAGGACCCTTCCGTAACCCTTTCAGCCGGCGATATTCTCGAAGTGCAGCTGCAAAACAGTACTGTTGTTTTGATAGTAGAAATGGCTCTGAGCACTAAGGGACTTAACTTCTGAGGTCATCAGTCCCCTAGAACTTAGAACTACTTAAACCTAACAAACCTAAGGACATGACACACATCCATGCCCGAGGCAGGATTCGAACCTGCGACTGTAGCGGTCGCGCGGTTCCAGACTGTTGCGCCTAGAACTGCTCGGCCACTCCGGCCGGCTTGATGGTAGAGCTTCACCAATAATGCTCTGCTACTTTTGTCCAGGATCATGTCGACACACCAACAACTGCACTGCGACTGGTCACGTGCATGAGAGTGTGAGTCACGATGGCTGATCACGGCACCTGGTGGCCATAGTTGGAACTGGACGGTGGCGTTGTGATGCATGGAAATGATGAACCCCATACTGTGGACATTGATGCTACCAAGTTTGGTACTAATACGGTAATTAGTTTCCGTGTTATTATGCGTTAAATAGGGAAAGTTTAGTTATAACCACCTGGTGTATTTGGACATCAAAACACGCTATGGGGTCAGTCAGTGCAAGTGCCATATCGCTGCATCTTGTCGAAGAAAAGGAAAGGGCCTAATCATCAAACAGACGTGAAAATGTAACCTCACGGAGGGTGGAACAAAGGAAACAGAAATTGATAACAGCTCCAGTACTCACACTGTCCGTCGCCCGGCAGCCGCAAGGTGAGAGCGCCTACCACGACTGACAAGGGAAACTCCCCATCGCACCTCCCTCCGTTTTAGCGGTAAAACGGCCCAGTGGTTGGTTAGCCCATTGTAAACTGAACACAGAGCAGGCATGAAAACAGGAAGAAGGTCTACTGAACATAGAAAAAAAGGAGAAAAATAGAAACAGTGAGTGGTTCAAGCTCAAGATGTGCAACATCGAGCGAGTTGTAGCAATCACTTCGGAGCGCTAACATTGTCACCGTGTTGGACTGAGAAGAGGTTCAAATCTCGCTCGTAACCCAGATTCTTTCTTTTCAAAAAATTTTGAACTTTACGTTCGATGATTGACGTGTTTGTTTTCCTTTTATAGTTTTGGAAATTGTCATATTATGCACTGGTTATAGAATACGAGTCATGTGCTAAGAATAAACACTGAAGAGCCAAAGAAACTGGTACATCCCCCTAATAGAGCCCCCCGAGCGAGCAGAAGTGCTGCAACACTATGTGGCATGGAGTCGACTGATGGCCGAAGCAGTGATCGAAGAAACTGACACCATGAATCCTCCAGGGATACCCATAAATCCGTAAGAGTAGGGCGTGGCGATCTCTTCTGAACAGAACGTTGCAAGGCATCCCAGATATGTTCAATAATGTTCATGTTTGGGGAGTTTAGTGGCCAGCAGAAGTCTTTAAACTCAGAACAATGTTCCTGGAGCCATTCTGTAGCAATTCTGGACGTGTAGGGTGTCGCATTGTTCTGCTGGAATCACTCTCGTCGTGCCCTGAAATGAGAAATGTCCAGTCCGTTACCCTTCCCACCCCACCACAGTGATATTCCGCTGTACACCGAACCTACACAATATACTTGTCCATCACTATACAGCCGCTGCTCACAACCTCTTACCTCATGCTGCACACCGCTGAAATAGACCTAGATGCAAGACCTGTCCCATACATCCCCCAACCACCACCTACTCCAGTCGGGTCGCTAACATCACCTATCCCATCAAAGGTAGGGCTACCTGTGAAACTAGTCATGTGATCTAAAAGCTAAGCTGCAACAACTGTGCTGCATTCTGTGTGGGTATGACAACCAAAAAGCTGTCTGTCCACATGATTGGCCGCTGACAAGCTGTGGCCATGAAGCAGTGGACCACCCGGTTGCTGAGCACGCTGCCAAACATGACATCCTTCATTTCAATGACTGTTTCACAGCGTGTGCCATATGGATCCTTCCCACCAACACCAGCTTTTCTGAATTGAGCAGATGGGAACTTTCCCTGCAATACATCCTCCGTTCCCATAACCCTCCTGGCCTCAACATTCGTTAGTCACTGTCCTCATCCATCTAGCCCCTTCCCTGTTCTCATTCCAGCACTACACAGGCATCATTCCACCATCACACCCAGTCTTTTTACTTCTCCCATTTTCCCTTACTCCCCCCCCTCCCCATGTCTCCCCTGCCCTCCGTCTAGCCAGCAGGCCTTCAATGTACATCACCTCCACCATACTATTCATCCCCTCTCTGTCCCAACTTCCTCCTTACCCCCACCCAGTCGCCACTCACATCACTCACTGGCGCTGCTACCTGCAGTGTGGTTTTAGGTGCATGAGATGGCAATCATGTGTGTGAGCTGGTTCAAATGGTGCAAATGGCTCTTAGCACTATGGGACTAAACATCTGAGGTCATCAGTTCCCTAGAACTAAGGACATCACACACATCCATGCCCGAGACAGGATTCGAAGCTGCGATTGTAGCGATCGCGCGATTCCAGACTGAAGCGCCTGGAACCGCTCGGCCACCACGGCCGGTTGTGTGAGTTGGATTTGTCTGTCTGTGTGTGTGTGTGTGTGTGTGTGTGTGTGTGTGTATGTGTGTGTCTGTCATCTGCTGTTGACGAAGGCCTTAGTGGCTGAAAGCTTTACTTTTTACCGTCTTTTTCTTGTGTCTATCTGCTACTCAGCATCTCCTGTATATGGTGAGTAGCAACTGTCCTTCCCATAACACTGTTACATACCATCCTGGAATTACCGTTGTTTGAAAAATGGGACATGGGGAGATTTGAAGACAAATTACCCCCTTTGCTGCCCAGCGCCCTGCCAATATAACCACGAGGCCGTTGCTCTCGCAGTTCGCTCGAAGTTGTGCGTCTTGAGCTTAGACAGTTCGCTGTTTCGATTTTGCTTCTTTTTTCGTAGTTCAGTGCACCGTCTTCCTGTATTTATGCTTTATCTGTGTCCTGCTTTTGACGGGCTATCCACGGGGCCACCTTTCCATGAAATCTGATGGGTGTGTGTGTGTGGGGGGGGGGGGGGGGTTGATGGTGCGATGGAGAGTTTCCATTGTGAGTGGAACGCCACGCAGGAGGTCTGGAGGCGAGGTGCAAGCAAGTAAATTGACGTTACTAGCGCTGACACAGAAGATTTGGACTAACTGCTCAGAGCGCTTCAAATACTTCATTTAAAAGTACACCTATCAAAAAACGTTTAGCATCACTTCGGTTCCCAGAACTCCTGAAGATAGACGTCAATTGTGGATATTGTATCACATACATAGACCCTTTGACTGTTCAGAAAAGTCACTAAACACGCCCAAAGATAAAACAACCATGTATGAGCATCCCTATTAGTTGGAGGGGGTCCAAAAGCCGATCAGTTCCAGTCATTCCACCAGGAAGGAGGTACACGGCTCGTGTTGCCTCTAGTTCAACCATGCCTAGACGATCAATACCGCAGTTCGATCGCGTCTGCATTGTTACTTTGTGCCAGGAAGGGCTCTCAACAAGGGAGTGTCCAGGCGTCTAGGAGAGAACCAAATCGATGTTGTTCGGACGTGGAGGAGATACAGAGAGACAGGAGCTGTCGATGACATGCCTCGCTCAGGCCGTCCAAGGGCTGCTACTGCAGTGGGTGACCGCTACCTACGGATTATGGCTCGGAGGAACCCTGACAGCAATGCCACCTTGTTGAATAATGCTTTAAGTGCAGCCACAGAATGTCGTGTTACGCCTCAAACTATGCACAATAGGCTGCATGACGCGCAGCTTCACTCCCGACGTCCATGGCGAGGTCTATCTCTGCAACTACAGTGCGGTACGAATGGGCCCAACAACATGCCGAATGGACCGCTCAGGATTGGCATAACGTTCTCTTCACCGATGAGTGTTGCATATGCCTTCAATCAGACAATCGTCGGAGACGTATTTGGAGGAAACACGATCAGGCTGAACGCCTTAGACACACTGTCCAGCGAGTGCAGCAAGATTTATTTATTTATTTATTTATTTATTTATTTATTTAACCTGGCAAGATTAGGGTCATCAGGCCATCTCTTACATCTAACCAGGCATTCTGTTTATTTTACATTCATATGTTTTAGTAGGCATGTTAAACTACATCTAATACAAAAAATGAGATAAACAATTAGAAAGGTACACCTGGAAAAATACATTATTGAAGAGAAAGATTTTAGACAGGAGTGCTGGCAGCAGGGAGTATGAGGGAGACTCATGGTGAAGGGAGGAGAAGAATAGAGAGACATAATGAAACATAATTAAGGAAATATAAAGGAAAAACAGACTGCGTGGCTAATAGAGATAGATGAAGAGGAAGGCATCTCAGGAGCAAGATAGGAGACGCTAGCTTTGCTATTTGACAGATGAGAGGATTGGCCTTGCACATTAATTTTGTGGAGAATTTTATGAGGATCATAGTAGTAAATGCTTCATCTTCTTCCTAAAAGCAACAGGAGATTGAATTTTCCTCAAGGTAAGGGGCAGTTTGTTCCAGAGGCGGACAGCGGCAACTGAGAAGGAGTTTGCAAAAGTTTTTGTTTTGTGAGTGGGCACAGTTAGGATACCAGATAAGAGTGACCTCGTGTTTCGATTATGATGGCATGACAGATTTTCAATCTCTGAAGTTAGGTACTGGGATGCTTGCGCGACGAGGAGTCGGTGAAGTAGACATAGAGTGTGGTGGTCACGCAGTTTGTCCGGCCGCAGCCACCCTAGCTCGGAGTATGAAGCACTAACATGATCATATCGGCGAATGTTGCAGGTGTAACGCAGACAGGCATTCATGGTTAGGTCTAGCCGTCTTTTGTTTTCACTACTCATGCCTTGTTGAATCACATCACAATAGTGGAGGTTCGGTAGAACGAGAGCTTGCACGAGCTGGCGTTTCAAGTCCTGTGGAAATATGTTCCGAAACTTTTTTGAGAGCATAGAGACAAGCAGACGTCTTTCGGCACACTGCGACTGTATTCTCCTCCCAGTTGAGATGCTCGTCCAAAGTTACACCCAAGTTCTTCACTGTTTTCTGATATGGTATTGGAGTACCGTCGAGCAGAATAGGAGGAAGCCGTTCGCGGAAATCTGAACTTATTAATTTCTGATGGGCTATTAAGATTACTTGCGTCTTTTTTGCATTTAATTTAAGCCCCAGGTTTTTCGCCCATGTCACTACTGAAGACAGATCATCATTCATCAGAGCGATTGCAGTGTTTACATCTTCAGGTCTGACGCTTAGGTAGAGCTGGAGGTCGTCGGCATAGAAATGATGCTTACAGGAGGACAAAACCGACGAAATATCGTTGACATATAAAGAAAACAAAAGTGGTCCTAAGACTGATTCTTGTGGCACTCCCGAAGAAACATGTATCCAGGAAGATTTTTCATTTGCGCAGACAACATATTGCTGTCTGTCTTTTAAGTAGCTTTCAAACCATCTCATTGCACTATCAGAGAAATTAAGCTGTTGCATTTTTCTGAGCAATATGTCAAAGTTAACAGTGTCAAAAGCTTTGCTGAAGTCCAGTAGCGTCAATATTGTTGCCTTTCGATTGTCGATGGGATATTTCAGGTCATCAGTTACTGTAATTAGAGCAGTATTTGTGCTGTGATGTTTACGGAAACCGGATTGAAATTTGTCATATAGACTGAATTCATGCAAGTGTTCAGTGATTTGGTCATGAACAATATATTCAAGTGCTTTGGAAACAGCAGGCAGTATGCTAATTGGTCGGTAATCACTAGGCAGTTGCGGGTTTTCGACCTTAGGGATGGGTCGAATTATGCTTCTTTTCCATGCAGTGGGGTATATTCCATTCACGAGGGAAAAATTAAATATGTCAGTTAAGACAGGTACTAAGATATCGGCAACATTCTTAATCATGGTTTTACCGATACTGTCATTGCCTATTGCATCAGAAGAGATTTTCATTATTGCTTTTATTGCCGTATTTGTTGATACATGTTTTAGATGGAAGGTATCGTTGTTAGTTATCCTGTTTGGGGATTCTTGTGGACGGTAATTATCAGCCGTGCTGGTATTCAGAGGTGCAGAGAAGAATTCATTTAATTCGTTAGCTGACACATGAAAAGTAGTTTCCGATTTTGCCTTTCCGACCCCCAAGCTACGGAGATTCTTCCATAGAGTCGTGGGTGTCAGATCGCTGCATACAAGGGAGCGAGCGTGCCTGATTTTGGCATTGCGAATGCATTGTTTCATTCTGTTCCGTAGCTTTCTATATTCTTCGAAACGCTCGGGTTTCGGATCTGCCTTGAAACGCCTGTGGGCAGCATCCCTATTAGTCATCATTTGACGTAATTCAGCTGTCAGCCATGGAGCAGGAGATTTTCTTACACGGACTGTGCGCACAGGTGCATGTTTGTCATAGAGGGCAGTGCGTTTACCACCAAGTTCATTAATTTTGCCGTCGATTGTAGGTTCTCTGATTATTTGATGCCATGAGATTTCTGAGCAATCGGCTGTTAGAGCGTCAAGGTCAATACGTTTCATGTTCCTACAAGTTATGTAACGCGATTTGATCCTTGGGGGTTGCACAGAGTAGGCCAGGAATATTACATCATGTGCTGAGAGGCCAGGGGCCGATGACTGACCAACATCTCTTACTTTGTCAGTCTGTTTCGTTGCGATCACGTCTATAAGAGTATGACTGTGCGCCGTATGGTGTGTAGGTTGTAATGGAAGAATGTTCATGCTATTGCAACTAAACAATCTTCTTAGGTTTATTGCGGAGGGAGTGTCTCTTAGCAGGTCTATGTTCAAGTCACCCATTACGATGACATGTTCATATTGACACTGAAGTGAATGTAATTCCGACTGGAAGGAACTCATTGAGCTTATTTTTGGCGGCTTGTACACGACGCCAGTCAAGAATTTCCGACTTTGTATATTTATTTCAATGAACATGAATTCAGCCTCTTTCTCTTCAGCAGGATTTGACGTACATAAGACTTTCGCTTTGAGATCTGTTCCTATATACGCGCCGACCCCTCCACCTCGCTTTTTTGATCTCTCTGCCCTAAGAAGTGTGTACCCTGGGAGATGAATAGATGCAGAGGATATGTGTGGTTTCAACTACGTTTCGGATAAGAGGATACGTGGTAGTTTAGTTGGTTGAAGAGGAGGCTAAGTTCTTCGTAATGCGCAGGTAAAGACTGAATGTTGCAGTGAGCAAGGTGGAGGTTCCGTGCTGTTTTGGGGTGGCATTACGTGGCGCCGACGTACGCCGCTGGTGGTCATAGAAGGCGCCGTAACGGCTATACCATACGTGAATGCCATCCTCCGATCGACAGTGGAACCACATCGGCAGCATATTAGCGAGGCATTCGTCTTTATGGACGACGATTCGCACCCCCATCGTGCAATTGCTGCCCATGGACTGCAATTACGTGGTCTGTGCGTGGTAGATATTTAGCTGATTTTTCATCGACACTGCTTTTATCGGATAAACCGGTATCTACCATCGAGAGTGAAGGGGCAGACAACCTGAAACCTATCTGGGTAGGTGGACTGATTGTTTAAAAGGATAGTGAGAGACCGCAGTATGTCGTTAGGCTAAATAACACTTAAACATGTGATGTTTTACATCTACATCTACACCTATGCTGATTACTCTGCTATTCACAATAAAGTACCTCGCAGAGGGTTCAATGAACCACCTTCATGCTGTCTGTCTACCGTTCCACTCTCGAACGGCACGCGGGAAAAACGAGCACTTAAATTTTTCTGTGCAAGCCATGATTTCACTTATTTTATCATGATGATCATTTCTGCCCATGTAGATGGGCGCCAACAGAATGTTTTCGCAATCGGAGGAGAAAACTGGTGATTGAAATTTCATGAGAAGATCCCGTCGCAACGAAAAACGCCTTTGTTTTAATGATTGCCACTCCAATTCACGTATCTCCTCTATTTCGCGATAATACAAAACGAGCTGCCCTTCTTTGTACTTTTTCGATGTCATCCGTCAGTCCCACCTGATGCGGATCCCACACCGCACACAATTAGCCAACAGGGCAATGGAACTTGAGCCTATAATACTCGTATATTATATATGTGACTATTTACTTAGCATGGTCTATGTTGACATTAATTTTTGTCACTGTTTTAACGTTTCTTATCTCTTGTTCTATGTACGACTGTCTCGTTGCCTAAAATGTCACATGTTGGTACACGTTTGAGAATTATTTAACCAAGCAGCATACCACAGCTCGTTCATACTCTATTACACTTTTAAATGAAGCCCCCGGAGCAGTCAGTCCAAGTCTTCTATATGATCACTAATAACGTTAGCACAGTGTTTGTTCTCGGTTTCTGTTTCCTTCGTCCTACCCACACTTTACACTTTGAGGTCCTTTTGATGATTAGGCCCTTCCCTATTTTCAAGTTCCGCCAAGATGCTCTGATATAGAACCCTTGCACTCACTCAAACCATCTTTTGATACGGATGTCGACATTAAATACGTGAGTCGCCATTTTTTACAGACATGTTGCATTGTATTTCTTCCCCCCCCCCCCCCCCCCCCCGTTTTGTTTTATACACCTGGAGACAGCATAATCACTAGTACAATTGAATTGGATCTTTTAAAATTAATTAAGCATGCCTCCAAGTTGCAGATGTCCTACGTACCAAATCTTGTGGCACAGAAATGAAGTCAGGGCCAAATGATGGCGCTTGCTTTGCGAGATGGAATCTTAAATGAAGAGCCAAATTGCTGACTTCTACAAGCAACGTTACCTCCAAGACGTCCACAGTCGTGTAAAAATATCTCACTTTCGATGGTGAATATATAGAGAGAGACTCATACCGTCAGAGTGTCTCAGGGCCGCAGATTGATCTGTCGAAGTAATAATTGAAACTTCAAGAGTCTTCCTGCCATGTTATGCTTTCGCTCCTTCGTCCTTTACTTTCTGACATTCGTTAAGACGGGAGTGCTTGCTAACACAGGCTTCGGAAGGACTGGACTGTGTGAGGAGATTGAGAGGAAGGAATTGGTGCACGATGACAGATGGCATAAAGGGAAGCGGAAATTGAGCAGACCAGAAGAGGATGTCAGTGAACATGAGAACACGGAGAATTACCATGCGAAAAATCTGCCTTTGCCAGAACACAATGATAATAATCATGATGACAATGATGATGATGATGTAAGGTAAATAAAACTGAACGATATGAAGGGAAGCAAAGCCGCACTAGTACGGTGAGTAAAGCACTGATTTTCCTCCCAGCGTCTTGCTCAAGGTCAATGCAGCAGAGCTCCGGAGAAAATGCTGTGAGCTGCTAACAGGAAATTGAACGGTATACTTAAGTGAAACTTAAATGTTTAAATATCATTCCGAAACTTGGTCAGATTGTTTAAAAGACTATGAAAATGTTAAGTATTGGGTAAGTTCCTATGGGACCAAACTCCTAAGGTCATCGGTCCCTAGGCTTACACACTACTTCATCTAACTTAAACTAACTTATGCTAAGGACAACACACACACCCATGCCCGCTGGAGGACTCGAACCTCCGACGAGGGTAACCACGCGAACCGTGGCAAGGCGCCACAGACCTCGCGGCTACCCCTTGCGGCTGTTAAGTACTGTCAGTCTCAACATGGCTCACTAATTAGTTACAGTACTTCAAAAATTCGCTCCCTGCAAAACTTGGAAGAGGTACACAACAGAAACTCATACTTTTGGAATTAAATGCAGTTTTCCACGAAAACACATGGCAGAAGCATACCTTTTGAATTATTCCATTTTTTCCGAAATTATGCAAGCGCATAATATTAAAGTTACAGAGGTCATCTTCTGGTGCAGTTTATCACACAAAACTACGGTAGAAGTTGAAAGGGTCCTGTAGCCACCTTTCATTAGTCCGGTAGCCCATTTTCACTACCATTTCTCCTTTTTTCCCTTGTTTCTCTTCTCTCATAACTCTCATAGTGCTGTGATTGAACGAATGTGGTTGTGTGTCACGTGGCTAGACGGTGGCGTGGTCTGCTGCAGGAGCTCTGCGATAGTCATACAGATTCAGCAGCACTTGTACAGAATAGCCTACTCTCGTAGTGGTCAAGTAGGGAAAGAGGTTTGCGCTACTTGTGAGAAATCCACCTGCGTTAGGTTGGTGGCGGAAATGGCATCTTTGAGTTTTACGGGCCACGCGGAGCGTGGAAGAGACTGGAGAAGGAAAAGGGAGGCAACCTGCCGCCGGTACGGGAAGCGTCCACTGCTGTGCTCCAGTCGAAGAAGGGTGAGTTAGACTGACCGCGTTGCGCGGCGTCACTTGGCGAGAGGAGAGCTGTTGGCGTTTGGTCTCGCTTTTCAACTCTGAAAGATTGCTTTGCCTTGTCGCAGCAAGCAATGAAAAACTTTGGCAGTTTTTACCTTTAGTAAATTTCTATAGCAGACTTGGATCCGCCGGAAGAGCGCCACACAAAGGTGTCGATAAGAAGTGAGCACTCGCTTTTGTATGAATGTCTGTTTGCCTTCAGCTGTGCCTGTATAAGCTTTTATTTTTGTAAATATTAATAGCTTTACCTTCTTGTAAATTTTCCTTGCTTTGTGTATCTTTCGTCCGTGGGGAGCCAACCACATGGTTGAACATTACAGTTGTTTGTCTACCGTCATCACTAACTGTCCGATCTATGTTAACTGTTCATGATTGTGTGATGTGATATTGTTGCATCTTGGCCACGATACCTCGAAAGTGCGTCCCCACAAACCACGTGGGCGCGCGGGTGTACTACGGAACGTGTACCGTTTCACGAGTTATTGCGATCAGTTATCAGGCAACAGTAGTTGTATGAATGACTCACACCATTGATTTTAGGTGTAGATTATAACGGTGAATGTATCGATGCTTTTTAGAAATTAATGTTATCAGGAATTGTGTTCATGCCTTACATCCACATCTTAGGAATAAATGATTTTACCACAATATTCTCTTGTATTCCGAGGTTACATTTTTGCACCTAAGCCACTCACCTCATAGTTTTCCCGTTAGAACATCCAACGCGTTTCCTTACGCACAGGTCCAGTGATTAGTTTTCCCTTTTATTTTAAAACAAATGCTTTAGATTAAGTCTTATTTTCAGGTGTGTTGCTGGGAGCTGATCTTATGCATAATGTTCATGCATGTTTGATTCTCGTGAACAGTGCACTGGCAATACTATTAATTACATCGCATCCCCTATGAGCGACGTCACACCGTATGAATTTTTAAAAGTTTTTGGTCTGTGATCAAATCAATTTATTTTCCGATTCGGCCAAACCTTTGATTAGTTGTATAGTTAGAATCGGTGGCGACCCTAATCTTCTCACGTTAATTTCACAATCAATAAACATTACCATTCCCAATAATAACGTCATAAGCCGTAGAAACAGGTTAGTTACGAAGTTCTCGTGAAGGTAAATCATCTACTTTTTGAATTATTAAGAAAGAAACCAAGTCATGTACTTCGTAAAACGAGTTAGAGTGACTAGTCTTCGTTATTAAGCTACAAAACTAAAAAGGCTACACTGTATTTAATATATGTAATAATTATGCTGCACCAGGTTTGAAGGTAATAAGGTAATTGTTAAAGGGTACAGACACAAAAAGTGAAAGTTCAGAGGCCACCATCTACCATCTGTTCCGCCTGAAAAATTGTAGAGTTCAAATTTTAAGAGAACTCGCTCTAAGGATTTAATAGAATATAAATAATGTACAGATTTACTTGTAGATAAATTGGGATCGTTGTAAATCTTGAACTAACAACGATATAAATAATTTTGTAGTCATAAAGATTGCTGGCTAGGCACTGCTGCCAACGCTAGAAGCAGTTTTGGAGCAAATGTTCACTTCGTCGTCCGCACCGAGCATACATAAATAACGAGGAGGTTATTATATCGTTGTCAGTCTTATGGGAATGTGCTACGCTCCACTGCCAATATGTTCGCGACCTCTTATGCCTCGGATAGCGTAAATAGCGGTCGACATCATTGTGTTTCGTTAGAACGATATATTGCACATAACTGGTGAGACTCTGTAGAAGTGAACTTAACTTGGATTAAGAATTTATCTGGAAAGCCAATATTTGACACAGTTCCCCACAGTCGTTTAATGAACAAAGTAAGAGCATACGGACTATCAGATAAATTGTGTGATTGGATTGAGGAGTTCCTAGATAACAGAACGCAGCATGTCATTCTCAATGGAGAGAAGTCTTCCGAAGTAAGAGTGATTTCAGGTGTGCCTCAGGGGAGTGTCATAGGACCGTTGCTATTCACAATATACATAGATGACCTGGTGGATGACATCGGAAGTTCACTGAGGCTTTTTGCAGATGATGCTGTGGTGTATCTAGAGGTTGCAACAAATGAAAATTGTACTGAAATGCAGGAGGATCTGCAGCGAATTGACGCATGGTGCACGGAATGGCAATTGAATCTCAATGTAGACAAGTGTAATGTGATGCGAATACATAGAAAGATAGGTCCCTTATCATTTAGCTACAAAATAGCAGGTCAGCAACTGGAAGCAGTTAATTCCATAAATTATCTGGGAGTACGCATTAGGAGTGATTTAAAATGGAATGATCATATAAAGATGATCGTCGATAAAGCAGATGCCAGACTGAGATTCATTGGAAGAATCCTAAGGAAATGCAATCCGAAAACAAAGGAAGTAGGTTACAGTACGCTTGTTCGCCCACTGCTTGAATACTGCTCAGCAGTGTGGGACCCGCACCAGATAGGGTTGATAGAAGAGATACAGAAGATCCAACGGAGAGCAGCGCTCTTCGTTACAGGATCATTTAGTAATCGCGAAAGCGTTACGGAGATGATAGATAAACTCCAGTGGAAGACTCTGCAGGAGAGACGCTCAGAAGCTCGGTACGGGCTTTTGTTAAAGTTTCGAGAACATACCTTCACCGAGGAGTCAAGCAGTATATTGCTCCCTCCTACGTATATCTCGCGAAGCGACGATGAGGATAAAATCAGAGAGATTAGAGCCCACACAGAAGCATACCGACAATCCTTCCTTCCACGTACAATACGAGACTGGAATAGAAGGGAGAACCGATAGAGGTACTCAGGGTACCCTCCGCCACACACCGTCAGGTAGCTTGCGGAGTATGGATGTAGATGTAGATGTAGATGTAGATTCTGTTTTGCGTCCACTATATAACAGAAAACCTCGTGGCAATCGTAGGAGATTATACTCTACATTCAAGGCGAAATTTTCATGAATGGAAACAAAAAATAGAAATAGTCTCCGAACTGTTTCGAGTGCCGAGTGTGACAGATGAGCTTTAATGATTTTCATACTTATTCTTGTGCGTGTAAGTATTCGTCGTAAGATATTGTTTCATTAAACGACAATAGGCTTTTATTTATCGTCTCGATTTCTGACTCTTTTGCATTGTTCTTAGAGAAGTACAACATTTTATTTCAGTTTAGGCGAGCTGGTAAGTGAATGAGTGGAATGTAGGCTATGGACAGTACGTTGTTCGTCGCGTTTTGGCTACCTGCACAAGTAGCTTTCAGGCCCTCGTATCTCTCAAGACTACCAAAAATTTCAATTTACAAATTAGAGAGCAAGCAGCATGATGTTTTACCACCTGCCCCACAAAAATATTACAATTATGTATACAATAACTGTTCTTTCAGACATGTCTGAAACAACAGACAACAGAAACTTCCTGGCAGATTAAAACTGAGTATCGGACCGAGACTCGAACTCGGGACTTTTGCCTTTCACGGGCAAGTTCTCTACCATCTGAGCTACCCAAACACGACTCAGGAACCGTCCACACAGCTTCAGTTCTGCTAGTGCCTCGTCTCCTACCTTCCACTCCTCTCCAGATCACAGCTTTAATCTTCCAGGAAGTTTCATATCAGCGCACACTCCGCTACAGAGCGAAAAATCGCATTCTGGAAACATCCCCCAGTCTGTGGCTAAGCCATGTCTCCGCAATATCCTTTTTTCCAGGAGTGCTAGTTGTGCTAGGTTCGCAGAAGAGCTTCTGTGAAGTTTGGAACGTAGGAGACGAGCTACTGGCAGACTTGAAGATCTGAGGACATGTCCTTACTCGTGCTTGGCTAGCTCAGATGGTAGAGCACTAGCCCGCGAAAGGCAAAGGTCCCGAGTTCGAGTCTCGGTCCGGCACACAGTTTTAATCTGCCAGGAAGTTTCATATCAGCACACACTCAGCTGTAGAGTGAAAATCTCATTCTGCAAACAGACAACAGGTTGATCCTGTGGCCACCACGAATGAAGATACAAAGGAATTAAAGACGTTTTCTGCCATTGGACATTGATTAATGTAAATGGGGCAAACTGAAAATTTTTACCACGCTGGGATTCAAACCCGGATCTCCTGCTTACTAGGCAAATGTGCAGTGGCAACACATCAGTAACGTGTGGTGAAAGTTGAGAATTTGGGTCTGGCGAGAGGCAGGCTAGGGGAGTCATTGTGTTTGTGGTGACCCGTGTGTCCGGGCGGTGTAGGCCGTGATAGGTCTTATTTTGATTTAGCCATAAAGTATACGTTATTTAATAATCATCGGAACTATGCGAGGGGCAAAGATGCAATATAAACATGCCCACGCCAAGAAGAGTTATGTACGATAAGAAAGATGAACATGTATCTTTATCCTAATGTTTCCAAGCACGGATGTTAAATTTTTCACTCTCCATCTATCTATGTCTTCCTGTCCATGATTCTTGGTGGTAATACTGAGTTTATGTCAGGCAATATATTTTCGTGTAAAAGTTTTTGCAATATATCTTCTGCAAAGTGAGGCAGTTTCTTTCGTTTCTAAATTGCTTCTTCCTGAAAATGATATCTGAATAAAGCGTGGCCTGCAAACTTCGGAAAACGACATTATTCATGTTTATATTGTACTGTATTCTTCATCATGGACCCGGACAGTCAACCCTTTTCTTCAACAGAGAAGTGGTAAATATTACTCTGTTCAAAGCAGAGTTAATATATCAATCAATTTAGACTGTTACAGTAATAATCGTATCGACAGACTGTGGAGGTGCGAAGTTAGACAAATGAATTGCTGCTGGTGAAAGTTTCCGCCAGCCACAAACCTCGAAACAATCCACATGTTTGCACTTCCTTACGGCGCCAGTACTTAAGCACCAGTATAAGTGATCAGCGCACCTTCGTTGTAAGCAGGAGACTTGCATTTGAATCCCGCTCGAGCACAAATTCTTAACTTTCCCCATTGATATAAATCAATGCCCGCTGCCAGCTAAAGTCTTTAACACTTCCGGTGCTGGTCTTGCTGATAGCTGCCATTACCTGTGCACTGGATAAAATATGTGGTTTTTTGGAAGTTATAACACGTGTGTACAAATATGTAGTTGCAAAATAAAAAAAAATGGCTCTGAGCACTATGGGACTCAATATCTGTGGTCATAAGTCCCCTAGAACTTAGAACTACTTAAACTTAACTAACCTAAGGACATCACACACATCCACGCCCGAGG
Source organism: Schistocerca gregaria (assembly GCF_023897955.1). Lineage (NCBI taxonomy): Eukaryota > Metazoa > Arthropoda > Insecta > Orthoptera > Acrididae > Schistocerca > Schistocerca gregaria. The sequence goes on along the minus strand of NC_064920.1, from coordinate 1,089,910,750 downwards.
CAGGATTCGAACCTGCTTCCGTAGGGGTCGCGCGGTTCCGGACTGAGCACCTAGAACCGCTAGACCACCGCGGCCGGCAGTTGCAAAATCAAAACGTTTTTGTGTTTATTGGAGTTTACACTTTAAATATACATATTTTGACACTGATAGTGTTAAATCTGATTCCACAGGTGAAACCTCAATTTAATAGTAATTTTCATATTAAAATTATTGCAAAGGAGCACTGGTATTCAAATACATATCCCGATAAGCAAACAAGTCTTCTTTCTGCTTAAATTTCTTATTCAGCCCATTTAAACATAAAGAAACACACAAAACAAAATATAGCTTTCATAATGGAGCACAATTTGACAGAAATTGAAACATGGAAAGATATAAGACCAATATTACGGTCACTGGAATCGTACACTCGGAACTGTTTCCTGATTTACCTGCACGAAAATCCTTCATAACAATACAATCGGTGAAAATAATACGATGAACGTGTAATCTGAACCGTCATTAAATATTTTGTTCCCTTCACCTGCAGACTCATCAGGAACTTTGTAAATACACTCCTGGAAATGGAAAAAAGAACACATTGACACCGGTGTGTCAGACCCACCATATTTGCTCCGGACACTGCGAGAGGGCTGTACAAGCAATGATCACACGCACGGCACAGCGGACACTCCAGGAACCGCGGTGTTGGCCGTCGAATGGCGCTAGCTGCGCAGCATTTGTGCACCGCCGCCGTCAGTGTCAGCCAGTTTGCCGTGGCATACGGAGCTCCATCGCAGTCTTTAACACTGGTAGCATGCCGCGACAGCGTGGACGTGAACCGTATGTGCAGTTGACGGACTTTGAGCGAGGGCGTATAGTGGGCATGCGGGAGGCCAGGTGGACGTACCGCCGAATTGCTCAACACGTGGGGCGTGAGGTCTCCACAGTACATCGATGTTATCGCCAGTGGTCGGCGGAAGGTGCACGTGCCCGTCGACCTGGGACCGGACCGCAGCGACGCACGGATGCACGCCAAGACCGTAGGATCCTACGCAGTGCCGTAGGGGACCGCACCGCCACTTCCCAGCAAATTAGGGACACTGTTGCTCCTGGGGTATCGGCGAGGACCATTCGCAACCGTCTCCATGAAGCTGGGCTACGGTCCCGCACACCGTTAGGCCGTCTTCCGCTCACGCCCCAACATCGTGCAGCCCGCCTCCAATGGTGTCGCGACAGGCGTGAATGGAGGGACGAATGGAGACGTGTCGTCTTCAGCGATGAGAATCGCTTCTGCCTTGGTGCCAATGATGGTCGTATGCGTGTTTGGCGACGTGCAGGGGAGCGCCACAATCAGGACTGCATACGACCGAGGCACACAGGGCCAGCATCCGGCATCATGGTGTGGGGAGCGATCTCCTACACTGGCCGTACACCTCTGGTGATCGTCGAGGGGACACTGAATAGTGCACGGTACATCCAAACCGTCATCGAACCCATCGTTCTACCATTCCTAGACCGGCAAGGGAACTTGCTGTTCCAACAGGACAATGCAGGTCCGCATGTATCCCGTGCCACCCAACGTGCTCTAGAAGGTGTAAGTTAACTACCCTGGCCAGCAAGATCTCCGGATCTGTCCCCCATTGAGCATGTTTGGGACTGGATGAAGCATCGTCTCACGCGGTCTGCACGTCCAGCACGAACGCTGGTCCAACTGAGGCGCCAGGTGAAAATGGCATGGCAAGCTATTCCACAGGACTACATCCAGCATCTCTACGATCGTCTCCATGGGAGAATAGCAGCCTGCATTGCTGCGAAAGGTGGATATTCACTGTACTAGTGCCGACATTGTGCATGCTCTGTTGCCTGTGTCTATGTGCCTGTGGTTCTGTCAGTGTGATCATGTGATGTATCTGACCCCAGGAATGTGTCAATAAAGTTTCCCCTTCCTGGGACAATGAATTCACGGTGTTCTTATTTCAATTTCCAGGAGTGTAGTTTGCTCCAGGCATTTCTCCTCTTCACTGTGCATTCTGAACACAAAATCAACACAAAACCATACAAAACGCAGGAAACAAAGGGAACTTGGACATGAGCTAATCCCTATGAAAGAAGAGGCGACAACGAAGGTTTCAAAACCGACGAATTTTTCCTGTGATACCGCTACTATTGTGCTGTTGCTGCGGTCTTCAGTCCAGAGACTGGTTTGATGCAGCTCTCCATGCTACTTTATCCTGTGCAAGCTTCTCCATCTCGAAGTAACTACTGCAATCTACATCCTTCTGAATCCGCCTAGTTTATTCATCTGTTGGTCTCCCTCTACGATTTTTACTCTCCACGTTGCCCTTCACTACTACATGGATGATCCCTTGATGCCTCAGAACATGTCCTGCCAACCGATCCCTCCTTCTAGTCATGTTGAGCCACAAGTTCCTCTTCTCCCCAATTCTATTCTCTAGCTCCTCATTAGTAAGGTGATATATCCACCTAATCTTTAGCGTTCTTCTGTAGAGCCACATTTTGAAAGTTTCCATTCTCTCCTTGCCTTAACTAATTGTCGTCCATGTTTCACTTTCATACATGGCTACACTCCATTCAAATAATTTCCGAAGAGACTTGCTGATACTTAAATCTACAGGGTGTTACAAAAAGGTACGAACAAACTTTCAGGTAACGGAAAGAAAGTATGTTATGTGGACATGTGTCCGGAAACGCTTACTTTCCATGTTAGAGCTCATTTTATTACTTCTCTTCAAATCACATTAATCATGGAATGGAAACACACATCAACAGAACGTACCAGCGTGACTTCAAACACTTTGCTACAGGAAATCTTTAAAATGTCCTCCGTTAGCGAGGATACATGCATCCACCCTCCGTCGCATGGAATCCCTGATGCGCTGATGCAGCCCTGGAGAATGGCGTATTGTATCACAGCCGTCCACAATACGAGCACGAAGAGTCTCTACATTTGGTACCAGGGTTGCGTAGACAAGAGATTTCAAATGCCCCCATAAATGAAAGTCAAGAGGTTTGAGGTCAGGAGAGCGTGGAGGCCATGGAATTTGTCCGCCTCTACCAATCCATCGGCCACCGAATCTGTGGTTGAGAGGCGTACGAACACTTCGACTGAAATGCGCAGGAGCTCCATCGTGCATGAACCACATGTTGTGTTGTACTTGTAAAGGCGCATGTTCTAGCAGCACAGGTAGAGTATCCCGTATGAAATCCCAATCAAGACAACACCAACAATGGCTGCCGAAACGCTCACAGAAAATCTGTGTTGATGACGTGATTGCACAATTGCGTGCGGATTCTCATCAGCCCACACATGTTGATTGTGAAAATGTACAATTTGATCACGCTGGAATGAAGCCTCATCCGTAAAGAGAACATTTGCACTGAAATGAGGATTGACACATTGTTGGATGAACCATTCGCAGAAGTGTACCCGTGGAGGCCAATCAGCTGCTGGCAGTGCCTGCACACGCTGTACATGGTACGGAAACAACTGGTTCTCCCGTAGCACTCTCCATACAGTGCCGTGGTCAACGTTACCTTGTACAGCAGCCACTTCTCTGACGCTGACATTAGGGTTATCGCGAACTGCACGAAGAATTGCCTCGTTCATTGCAGGTGTCCTCGTCGTTCTAGGTCTTCCCCAGTCGCGAGTCATAGGCTGGAATGTTCCGTGCTCCCTAAGTCACCGATCAATTGCTTCGAACGTCCTCCTGTCGGGACATATTCGTTCTGGAAATCTGTCTCAATACAAACGTACCGCGCAACGGTTACTGCCCCGTGCTAATCCATACATCAAATGGGCATCTGCCAACTCCGCATTTGTAAACATTGCACTGACTGCAAAACCACCTTAGTGATGAACGCTAACCGGTTGATGCTACGTACTGATGTGCTTGATGCTAGTACTGTAGAGCAATGAGTCGCATGTCAACACAAGTACCGAAGTCAACATTAACTTCCTTCAATTGGGCCAAATGGCGGTGAATCGAGTAAGTACAGTACATACTGACGAAACTAAAATGAGCTCTAACATGGAAATTAAGCGTTTCCGGACACATGTCCACATAATTTCTTTTCTTTGTTTGTGCGTGAGGAATGTTTCCTGGAAGTTTGGCCGTACCTTTTGGTAACACCCTGTATACTCGACGTTAACAAATTTCTAGTCATGAACTCTGCAGCTGGTCCCGGCGGAGGTTCGAGTCCTCCGTCGGGCATGGGTGTGTGTGTTTGTCGTTAGGATAATTTAGGTTAAGTAGAGTTTAAGCTTAGAGACTGATGATCTTAGCACTTAAGGCCCATAAGATTTCACACACATTTGAACGTTTGAACACAACAAATTTCTATCCTTCAGAAACACTTTCCTTGCCATTGCCCGTCTACAGTTTATATCCCCTCTACTTCGGACATCATCAATTATTTTGCTCCCCAAATGGACTCATCTACTACTTTAAGTGACTCATCTCCTGATCTAATTCACCTGATTTCATTCGAGTAGATTTAATTATCCTCGTTTCGCTTTTGTTGATGTTCAAATGGTTCAAATGACTCTGAGCACTATGGGACTTAACGTCTGAGGTCATCAGTCCCCTAGAACTTATAACTACTTAAACCTAACTAACCTAAGGACATCACAGACATCCATGCCTGAGGCAGGATTCGAACCTGCGACGGTAGCGGTCGCGCGGTTCCAGACTGTAGCGCCTAGAACCGCTCGGCCAACCAGGCCGGCGGTTAACGTTACAAAGCCAGATCAGTCAATCATCCAGTCTGTTGTCCGTGCAACTACTGTTAAGGCCGCTCCCCTCTTCAGGAACCACACGTTTGTCTCTCCGGTGAACATGTTAGCTTTAGTTAAGAAATTATGTGACTTTCTGCCTAGTATCACTTTCTGACAACCTAGTTTCGATGTCTCGAATCACTTTCGTCGAGTCACCCCATATCAGGAGAGACAGAGAGGGATTGAGAGAGACATATACAACAACAACAGGCAGAGGAGCAGATGGCCCGGTTAGAACGGAGTGTTGCGCACCTGCAGGTAGTCGAAGCTGCAGGAGGTGAGGAAGCCCTCGGGCACGTACCGGCCGGCCCACGCGGCGCCGGTGAGGGGCGGCGCCGCCCACACGGCGCCGTACAGCCAGGCGGCGCAGACGCCGACCCTCGCGCGCGCCCTCGGCGAGCGCCAGAGGCCGCTGCGGCCGCGGCCGCGCAGCGGGTGCACGATCACGCAGTAGCGGTCCACCGCGATCGCCGTCAGCGTGGCGATCGACACCGTGCCCGTCAGGCCTCCCACGAAGCCGTACACCTGGCACCCTGCCGGCACCACCACAGGTGAAAACAACATGCTGTGGGTCTCAAGTTCCTACTGTGAAGGGTTACCTGCTGTAAGCAAAGCATGTGTCGCCCTACTGTATAGACACACACACACACACACAGCATATTGAAATCTCCTTGAAAAACCGTGGGTATATATATATATATATATATATATATATATATATATATATATATATATCCAGGTATTTGTGAGGATTTTCCACTCACTTACACACACACACACACACACACACACACACACATATATATATATATATATATATATATATATATATATATATATATACTGACTTTTTGATCATCCCGTATATACTGGGTGATCCGGTATATATATACTGGGTGATCAAATAGTCAGTATAAATTTGAAAACTGAAAACTGAATAAATCACGGAATAATGTAGATAGAGAGGTACAAATTGACACACATACACACATGCTTGGAATGACATGGGGTTTATTAAAACAAAAACAAAAATACAAAAGTTCAAAAATGTCCGACAGATGATGCTTCATCTGATCAGGATAGCAATAATTAGCATAACTAAGTAAGACAAAGCAAAGATGATGTTCTTTACAGGAAATGCTCAATATGTCCACCATCATTCCTCAACAATGGCTGTGGTCGAGGAATAATGTTGTGAACAGCACTGTAAAGCATCTCCAGAGGTATGGTGAGGAATCGGCGTCGGATGTTGTCTTACGGCATCCCTAGAGACGTCGGTCGATCACGATACACTTGCCACTTCAGGTAACCCCAAAGATAATAACCTAATGGACTGAGGTCTGGTGACCTGGGAGGCCAAGCATGACGAAAGTGGCGGCTGAGCATACGATCGTCACCAAACGACACGTGCAAGAGATCTTTCACGCATCTAGCAATATGGGGTGGTTCTAATAAAACCCCATGTCACTCCAAGCATGTGGATTTTTACCTCTCTATCTGTAAGGTGTCAGGCAAATCCAACACCTTACATGAAAACCCTGACATGATAAGCAAATCCAGTAGTATGTCACATAGCTCGGAATAAATCGTGACATTAAATTAACCAAAGTAATACGAGTAACGAATGAGCAAATGGAATACCACGGACTAACACAAGAATGCCTAAATGCATGTCGTACCTTCCCACCGTGAGGCAGACGCAGTTCCGAGGGGAGAAACGAGGACAGAAGCCGAGAGCAGAACCGCGTTAAGCTAGATAAGGGAGAGGCTGGGCACCCACGCCGCGAGCCTACCTGTACGACTATACAACCCGCACGTTTTAGCGTGAGGCTTTTTCGCGTCTCAGGTACGTCAAGGATCACCCCCAGCCCATGTTAAAAGCTAGAGCCCTCCAGAAAAGCAGTATAGATCTTACGATAACACAAAAAGGGCCACTACCACCCGCAAGTTTTAGCGTGAGACTTTTTCGCGTGTCTGTTACATTAGGATCACTCCCCAGCCCATGTTAAAAGATAGAGCCCTCCAGAAGAGCAGTATAGATCTTACGATAACGCTAAAAGGACCACACTAGCTGCAGGTTTTAGCGTGAGACTTTTTAGCGTCTCTGTTACGTTGCAAACTTTAAAAACATTGCCCCACCACGAAAAGTATAACGTTTCTCATTGGATAGACAGAATTTTTGTAGGCGGAGCTTAAGGTTAACATTGAGACCCTGATTGGTCAGATGAAAACATAGCCAGATAGTTTTTTTAAACTAACTTCGGTAAATTGTAGTAAGGAGAAGTTAGAGAGGGTTGGTTCCGAGACGGCGAGCTGGATGGCTGCTGCGCCGGCCGCTGCCGCCCTGACGCTGCCTAAACACCGACAAGGTAATGAACGCACGCGATGCCGCATTTTTGAGCGCATAAGGCTTCACTCAGAACTGCAGAAGTCTCATCTGTTACACCCCCTTTTTGCGTAATACTAGTGTCGATCGTTAATTAAAACTCATGGTGTTCACATTTGCCACTTGAAGTAAAGATCTGAAACGCGATGATTTTTCTATTTTATAGTTATTGAGAAGCCACATCAGCCACTGTAATTTACGACAGGTTAGATAAGTAATTAAAGATATTTGAGGGTCACTGTAGACCATTTTGATAGTTTTCCCTTTTGTGAAACTTAATTTAAACCTAGATTATAGATGTGATATGGCATAGGTCATCCTTCGATCGATTGTAGAACTTGGAAACCCATTTAGGGAATATTCGTTCACATTTTTGTTGAACGCAGTTGGTTTTTTACCATCCTGTATTAAAACATTTCCTTTTATCAATAGTGCAATTTATAAACGATGTTTTGTGAGTAGAATAAAATTTCCAATGGTAAACTTAACTGTTTTTTCGACGTTATTTTACCAGCTAACTAAAAATAGGAAAGCCTTGAACCCTTTCCACTAAATTTAGTTAGTATTAAGATTCTTTTACAGGGAATGCAGTGGAGCTGACGCTGAGATCATTTAGTATTTGGTTATATCATCGCTAGTCCCACTGAACTCTTCTGAATTCTACATGTCATGTGTGGTCTGGCGTCTCCTTACCAGCAACAGGTCCCAGGTTCAAACTAGTTAATTCCCTAAAAAACATGCTCAGAGCGTCGTTGCGCGAAAGTGGTAGGGAGACACGATATAGTACAAACAGACACCACCATGAATGTTTAGAAAATGGAGACCCTGCCAGGATGGTAAAATACCATAATTGTAGGTCGACCACATGCTTAACTCGGTCAGAAAAATACCTGCTGAAAAATTTTCGTAGTAAAAAATTTTTTTTCCTAAACTTATACATAGTCGGAAACAGTAGCTGCAGCGATAGATAGTAAAAGTATTCAAGAAAGACATTCTACCAGAAACAATAGCATAATTAAGTTTTGAATTTTGAAAATTGTTAGAATTAAGTTTTCTCTCCAGTGCAAGCGCGCAGGTGGCGGATTCATCGTTGACAAGTTGGTTCTGACCCAACAAGTAAGTGAATGGATTGTCAGTCTTGGTAGTGTCAAGTCGTGTGAACAAAAAGTTTATGAAACGCGTAAGATCGTATGAGCGTATGGTGACGCGACGTAGGGCGCGTGAATTGCTTTTAAAACAGAGAATAAGGGATTCGGAAAGATTAGCAATGGCATATCGAGACTTTGACCGAATTGAGGTAGAGACCCAGTATGAAAATGGACAGAGAATAGAGGACAATGCAACAGACGATGCAGTATGGCGAGAAATAGGACATATAACGCACCATAACGAGGATAACGTACGTCAAGGCATAGAAAACGTAGGTCAGCATCCGACAGAGGAGCAGGAAAGTAGTGAGACAGTCGATGAGGATTTTAACTTGCCTCTTGAATACGTAGAACCCATAGTACAAGTAATCCGAGCTCCCTCAGCACAGAGTACAAGGAATGCGAGCAGAAACGTGTCAGAGCACAGTTCAATGCAATCGGTTGCAAACCAACAATTGGGAGAAAACACAGAGCGTAGGACGTCGGAACAAAACGCAATAGGACCCACCATTCTGGGAGAATTATTACAACAAATTACGGAAACCATGACAAGGCAAAATAAAGACATAGTGAACCAAATTCAAATTCAGAATGCAGAAACCACGAGACAAATACGTGAGATTAAATAAAAAAACAAAAAAATTCAGTTACACCTAAGTCATATTGAAGACGAGGCAAAAGAATCTCGAGAAGTGATAGGAAACTTAATAACAGGTCACAATCAATTGAGAACAGACATTGACAAGGTACAAGCGGACGTACAAACATTGCGTAATGACACTGAGGACGAGATCAAAACATTACGTAACAACACCCAGGCACAAGTCAAGAAAGTAAAGAAACAGATAAACGAAATTACTAGACAAGCAGCAGGTACAGAGCGTGAAACTGTTGAAAAAAGTGTGTTACACAAACGTATCACAAAAGCAGCGCTGAAAAGATATGATAGCCGCATAGTCAAAATAGAAGCGCAAACGAAGCGACAATTTCAGAAACTGCGAACAGAGTTGTTGCAAACCATTGAAGAGCGTAGTGAACAGGATCGAACAAGCACAGAGTCTGCAAACACATCCGTATCTGTAACAGCACCGGAAAAACAAGCAATTAACGAAGATATTACGCATTTGCGATTCCAGTCACAGACGGAAAGTAGCATACGTGAAATCAGAGAGCCTGCACCGCGGGTACGCGAAAGTTACAGTGGACAATATCCAATGGATCTACCACAACGGGAAAGAACGACGGGAGAAATGATCAGAAACAAAAGTGGCCAAGAATCGCGAATTTCATATGGAACTATGACGAAGTACGACTACGATCATTTCCTCACAGTCAGAAAATTTCAACAATTTCGAGAAGGAAACTCATTACATCCACGAACTTTTATTGATCAATTCCGAGTAGGATTGCCAGAACACTGGCCGCTAGCGCACAAATTAGACTTTATATGTGCACACATGTGAGGAACAGTGAAGTACGAATTATTGCAGAACCCATATTTTGAAAATTCAGGAGAGAAGAGTCCCGCGAAATTTTTCGAAGTAATGGCAAACAAAAATCAATTCTTAGATGTACCATACAGTGACGGAGAGTTGATTAAATTATGTGCGTTGAAGCTACCATTGAAATACCAGCAATCATTAGTAGGTCGCGGAGGCAATGACGTCGAAGCATTTAAAGGTATTCTAAGGGAACTAGAGTTCATATTTTCGGAAGATGACGCAAGAAAAAGACGAAGCGCACGTGAGAACGAAAGCAAAAAGCAGTGGAATCCACAAGACACAGTACGAAGAAATAATTACGAACCACGTGATAACTTCGCACCAAGAAACGACAATAGATTTCAACAAAGGACCGGTTTTGGATTTAGAAGAGAATATGGCAATAACTATAATTCATCCAGGAACGGCAACAACTATTACGGAGGGAATAACGACAACCGAAACGAGTACTGGAAAGCCAATAGACCGACATATTATCAACAAATAAACCACTATAAACAAGCTGAACAAGAAAAGCGAATACAGATAGAAGACGTGGAGGTAAGACCACCAAACCCCAATAAACGTTCGAGTTGACAGATAAGCGCCCATGCCAAAGAGAATGACGCACCGACCCAGGACAATTGCAGCACCTTGAACAGAGAAGTAAAAATCTTATCACGAGAAGAGAAGAAGGAAGAAACAAATCCGCAGGGACCAGATGAAAACAAAGACAAGAAAATAACAATATCGTGTTGGGACGAAATTAATTGGGAGAATACTGACGAGGAAGATGAATTACCAGAGGCATGCACAACGAATGTAGGAGGAAAGAACGAAGTAATGAGTATTACAGAGCTATTTGAGAGGGAAACCAGGGAAAGCGAATTCAATGAGGATAATGCGCAGTCGACAGAAGTTGAAAATAAGTTACGAGTGGGCACACAACCCAACGTATAAAATGAAGGAAGTTATGAAGCGATAATTAGAGCATTTAGATGCGATTATGTGGAAGTAGCGAAGAAGGAGAAGATAGACGAGAATGAGGAAAAAGTAGAGGATGCAGAAGAAAGCGTAAATGAAGGAAGAAATAGAGAAGAGGAAATAAAAGAGAGAGAAGTAGCAGTCGAAGCTTATCCTACAGAAAGTTCGAATTCACAAGGGAAATTCCTAAAAAGGCTCATGTATGATTCAGTGGAGGATTCGTTGATGCTAGAAGAACAGAACAAACCCTTTCGAATTCAACCAATTGTGAAGGCCATGGTAAAGAATATTCCAGTCAATATTGTAATTGATAGCGGAAGTGAACTGACTGCGATCTCAGAAAATTTATTCACGCAGTGTAATGCCAATGAGGAATTGCCAGTTTTGAAAACACGTAAGATTAAAGTAAGAGGTCCTATTAGAAACAATGCTGCGGAAGTTACGAGACAAACAAGGTTAACTCTTTCGTGCCAAGGTCAAAAGATCGAAGCCAACTTCGTGATTATACCTAAACTAACTGTAGATTTAATTATAGGTGCAAATTTTTTAAATGAGAGACGAGCGATAATAGATATGGGGAAAGGTAGCGTAACATTCCGGAATGTCACACTTCTCTTTGAGCAAAAGCTAAAATTAGAGGAGATACCAGTTATAAACAAACAATTAAGAATGACGCGAGATAAAGAAGATGAAGAATTAGAATGGTATGCACAAAAGGGGGAATCGCCTCAACTCATGTTAGAAGTCCATAAAGAAATCGACGAAAAATTACAAAAGTTCAAGGTATTTCGGAACACAGTAAAAGAGAATTAGAGGGTATTTTACGAGATAAAGCAGAGGTATTTTTACCTAAGACTGGCAGTATTAAGCACTTTCAGAACAAGTTTGAAGTAAAACACCACAAACCATTTAGAGTGCCACCCTATACAATCCCATTAAGCTACAGAAATAAAGTATTCCAGGAGATATCCAAAATGTTAGATGACGATATTATTGAACCAGCTATCTCCACATATAACAGCCCGCTCCATATTGTACAAAAACGAGATGGGAGCATCAGGTTAGTGCTTGATTCCAGACAGTTCAACACAATCATAATCACTGAGACAGATCGCCCAGAAAAATTAGAGGAATTGATACAAAACTTCCACGGTGCTAAGATATTTTCATCAATTGATTTACGGAGTAGTTTCTGGCAGATAGAATTGGCCCCAGAATGTAGAAAATTTACAGCATTTATCGTATTCGGTAGATGTTACCAGTTTAAACGATTGCCATTTGGTTTAAACATATCATCAGCAGCATTTATTAGGGGATTTAATACTATTCTCAGTCCTGAAATTTTACAAAAAATTACTTGTTATGTTGATGATGTGATTATCGCAGAACCCTCTTGGGAACATCACAATGACACATTAAATCAGTTTTTACAGATCATGAAAAAGCATGGGGTCACAGTAAATATAACAAAATCCAAATTTGGAAGGCGAGAGGTCAAATTTCTAGGACATATAATTTCCGAGAAAGGGGTAATGCCTGACCCAGAAAACTAACGGCAATCAAAGAATTCTGTACTCCATATAATAAGAAAACTCTCAGAGGATTTCTAGGTCTCACCGGATTCTATAAAAAAATAATTTGGATCGACTCTCTCGCAACACCACGCCAGTGTGCACTGACTGGAAAAAACACGCCATGGGTATGGGATCAACAGGCCAATGAAGAATTTTTAAAAGTGAAAAACGCACTAACAACAGCACCGATTTTAGCACATCCTGATCTAACACAAAATTTTTGTATGGCCACTGATAGCGCGAAAACAGGTTTAGGAGTTGTGTTATTCCAAGAATACGAACAGGCAGGGCTAAGATCATATAGAACAATTGCCTTTGCCAGTCGGGTACTCACAAAAAGCGAGAAAAACTATTCAGTCACGGAGCTGGAAGCATTGGCCATTGTATGGGGCTTCCAACGTTTTCGATATTTCCTACTCGGAAGAAAAACAAAAGTATATACTGACCACAAAGCATTAGAATTTGTTATCCGCCAAACTAACTCATGGGAGGTTAGCCAGATGGATGTTAATACTACAAGAATTTGACTTCACTATTACACACATACCAGGACCAGCGAATGTATTAGCAGATGCTTTATCACGATGTCCACAGGGTGCATCCAAAAACATAGGTTTGGAAGCAGCAGAAGACCAGTTTACAATGTACTATATGAAACAAGTACCTTTCGAAAACTACATTACGACAGCACTGAAAAACATAGGCAAAGAACAGGACAAGGATCCCGAAATACTAGGAATCAAACACAAGTGGAGAAGTAAGGATTTTCCAGACATTCGACAGCACTATCTCGTAAAAAACAATGTTTTATTTTTTAGACGAAATGTTGCAACGAATGAATGGTTAATTTATATCCCAGATGAACTAATTAATAAGTACATATGGTATACACATTTAAGTAATGGCCACTTTGGACCAAAGAAATGCTTTTTAAAAATAAAACAAACAAGCCATTTTCCTAATATGGAAAGACGAATTAGAACAGTATAAGTCAAATGCAAAAAGTGTATGAGGGCTAAACGCGTCACTTTCCAAACCAAACCACCTATGTTTCCAATAATTCCTAAAAGATTAAAACAAATTGCTGCAACAGATTTGCTGGGGCCCCTCCCACGCACAAAAAATGGATATATTTTCATATTTGTCGTTTTGGAACTTACTTCTAAATATGTTACCTTGACACCATTAAAACGGGCAACAGGTCTTGCAATAAGTAAAGCATTTAGACAAGATTTTCTCAGACAAGTAGGTCGAGTGGAACGAATAATTTCCGATAATGGCCCACAGTACAAATCAGTGCAATGGCAGAAAACGTTAAAACAACACAAAATAAAACCCGTCTACATATCTAAGTACAAACCTAGCGTAAATCCAGCAGAACGATCTATGAAGGACATAGGCACTTTATGTCGATTATATGCAGGCAAAAGACACAACACTTGGGATATATACCTTAAAGATTTTCAAGAAGTAATGAATGAAATGCCACATAGCACTACACTACTACCTCCAGTTACTGTACTTAAAAATATTGGACCCGCAAACATAACCAGAGAAAATGTTGGATTTCCTATTGTACCACGTAGACAGCACAAACAAATCATAGCAACAGCACTCTCCAACATCAGAAAGGCAGCCATTAAAAGAAAAGAAAGAGGAGATAGAACAGCAATTAAAAGAACATTCTCAGTAGGCCAGCAAGTATTTGTAAAAACACACAATCTCTCCAGCAAACAGAAACACAAAATACATAAGTTTTACGCTGCATACAAAGGACCTGTCATAATTAGCCGAATTGCTCGTGATAATGCTGTGGAACTAATGAACCCAAAAACCGGCAAATCCTTAGGACTTCACCATGTGAGCCATATAAAAAAGTTTGAAGATTAATTTTATTATTGGTAAATAATCAGCACAATATTTCAAGATTATGTTGCAGATAAGATCGTCAGGTGAAAGAAGAATGAAGAGAGAAGAAGGTGGGAAAAAGAAAGTAGTTTCAATAATAACACCAATAGTACCTTAGATTAAGGTGAAGGGATAAAGCGTAGATAGTCTAACAGCATGAAATACTAAAATGCTATACACCACGACACTACACAAAAATAAAAAACGAATTTGAGGATTCTTGAGTAGACGTTAAGACTCCGAATATCTTAGAATTGTAACATGGAAAGGACGCCGAAATTTGTAAAGTTTTTTAAGAAGGCGTATAACAAGTAGATACTAGATATATGTTAGATGATTATAAGTAAAACTTTTTGTAAGAACCATTGTAAAAACTCCAGCAAGGAAGAGATGCAACGACCCACAAGTTGCAACGCGAGAAGTATCAAGAAAGAAAAGGACGTAATCAGCAAGACTCGATTCCTACATAGCAGGAGCGTCGAGAGAAGGGAAAGGCGAAACTAACAGACGGCCGTTGTAGCGAAAGTGGGCAATAAATGTGCCCGCTAGGTGGAACCCTGCTGGGATGGACAGTGACAGAGCCCTACAGAGACGCGCCTAGCGCCAGTAGGGGATGGCTGCATGGACAGACAAGCACACACAGGATTTTCACCGCTCGTAAACCCCGGGGCACCCCCCACTCAGCGGAGCGAGCAAAAAACGGACGGACGGGAAGACCCCTTGGGCAAGCCACCACTGGCAAAAAATATGCGTAAAAGTCACACTACTGCTATTAAACAGCACGCTGATGCGCGAAACTGAAGAAGAACTTCCACAAAGTAAAAATGACGCGCCCAAACAATTTATCAAACTGTTACTAGGAGGAGAACTTCAAAGCGACTAGTTATCAATAAATATTTCCATATCCTGCCCAGAGAAGAACCAAGATGCAAGTAAGAAGCAGAGAAAAAGCGGGAAGAACAGAAGTTGAAGATTCGCAAGATTGAGACCAAGAAAGAAGATGGGTGAAGAATAGACGACATACCTTCCCAAATCCCTATCCTATTGTAAACTAGTCGTCTGCGAAGTATTACAACGAAAAACGACCGCATTCAGCGAGACATAACGATGATTTTCTCGCATACAAAGCCAGTAAACCACGAGATTCTGCACTCACAGCTCCATTCCATTATGGGACCTCCACAACAGCAACACACACTTGCAAAGCCAACAAGGAACGACGAACGAAGCTGTACATCAAATACTTGCCCAGATCCATCCCGCTCAAGTCCATCACCTTCGTGCAAAAACATTCGCCAACCTCATGCTTGAACATTCATAGGATTGTGTGAACGTGTGAAATCAAGTTATATGATGTAGGAATTGTGCAAAAGAAAAGTGTGAAAAACTAAATACGTTAAGCACACCAGACAGCTAATAAACTACAAAATAACAGTCATTGACTATGGACTTAAGTAAAAAATAGACTGTCGATAAAAACAAGTCATTAGTTCTGAAATGGACAGTATATAAAGAAACAATATGCCACTTATTTTCTCCTCATAAAAATGAAAGAATAACTATATTTTACTTAGTTTCTCCTTATAAAAACAAAGAATAAAAATTATCTTGTTGGATATTTTCCCTTTCTTTAACATTTGTACCATTTATTAGGATAATACCTCAATACGTGTGTATGTATATTTCTTTGTCAAAGCAATTTTTTTAACATTTTACCATTTGTTAGGATAATATTTGAATACTTGTGCATGTATATTTTTTTGTCAAAGCAATTCTAGGAAATAATACTTATGTGTTAGTGTAACAATGTTGAAATGAGTGTCTCGAAATAAAAACATTTTACTTGCACATGATATTAAGAAAATGTGTTAGGAATAGATATTACTCAATTACTACATTTATAAAAAAAAATATTTCTAAGAAAATCGATGTGAAAGACTCCTCACTTCCGAAAACAAACTTCTTTAAAAAAAATTCACACTTAAATAAAGAAAGAAAATAATTAAATATTAATAATAGCATAAAAATATTCTTCTCTTCACAATTTTAATTATAATGTGGAAGATTATAAAAATATAAATTAGTAATACAAACTAGCATTGAACAGAATAACGTGGCTGAACAATACGCAACAAAATTTAGATAAATTAGAACATTTTTGACTGACTTAGACAACGATTCAATCATTGCCAAATTCAGTGCAAAAATTAAGTTCGAAGGGTGGTGATATGTAAGGTGTCAGGCAAATCCAACACCTTACATGAAAACCCTGACATGATAAGCAAATACAGTAGTATGTCACATAGCTCGGAATAAATCGTGACATTAAATTAACCAAAGTAATACGAGTAACGAGTGAGCAAATGGAATACCACAGACTAACACAAGAATGCCTAAATGCATGTCGTACCTTCCCACCGTGAGGCAGACGCAGTTCCGAGGGGAGAAACGAGGACAGAAGCCGAGAGCAGAACCGCGTTAAGCTAGATAAGGGAGGGGCTGGGCACCCACGCCGCGAGCCTACCTGTACGACTATACAACCCGCACGTTTTAGCGTGAGGCTTTTTCGCGTCTCAGGTACGTCAAGGATCACCCCCAGCCCATGTTAAAAGCTAGAGCCCTCCAGAAAAGCAGTATAGATCTTACGATAACACAAAAAGGGCCACTACCACCCGCAAGTTTTAGCGTGAGACTTTTTCGCGTGTCTGTTACATTAGGATCACTCCCCAGCCCATGTTAAAAGATAGAGCCCTCCAGAAGAACAGTATAGATCTCACGATAACGCTAAAAGGACCACACTAGTTGCAGGTTTTAGCGTGAGACTTTTTAGCGTCTCTGTTACGTTGCAAACTTTAAAAACATTGCCCCACCACGAAAAGTATAACGTTTCTCATTGGATAGACAGAATTTTTGTAGGCGAAGCTTAAGGTTAACATTGAGACCCTGATTGGTCAGATGAAAACATAGCCAGATAGTTTTTTTGTAGTAAGGAGAAGTTAGGGAGGGTTGGTTCCGAGACGGCGAGCTGGATGGCTGCTGCGCCGGCCGCTGCCGCCCTGACGCTGCCTAAACACCGACAAGGTAATGAACGCACGCGATGCCGCATTTTTGAGCGCATAAGGCTTCACTCAGAACTGCAGAAGTCTCATCTGTTACACCCCCTTTTTGCGTAATACTAGTGTCGATCGTTAATTAAAACTCATGGTGTTCACATTTGCCACTTGAAGTAAAGATCTGAAACGCGATGATTTTTCTATTTTATAGTTATTGAGAAGCCACATCAGCCACTGTAATTCACGACAGGTTAGATAAGTAATTAAAGATAATTGAGGGTCACTGTAGACCATTTTGATAGTTTTCTCTTTTGTGAAACTTAATTTAAACCTAGATTATAGATGTGATATGGCATAGGTCATCCTTCGATCGATTGTAGAACTTGGAAACCCATTTAGGGAATATTCGTTCACATTTTTGTTGAACGCAGTTGGTTTTTTACCATCCTGTATTAAAACATTTCCTTTTATTAATAGTGCAATTTATAAACGATGTTTTGTGAGTAGAATAAAATTTCCAATGGTAAACTTAACTGCTTTTTCGACGTTATTTTACCAGCTAACTAAAAATAGGAAAGCCTTGAACCCTTTCCACTAAATTTAGTTAGTATTAAGATTCTTTTACAGGGAGTGTAGTGGAGCTGACGCTGAGATCATTTAGTATTTGGTTATATCATCGCTAGTCCCACTGAACTCTTCTGAATTCTACATGTCATGTGTGGTCTGGCGTCTCCTTACCAGCAACAGGTCCCAGGTTCAAACTAGTTAATTCCCTAAAAAACATGCTCAGAGCGTCGTTGCGCGAAAGTGGTAGGGAGACACGATATAGTACAAACAGACACCACCATGAATGTTTAGATATCTACATTATTCCGTGGTTTATTACGTTTTCAAATTTATACTGACTTTTTGATCACCCGATATATACAAATACGTAATCAGTGCCGTTTGTTGCATTGTAAAATGTTAATTAAATCCAGAGATATTGTAACCTAAAGTTGACGCCTGAGTACCACTCCTCCGCTGTTCGATCGTGTGTATCGGAGAGCACCGAATTACGTAGGGATCCAAAGGGAACGGTGATGGACCTTAGGTACAGAAGAGACTGGAACAGCACATTACGTCCACATGTTAACACCTTTGATTGGTCTTTTTCACTGACGCACATGTACACTACCATGAGGGGTGAGGTACACGTACACACGTGGTTTCCGTTTTCAATTACGGAGTGGAATAGAGTGTGTCCCGACATGTCAGGCCAGTAGATGTACAATGTGGTGGCCATCATTTGCTGCACACAATTGCAATCTCTGGCGTAATGAATGTCGTACACGCCGCAGTACATCTGGTGTAATGTCGCCGCAGGCTGCCACAATACGTTGTTCCATATCCTCTGGGGTTGTAGATACATCACGGTACACATTCTCCTTTAACGTACCCCACAGAAAGAAGTCCAGAGGTGTAAGATCAGGAGAACGGGCTGGCCAATTTATGCGTCCTCCAAGTCCTGTGAAACGACAGTCGAAAATCCTGTCAAGGGTCAGCCTAGCGTTAATTGCGGAATGTAGAGGTGCACCATCATGCTGATACCACATACGTCGACGCGTTTCCGGTGGGACATTTTCGAGCACCTTTGGCAGATCATTCTGTAGAAACGTGATGTATGTTGCAGCTGTTTGCGCCCCTGCAATGAAGTGAGGACAATGTTTCAAGCGTCAACTTTATGTTACAATATCTCCGGACGTAATTAACATTTTACAGTGCAACAAACGGCACTGATTACGTATTTGTTTATATGTTCAGATGTGCTAACAAAACTCACGTGGTTCCATTTAAAAAAACGTAGGTTTGTGTTAAAAAACATACTTCCGTGCATTTTTGTATGGTTTGTATTAAACAATTACACTAACCCCTCTCCTCACGTTCGGTCTGTGGAATCGGTTCATCAGTATTTGATGTGGTTTACGAAATATATCCAGCAGTAACGTTAGGTTACTCACCCTATATATATATATTTTCCAACTTTCTGTAAAGCTCTTTGTCTTGAATAAATGATCATTTTTTCTGATACCGTTATCATTTGTTTTTCTGTACATACGCGCCACATCTACATACACTCCTGGAAATTGAAATAAGAACACCGTGAATTCATTGTCCCAGGAAGGGGAAACTTTATTGACACATTCCTGGGGTCAGATACATCACATGATCACACTGACAGAACCACAGGCACATAGACACAGGCAACAGAGCATGCACAATGTCGGCACTAGTACAGTGTATATCCACCTTTCGCAGCATTGCAGGCTGCTATTCTCCCATGGAGACGATCGTAGAGATGCTGGATGTAGTCCTGTGGAACGGCTTGCCATGCCATTTCCACCTGGCGCCTCAGTTGGACCAGCGTTCGTGCTGGACGTGCAGACCGCGTGAGACGACGCTTCATCCAGTCCCAAACATGCTCAATAGGGGACAGATCCGGAGATCTTGCTGGCCAGGGTAGTTGACTTACACCTTCTAGAGCACGTTGGGTGGCACGGGATACATGCGGACGTGCATTGTCCTGTTGGAACAGCAAGTTCCCTTGCCGGTCTAGGAATGGTAGAACGCTGGGTTCGATGACGGTTTGGATGTACCGTGCACTATTCAGTGTCCCCTCGACGATCACCAGAGGTGTACGGCCAGTGTAGGAGATCGCTCCCCACACCATGATGCCGGGTGTTGGCCCTGTGTGCCTCGGTCGTATGCAGTCCTGATTGTGGCGCTCACCTGCACGGCGCCAAACACGCATACGACCATCATTGGCACCAAGGCAGAAGCGACTCTCATCGCTGAAGACGACACGTCTCCATTCGTCCCTCCATTCACGCCTGTCGCGACACCACTGGAGGCGGGCTGCACGATGTTGGGGCGTGAGCGGAAGACGGCCTAACGGTGTGCGGGACCGTAGCCCAGCTTCATGGAGACGGTTGCGAATGGTCCTCGCCGATACCCCAGGAGCAATAGTGTCCCTAATTTGCTGGGAAGTGGCGGTGCGGTCCCCTACGCCACTGCGTAGGATCCTACGGTCTTGGCGTGCATCCGTGCGTCGCTGCGGTCCGGTCCCAGGTCGACGGGCACGTGCACCTTCCGCCGACCACTGGCGACAACATCGATGTACTGTGGAGACCTCACGACCCACGTGTTGAGAAATTCGGCGGTACGTCCACCCGGTCTCCCGCATGCCCACTATACGCCCTCGCTCAAAGTCCGTCAACTGCACATACGGTTCACGTCCACGTTGTCGCGGCATGCTACCAGTGTTAAAGACTGCGATGGAGCTCCGTATGCCACGGCAATCTGGCTGACACTGACGGCGGCGGTGCACAAATGCTGCGCAGCTAGCGCCATTCGACGACCAACACCGCGGTTCCTGGTGTGTCCGCTGTGCCGTGCGTGTGATCATTGCTTGTACAGCCCTCTCGCAGTGTCCGGAGCAAGTATGGTGGGTCTGACACACCGGTGTCAATGTGTTCTTTTTTCCATTTCCAGGAGTATATATATATATATATATATATATATATATATATATATATATATATATATATATATATATATATCTTCCCCCCATGAACCATGGACCTTGCCGTTGGTGGGGAGGCTTGCGTGCCTCAGCGATACAGATGGCCGTACCGTAGGTGCAACCACAACGGAGGGGTATCTGTTGAGAGGCCAGACAAACGTGTGGTTCCTGAAGAGGGGCAGCAGCCTTTTCAGTAGTTGCAGGGGCAACAGTCTGGATGATTGACTGATCTGGCCTTGCAACATTAACCAAAACGGCGTTGCTGTGCTGGTACTGCGAACGGCTGAAAGCAAGGGGAAACTACAGCCGTAATTTTTCCCGAGGACATGCAGCTTTACTGTATGATTAAATGATGATGGCATCCTCTTGGGTAAAATATTCCGGAGGTAAAATAGTCCCCCATTCGGATCTCCGGGCGGGGACTACTCAGGAGAATGTCGTTATCAGGAGAAAGAAAACTGGCGTTCTACGGATCGGAGCATGGAATGTCAGATCCCTTAATCGGGCAGGTAGGTTAGAAAATTTAAAAAGGGAAATGGATAGGTTAAAGTTAGATATAGTGGGAATTAGTGAAATTCGGTGGCAGGAGGAACAAGACTTCTGGTCAGGTGACTACAGGGTTATAAACACAAAATCAAATAGGGGTAATGCAGGAGTAGGTTTAATAATGAATAGGAAAATAGGAATGCGGGTAAGCTACTACAAACAGCATAGTGAACGCATTATTGTGGCCAAGATAGATACGAAGCCCACACCTACTACAGTAGTACAAGTTTATATGCCAACTAGCTCTGCAGATGACGAAGAAATTGAAGAAATGTACGATGAAATAAAAGAAATTATTCAGATAGTGAAGGGAGACGAAAATTTAATAGTAATGGGTGACTGGAATTCGAGTGTAGGAAAAGGGAGAGAAGGAAACATAGTAGGTGAATATGGATTGGGGCTAAGAAATGAAAGAGGAAGCCGCCTAGTAGAATTTTGCACAGAGCACAACTTAATCATAGCTAACACTTGGTTTAAGAATCATGAAAGAAGGTTGTATACGTGGAAGAACTCTGGAGATACTAAAAGGTATCAGATAGATTATATAATTGTAAGACAGAGATTTAGGAACCAGGTTTTAAGTTGTAAGACATTTCCAGGGGCAGATGTGGACTCTGACCACAATCTATTGGTTATGACCTGTAGATTAAAACTGAAGAAACTGCAAAAATGTGGGAAATTAAGGAGGTGGGACCTGGATAAACTGAAAGAACCAGAGGTTGTACAGAGTTTCAAAGAGAGCATAAGGGAACAATTGACAGGAATAGGGGAAAGAAATACAGTAGAAGAAGAATGGGTAGCTCTGAGGGATGTAGTAGTGAAGGCAGCAGAGGATAAAGTAGGTACAAAGACGAGGGCTGCTAGAAATCCTTGGGTAACAGAAGAAATATTGAATTTAATTGATGAAAGGAGAAAATATAAAAATGCAGTAAATAAAGGAGGCAAAAAGGAATACAAACGTCTCAAAAATGAGATCGACAGGAAGTGCAAAATGGCTAAACAGGGATGGCTAGAGGACAAATGTAAGGATGTAGAAGCTTATCTCACTAGGGGTAAGATAGATACTGCCTACAGGAAAATTAAAGAGACCTTTGGAGAGAAGAGAACCACATGTATGAATATCAAGAGCTCAGATGGCAGCCAAGTTCTAAGCAAAGAAGGGAAGGCAGAAAGGTGGAAGGAGTATATAGAAGGTTTATACAAGGGCGATGTACTTGAGGACAATATTATGGAAATAGAAGAGGATGTAGATGAAGACGAAATGGGAGATACGATACTGCGTGAAGAGTTTGACAGAGCACTGAAAGACCTGAGTCGAAACAAGGCCCCCGGAGTAGACAACATTCCATTAGAACTACTGACGGCCTTGGGAGAGCCAGTCATGACAAAACTCTACCAGCTGGTGAGCAAGATGTATGAGACTGGCGAAATACCCTCAGACTTCAAGAAGAATATAATAATTCCAATCCCAAAGAAAGCAGGTGCTGACAGATGTGAAAATTACCGAACTATCAGTTTAATAAGCCACGGCTGCAAAATACTAACGCGAATTCTTTACAGACGAATGGAAAAACTGGTAGATGCAGACCTCGGGGAGGATCAGTTTGGATTCCGTCGAAATGTTGGAACACGTGAGGCAATACTGACCTTACGACTTATCTTAACAGAAAGATTAAGAAAAGGCAAACCTACGTTTCTAGCATTTGTAGACTTAGAGAAAGCTTTTGACAATGTTGACTGGAATACTCTCTTTCAAATTCTAAAGGTGGCAGGGGTAAAATACAGGGAGCGAAAGGCTATTTATAATTTGTACAGAAACCAGATGGCAGTAATAAGAGTCGAGGGGCATGAAAGGGAAGCAGTGGTTGGGAAAGGAGTGAGACAGGGTTGTAGCCTCTCCCCGATGTTATTCAATCTGTATATTGAGCAAGCAGTAAAGGAAACAAAAGAAAAATTTGGAGTAGGTATTAAAATTCATGGAGACGAAGTAAAAACTTTGAGGTTCGCCGATGACATTGTAATTCTGTCAGAGACGGCAAAGGACTTGGAAGAGCAGTTGAACGGAATGGACAGTGTCTTGAAAGGAGGATATAAGATGAACATTAACAAAAGCAAAACGAGGATAATGGAATGTAGTCAAATTAAATCGGGTGACGCTGAGGGAATTAGATTAGGAAATGAGACACTTAAAGTAGTAAAGGAGTTTTGCTATTTAGGAAGTAAAATAACTGATGATGGTCGAAGTAGAGAGGATATAAAATGTAGACTGGCAATGGCAAGGAAAGCGTTTCTGAAGAAGAGAAATTTGTTAACATCGAATATAGATTTATGTATCAGGAAGTCGTTTCTGAAAGTATTTGTTTGGAGTGTAGCCATGTATGGAAGTGAAACATGGACGATAACTAGTTTGGACAAGAAGAGAATAGAAGCTTTCGAAATGTGGTGCTACAGAAGAATACTGAAGATAAGGTGGATAGATCACGTAACTAATGAGGAGGTATTGAATAGGATTGGGGAGAAGAGAAGTTTGTGGCACAACTTGACTAGAAGAAGGGATCGGTTGGTAGGACATGTTTTGAGGCATCAAGGGATCACAAATTTAGCATTGGAGGGCAGTGTGGAGGGTAAAAATCGTAGAGGGAGACCGAGAGATGAGTACACTAAGCAGATTCAGAAGGATGTAGGTTGCAGTAGGTACTGGGAGATGAAGCAGCTTGCACAGGATAGAGTAGCATGGAGAGCTGCATCAAACCAGTCTCAGGACTAAAGACAACAACAACATATATATATATATATATATATATATATATATATATATATATATATATATATATATATGAGTACGTATTATTATATTATTACTAATGTATATAAATCCAGGTGTTTGTGGGGATTTTCCACTACACAGGGTGTTACAAAAGGTAGGGCCAATTAAATAGTAAATATTGAGGACCACGTTACAGAGCGCAACTTTAATCGTAAGCAGCTTAGACCGAAAGAAAATAGATTTTAAAATGTGGGGCTACAGAAGAATGCTGCATATTCGATCGGCAAATTGAATTAACAAATGTGCATGCAGTGATTCGAATCGGGAAAAAAGAAATTTTGGCACAGTTTGGTTAATAGGAGGGGTCGGCTAATATGACACGTCTTGAGGCGTCAAGAAATCGTCAGTTTTGTTATGGAGGGAAGTATGGGAGGTAAAAATTGTAGAGGGAGATCAAGACTTGAATACATATAGCAGGTTGAAATGGACGCAGGTTTTCAGTAGTTATGCAGAGAGATGGAGAGGCTCACAGAGGATAGGCTAGTGTGTAGAGCTGCATCAAACTAGACTTCGGAGTAATCAACAACAACAACAACAACAACAACAACAACAAAATTAAACTACGTCTGCAGACCAATATCCTTAACGTCGGTCTGTTGCAGAATCCTTGATCGCATTCTCAGTTCCAGTATAATAAATTTAAAAAAATGGTTCAAATGGCTCGGAGCACTATGGGACTTAACATCCGTGGTCATCAGTCCCCTAGAACTTAGAACTACTTAAACCTAACTAACCTAAGGACGAAACTTCCTGGCAGATTAAAACTGTGTGCCCGAGCGAGACTCGAACTCGGGGCCTTTGCCTTTCGCGGGCAAGTGCTCTACCATCTGAGCTTCCGAAGCACGACTCACGCCCGGTACTCAGCGCACACTCCGCTGCAGAGTGGAAATCTCATTCTGGTAACCTAAGGACATGACACACATCCATGCCCGAAGCAGGATTCGAACCTGCGACCGTAGCGGTCACGCGGCTCCAGACTGAAGCGCCTAGAACCGCACGGCCACACCGGCTGGCCCTAATAAATTTCCTCGAGAGGGATAAGCTTATGTCCACAGATCAGCAAGGTTTTAGAAAGCATCGCTCATGCGAAACTCAGCATGCCCTTTAATCACGTGATGTACTGCTAACTATGGATGAAAGGCAACAGTCAGATTCCATACTTATACATTTCTGGAAAGCATTCGACACTGTGCCACACTGCCCGCAATTGACGAAGGTTCAGGCATATGGAATAAGTTCACAGATATGCGAGTGGCTCGAAGACTTCTTAAGTAACAGAACATAGTACGTTTTCCTCGACGACGAGTGTTCATTAGAGAGAAGGGTATCGTCAACAGTGCCCCAGGGAAGTGTGATAGGACCTGGGTTGTCCTCCATGTCTATAAATGATATGGAGGGCAGGGTGGGCAGAAACCTGCGGTTGTTTGCTGATGATGCTGTGGTGTACGGTAAGGTGTCGAAGTTTAGTGACTAGGGAGTTGCAAGACGACTTATACAAAATTTCCAGCTGGTGTGATGGTTGGCAGCTAGTACTAAATGTGGAAAAATGTAAGTTAATGCGGATGAGTAGCAAGATCAAACCCGTAATGTTCTGATACAGTGTTACTAGTGTTCTGCTTTACACAGTCAAGTCGTTTAAATATCTTGGCGTAACGTTGCAAAGAGATATCTACATCTACATCCATACTCTGCAAGCCACCTGACGGTGTGATGTGGAGGGTACTTCCAGTACCTCTATCGTTCTCCCTTCTATTCCAGTCTGGTATTGTTCGTGGAAAGAAAGATTGTCGGTATGCCCCTGTGTGGGCTCTAATCTCTCTCATTTTATCCTCATGGTCTCTTCGCGAGATATACGTAGGAGGGAGCAATATACTGCTTGACTCCTCGGTGAAGGTTTGTTCTCGAAACTTCAACAAAAGCCCGTTCCGAGCTACTGAGCGTCTCTCCTGCAGTCTTCCATTGGAGTGTATGTATCATCTCCGTAACGCTTTCGCGATTACTAAATGATCCTGTAACGAAGCGCGCTGCTCTCCGTTGGATCTTCTCTATCGCTTCTAACAACCTCATCTGGCACGGATCCCACACTGCAGAGCAGTATTCAAGCAGTGGGCGAACAAGTGTACTGTAACCTACTTCCTTTGTTTTCGAATTGCATTTGCTTAGGATTCTTCCAATGAATCTCAGTGTGGCATCTCCTTTACCGTCGATTAATTTTATATGATCATTCCATTTTAAATCACTCCTAATGTCTACTCCTGGATAATTTATGGAATTAACTGCTTCCAGTTGCTGACCTGCTATATTGTAGCTAAATGATAAAGGATCTTTCTTTCTGTGTATTCGCAACATTTTACACTTGTCTACATTGAGATTCAATTGCCATGCACTGCACCATGCGTCAATTCGTTGCAGATCCTCCTGCATTTCAGTACAATTTTCCATGGTTAAACTACTCGGTGAACTATAGCATCATCCGCAAAAAGCCTCAGTGAACTTCCAATGTCATCCACAAGGTCATTTATGTATATTGTGAATATCAACGGTCCTACGACACTCCCCTGTGGCACACCTGAAATCATTCTTACTTCGGAAGACTTCTCTCCATTGAGAATGACATGCTGCGTTCTGTTATCTAGGAACTCTTTAGTCCAATCGCACAATTGGTCTGATATATATGAGGTGGACCGAGCATGTGAGGACTGTAGGGAAGGGGAAAGATCGGCTTCGGTTTTTGGGAGAATTTTAGCAAAATGAGGTTAATCTGTGAAGGAGACCGCATATAGGACATTGTTAAGTACTGTTCGAGTGTTTGGGATCCGCACCAGGTTGGATAAAAGGAAGACATCCCAGTGATTCAGAGGCGGGCTGCTAGATTTGTTACTGGTAGGCTAGAAGAACACGGAGATGCTCCGGGAACTCAAATGAAAATCATTGGAAGGAAGGCGACGTTCTTTTGGGGGAGGACTATGGAGAAAATTTAGAGAACGACCATTTGAGGCTGAGCGCAGAACGATCGGACTGCCGCCAACGTACATTTCGAGGAAGGACCTCGAACATGAGATACAACAAATCAGGGCTCATACTGAAGTATATAGACAGTCGTGTTTCCCTCTCTCTGTTTGCGAGTGAAACAATAAAGGAAATGACTGGTGTACTCTCCACCACGTACCGTACGATGTAGATGTAGATCTGGCCGGAATCTGCCCCCCACGGCTTTGGATTACAGATCTAGTTCTGAAGCAAGTAAGACAGCAACTGTTGCAGGAAACATTTAGTATGGACACAACAGCAAGCCAAATACAACTGCAGTACTGCGCTGAGAGTAATTAACCAAATAACGCTGAAGTTGTACTTCAGGGGTCATCCACCGGGTCCTGCTTGCCTTCAGAACTCGGCCAGCCGGCCTTAGTTCGCTTTACTGCGATTTTGCACTGTTGACGCAGCGCTCTCCGTCTCCCTAGAGAGAACTGAGAACGCACACTAATTAACCACTGGCAGACAACAGCTGGCCTTTGAGGCGTAGCGCCGTATAACGATCCTGCCTTGGAGGCGCTTAAGTGGGATATGTGTCTCAGAGCTGGATGGTGATAGATAGTGACGCGGGACCGGACGCGCACGTAGTTTATGTATCAGCCGATAGAGGACAGTATTGGATAGGGGGACTGTGATTTTAGTTTCGATTGTGCCCACTAGAGTGCACTAAAGTAATAGAATGTTTTTCATAAACTGTTCTAGTATTTCCATAAAGTGTTGTTATGTCTTTTTGTGTACGTAAAATGTTATAAATGTGTTTTAGCAGTATGAATGATGCGTGAGTGTGGTTTAAGGTTAATATGAAGATAACTGTTTATCGAGTTGTGTAGTAGGATTTAGTGTGGGAACATTTCAAAGAAGTATGAATATGAACAAAGGGGAGTTTTGTAGAATAGATTTGTAAAGTAAGTTTATGGTAAAGGGAAAGTTAATTCAGGTATAAATAACAATAGTAAATAATTTTGTGCATTAACAAAACTTCAGCATATTAGGTAATTACGTCGGTAAAAAGTGCAGTTGTGAAGTTCACTATTTTGCGATTCGTTAAGGATGAAAAGCGCGGACTGACGCTGGAGAATGTTGTTTTGCTATTGGCTGTTAAATAAACTGACTAATGGTAAAGCAATATTCTTCGCGCGCCTTTCTCTGCTGGTAGAGAAGACTAAGAGTATTCTAGAGAAGTCTCGGAACCTAGCCATGAAACAGTTCGGACGTTTCCGAAGGAAACGATAAGTTGCCGGATATAGCAGTGTTTCATACATCAAAAGTGTGGTAAAGTGACGGCATAATTATTCCGATGGGCGTGTAGAAATTTCGGAATTTTTAAATGAATTCTGTGACGAAAAAAGACATATATTCAGCGTGGCGTATTGAGCAGGTCGGTGGCTATAAACTGTGACTGCATTAGGTGCCAACATACTCAATATTTTGCGAGCATTCTCAATAAAAAACAATCAGTATTTTTGTAGCTATTACGTTTTCGGGAAATGCAACACCATAAACTTGCTAACGTGAGTGAAAGGGATTGTGAGTGACTGTGTTGTGACTAGCACGTGCTTGGCAGTGATACTTGTTCACCTAAGTTTCAGAATATTTTAATTGAGGACAAAATTTCCAAACTTTCATTTCGTGTTTCTCCCGAAACGTAGCTTAGTGACTTAAATTGCAGCCTGGTTCACGTCGAAGTACAGTAGGTTTCACTCGGCTTTCCTACTGATGATCTGCTGAGACAGTGTTCACAGGTAAGCTGCAGGTCCGTCGTAAAGGGACGGAAAGAACCGCGCCGCCGCACCTTGACGGGCGGCCGAATGACATCACCTCTCTACCTGTCTCACAGTCTTGCAGTTTTTAACAAGATGTCATAAAAAAGTATAAGTGAAATACCCACAAGACACGGTCGGTTGTCCAAAGTATCTTTTTGCACGTTCATGCTATCAGTGGGTGAGTACAAGATTAAAGCTGCAATTCACGCACTAGCTACAACGGTCACTAGAGAGCATCAGTGTTTCGATTTTACCCCTAATGGATATGAGGTAGTGGTAGTGGTATAAAAGTCAATGTTAAAATATCAGCTGAATCACTTATTTACGATGCAAGAAAAACACTAGACTTTACGCGTTTCGCAGTTCAAGCTTTCATCCTCAAAATAACCGTACAAGAATCTCTAAAAGTGACCAGTAAAAGACCTAAGCAATAATAACACTAATAATAAAGCAACATGGCTACTTGTCTTGCAGTGCCGAGCGGAATTAGCCGAGTTGTCTGGGGCGCTGCAGTCATGGACTGTGCTGCTGGTCACGGCGGAGGTTCGTGTCCTCCCTCGGGAATGGGTGTGTGTGTTTGTCTTTAGGATGATTTAGGTTAAGTGGTGTGTAAGCTTAGGGACTGATAACGTTAGCAGTTAAGTCCCATAAGATTTCACACACAATGGCGTTGACTTGTCTTGCAGCTGTGGTCTCTTTAAAATGTACATCCACCTCACTGTCAACTGCTAAAATAGATTAGCGTGTAATTCCATATGTTATCCTGAGCACTGTCACCATAGCAGCCATATGCGTCTGCAACCCCTGCATCTTCGTGAAAGCCACATCTCCGCTGGTAAACACAGAACTAACGCGAGTGATTGCTTCGTGAAAGTAAACTTGTTATCCGGAGAGAATACTGAGGACAAAAAAGGTGTGTAACTGCACCAGGTAGTCCAGAAATTAAAATCAATAAATAATTAACAAATATTAAGGAAGATCTGAAAAGTTTCTGATAAAGTTGTTTATGCCACATGTAAGTTGTTCCTTTAACGGCTGAAATGGCTCTGAGCACTGTGGGACTTAACGTCTAAGGTCATCAGTCCCCTAGAACTTAGAACTACTTAAACATAACTAACTAAAGACGTCACACATATCCATACCCGAGGCAGGATTCGAACCTGAGACCGTAGTGGTCGCGCGGTTCCAGACTGTAGCACCTAGAACCGCTCGGCCACCCCACCGGCCTCATTTAACGATTTAATAATTCTAGGATTGAAACTTCCTCTCAAATTAAAACTGTGTGCCAGACAGAGACTCAAACTCGGGACCTATGCCTTTCGCGGGCAAGTGCTCTACCATCTGAGCTACCCAAGCACGACTCACGACCAATCCTCGCAGCTTCACATCTGCCAGTACGTCGTCTCCTACCTTCCAAACTTCACAGAAGCTCTTCTGAGTCGTGCTTGGGTAGCTCAGTTGGTAGAGCACTTGCCCGCGAAAGGCAAATGTCCCTAGTTCGAGTCTTTCTTTACTTATATCTCGAGTCATTAAATATAAAAAAGTTTTTCGCAATTATGTCACCTACGGATACATCACCAAAGGTGACAAAAAGGAACAAATTTACTATATTTTGTCATTGTGTGCATGGAACCACCAATCAAGGTCGGAATATAATACAATAAATCATTATTCTAGAACATTCTTTATTTGTGAGCTGCATTCCGTTATACCCTGTGTGAGAAGCGATTTTAACGATCTGTGTACTACTAAGAATACAGTACGGCGACTGTTTGGAAACAAAAATATAGAATTGTGTTTCTTCTATTAGAAATATAAATATTATATACTGCAACACTATTTCCTTAAGAAGAGATATACAAGATGGTGCTGATTTTACATTACTAGTGCTACATCACAGGACAACATATTTTCTTAATACACTAAGGAGTAATATGTAGGTCTACCCACGACGGCATTACGATTCTCGTATTCCCGGAAAGCTACCATTGTTTCCGTTTCTATTTCCCGGAAATTTTAGCATCTTCAAGGTATTGTCTCCTCTACTTTTACAGCTAAGAGTCGACTGTAAAGTGTTGTTCAAATTATGTATGTGATGCATATACGCCGGCCGCGGTGGCCGTGCGGTTCTGGCGCTGCAGTCCAGAACCGCGGGGCTGCTACGGTCGCAGGTTCGAATCCTGCCTCGGGCATGGGTGTGTGTGATGTCCTTAGGTTAGTTAGGTTTAAGTAGTTCTCAGTTCTAGGGGACTTATGACCTAAGATGTTGAGTCCCATAGTGCTCAGAGCCATTTGAACCATTTGATGCATATACAATCGATAATTCACTTTCACTGGAAATTTAACCTACAAAAATTGCTTACAAATTTTTATTCGCAAACTATTGCCAAAGACCCTATATATAGTATGAGAATTTAGCAAAACTAACTACGTAGAATGGGTTGACAAAAGATACGCAATGGTCAGCTGAGACCATATTTCCGTTTATAAAACAATATGGAGCTTTAAAACAATCAACATGACCAAACACATAACACTACACTCTCCTAAGGAAACACAGGGCACAGCACAGAGCGCTCAGCCTATCAGGGGCAATCAATAGCTAGACTAGCCGCTGTAACATAGGCTTTCTACGAGTATGGGGGTTGTCTAGGACAGAATGTGAGTACCTGTCATCTAGAGGCCATAAGAATAATGACCCTTTTTCCACCTTTCGAATAAATAATTTAAAGTGTATTCTGTTCAACCTCAAACAACATGTCTCTTAGACAAGGGAGTGTCCTGACTGATTCACTGACTCAGTGCCCAGCCGAAACCCTTAAGGATTGAAAGTTGAAATTAGGAGATGGTGTTGATATTACACGATAGTCATCGTAGGGGTGAAATGTGTTTTGAATATACGTCACTACTGAGGCAATTTTGAACCTAAAAGTAAGAAAATCGGTATTTAATTTCTCAATTAGAATGAAAAACATATGTTTCAGCATTTTTGGAGATTCAGTCCCTAAGAGGGGGGGGGGGGGGGGGGGTAAAAGTGGGTAAAAGCTTTTTTAAATAAATCGTTATTAAAGAACTACTAAAGCATTTTTAAAACTTCGTCAATGAAAACTGGTATTTGACAAATTGGTTAAAAGTTTTTTTTAAATACGTGGTTCAGTGTTTTTGGAAATTTAGCCACTGAGGAGACGATGAAAATATTTCATTATGGAAACAGACTCGCTTTTTGGTAAGCAGTATATTGGGAAAAGACCATGTTCTATGGCCTTAATTAGCGTGAGAAGTTTAGAAGGTTCTCCAATTTGTGAACTAAATAGAGAAAGCTGTTCAACTGGACCATGACAAATCTGCTTTGTCACAAAGGAATAGGAAAAAAAGAAACAGATCTGTAACACATTAACTTTTCAATGGGCCTAACATACACAATTATTTTTGTTGTAATTACTACCCGCCCACAAACTGCAGTCGGTTTTTGGCTTTGTCAAGTGTCCTCTTTCACAGTAAACTGCCTTCGGCATCTTCTTTCCTTGCTCCCAGTCTCTGGAGATCCTTGGCAACCTGGTCTCTCCATCATACTTTCGGCCTGCCTAGATATCTTCGTCCTACCGGTTTATTCTTTGAGACGTCTCTCGGTAAAGATCCCTTCTCTCTTCTAAAGACGTGGCCAGCCCATCTAAGTCTTCTTTTCTTGGCTTCCGCAACTACATCTGGCTCATTGTATAGCTCACTGATCTCCCTGTTCTTTCTTATTAGCCATTCTCCTCCCTCATAGATTGGTCCAAATATCTTTCGCAGGATTTTATTTTCAAAAACTTTTATCTTTCTCTGCGTGTGTTTATCTATTCAATATATTTCTGCCCCACATACACTACTGGCCATTAAAATTGCTACACCACGAAGAAATGCAGATGATAAACGGGTATTCATTGGACAAATATATTATACTAGAACTGACATGTGATTACATTTTCACGCAGTTTGAGTGCATAGATCCTGCGAAATCAGTACCCAGAACAACCACCTCTGGCCGTAATAACGGCCTTGATACGCCTGCGCATTGAGTCAAACAGAGCTTGGATGGCGTGTAAAGGTACAGCTGCCCGTGCAGCTTCAACACGATGTCACACTTCAGCAAGAGTAGTGACTGGCGTATTGTGACGAGCCTGTTGCTCGGCCACCATTGACCCGACGCTTTCAATTGGTGAGAGATCTGGACAATGTGCCGGCCAGGGCAGCAGTCGAACATTATTGTATCCAGAAAGGCGCGTGCAGGACCTGCAACATGCGGTCGTGCAGTATCCTGCTGAAATGTAGGGTTTCGCAGGGATCGAATGAAGGATAGAGCCACGGGTCGTAACACATCTGAAATGTGACGTCCACTGTTCAAAGTGCCGTCAATGCGAACAAGAGGTGACCGAGACGTGTAACCAATGGCCACCCCATACCATTACTCCGGCTGATACGCCAGTATGGCGATGGCGAATACACGCGTCCAATGTGTGTTCACCGCGATGTCGCCAAACACAGATGCGATCATCATGATGCTGTAAACAGAACCTGATTCATGCGAAAAAATGACGTTTTGCCATTCGTGCACCCAGGTTCGTCGTTGAGTACACCATTGCAGGCGCTCCTATCTGTGATGCAGCGTCAAGGGTAACCGCAGCCATGGTCTCCGAGCTAATAGTCCATGCTACTGCAAACGTCGTCCAACTGTTCGTCCAGATGGTTGTTGTCTTGCAAACGTCCCCATCTGCTGACTCAGGGATCGAGACGCGGCCGCACGATCCGTTACAGCCATGCAGTTAAGATGCCTGTCATCTCGACTGCTAGTGATACGAGGCCGTTGGGATCCAGCACGGCGTTCCGTATTACCCTCCTGAACCCACCTATTCCATACTCTGCCAACAGTCATTGGATCTCGATCAAAGTGAGCAGCAATGTCGCTATACGATAAACCGCAATCGCGATAGGCTACAATCCGACCTCTGTCAAAGGCGGAAACGTGATGGTACGCATTTCTCCTCCTTACACGAGGCATCACAACAACGTTTCACCAAGCAACACCGGTGAACTGCTGTTTGTGTATGAGAAATCGGTTTGAAACTTTCATCATGTCAGCACGTTGTAGGTGTCGCCACCGGCGCCAACCTTATGTGAATGCTCTGAAAAGCTAATCATTTGCATATCACAGCATCTTCTTCCTGTCGCTTAAATTTCGCGTCTGTAGTACGTCATCTTCGTGGTGTAGCAATTTTATTGGCCAATAGTGTAGTAATACTCGTATGATTGTGGTTTTTTCTTGCTTCTCGTCGTTTTGTTGTTTACTGCTACCTCCAGAGATTCACTCACCAACTTCTTCAAACAATCCTGTTGGAAGAACATCCGCAACTGAGCATGTTACCAGAGGTTGAAAATCCGCTTCAACTGTAAATTTGTTTTCGGCTCTAATAACCCCATCCTCAGGTGTAGCAACTGTGCTGTGGCGCCCGAGCCACTAGGTGCGGTGTGCTACCTATGAGCGCAGAACAGGGAGTCCTGCGCTTATAGGTAGCACACCGCACCTATTACACGTCCACCGCGGCGCTCCGGAGCAACAGCACAGTTGCGACACCTGAGGATGGGCTTATGAGAACCCGAAACCGGAGGTGATAATAAAACAAATTTACAACTGAAGCGGATTTTCAACCTCTAGTACTTCTTCAAACATGTGGTTATCGATTTGCAGTTTTTCCCACCTTTTTGTTCTGTAATTTCTTTCTGCTCTCATGAATTTTGTTTTCTCATCATTTACTTTCAATCCAGCTTCCTTTGCTTATTGAAAGAGTCATTTTGCCAGTATTTTAAGGTCATCCAGGTTTTCAGCGATGTTACGTCATCTGCAAAGACTAGTACATTTATTTGCTCCTTTTTTAATTCCCCCTTCTGCTTCACTTGCTGCGTCCAGTGCTTCCTGTCTTACAATGTTGAACAAGAGGGATGTGATATTCCATCTCCTTGCCTGAGCCTTGTTCTTATGTCAAGCTCCTAGGAATATTCCCCATCCATTTTCACTGACCCCTTTCGAGCCTTTCAGTGTCACTTTCACAAGATTTACAATCTTCTTCGGTATTCCGAATAAGTGCATTTTCTCCCACAACTGATCTCTGGATACTCTGTCGTGGACTTTCATAAAATCTGCGAATAATGTTGCCATTACTGATGACAAAACAGATACCACGTTTAAACGCGATTCAATGTATACGAATATCTGTCTGAGATGAGAGAATTCAGTATCTTGTGTAAGACTGACGTTAACAACTATGAAAACCTCTCTTTCTTTTTTAATTACCTACATGAAATTAAATTAAACCCGTTGGAACACTTCAATTATGAAAAGATTGCCAGCCTTGTAAAGGGTCGCTGACTCGTTTAGAGTGTGAAAATTTACCCATGAGCAATAGACGTATCAACATGCAAATTCAATCAAAGAAAAATAAAAAAAGGGAAAAAGTAATTGCAGACCTTACAGTTACGCGAGCCAAGCAGTGGGCGCTAAGCTAGGAGTGCACAATAAACGGTACCGAGGAGAAAAATAGGAATCGGTCTGCTGATATGATTTTCCTCAACCATAAGCTATCGGTTGTATTTGTTCCGAGTGGGTCTCATTATTTCTATTGTGTCAACGGTCGTATGCACAGAGGTATTCAGTGCTTCACGTGATAAAAGTTCACTACGTTACTTTCGTCTCATGAAACAGAAGTGTAATTCTGCTTCATTTATGTCAGTTCGTTATTGTCGAGGTGGCACAAAGGCACCGCCGGTCTGCTTATTTAAAACTTCGAAATATTCATTAATCGAGTTTTCAGGCGCTGCTTTTAGGCCGAGGGGTTTTCATTCAACTGCAGTAACAATCGAAGTTAGAGGCTGACAGAAACAGTCACTTACAGTGGCCATAATACGAGCACAAGGGAATACACACACATACACAGACTCGTGGAGAGAGAGAGAGTGAGAGATGGGCGAGAGAGGGAGATGGATTTACAGATACGAACGTGAGGCGGAGGACGCGTGGAACAATTCAAAAATGATTTGAGGATAGAAGAGTTAAATATTTTTGATCTCATTTTCATAGCAGGCTAGAATTAATACTGGTTTTGATTGTGCCACAGGAAACCGATGAGTACGCTTAAGGAGTAACACGACTGTCGAATTTTCAAAAAAATATATTTTTTAAATTGCCTTTAAAGATACTTTGAACATTTCAACATATGAGGCAAAAGGTCTAATCCTTTCAAAAAAAATTTGTTCTACGGAATTCCGCGCTTCTTCGGTCGCGCCTTGGATGACCCGAAACTGCCTACCTGCACCAACTCGATACCCCTTGTAAGACGTGTATATTTCTATTGTCAAACCACAATTTATGAAAGATGTTTATATTTTATTAATTGGATTAAGTAGGAATAATTAACATTTGTCATGTTGGAAAATAACTATAGAAGCGGGGAATGTCTGCACCAAAGTATTGTTGGCAAGAGAGACCGCAAATTGATATAATTTTAAAAAGGGCGGGAGAGACCGCGTATGGATTCATTTTAAGAAAAGAGCGGGAAAGACCGCGCATTGATACTTTCTGTAATGGTAGCAGGGATTGTCTGCACCACAAAGCATTGTTGGCAGGAGAGACCGCACTTTAGCGTTCGTAGGAAGTCAGTAGTATGCGAGAAGTGAAGCGAGCCGGTAGCAGGTATGAAGCGAGAGGTTGAGAGGAGCGGTGTGCCTGCCAGCCACCAGCTATGATTTACAAGAGATTATAAACGGATGTACAGAGACATCAGCTAACTATTATCATAAGAGGAACTAATATTATTGAATTTTTTTTTGAGAAACTCAAGACTACTGAAGGTATGTTTGCGCAATGCTAGTTGTAAGATTATTATAAACAGTAAGTCCCATTTCAACGTTTGTAAAATCTTTTCATTACCAACAGTAAATATTTGAAGAATCGCTTTCAGAATATAATTAATTTTTGCCAGCAATATTGCATTAGTGATTATAATCCATCCCAAAAACCATCAACGTAAAACTTTACAAAATTTTATTGTTTTCAAGAAAAAATTTAACTAAAAATTACGTAACTTCAATCAAATTAATTAAAGAATAACGTAAGCTTTGGTAATCAATACAGCCACTTATTATGACAGCCCACCAGCAGCTAAGTGAGTATAGTAAAGCAGAGTAAGTGTATTCATGTCGCAGTTCGATGTAGCAGTCAGATGGCGATCCAGTGACAGTAAAAAAGGTAAGGAACAGTTTTGGGTTATTGCAGGTAACGAATGAGGGCCACGATGACGACAAATTCTATGTTTCGTCGAAATAATCAGCAAATCACTTTTAATAAGCAGCATTAAAATTTATATGCGAAGATTGCACTTATTATTATTGAGAAAGAGAATAAATTTCAAAGGGAAAATTTCATTTGTTATTATTAAGCAAGAGATAGAAAACCTAAGGAAAGGTTTCTTAGCTTATTCTAGGAGGAAATGTTGTCATTAACCAAAGAGATATAGAGGAGACGCGAAGGTTCCACCCTGTAATGTCTGAGTGTAGTTAAAAGCGTTTCGGAACAATAATACGCTAGCCTGGCGCCAGCAACTGTCAGTATATGTACGAAAAAACGACTCTGTCTATTCGAATTTTGATTTTTGTGTGCAGTGTTGACTTTTAATCGCGTACTCGCGATCTTATAGTACACAGTTTTGTCTTTTAAGTAAGAATGACCGATAAGAAAGTGTACTCGGACAGAAAAGGTACGAAAACGTCGTATCGAATTCAGCGTCGAAGTAGTATGTCATCAGAGCGTCCAAAGAATTGACATGAGGCTGAGAGCAGTTTGGAAGCAGTCGGAGCCTCACCTAACAAACTGAAAGGCAATGACCAGGATTTTGATGTCACTTTTGTGTTGAGCTGTAGGATTATAAATTTTCTTGCTGCCTTCTCTGCTGTTTCTCAACTCGTGAAATTTAAAATGTGCAATGCTGATATCACGTTGTAAGAACGAAGTTCTCGAAGCTTAGGCTTCACAATAATTATTAATTGTTATACCAAGTAGTAGGTTTATCAGGAATGCATGTGAAATCAACCGTGAACTGTCTTAGCAGTGCGACTGCTTGGAGTAGAATTAACGGAATTGTGAAGTTTTTTTGCGTTCATGGAATTGCCGTGGCTGATGTTTCAATTGTTCTGTGACAAACTAGTGGACATGATTTCGATCGAAACGGCAACGGTACGATAGGACAGCCCTGGGATAGAAAATTAATAGTAAAAGTTTTCTAAAAGTGCAATTTTTTTTATTTGCTCATGTCTATAACACATTTCAGAACTTCAGACGCGTTTTTCTCGGGATACCAATTTAGTATTGGAGAGCAACGTGGAGGGTAAAAATCGTAGAGGGAGACCAAGATTCAGACGGATGTAGGTTGCAGTAGGTACTGGGAGATGAAGAAGCTTGCACAGGTTAGAGTAGCACGGGGAGCTGCACCAAACCAGTCTCAGGACTGAAGACCACAACAACAACGACTTATCAAAACGGCGTGCACCATAAGTACATCAGTTTTCAATCTCTTTATATGAAAATTTAACCACAATTTCGAAATAATATTTCGAAATGAACCAAGTATGAAATTTTCGATTAGTAAATTTAAACGATATTTATTGATGAATGGCTGGCTTTTTTTTGGTGAAAATTGGACGACTTTTTTCAAACACTCCTCAATTACCGAAAAATCAATATTTCTAAAATCCTCTACGTGATTCACTAGTTACAATCACATAGATTACAAAGATATTTTTCTTTTTTCCAGATTTAAAGTGGCACCAATTACAGTGCGTGCCACTGATCGCCTAATATTCAACATATCTCTGGAGAATTGCTGAATTATAGTCATTTTGTAATATTTTAGGATAAAATTTTTTTGTGATATTCTCAAATATATGCACTATTAACCCCGAGTATTATTTCTCTACCAGATTTACTTCCACTCTAAACAAATTGTCAAAACATGCTTTTTTTAGGCCATTACAGT
The DNA here is from genome assembly GCF_023897955.1 of Schistocerca gregaria. Taxonomy (NCBI): domain Eukaryota; kingdom Metazoa; phylum Arthropoda; class Insecta; order Orthoptera; family Acrididae; genus Schistocerca; species Schistocerca gregaria. The sequence goes on along the minus strand of NC_064920.1, from coordinate 1,089,871,647 downwards.
GGTGTTACTACTTAATATGGACGTCTGAGAACTACTTACAGTTTTCGTGTAAACTGTGTTCCGTGTTATAACTGTCTCTGTATCGTATACTCCTAGGTTGAAAATGAATACCATCCCAGCATTTGGTTAAACGACCGTGGTAAACTGCATAAAAACGACATGCAGGCTGGCCGGTTTACCAATCCACCGGATGTCGTTAATTCACAGCGCGGATTCAAATTGGGTGTAGATCACCTCCCTGCCGCGATACGAGCTGATCAGTGAGCGCTCTTAACCAGAGAAAACATAAAACGTCGATCTGTAGTCCGGGCAGAGACTGACCTGTCTTCCGAGTGAACAAGCTACTACGTAAGAAAATGAAACACCTACAGCCGTAATTAAGTTGTCATTTATTGTGTAGCTACCAGTTTCTGTACCTATTTTGAGCCGGCCGGAGTGGCCGAGCGGTTCTAGCGCTACAGTCTGGATCCGCGCGACCTCTACGGTCGCAGGTTCGAATCCTGCCTCGGGCAAGGATGTGTGTGATGTCCTTAGGTTAGTTAGGTTTAATTAGTTCTAAGTTCTAGGGGACTGATGGCCTCAGAAGTTAAGTCCCATAGTGCTCAGAGCCATTTGAACCATCTATTTTGAATGTTTCTCCAGTTAGTTGACAGCTGTTGGTTGGAGAGACGACGTCACGACAGATAGTCTACATAAACCAGTTTTGTTGGCCGCTGATGCATCACATATATGGATCTTGATAATCCCTTCAGTATTAACTAAGGCCTGAACATGGTGCATCGAAGCGCCGCCGAAACTGGTAGCTACACAATAAATGACAACATAAGGACGGCTGTAGGGGTTTAATTTTTTACTATAGTGAACGGCCGTAGTAATCCAGACCTACTGGCACAAGGATGGTTAAACAAGAATCTACGGTCTGACGAAACAGTGCACTGTATTCTATTAGTGCAGTGTTAGCAGTCCGTTCACGTAGTCCATACACTAACTCAGTCGCGTTGCTGTGGACCTGAGCTGCGAGGTAAAGACAAAAAGCAAACGAGAAGCCCCTCCCCCCCTCCTCACCAAGCATATTCATATTCTAACGCGACCGTTTTACGCTAGTAAGCAGCGTCTGGGTCATGTAACGTTGTTTTTTCAGGATCGGTGTTTAGAAAGAGAGACGACCGATTAGAATTCGCTGTGAGACCGACGATAATAGACGCTCGTGAAATGATCGTACGGGAAAATCCCCACTTCATCGCTACCTCGGAGATGCTGTGTGGACTATAACACCACGTTCAAACGCACTTTAATCTTGATAACCTGCCATTGTAGCAGCAGTAACCGATCTATCAACTGCACCGGACACTTGTTTCCTTATATAGGCATTGCCGACCGCAGCGCCGTATTCTGCCAGGGTTTTTGGATACGCACGGCTATGCCATTTTCCTTGGGGCTTCAGTGTATTGGCAGCGAGTTAGCCATTCTGCATGAAAACCGAATAACGTGAAGTACGAGTAACGACAGGTAAAGTTACAAATTGATTTGCTCATATGAAATGCTGGTTAGAGATTACAGGTCAGTAAAAAAATAGAAATGAGCGTTTGGCGTCATTGGCCGTGAGGCCCCTTGCGGGGCAGGTCCGGCCGCCGTGGTGCAGGTCTTATTACATTCGACAGTGGGCGACCTGCGCGCCGGATGGGGATGAAATGATGATGAAGACAACATAACACCCAGTCCCTGAGCGAAGAAAATCTCCGACCCAGCTGGGAGTCGAACCCAGGCCGGTAGGACGGCAATCCGTCGCGCTGACCATTCAGCTATCGGGGCGGACTTGTCAGGAGGTGAAATGGCGCGTGACGAGGGCCTCCCATCGGGTGGACCGCTCACCTGGTGCAAGTCTTTCGATTTGACGCCACTTCGGCGACTTGCGCATCGATGAGGATGAAATGATGATGATTAGGACAACACAACACCCAGTCCCTGAGCGGAGAAAAAGCTCCGACCCAATCGGAAATCGAACCCGGGCCCTTAGGATTGACAGTCTGTCGCGCTGACCACTAAGCTACCGGAGGCGGACTTGTCAGGAGATAACTGGTAGGTAATATCGCAGCAGAGAGTGGAGTTACTGATTTAAAAAGTGCTGGCCGCTATTGGTCATCGCCGATAACGGCAACGAACAGCTCCAGACCCATAATCACATATGTGCAAAACCTAAGCAGGAAAGAAACTTTCGCATGACGTGTCACTGCCCAGTAACATAGCTCTATGGAACTTGGCCCGTACATGGAAAGATGTGCTGCAGTATGGTACGAAAGATAACTGAAGGGCATACGCAATGAGAGGAAAAGAAATTACACGTTTATTCAAATATAATAACTGCACTGAAATCAGCGCGATTCATGATGGTCTCCTGGACATAACAAAACGCAGGACATGATTCCCAAGATGTTTTGTGAACACCCCAAGCGACAATGCGTGCTCCTAAGTTGGTCCAAGTTTGGTATGGAGTTCTTGTGATATGGTGTTCCACTCTTTCATCAGCACAGTTGACAAGTGCTCTATGGTCATTGGTGCAAGTAGACATCTTGCAATACGTCTCTCCAAAACATTACACGTGTACTCAATGGTATTGAGTCGGCGAAACGGGCGGCCAGTCCTTCCTCCGGATGTCCTCTCGTTCCAAGAGCTCTCCACTTGCACTGTTCGATGCGGTCGCGCATTGTCATCCACAAAAGTAAAGTCAACGTTGCACGCATGCTTGTAAAGGCGCACATGGGGTATGAGTACATTACAGCGTCACAGTAATGTTGACCGGTGGGTGTACGGTGTTCAAACATCTCGAAGTCAGTACAACCACGCAAATTTATTCCTTCCAACACCATAACAACTGGACCAACCAAACGATTATGTTCGATAACATGGTTGTGTGTATTTCGTGTGCCAGCCTCCCGTAAAATGAGGCTACGTTCACCATTTGCTTTCGTAGCCTTGCGCATCAGCGTATTTTACATTTATATTCGATGTTACCGTAACCATTACTTCCATTAACTCTCTTCTTCCTGTTATCTCTCTGCATTTTGTATCCTCTGTACGTAGGCCATCATTACTTCACTGCCCAACTGCCAAAAAGCATCCACAACTTGCAGTGTCGAACTGGCTAAACCGATTCCGTCGGCAGCGCCTCATTTAATTCAGGTGCAGTTACACTTAATTTGCTTTTATGGTTTTGTTCGTACAGCATCTGCAGCATATTTCAATTAAGATAAAAAATCAGTCGTCAGCTGCACAAAAAAACCTTTATTCGGTTCACTTTATCGGTTTCAACAATTTAAACTGTCGTCTTCAGAAGGGTAATAGGCTCACATCATTAGTAAGCCAACGTCACAATAACAATTGGACGGTGATGCCCTTTGCTACAGAACCAATAAAACAGAGTGACATCTCTAAAAATATATGTCATGTGTGATGAGAGGGAAATAATTAACAATCAAATCCCCCATCGTACATAGTGTGTACGACAAGAGCCAACCACCAGACTGGTGATTTACACCGAAGCGCCAAACAAACTGGTATAGGCATGGGTATTCAAATATAGAGATATGTAAACAGGCAGAACACGGTGCTGCGGTCGGCAGCACCTATATAAGACAAGTGTCTGGCGCAGTTGTTAGATCAGTTACTGCTGCTAGAATGGGAGATTATCAAGATTTAAGAGCGTTTGAACGTGAAGTTATAGTCCATACAGCATACCCGAGGTAGCGATGAAGTGGGGATTTTCGAGTACGACCATTTCACGTGTGTACCGTGAAACATCAGATCACGAGTGTACCGTGAAACATCAAATCTGCAACATCGCTGCGGCCGGAAAAAGATCCTGCTAAAGAACGGGACCAACGACGACTGAAGAGAATCGTTCAACGTGACAGAAGTGCAACCCTTTCGCGAATTGCTGCAGATTTCAGTGCTGGGCCATCAACAAGTGTCAGCGTGTGAACCATTCAGCGAAACATCATCGATATAGGCTTTCGGAGCCGAACGACCGCTCGTGTACACTTGATGACTGCACGACACGAAGCCTTACCTCTCGTGTGGCTCTGTCAGCACCCACACTGGACTTTTGATGACTGGAAACAAGTTGCCTAGTCGGACGAGTCTCGTTTCAAATTGCTTCGAGTGGATGGATGTGTACGGGTATGGAGATAACTTCACGAATGCGTGCACCCTGCGTGTCAGCTGGTGGGGGCTCTGTAATGGCGTGGAGGGTGTGGAGTTGGAGTGATGTTGGACTCCTGATACGTCTAGAAACGGTTCTGATAGTTGACACGAGCATAAGAATCCTGTCTGTTCACCTGCATCCATTGCTGTCCATTCTAACGGGCTTGGGTAGTTCAAGCAGAACAATGCGATGGCCCATACGTTCATAATTGCTACAGAGTGACTCCAGGATCACTCTTCTGAGTTTAAACACTTCCCCACACATGAACATTAATGAGCATATCTGGGATGCCTTGTAACGTGCTGTTCAGAAGAGATTCGAATTCTGGAATATTTACTTCGTCTTCTTTGTAACTCAGCTTTAGCGGTACTGTGACAGGTAACGTTACCATCTGTAACATGAATTGAAGGTGTCCCTGGTGTTTTGCTCCTGGTGTACTTTACATACGACCAGAAGATTTTTGGATTTTCTGCCACATTTTTAGAGAGGTTATTATGGCATACTATGCAGTTGGACCAAACCTGTGCATAAAATAACATTTGTTGCAACGACAGCTGGTGACGAAAATTTAATAGTCATGGGTGACTGGAATTCGAGTGTAGAAAAAGGGAGAGAAGGAAACGTAGTAGGTGAATATGGACTGGTGCAAAGAAATGAAAGAGGAAGCCGCCTGGTAGAATTTTGCACAGTGCACAACTTAATCATAGCTAACACTTGGTTTAAGAATTATAAAAGAAGGCTGTATACATGGAAGAAGCCTGGAGATACTGACAGGTTTCAGATAGATTATATAATGGTAAGACAGAGATTTAGGAACCAGGTTTTAAGTTGTAAGACATTTCCAGGGGCAGATGTGGACTCTGACCACAATCTATTGGTTATGACCTGTAGATTAAAACTGAAAAAACTGCAAAAAGGTGGAAATTTAAGGAGATGGGACCTGGATAAACTGAAAGACATCCAATTTAGTATTGGAGGGCAGCGTGGAGGGTAAAAATCGTAGAGGGAGACCAAGAGATGACTACACTACGCAGATTCAGAAGGATGTAGGTTGCAGTGGGTACTGGGAGATGAAGAGGCTTGCACAGGATAGAGTAGCATGGAGAGCTGCATCAAACCAGTCTCAGGACTGAAGACCACAACAACAACAACAGCAACGACATACTACTAACGGAAAGTATATGTTCATACCCCCTGCATCGGTACCACACTCCTAATAATCGGAACAAGATGAAGCCTTTCTAAAGTCGTTACAAGTAACAGGGACGTTTTTCTCTCCAGTGGAAACAAGGGGAGTTTCGTTACAGAGACAGAAGTCTCCTGCTCCTTTCCAGGTTATGGAATGACTAGACAATAAACACGGGAAGTCGGAAACGGGCGAAAACGAGGAAGTGGAAAGCATTTCACGCAGAACGCGATTCGTCTTATCGAGAGGTATGTGCAGTGATTTCGAACTGATATGCAGCGTCACCCAACAGCTAAACAAAAATAAACCTAGAATTACGGATCGCCACAGAATACTGAACAACACCTTGAGTATTAATCACAACACATCAAATAAAATAAGCCTATGGTGAAATATATACGGGGTGTTTATAAATGAATATCGGGGTTTTAACGCTTTATAATATTTATTACATTAAACTTACAGTTATAAATGATATGTCAAATGAAAAAGCAACTCAAACGGTGTTACCAAGAACCTTACAAATGTTCAATGTGAGCACCATTTTTCACACGGCACACATCAAGTCTATAGCCGAGTTCTTCCCAAATGTTGATAAGTGTGTCTTCAGTGGTTGCAGCAACAGCTGCTTCAATCCGGTTTCTTAATTCATGGAAGTCTGAAGGTAGCGGAGGCACGTACACAGGTTCTTTGATGAAGCCCCATAGGAAAAAGTCACATGGCGTTAGGTCGGGTGAACGTGGATGCCATGCAAAACAAGCCCTGTCATTGGGCCCCTTGCGGCCTATCCAGCGCTTGGGTACAGCGAAGTTCAACCAATTGCTGCGGAAACTTTGCGCGCTGCGCATGCGCACTGGTGCCAAACACAGCTGTTTGAGTTGCTCTTTCATTTGACATATCACTTATAACTGTAAGTTTAATGTAATAAATATTATAAAGCATTAAAACCCTGATATTCATTTATAAACACCCTGTATAGCTAAAAGAAATTAAAAATAACAATAAATTCGTCATAAATCCGGATGTGTAAAGTTTTACAATGGATTACGCGACCAGTAATATTCGATAACGATTGAAGGTTTGAGAGCCCGATGTATTTTAGGATCATTTCACCATTTTTTAGGCAAAGCATAATCATTTTAGAAATATCGTTTATTTATTCAATGTGGCACCTTTTTTCTTCATCATGTCCGACAGGCCAGTGTGCTGTACATTACTCTATACGAGCAGGTTCTTCAGAATTCCTGTAATTTTTGTAGGCTAGAAAGATTTGTGAGAAATGTTGCCAGTTTAACACTATACTCTTTAAAGGCCACTAACTGAAATATTTTTGTGATCAGTGACGGTGGCACCTTCATTTGCTTTTTTTGATAGATTCCGCATGCACAGGTAACCTCTTTTTACCGAATTTACTGAGAGACAACCTTATCCAAAACCAGAAAATAAGTAAAAATAATATTTTATACCTTGGAACACGTTTCACGGAAGTATAACTACTTCTGTTAAGATGGAGCACGACTGAAGAAGTACGACGTAACCGTCCAATGTCGTAGAGGAAGTCGGGGTAGAAGCGTAGAAGCGACGAATATTAAAGTTCTATAGGACATTCCCCCCCCATGAACCATGGACCTTGCCGTTGGTGGGGAGGCTTGCGTGCCTCAGCGATACAGATGGCCGTACCGTAGGTGCAACCACAACGGAGGGGTATCTGTTGAGAGGCCAGACAAACGTGTGGTTCCTGAAGAGGGGCAGCAGCCTTTTCAGTAGTTGCAAGGGCAACAGTCTGGATGATTGACTGATCTGGCCTTGCAACATTAACCAAAACGGCGTTGCTGTGCTGGTACTGCGAACGGCTGAAAGCAAGGGGAAACTACAGCCGTAATTTTTCCCGAGGACATGCAGCTTTACTGTATGATTAAATGATGATGGCATCCTCTTGGGTAAAATATTCCGGAGGTAAAATAGTCCCCCATTCGGATCTCCGGGCGGGGACTACTCAGGAGGATGTCGTTATCAGGAGAAAGAAAACTGGCGTTCTACGGATCGGAGCGTGGAATGTCAGATCCCTTAATCGGGCAGGTAGGTTAGAAAATTTAAAAAGGGAAATGAATAGGTTAAAGTTAGATATAGTGGGAATTAGTGAAGTTCGGTGGCAGGAGGAACAAGACTTCTGGTCAGGTGATTACAGGGTTATAAACACAAAATCAAATAGGGGTAATGCAGGAGTAGGTTTAATAATGAATAGGAAAATAGGAATGCGGGTAAGCTACTACAAACAGCATAGTGAACGCATTATTGTGGCCAAGATAGATACGAAGCCCACACCTACTACAGTAGTACAAGTTTATATGCCAACTAGCTCTGCAGATGACGAAGAAATTGAAGAAATGTACGATGAAATAAAAGAAATTATTCAGATAGTGAAGGGAGACGAAAATTTAATAGTAATGGGTGACTGGAATTCGAGTGTAGGAAAAGGGAGAGAAGGAAACATAGTAGGTGAATATGGATTGGGGCTAAGAAATGAAAGAGGAAGCCGCCTAGTAGAATTTTGTACAGAGCACAACTTAGTCATAGGTAACACTTGGTTTAAGAATCATGAAAGAAGGTTGTATACGTGGAAGAACCCTGGAGATACTAAAAGGTATCAGATAGATTATATAATGGTAAGACAGAGATTTAGAAACCAGGTTTTAAATTGTAAGACATTTCCAGGGGCAGATGTGGACTCTGACCACAATCTATTGGTTATGACCTGTAGATTAAAACTGAAGAAACTGCAAAAATGTGGGAAATTAAGGAGATGGGACCTGGATAAACTGAAAGAACCAGAGGTTGTACAGAGTTTCAGGGAGAGCATAAGGGAACAATTGACAGGAATAGGGGAAAGAAAAACAGTAGAAGAAGAATGGGTAGCTCTGAGGGATGAAGTAGTGAAGGCAGCAGAGGATAAAGTAGGTACAAAGACGAGGGCTGCTAGAAATCCTTGGGTAACAGAAGAAATATTGAATTTAATTGATGAAAGGAGAAAATATAAAAATGCAGTAAATGAAGCAGGCAAAAAGGAATACAAACGTCTCAAAAATGAGATTGAGAGGAAGTGCAAAATGGCTAAACAGGGATGGCTAGAGGATAAATGTAAGGATGTAGAGACTTATCTCACTAGGGGTAAGATAGATACTGCCTACAGGAAAATTAAAGAGACCTTTGGAGAGAAGAGAACCACGTGTATGAATATCAAGAGCTCAGATGGCAACCCAGTTCTAAGCAAAGAAGGGAAGGCAGAAAGGTGGAAGGAGTATATAGAAGGTTTATACAAGGGTGATGTACTTGAGGACAATATTATGGAAATGGAAGAGGATGTAGATGAAGACGAAATGGGAGATAAGATACTGCGTGAAGAGTTTGACAGAGCACTGAAAGACCTGAGTCGGAACAAGGCCCCCGGAGTAGACAACATTCCATTAGAACTACTGACGGCCTTGGGAGAGCCAGTCATGACAAAACTCTACCAGCTGGTGAGCAAGATGTATGAGACAGGCCAAATACCCTCAGACTTCAAGAAGAATATAATAATTCCAATCCCAAAGAAAGCTGGTGCTGACAGATGTGAAAATTACCGAACTATCAGTTTAATAAGTCACAGCTGCAAAATACTAACGCGAATTCTTTACAGACGAATGGAAAAACTGATAGATGCGGACCTCGGGGGGGATCAGTTTGGATTCCGTCGAAATGTTGGAACACGTGAGGCAATACTGACCTTACGACTTATCTTAGAAGAAAGATTAAGAAAAGGCAAACCTACGTTTCTAGCATTTGTAGACTTAGAGAAAGCTTTTGACAATGTTGACTGGAATACTCTTTTTCAAATTCTAAAGGTGGCAGGGGTGAAATACAGGGAGCGAAAGGCTATTTATAATTTGTACAGAAACCAGATGGCAGTCATAAGAGTCGAGGGGCATGAAAGGGAAGCAGTGGTTGGGAAAGGAGTGAGACAGGGTTGTAGCCTCTCCCCGATGTTATTCAATCTGTATATTGAGCAAGCAGTAAAGGAAACAAAAGAAAAATTTGGAGTAGGTATTAAAATTCATGGAGACGAAGTAAAAACTTTGAGGTTCGCCGATGACATTGTAATTCTGTCACAGACGGCAAAGGACTTGGAAGAGCAGTTGAACGGAATGGACAGTGTCTTGAAAGGAGGATATAAGATGAACATCAACAAAAGCAAAACGAGGATAATGGAATGTAGTCCAATTAAATCGGGTTATGCTGAGGGAATTAGATTGGGAAATGAGACACTTAAAGTAGTAAAGGAGTTTTGCTATTTAGGAAGTAAAATAACTGATGATGGTCGAAGTAGAGAGGATATAAAATGTAGACTGGCAATGGCAAGGAAAGCGTTTCTGAAGAAGAGAAGTTTGTTAACATCGAATATAGATTTATGTATCAGGAAGTCGTTTCTGAAAGTATTTGTTTGGAGTGTAGCCATGTATGGAAGTGAAACATGGACGATAACTAGTTTGGACAAGAAGAGAATAGAAGCTTTCGAAATGTGGTGCTACAGAAGAATACTGAAGATAAGGTGGATAGATCACGTAACTAATGAGGAGGTATTGAATAGGATTGGGGAGAAGAGAAGTTTGTGGCACAACTTGACTAGAAGAAGGGATCGGTTGGTAGGACATGTTTTGAGGCATCAAGGGATCACAAATTTAGCATTGGAGGGCAGTGTGGAGGGTAAAAATCGTAGAGGGAGACCGAGAGATGAGTACACTAAGCAGATTCAGAAGGATGTAGGTTGCAGTAGGTACTGGGAGATGAAGAAGCTTGCACAGGATAGAGTAGCATGGAGAGCTGCATCAAACCAGTCTCAGGACTGAAGACCACAACAACAACAACAACATAGGACATTAAAAAAATTATTGAAAATCTGACGTTTCTTTTCACTGACACATCAAGTAACTACTCCCATTTATGAAAGAAAAATTATATCCTCTATATGACGACCCAAGACCCTCGCGGTAACGAGCAATGCGTTCATTGCAGTTCTCGATGACGCGTTCACAAACATCTGGTGGGATGCCGTTAATAACCCTTCTAATTTCATTCTTCAATTGGGGTATTGTTTGTGGTTTGTTCACGTACAGCCGCGCGGAATTAGCCGAGCGGTCTCAGGCGCTGAAGTCATGGACTGTGCGGCTGGTCCCGGCGGAGGTTCGAGTCCTCCCTCGGGAATGGGTGTGTGTGTTTGTCCTTCGGATAACTTAGGTTAAGTAGTGTGTAAGCTTAGGGACTGATGACCTTAGCAGTTAAGTCCCACTAGATTTCACAAATCCCCACAAAAAATCTGACAGGTCACTCCTAGTTGCCAGGCAAAGAGATAATTTTTGGAGGAATCTTTTAATTGAGCAGAGCAGTCGTTTCGCGGGATGTGTGGCATGTCGCACCATTTTGTTGAAACAAAAAATTGTCATTTTCATCAATAACAGGGAAAGACTAATTAGAAAGCAGGTTTCGGTAACGGTCGCCGTTCACAGTGACGGCAGCTTCTTCATCATTTTCAAAAAAGAACGGGCCGATTGAAGCAAAGCAAGCGCTCTATCATGTATAAGATACAGAGGCGAGCGAGTGCACGGGACTTACCCTAGTTCACTGCTAGTAGCGTCACGTCATCGTAACGCGCCTGCATATAGTATTGCACCACATTTAACATAAAAGTAAAAATTAAGATTTGTGTGTAAAACTTTGTTAAAGTATAGTTCTATGTAATAATGTTTCAGGTAACAAATCTTAATGTTATAAAATTAGTAGTTTACGTAAAATTCACGTTTTGAAAGAAAAATAGGAGGCGCTAAATAATGACGCTAGGAAGCCAAAATTTGGTGAGAAGGTGCAGTAAGAAGTCATTAATGAGTGGTGCTGGTTTCCAAAACCATAAAACTAAAATTGACTCCAGAATCCGCGTTTTTTGGAAAAATCAGAGGCGCGAAATAATAGAGCTACAATATTGAAAATTGGTAGGATGCTTCAGTTCACCCTAATAATAATAATGGAAATACCACAATCAGTTACCTCTTCTAGTTTTTTAGTAATTTAGTAAAAACTACTTTTGTGAGTAAAATGTACATAAGCATTATAGATTAAGTACTTTAAATTTTAATGATAAAACAAATTCTTTAAGACCAATGATCAGATAGGACAATTAACAAAGCTACACCAAGTTTTAGTCTTGTAGCATAATTAACAGCTGATACAAGTCTTGATAAAGCTATGGTTCAGAGGTAACAATCTACCGTTAGTTCCATTGTAAAAATTCTAGAGAGTAAAGTTTTAATTTTAGCGGGCTGAGATTTTCTACGTGCTTCTGTACTGCTCAGATGTATGTATACAAAAATTGAGAAGTTTGTAAAGCTATTATTAAATGTGATATTTAAGATTATGTGCCTGAGATAGCGATCATTTGGAGGCCGCAGGCATCTGCATATGAACGGAAAGAACAGATGCTCTCTTGGCGGTACGCGCCGGAGCTATATAAAAAGAGCGGCAGAGGCAGTAGTAAGCTCACTCCGCATTAGACCAACGCCTAGTCCATGCGAGCTTAACGTCCGATCGCGCCTCGCCTCGGGTGACGTCATAGCGGGCTGTGACATGTGCGTACTTAGCAATGTAAACGGACATTGAAAATCGCGAGGACTGTACACCGTCCTGGATCGTTTAGACTTCGGTAACAAACTGTTATTGTGCCGTCCGTGTGAAGTATAATTCCGCGTGGCAAGTGGTGACTAACTCCACTTTTAAGGCGAGCATTAATTTTTTTTTTAACATTATTGCGAACTATTAATAGAGTACCGTTAGTTAGAGTAATGAACTATTCGGGAGGAACTTGCTGTAGAAGTCGCCTCTGAACTATTAAACGGTTGGCTGAATTAACAATATTTAATGTCTTTAGCATTTTCAGAAGTTTCGAGTAATTTGTGTGAGCCTTTAAGATAATAAAATCTTGTTTGGAACTTTAAATTTTATTGAAGCAGCCCTAATCCCGTGAAGAACTATGGATATTTTTCGTTTAGCTGGGCTGTACAGGAATGTGGCCGTGCAGACTGGGAACTAAGGTCAGTAAGTTTCCCTTCGCTTTCTGACTGGCCACCAAATTAGTTGCCAGGCTCGCGTGATTTAAGGTGGCAATGTTCAACTTTCATTCAACATTAAACAACGACTTCTTTGCCGTCCCACATATGTTGCATCGGCAATAGTCTGTTACGTGAAATGAACATTCAAACAACTCATTCGACAACTTCTTCGCCGCCCCACATATGGTGCTTATCGGCCGGGAAAACTGAATTAAAAGCAAATAAAAGTGCTCGATGTGTGAAAGCGATTGGTATAAATTAACGAACTCGGTAGGCAATAACAGGACACTGAATTGAACTAGTGTGGGAACAGTGTTACCAGTAAAGGCGGGTGTAGTGTATAAACAATAAGTGTCTACCGCTGTACGTTGGTTAGTGACGATGGTGAGGAAGGCGACGATGCTGGATCGCGGCTGCCGACGGCGCTGAGACTAAAGGAAGACGGTGCGTCATCGCGGAGCTGCGCTGATCTGCGAGACAGCTGCCGGCTGCGCCGAGCGGTCAACGGTGCCTTGCTGCCCCCCCCCCCCCCCCCCCCTGGAGCTATTGCAGTAGGCGATTCCTGTGGCGGTACTCGACGCTACGGCTGCTGCTGCTGCCTTCAATACGTCGCGACGCGTCGCATCACGATTGCTGGTACACCGCGACGACATCATTCGTCGAAATCAAGCATTTAAGTTAAGTCAAAGACTTTTAAAATATTTATTAACTGCTGCTAACAAACTAAAAGATATGGAAAGTAGTGTACATTTTAGAAGGGAACCGGTCTCTGACCAAGAATCCTCAGGATCAGGAATTGAGTTTAATGAGGATGGTTCCATTAATCCCTCAAATATTGAACTAGAACGTAATTTGTCACCAGTAAATTATGACTTTAATTTAAATGAGAGTGCAGGGATGCAATCAATAAGTGAAATAGAAGTCAAAAGGGAGCCAGTAGAGTTGCTAACTTTGTCAGGTAGTGAAACTGAGCTCAATATATCTCCAGCTCAGTCAAGTCAAGAGATACAAAGTATCAAGGTAGAAGCTCCGGATTGGATGCAAATACTGTTTGCCAAACTCGAATCAAACCAAAATAAAATTGAGGCTAAAATTGAAAATAGTAATAAAGAGTTGGAAAATAAAATTGAGGTTAGTAATAAAGAGTTGGAGAATAAAATTGAGGTTAGTAATAAAGGGTTGGAAAATAAAATTGAGGATAGTAATAAAGAACTAAAAGAAGAACTGCAATCAAAATGGAATAGTTTGAATTATAAGATAGATGCTATTCATCATGACATTCAAGTAAAAGTAGGGCAACAGTTAACTAAAATGCATAGTACTTTCAAATGTGAAATAGATCAAATTCAAAAAAATTATCAAGAGGCAGATGAACTTTTGGAAGTGAGGTTGTCCGAAAGATTGAGCAACGAGTCCAAACTTTGCTCTGACAAAGTTAAAGAGGTACAAATTAAAGTAGATACTTGTCAGAAAAACATTGAGAAAGTAAAAGAAACCTGTACCGAAATTCGTGGTGCAGTGGAACAAAGATGTTCTGCCAGGATAGAAGCAGTAGAGTCACAAGTGGAGGAATTAAATACTAACATTGCTAACCTAGAAAATAGAGTAACCTCTGTTAATTCTAGTCATTCTACTGTACAGCATGTGACTTCAGTTGACGCCGCTTTTATAGGGTGTCGACAGTTTTTGCGCTTTGATCCTGATAAGTACATTCACCCTCTTGAATTTTGGAATGACTTTGAGGATGTTCTCCCCAACACTTGGTCAGAAAGAGAAAAAATTTCATTTATAAGAAGTCATTTGTCAGGTGATGCTTTGCGATGGTCAGCGGATGTAATGATCAAATGTAAAACTTTATCTGAATTTAAGTCTGCATTTCTCAACGAATACTGGTCACATAACAAACAAAATGATGTGTTAAGGGAATTCTGGAGTGGTAAGAAGTTTTTCCCAGGGCGTGAATCAGTAAAGGATTTCGCTAGGAAGTGGGTTTCAAGACTGTCACATTTGACAGAAAAGATGAAGCCAGATATGATCATTATGGGTTTAGAAGGTAAGCTGCCGTGGTACTGGCAGAAGAGGATCATTTCCGCCCCTAGAGATAATATAGACAAATTTATTGAATATCTGGAAAGAGTGGAAAGAGTAGCTGCTGCTGAGGAGCAGGTGCAGCAGAATAACAAATCTTCTAACAATCACGTACAAAATAATGGAAACGTGAACGTTAGAAATATGGAAGTTAGGCACACCAAAACAAACTATCGAAACCAAAGCCGTGGCAGAGGAAGAGGGGGTAGATACTCACCACGCTTTCGTAACAACTACTATGACGAAAGTGGAGAAGTAAATACTATGCCATTAAGACAAGAAGGGAGTCATGATGCTACTATATCTAGTGGTGTCACAGATGAACACAACAGGCCGCGTGTGGGAAACTAAATCCCGTCTATGAGGAAACTGGCGCTCACCAGGCGGTAACAGTAACACAGCCAGTAACGGAAACACAGACAATCAGCCAACATACACAGACAGACAACATGGATGACGAAATAAATACAGATAATACCAGTGATGTGTTAAGCCACTCTCACAAAATAGTGGATAGTATTTTGGATACACTAGAAAAATGGGTCAAGGAAGAACAGGAACTCAAGGTAGATAATGGGGAAGAAATAGATAATGGGTTTGAGTCTGATGGGAACAATGATGAAGTAAAAGCTTACATCTTCGATGAAAATGGCAATCTAAAAGCTGAAGTAGAAGTAGCAGAAGTAGAATCAGTACTGCAAAACTTTAGAGAGGAGGAAATGATGAATGAAGGGGGTAGAAATAGTAACGAGGTGAAAGAATCTAGTAGCTGTGTAAACGTGCCACAAATGGTTGAAGGTGACGACATTCTTATGAACAGCAATATTGCGCAGGGACGCAGTTGCTCAGATGTAGAGGATAGTTTGGCTGATGTGCAGCAAACAAAAGTAGAAAAAGTCGTCAGATGCTTCGATTTAAAGTTAGTGGACAGATTAGAGAAAGCAGCTAAGATTATAGAGCATGATGAGCCCCAGGATGTAAATGTAAATGTAATTGCAACTGATCAGAATTACTTTAGCTGGAAGAACATAGAACGAGATTTATTAGACGAGGTGTGTGAGCAACCTGTTCAATGTAAAATAACTCACCCTGTTATCAAAGTAAACATATCAGGAGTCACTGTGCGTTGTCTGCTTGACAGTGGCAGTGAAGCAAGTGCTTTATCACAAACATTTTTTGACACCATACCCAATAAAGAGAAGTTAACAGTTATGAAAGTAAGTGGCTTAAAGATTATAGGTGCTACTGGAAAAGTCTCTAGACCAGTTCAACACGAAGCTTTGATACCCATTGGTATAAATGACGTAGTAATAGATCATCCTTGTTTGATTGTGCTAGGCTTAAGTGTTGATATGTTGATTGGTACTGATTTCTTATCAAAGTACCAGGGAAAGATCAATTTTGATCAGAACAACTTAATTTTAACTTTACCTGACTCTAAAGTGATAAGAGAGTCTTTTATAGGAAGTCATATAGGCGGTAGTAATGAAACTTGGGAACTGCCTATTAGAGTAATAAAGAATAAAGGATACTTGCAGGAAAATTTGGTTTTCAGTGAGAATGAGGAAAGTGCTAAGGTTGAAGAGAGACACATCCTAAAGGAAATAGAGGAAAAGGTACAATCAACAAAGCAAATTGCTGACGAACAAAGATACAGAGGTGAGCTAGTGCTGGTCAAAACAAAAGAAAAATCAAAGAAAATTTCTGCAGAAACTAAAAAGTTTATGCATGTATATCATGGACCATTTAGAATAGTAAGTAAACCTCATGCAAATGCCTATCGTTTGGAATACCCAAAGAGTAAGAGAGAACTAGGTCTAAGAAATATTGTGGATCTAAAGGAATTTAAAATTAACAGTAATTAATTACTGTAGGGAGTCTGCCACTCTTTGGCGGATACACGGTTTGGCGTACCGTGCAGTCCCAGCTGGGTGAAACTTTATTTCCTTTTCAAGTTTCATTCCCTTCTTCTGGTCTATCATAACAGGTAAGAATCACATATGTCTTCATGTTGTATATATACTATTAGGTTTTAAGTATTCTTAGTAAGGATCTACCTAGTGAATGGCAAAACAAAAGTCTGAGTACCAATAAGAGGTAAACATGGCTAAAATAAATAAATTAAAATATTTCATGTAATTGTAAAGGGTTAGAAACTACAACTAAGAGAGACACTTTGCAGTATACGAAGTACGGTATGAATATGAATAATCCATGAGATTATGCAGAAGGTAGTATGTTGCTAGAAATAAGGTTGTCTGAAGGAAAACAGCGTAAGAAGGTAATGCTCATAGAGGCAAGCAATGGCGTTTTAGAATTAAATAAATGGAGATGTGTGGAAGTGGTGTGAGGATCGCACCAAATATATAGAAACAGGACGTCAATAGGCTGACAAAAGGAAAACGGAGAAAGAAGTGGAGAAATGAAGTATTTTTGAATCTGGAAGAAAAGGGAGAAAATGAATAAGGTGAAGAAGTGAAGTAAGTAAATTGAAGTAAATGATGTAGGATTAAAGAATAATTCCCTCACGTCTCGTGAAATGGTGAACAACGCTAAATCTTGCTTGAGGCAAATAAATAGTTAAACAGACAACAGAAACACACAAATATTGGAAAATGCAGAAATTTGGAATCGGTATACTGAAAATAACTAATTTCTTTAGTAATTCATACAATAAAGCAAAGTGCTGGTCAGCAAATGACTTCTTTGATGAACTAATCCATACGATAATTAAGCCAGAGTACATTAAAACTAAAAGGTTACTCAATTTTCTAAGTTGAAGCAAGATCTTAATATATTAATTTGCTAAAAGAATTTTCACTATTTAGGAACCTAAAAGATTATTTATGAAAGAAGAAAGTAGGAGCTATTGTATCAGATACGACTTAGTGCTAAATGTCTTTCTGACAACTTCACAATTAATAAAATAGTGCCAGAATATAAACTATAAAATGTTCTTTGTCCTACCTTAGATATAAGTTGAAAACAGAAACTTAGACTGTATTGTCTGTTTCTCAGGGACATGCAGGCTGCATGAATGACTGACAACAAGCGGTAGGGAGATTGGAAGTAGAGACGCAAACCACAGTGAATACAATTTCCTCCCACAATTTTGTCAATCAGTGAAATTAAATGAGTGTTACAATAGGACACCCACCACAGTGCCGAGTATTATAGTAAAAGAAAAATGTGAGTGCGTTGCAGTGATAAAAGTCGTGTGTATTTTCTTTTTCAGGAAGAGACTGATTTTAAAGAAAAAAAAATAACTATTTTGTAACCATTGAAAAATTTATATTTCCATGTAAATGTATGTAAATAATTTGTGAATGTCTTCTGTACTAGGTTTTCTATGTGTATATGAGTATGGTTATTTTGTGTATGTAGTAATAAGGAATTTCCTAAGAAGAAGCAACTTAAGTTGAAAGAGATATACTAAAGTAATCCATCGCTTGTTTGTTCTTTTAGAAATTTAATTTTGTTCAAAAATAGATTTTCACGAAAATTAAAAAGGGGGTGATGAAGCAAAGCAAGCGCTGTATCATGTATAAGATACAGAGGCGAGCGAGTGCACGGGACTTACCCTAGTTCACTGCTAGTAGCGTCACGTCATCGTAACGCGCCTGCATATAGTATTGCACCACATTTAACATAAAAGTAAAAATTAAGATTTGTGTGTAAAACTTTGTTAAAGTATAGTTCTATGTAATAATGTTTCAGGTAACAAATCTTAATGTTATAAAATTAGTAGTTTACGTAAAATTCACGTTTTGAAAGAAAAATAGGAGGCGCTAAATAATGACGCTAGGAAGCCAAAATTTGGTGAGAAGGTGCAGTAAGAAGTCATTAATGAGTGGTGCTGGTTTCCAAAACCATAAAACTAAAATTGACTCCAGAATCCGCGTTTTTTGGAAAAATCAGAGGCGCGAAATAATAGAGCTACAATATTGAAAATTGGTAGGATGCTTCAGTTCACCCTAATAATAATAATGGAAATACCACAATCAGTTACCTCTTCTAGTTTTTTAGTAATTTAGTAAAAACTACTTTTGTGAGTAAAATGTACATAAGCATTATAGATTAAGTACTTTAAATTTTAATGATAAAACAAATTCTTTAAGACCAATGATCAGATAGGACAATTAACAAAGCTACACCAAGTTTTAGTCTTGTAGCATAATTAACAGCTGATACAAGTCTTGATAAAGCTATGGTTCAGAGGTAACAATCTACCGTTAGTTCCATTGTAAAAATTCTAGAGAGTAAAGTTTTAATTTTAGCGGGCTGAGATTTTCTACGTGCTTCTGTACTGCTCAGATGTATGTATACAAAAATTGAGAAGTTTGTAAAGCTATTATTAAATGTGATATTTAAGATTATGTGCCTGAGATAGCGATCATTTGGAGGCCGCAGGCATCTGCATATGAACGGAAAGAACAGATGCTCTCTTGGCGGTACGCGCCGGAGCTATATAAAAAGAGCGGCAGAGGCAGTAGTAAGCTCACTCCGCATTAGACCAACGCCTAGTCCATGCGAGCTTAACGTCCGATCGCGCCTCGCCTCGGGTGACGTCATAGCGGGCTGTGACATGTGCGTACTTAGCAATGTAAACGGACATTGAAAATCGCGAGGACTGTACACCGTCCTGGATCGTTTAGACTTCGGTAACAAACTGTTATTGTGCCGTCCGTGTGAAGTATAATTCCGCGTGGCAAGTGGTGACTAACTCCACTTTTAAGGCGAGCATTAATTTTTTTTTTAACATTATTGCGAACTATTAATAGAGTACCGTTAGTTAGAGTAATGAACTATTCGGGAGGAACTTGCTGTAGAAGTCGCCTCTGAACTATTAAACGGTTGGCTGAATTAACAATATTTAATGTCTTTAGCATTTTCAGAAGTTTCGAGTAATTTGTGTGAGCCTTTAAGATAATAAAATCTTGTTTGGAACTTTAAATTTTATTGAAGCAGCCCTAATCCCGTGAAGAACTATGGATATTTTTCGTTTAGCTGGGCTGTACAGGAATGTGGCCGTGCAGACTGGGAACTAAGGTCAGTAAGTTTCCCTTCGCTTTCTGACTGGCCACCAAATTAGTTGCCAGGCTCGCGTGATTTAAGGTGGCAATGTTCAACTTTCATTCAACATTAAACAACGACTTCTTTGCCGTCCCACATATGTTGCATCGGCAATAGTCTGTTACGTGAAATGAACATTCAAACAACTCATTCGACAACTTCTTCGCCGCCCCACACGATCACTCGTCGTGCTCGGAACCCATACAACACAGTCGTGTGTTGTGGACGCATCTCGTCTTCCACAGTCACTCGCGGATTTTCGTTACCCCAAATTCTTCAGTTCTGCTTACTGACGTACTCACTGAAGTGGAAGTGCGCCTCATCTGAGAAAATTATTCCTTTTGCGAAGTTTTCGTTCCCCGCTCATCGAGACAAGACTCACTGGGCAAATCAACGTCTCTTTCCATGACTGCAGGCCACAACTCTTGTGTAAGTCGATTCATGTACGTACACATGTCCAGAGCTTTTGAAAGGACTTCATGCAGTGAACTTGGTGACACATCCAGTTGTTGAGCTCATCAGCGAACCGACTTTCTGGAGCTTAGGCTTATTGTCACTCGCGACAGCAATCTTTCCTTGTGGTCGAACAGAACTCGGTCGTCCTGTTTTCTTAAAGTTTTAAACAGAACATGATGTCTCAAACTTTCGGATCAACTTCCGAACTGTTGATTCGGTTGGACCAGCATTGCGTCCGAGTAATAAGCAATTTACGAACGGTTGCCATTCAACTTTCATTGCTTTTGTAATAACATTTTATCACTTGGATACGTTGCTCAGTTTTCATCTGCTTCATGACAAAATAAACATCAGATAACCATGCTCACCACACAATAACTATCAGGCCTCTAATTGGAAGGATCGCAGATAACAAACACGAAAAAACCACGGTTACCAATCGCCATATGACAAAATTGCTCAAAATTAAAGTTCGTCCCTCTTCCCAGACACCCGTTACAACCAGTTTTAAAAAAGTTTAGTATTTTCCTCGTAGAAAAATTCTATAGCTCATGAATGAACAACATATTCCTACCAGCTTTAACGCTTACACACACACACACACACACACACACACACACACACACACACACACACACACACACACACACACACAAACTTTTGTATCACCTCGGTTCCGAGAGTTCCGGTACCTGTACAGAAAATTGGAAGATATATCAACATAAACATTATTTACGACCTTTTTATTGCTCATGGAAACCACTCATTGAATGTTGTACCACAATATAGCGAGACCTACAGAGATGGTGGTCCAGATTGCTTTGCACACCTGTGTCTCTAATACCCAGCAGCACGTCCTCTTGCATTGATGCATGTCTGTATTCGTCGTGGCTTGCTATCCACAAGTTCATCAAGGCACTAATGGTTCAGATTGTCCCACTCCTCAACGGCGATTCGGCTTAGATCCCTCAGAGTGGTTCGTGTGTCACGTCCTTCGTAAACAGATTTTTCCAATCTATCCCAGGCATGTTCGATGGGGTTCATGTCTGGAGAACACGCTGGCCACTCTAGTCGAGCGATGTCGTTATTCTGAAGGAAGTCATTCACAAGATATGCACGATGGGGGCGAGAATTGTCGTCCATGAAGACGAATGCCTCGCCAATATGCTGCCGATATGGTTGCACTGTCGGTCGGAGGATGGCATTCACGTATCGTACAGCTGTTACGGCGCCGTCCATGACCACCAGCGGCGTACGTCGGCCCCACATAATGCCACCCCAAAACAGCATGGAACTCCACCCTGCTGCACTCGCTGGACAGTTTGCTAAGGCGTTAAGCCTGACTGGGTTGCCTCCAAACGACGATTGACTTATTGATGACGTCAATCCTGAGTGGTCCATTCGGCATGTTGTTGGGCACATCTGTTTGGCGCTGCATTGTGTCGTGGTTGCAAAGATGGACCTCGCCGTGGACGTCGGCTGTGAAGTTGCACATCATGCAGCCTATTGCGCACAGATTGAGCCCTAACACTACGTCCTGTGGCTGCACCAAAAGCATGCACGGTGGTGTTGATGTCAGGGTTCCTTAGAGCCATAATCCGTAGGTAGCGGTCATCCAGTGCAGTAGTAGCCCTTGGGCGTCCTGACAGTACCGGTCTTTCTGTATCTCTTCCATGTGCGAACAACATTACTTTGGTTCACTCCGAGATGCCTACACACTTCCCTTGTTGAGAGCCATTTCTGGCACAAAGTAACAATGCGGATGCGATCGAACCGCGGTATTGACCGTCTAGGCATGGTTAAACTACAGACAACAGAAACGTCTACTATTTCTTAATGGACCGATCTTCTGTTGAAATGGTCTAAGTGACCGGATAGTTATTGGACAGCTAAGGCTAGATCATCATCACACTCATTTTCTTGCATCTATGTTAGGCTGATTTGAGATATAAATGTTGAGTGGAGTGGGTGCCAGATAGACACTTGCGATAGCCCATTGGTTGGATTCGTCTGTTTTTACTGTGGTGCTGTAGAACACAAAAGTACTGTCTGATAGAATAAAGGTAATCTTACGGTTCGTAGACTGTCCTATATAAAGGATGTACGATAAACTAAACTGATGTCAGTATTAGCTGTTCGTTTCAAAATACGATTGGTATAGGATGAGACAGCATGAATATTTTATCAGGATAGAGGCTTTCTGAAATGAAGTCAGGAGAGGCCCGTCGACAGATGCACTACTGGTTCTGACGCAAATAAATGCAACATAAATGACACTTTCTCGGAGCAATACAAATATAATGAGTCAATTTCCTAACCGATATTTCACGGAGAATGAATAACGAGCCTCACTATAAATAATGGATGAAGTACGGCGCTTCCCACCAATGAATAATTCATTGATCAAACACTGATCTCGGCAAACGATATTCGCCGTGTAATAAGCGAAAAGAATACCACTCAGACGAATGATTTAGAGCCAGTTGCCAATTTAACTTTAACAGCATCATACTAGCGATTCATTCATGGTAACTGTTGTTATTTTGGGTCTATACATTAGTTTCAAATGGTTGAAATGGCTCTGAGCACTATGGGACTTAACAGCTGAGGTCATCAGTCCTTTACAACTTAGAACTACTTAAACCTAACATCACACACATCCATGCGCGAGGCAGGATTCGAACCTGCGACCGTAGCGGTCGCACGGTTCCAGACTGAAGCGCCTAGAACCGCTCGGCCACACTGGCCGGCTATACACTAGTTTCTAAGCTCTTTCAGTTCACATCTTCGTTTGTGAAATAGTTCGGCAATTAATGTGAAGCGTGCCGGTATTCAGGAGAATACAGTCTTGGTTGGCTGAGACAGAAGTAGAAATTAGTTACAAACGGCACGATTTCACAAAGCAGTATTATTTTCATCATACTGAGCAGATACAAATGATGACTATACTAAGTGGAAAACATGGCGACACTGCCAAGAAGACTGTACTGTTACATTTCTACGGGTATTAGCATTTTGATACTCGTGTTCTTCCGGTGACATTAATCAAAAAGTGGTAAGAACAGCTTCACTAGAAAGGATGAAAGAAAGATCATTCACTGGGAAGCCAAATGTCAACGTGCCAAGAGAGTTTTCTACGGAAACTACAAAACGTCAGTTACAAGAGAAAGCAGTCAGTAGCAGTGAGGAAGCACCGACGGAAATGTGTACAATGAATCTCTCACAAACTGAATGTGGTGCATGAACTGCCAAATACTCATTCTGTAAATAGACAGGCGTTTTGTGAGAACCATACTGAAATCACAGAAGGGGATTAACAGGGCGAATTACCGAGAGTGATTACAAGCATTTCATTAACCTGGGTAAGTAAATACGCACAATGGACGCCAGGCTTGGAGGAAGGCCGCACTGTCACTGAGATGGAAGATTAACGAGTTTTTGTGCCACGCCTAAGAGACATGCATTCATGTGTCAGCTTAATGTGTATCTACATATGCTGAAACTCTGATTAATCTGTGTCTTCGAGTGAGTTGCGGGGCTGTGCATGTCGCGGGAGTATGTGTTATAGAGTCTCACTTGCACAATATACACTCCTGGAAATTGAAATAAGAACACCGTGAATTCATTGTCACAGGAAGGGGAAACTTTGTTGACACATTCCTGGGGTCAGATACATCACATGATCACACTGACAGAACCACAGGCACATAGACACAGGCAACAGAGCATGCACAATGTCGGCACTAGTACAGTGTATATCCACCTTTCGCAGCAATGCAGGCTGCTATTCTCCCATGGAGACGATCGTAGAGATGCTGGATGTAGTCCTGTGGAATGGCTTGCCATGCCATTTTCACCTGGCGCCTCAGTTGGACCAGCGTTCGTGCTGGACGTGCAGACCGCGTGAGACGACGCTTCATCCAGTCCCAAACATGCTCAATGGGGGACAGATCCGGAGATCTTGCTGGCCAGGGTAGTTGACTTACACCTTCTAGAGCACGTTGGGTGGCACGGGATACATGCGGACGTGCATTGTCCTGTTGGAACAGCAAGTTCCCTTGCCGGTCTAGGAATGGTAGAACGATGGGTTCGATGACGGTTTGGATGTACCATGCACTATTCAGTGTCCCCTCGACGATCACCAGAGGTGTACGGCCAGTGTAGGAGATCGCTCCCCACACCATGATGCCGGGTGTTGGCCCTGAGTGCCTCGGTCGTATGCAGACCTGATTGTGGCGCTCACCTGCACGGCGCCAAACACACATACGACCATCACTGGCACCAAGGCAGAAGCGACTCTCATCGCTGAAGACGACACGACTCCATTCGTCCCTCCATTCACGCCCGTCGCGACACCACTGGAGGCGGGCTGCACGATGTTGGGGCGTGAGCGGAAGACGGCCTGACGGTGTGCGGGACCGTAGCCCAGCTTCATGGAGACGGTTGCGAATGGTCCTCGCCGATACCTCAGGAGCAACAGTGTCCCTAATTTGCTGGGAAGTGGCGGTGCGGTCCCCTACGGCACTGCGTAGGATCCTACGGTCTTGGCGTGCATCCGTGCGTCGCTGCGGTCCGGTCCCAGGTCGACGGGCACGTGCACCTTCCGCCGACCACTGGCGACAACATCGATGTACTGTGGAGACCTCACGCCCCACGTGTTGAGCAATTCGGCCGTGCGTCCACCCGGCCTCCCGCATGCCCACTATACGCCCTCGCTCAAAGTCCGTCAACTGCACATACGGTTCACGTCCACGCTGTCGCGGCATGTTACCAGTGTTAAAGATTGCGATGGAGCTCCGTATGCCACGGCAAACTGGCTGACACTGACGGCGGCGGTGCACAAATGCTGCACAGCTAGCGCCATTCGACGGCCAACACCGCGGTTCCTGGTGTGTCCGCTGTGCCGTGCGTGTGATCATTGTTTGTACAGCCCTTTCGCAGTGTCCGGAGCAAGTATGGTGGGTCTGACACACCGGTGTCAATGTGTTCTTTTTTCCATTTCCAGGAATGTAGTTTTTTGGTGACTAGTTTGGGGTAGCAGGTATCCGTTATCAGGTTTGAAACAGTGATGAATCTACCTTGAAATTATCTGAGTCTTTTTTTTTTTATTGAGTCATCGGTCATTTGACTCGTTTCATGCGGCCTGCCACAAGAGTAGCCTTTACACCCTATGTCGTCAATTACTTTGCTGAATATATTTCAGTCTCTGTGTTTCCTAACAGTTTTTATCCTCAGAATAACTGAGCACGAGATTTTTGCGTTTCTGCATATACCAGTACTTCAAAACAACCGGACGCCGCCCTCTGCCTCATCAGCGAAGGAGAGTCAGTTGCTCTCGCTCCAAAACTGTGGTTCAGTCAGCAGTGTTTTGTCACTCTGGACAGTGTTCTTGGTGTGTAAGGTTGACCAATCGTGGGGACACTGCTATGGCGCAGTGCCACCTTCGGATTGAAACTGTGCGTCTTGTACGCAAAAGGAAAGGAGCTATGCGTGCTTTACCACACGCTTTTTCTTGAATTTAACAACGGCTCTCGCCCGTCACGTTGCCAGCACCATGAAGTCGCCCGATCCCTGTGGAGTTTTTTTTTTTTTAAAGGTAGAGAGTTGAAGGCTGCGAATTATGTGAGTCCGGCTCCTGGCCGTCACAGAGATGCTGCGACCTCCAGCCTCCGTCTGGTGGTGATCAGTGCATGTTAGTTGTTTAGGGGAATGTAAGAGTCGCAAATTCCAGTAGCGAGATCCACATTCTGTGCAGATCGTTACTTGGTTATATTTAGTTATATTTTGCGCCCTATTGTCGTAACTTGCCAGCGGCCTTGCCGCAGTTGTAACACCGGTTCCCGTCAGATCACCGAATTTCATTGTTGTCGCTGGTCTAGCACCTGAATGGGTGAGCATCCGGCCTGCCGGGAGCTGTTGGCTAGTGGGGTGAACTCAGCCCTTGTGCGGCTCCGGTCTCGGAAACGGACATACGGCCGGTCGGTGTGGCCAAGCGGTTCTAGGCGCTTCAGTCGGGAACCGCGCGACCGCTACGGT
Source organism: Schistocerca gregaria (assembly GCF_023897955.1). Lineage (NCBI taxonomy): Eukaryota > Metazoa > Arthropoda > Insecta > Orthoptera > Acrididae > Schistocerca > Schistocerca gregaria. The sequence continues at coordinate 1,089,845,474 of NC_064920.1, read as the reverse complement.
CGCAGGTTAGAATCCTGCCTCGAGCATGGATGTGTGTGATGTCCTTAGGTTAGTTAGGGTTAAGTAGTTCTACGTTCTAGGGGACTGATGACCTCAGATGTCAAGTCCCATAGTGCTCAGAGCCATCTGTACCATTTCAACTGACATACGGCCGGGAGAGCGGTGTGCTGTCCACATGCCCCTCCATATCCGTATACAGTGACGCCTGTCGACTGAGGATGATACGGCGGCCGGTCGGTACCGTTGGGCCTTCATGACCTGTTCGGGGGGAGTTTAGCTTTTTTACTGTCGTAACTTAAAGTTCCGCTTTGCGAGCTGCCCACATGCGCAGATCTTGTTGTGTTTACATCATAGAGTCTTCCACACTTTTATGGCATTGCATGGTGTCAGCGTCATTTTGTAATTCGATTTGACTTGTATAGAACTTTGATCTCTGTCAATTTCATTGTAATCTGTGTCAGTCATTAGAGTAAATAACTGTCAATTTCAGTCCTGATATAGATTTCATGATCCTTTAACTTGCCCTACAACATATCCTGGTCAGGCTACCGATTAAAACGTTATTATGATCTGTTTCATATCCAAGTGATTCATTTCACTGTGTCGGGATTGTCCTTGTGCATAGTGGTCAATAACAAACATAATTTAGTCATTATTTTATGAAATAAAATGTCCATTACATTTGCACATCTTACAAGTACACCATTTGGTTTTATGTGTTATCTTGCGATTCCAACGATGATTGCACTAGATCGTATCGTATTATTACAAGCTGGTTTCATTAACAAAGGGGCTAGAACTTTCAGTTTGTTGAAAAAGAGAAAACAATTGGTAACAGCTTTTATTTCGACAAAAAGCATCTTGGGCATAAAATTGTTAGATTAAAAAAAAGTACCGATAGCAAAAACAGCCAATAACTATGCGTCATGCCATTACGAGCGGAAAATCACTTGCGCCATCCTCACACGAGACGTGAAACTGGATGTGGATACGGTTTGAAATGCAACTGACGAGCGTTCAGAAACAATCTAAGATTACAGGTCCGCAATTGCGACGTGCTGCTTCAGCGCTCCCCACCCAGATTTACCAGCGAAAACGGACAAGTGTGAAATAGCTGCCTTGGCTTTACTGGCGATTTTCAAAGATGGCCAAATAAGATTTCAAAGAACATCATGGAGGCGTCAACAAATACGGTGGTGAATTACAGTGTTTATAACTAAGTTTTTTAAAAAAAATTATACCATCTAGTACTAGACAAATACAACTGACAAGGTACTTGAGCAAGCAAAAAGTTGTTTTACACATTATACCGGCAAAATAGAACTACATTATTTACCACGTAATTTTAATTGATATACACAGTTATACACTATGTGATCAAAAGTATCCGGACACCTGGCTGAAAGTGACTTAAGAAATGGTTAAAATGGCTCTGAGCGCTATGGGACTTAACATCTGAGGTCATCAGTCCCCTAGAACTTAGACCTACTTAAACCTTGCTGACCTAAGGACATCACACACATCCATGCCTGAGGCAGGATTCGAACCCGCGACCGTAGTGGTCGCGCGGTTCCAAACTGTAGCGCCTAGAACCGCTTTATATATATATATATATATATATATATATATATATATATATATATATATATATATATATTAAAGTAGTGGGCCGGTGGGGGCTCGGGGGACAATGCGGGAGGGTCGAAACCCGAGGCCTGGCCACAGTGCCCTCCTCACCACCACCAGCCTGTGGTGCTTAGGGAAGTGGGAGACACAGGAATCAACAGTAGTGGAAGGCGTTGGTATTTATTTAGTTGCATGTGTTTTTGTATTATTCACTAATATTGTGAAATTATGTGAACACATCGGCGAAAGAGAAAGAAATATAAATTCTGGTTAAAGTAAAAGATAGGAAAAAGGAAAAGCAAAAAGAAATAAAAGCCGCGCAATCTGCGACGCGCCCTCCCATCCGCGGAGGTCAGAAAGAGAATAGATCGTAGGCGGTTGAAACTCAGACACCGCCGGGGGAGGAGGGGTAGGTGCCCTCTGAGCCAGGCACCCCTCGCAACCGCTCGGCCACTCCGGCCGGCTAGGACTTAAGAGTTTCTGGCGCCCTCCATCGGTAATGCTGGAATTCAATATGGTGTTGGCCCACCTTAGTCTTGATGACAGCTTCCACTCTAGCAAGCATACGTTTAGTCAGGTGCTGGGAGGTTTCTTGGGAATCGGCAGCCCATTCTTCACGGAGTGCTGCACTGAGGAGAGGTAACGATTGCTGTCGGTGAATCATGGCGTTCCAAAACATCCCAAAGGTGTTCTACGGGATTCAGGTCAGGACTCTGTGCAGGCCAGTCCATTACAGGGATGTTACTGTCGTGTACCAACTCCGCCACGGGCCGTGCATTATGAACAGGTGCTCGATCGTGTTGAAAGATACAATCGCCATCCCCGAATTGATCTTCAACAATGGGAAGCAAGAAGGTGCTTAAAACATCAATGTGAGGCTGCTCTGTGATAATGACACGCAAAACAACAATGGGTACAAGCCCCCTCCATGAAAAACACGACAACAGCGTAACACCACCGCTTCTGAGTTTTACTGTTGGCATTACACACGCTGGCAGATGACGTTCACAGGGCATTCGCTATACCCATACCGTGCCATCGGCTCGCCACATTGTGTACCGTGATTCGTGACTTCACACAGCGTTTTCCCACTATTCAGTCGTCCAATGTTTACGCTCCTTGCACCCAGCGAGCAGTCGTTTGGCGTTTACCGGCGTGATGTCTGGCTTATGAGCAGCCGCTCAAACATAAAACCCAAGTTTTCTCACGTCCCGCCTAACTGTCATAGTACTTGCAGTGCATCCTGATGCAGTTTGGAATTCCTGTGTGATGGTCTCAATAGATGTCTGCCTATTACACATTACGACCATATTCAACTGTCGGCGGTCTCTGTCTGTCAACAGACGAGGTCGGCCTGTACGTTTCTGTACTAAACGTGTCCCTTCACGTTTTCACTTCACTATCACATCGGAAACAGTGGAACTAGGGATGTTTATGAGTGTGGAAATCTCGCGTACAGACGTATGACATAAGTGACAATCCGTCTGTGTGTTCTGCTGAGCGCCCCATTCTGCTCTATCACGATGTCTAATGACTACGGATATGGAGTACCTGGCAGTAGGTGGCAGCACAGTGCAGCTAATATGAAGAACGCAAGTATTTCGGGGTGGCTGGTTACTTTTGATAACATAGTGAATGTGCGTGATGTCCTAGGCAACATAAAGTTTAATGCCGTCCGCACCTTGGAAGTTAATCTCTATTTAAGTTTTTAGGTGTACATAAATGTTGCAGATGTAAGTACCCATCGGTCTAGCACTGTCAGACAGCTTCATTGATTCCATCTGTACCTTTGGATGGAAGTATGGTAGCAGTATTATCCAGTGACTCCTCAGTTCCTGACAATTTGCTGATAAATTTTATCAAAATTGTCAAGCTGCGGACAGATATGGCGCCGGTGTTATGAGAAACAAAATCTTCGCAGCTCACCAGTTATAAAACAAAAACTACCAATCGCGCACTAAAGTGTCAGAAGTATAACATCTCTTAAGTTCGTGCACCAGGACTAGCGCCTGTGGCTAGAAATCAAAACGTCCTGCGCTCCGGGTTTCATCCCAGAAACTGGTTAAATTCAGAGTAAAAGTCATCGACAACAGCGGACGAACAGTCCCTACATTATAAGTCACCATCGTTCTGCCAACGGCCTTGTCAAAGAGGACGGACGAGCGAACAGAGGTTCAGGAAAGCCTTATGGCCTTGGGAAAGGAAACAGCCCATCATACGCGGAAGAATCAGCAGTATTGAACGAAGTGAAGTTGCAGAATACAATGGAAACCACTCCAATAAGGACAAAGAACATGTGGCCTGTAGTGAAAAGAGACATGGTGATCTCACCATTGGTAAAAGGTTCTGGACTAGTTTCCCTTTCGTATATCGGAGACGGAATACCAAAGGGGAGGTGACGAGGGGAAAGAGAATGAATAAACGAAATAGTAACGTTGTGTGATTCGGGGAGTGGAATTGCCAGACGTTTGGACGTGGTAGGGAAGCTAGAGGATGTGGAAAAGGAAAATTAAATGCTCAATCTACACTACTGGCCATTAAAATTGCTATAACGTTGTTGTGATGCCTCGTGTAAGGAGGAGAAATGCGTACCATCACGTTTCCGACTTTGTTAAAGGTCGGATTGTAGCCTACCGCGATTGCGGTTTATCGAATCGCGAAATTGCTGCTCGCGTTGATCGAGATTCAATGACTGTTAGTAGAATATGCAATCGGTGGGTTCAGGAGGGCAATACGGAACGCCGTGCTGGTTCCCATCGGCTTCGTATCACTAGCAATCGGGATGACAGGCATCTAATCCGCATGGCTGTAACGGATCGTGTAGTCACATCTCGATCCCTGAGTCAATAGATGGGGATGTTTGCAAGACAACTACCATCTGCACAAACAGTTCGACGACGTTTGCAACAGCATGGACTATCAGCTCGGAGACCATGGCTGCGGTTACCCTTGACGTTGCATCACAGACAGGAGCGCCTGCGATGGTGTACTCAACGACGAACCTGGGTGCACGAATGGCAAAACGTCGTTTTTTGGATGAATCCAGGTTCTGTTTACAGCATCATGATGGTCGCATCCGTGTTTGGCGACATCGAGGTGAACGCACATTGGAAGCGTGTATTCGTTATGGCCATACTGGCGTATCACCCGGCTTGATGGTATGGGGTGGCCATTGGTTACAAGTCTCGGTCACCTCTAGTTCGCATTGACAGCACTTGGAACAGTGGACGTTACATTTCAGATGTGTTATGACCCGTGGCTCTCCCCTTCATTCTATCCCTGCGAAACCCTACATTTCAGCAGGATAATGCACGACCGCATCTTGCTGGTCCTGTACGGGCCTTTCTGGATACAGAAAATGTTCGAATGCTGCCCTGGCCAGCACATTCTCCAGATCTCTCACGAACTGAAAACGTCTGGTCAATGGTGGCGTAGCAACTGGCTCGTCACAACAGGCCAGTCACTACTCTTGATGAACTGTGGTATTTTGTTGAAGTTGCATGGGCAGCTGTACCTGTACACGCATCCGAGCTCTGTTTGACTCAATGCCCAAGCGTATCAAGGCCGTTATTACGGCCAGAGGTGGTTGTTCTGGGTACTGAGTTCGCAGAATCTATGCACCCAAATTGCCTGAAAATGTAATCACGTGTCAGTTCAAGTATAATATATTTGTCCAATGAATATCCGTTTATCATCTGCATTTCTTCTTGGTGTAGCAATTTTAATGGACAGCGGTGTAGATAAATTGTGTCTCACTGAAGTGAAAATGAAATAAGACAATAATTCCTGATCAGATGAATATAGAGTAATATAAATAGCGGGTGAGACTGGTAGAATTCGTTATCAATAGGCAGGTAAATACGAAAGTGACTCATTTGAAACAGTTTAATGACAGGCTTATTCTCTTCAGAACAGCAGCACACCTACGCCAACAACAGTAGTTAGGGTATAGATGCGGACGTCACAAGCAGATCGGGAAAGGGTAATTCAGTAAACATGTAATTCATTATGTAAAGAAAGATGACTGTCTAATAATTCCGTAAACTGTCAGAATACGGATAACCAAAATGTAAAAGGTTCGGTCTGTGGCGAAGAAAGGTACTTTACGTCAAGTCGTTCCACATTACCCGACACGTTTACGAAATCCGACTAAACTAATTCCGCTATTCAGTTGTAAGAGTTACGTAAAATGAGAGAGCGACTGAACGGACAAGAAAAGAAATAAACAAAAGTCTCTTATTGGCCTGTGCTGTTTTCTTCAGATTTAGCTTTCAGCGTATCTGAACGGAAACAGTTATAACCAGTATGGAATATACTTCTACTGGGTCAATGTTCTATCACCTGAGCTCCATTAATACTTAATTATTAAATCGGTCAGCTAACGTACGAGGTAAAATGTACGAAAGCGGTGTACATAATTGTATATTCCGGCTGCGGGCTTACAGAAGACGTAGCGGCTTATTATCAGAATTTAGATTCCGGAGGCGTAAACTCTATCGACCCACACTGAAAAAGTGAAAGTTCACACCTCCAGTAAAGTAGAAAGGTTGGGAAAGCAATGAATACTTAAGCAGGTGCACGTGGGCGGCCGAATGATGCTGCGGTAACTCTCGCAAAGCGGCGGGGAGGCTGAAGCTTCCGCACGTTGCAGCTCGTAAAATATCCATGTAAGTCTACGGAGCCGCGCGTGATCCGTACTGTGGGACTTACTGATTCAGAATGGGTGGCTGCCTTATGAATTTCCGAAGGGCGCAATGCAAATGAAGGTGGTTGCTTCCGTGTTTATAGTCGGCGCAGCAATAACATTATCAGAGAGTGAATACTACATAACTTGGAATTTATGATGAGTGATCTATATACCTAAAAGCGTAAAAACAATCACTCGGTCACCTGTAACCACGTGCGGATGGCGTGTCTAACGGTTTCCAGGGGCATCAGAAATTTGATTTTCAGTGTTTCATATAGTTATTGACCAGTGTAAAAATTGTCCGCCGCCGGTAGCTGAATGGTCTGCGTGACGGATTGTCAGTCCTCTGGGCCCGGGTTCGATTCCCGACTGGGTCGGGGAATTTTCTCCGCCCAGGGTCTGGGTGTTGTGCTGTCATCATCAGCATCGACTGCAGGTCGCCGAAGTGGCGTCAAATTGAAAGACCGGCACCCAGCGAAAGATCTGCCCGACGCGGGGTCCTAGCCATACGATAAAATAAAAAATAAAAATAAAATAAAATAACAAAGTTTAAAAATTGAAATTGCTCTCAACGTGCTCATTAACACCCATAATCTCACGTTAAAAGTTTAACACACTAAATATTTTTCCTTTTCTTGTGCTTTTTCCCGCATCGGCGCAGGGTTGGTAGGGTTATTAACGGATTTGGCATGATTAATTTAGGTTTCCTATTGCCATCCCGTTCCTCGCCCCTCCCCTCCCCGCCACCAAATTCCGGAACAGAAGATATGTATCCCAACTGACTCCGTGTCTCCATCTGTGCACGTGACAATGGGCGAAGAAAAGAATAAAATAAAAGCCGGAAAAGCGTATCTCCAAAACTCAGAACGGTCTTGAAAAGCTTCACTCGTCCAAAACTCAGCTTACCCTTTTTTCACATGATATCCTGCGATGAAGGGCAACAAGCAGGATTTACGAAAAGCGTTTGACATCGTGCCCAACTGCAGACTGTTAAAGAAGGTACGAGCATAAGGAATAGGTCCCCGGAAATGTGTATGGCTCGAAGACATCCTAAAAAATATAACCCAGTACGTTGTCCTCGCAGGAGAGAATTCAGAGAGTGTATCTTCGACTCAGCGAAGTGTGATACAACCGTGTACAGGGTGGTCCATTGATCGTGACAAGGCCAAATATCTCACGAAATAAGCATCAAGTGAAAAAACTACAAAGTTGTCTAGCTTGAGGGGGGAAACCAGATGGCGCTATGGTTGGCCCGTTAGATGACGCTGCCATAGGTCAAACAGATATCAACTGCGATTTTTAAAAAAATAGGAACCCCCATTTCTTATTACATATTAATGTACTACTTAAAGAAATATGAGTGTTTTAGTTGGACCACTTCTTTCGCTTTGTGATAGATGGCGCTCTAATAGTCACAAACATTTGGCTCACAATTTTAGACGAACAGTTGGTAACAGGTAGGTTTTTTTAAATTAAAATACAGAACGTAGGTACGTTTGAACATTTTATTTCGGTTGTTCCAATGTGATCCATGCACCTTTGTGAACTTATCATTTCTGAGAGCGCATGCTGTTACAACGTGATAACCTGTAAATACCACATTAATGCAATAAATGCTCAAAATGATGTCCGTCAACCTCACTGTATTTGGAAATACGTGTAACCACATTCCTTTCAACAGCGAGTAGTTCGACTTCCGTAATGTTCGGAAATGCATTGACAATGCGCTGACGCATGTTGCACGAGTTGTCGGTGGATCACGATACCAAATATCCCTTCAACTTTCCCCCAGAATGAAATCCGAGGACGTCAGATCCGGTGAACGTGCGGGCCATGTTATGGTGCTTCGACGACCAATCCACCTGTCATTAAATATGCTATTCAATACCGCTTCAAACGCATGGGAGCTATGTGCCGGATATTCATCATGTTGGAAGTACATCGCCATTCTGTCATGCAGTGAAATATCTTGTAGTAACATAGGTAGAACATTACGTAGGACCGAGCGAGGTGGCGCAGTGGTTAGCACACTGGACTCGCATTCGGGAGGACGACGGTTCAATCCCGTCTCCAGCCATCCTGATTTAGGCTTTCCGTGATTTCCCTAAATCGTTTCAGGCAAATGCAGGGATGGTTCATCTGGAAGGGCACGGCCGATTTCCTTCCCAATCCTTCCCTAACCCGAGCTTGCGCTCCGTTTCTAATGACCTCGTTGTCGACGGGACGTTAAACACTAACCACCACCACCATTACGTAGGACATCAGCATATATTGCACCATTTAGATTGCCATCGATAAAGTGGAGGCCAATTATCCTTCCTCCCATAATGCCGCACCATACATTAACCCGCCAACGTCGCTGATATTCCACTTGTCGCAGCCATCGTGGAGTTTCCGTTGCCCAATGGTGCATATTATGCCGGTTTACGTTACCGCTGTTGGTGAATGACGCTTCGTCGCTAAATAGAACGCGTGCAAAAAATCTGTCATCGTCGTGTAATTTCTCTTGTGCCCAGTGGCAGAACTGTACACGACGTTCAAAGTCGTCGCCATGCAATTCCTGGTGCATAGAAATATGTTACGGGTGCAATCGATGTTGATGTAGCATTCTTAACACCGACATTTTTGAGATTCCCGATTCTCGCGCATTGTCTGCTACTGATGTGAGGATTAGCCGCGACAGCAGCTAAAACACCTACTTGGGCATCATCATTTAATGCAGGTCATGGTTGACGTTTCATATGTGGCTGAACACTTCCTGTTTCCTTAAATAACGTAACTATTCGGCGAACGGTGAGGACACTTAGATGATGTCATCCAGGATACCGAGCAGCATACATAGCACACGCCCGTTGGGCATTTTGATCGCTATAGCCATACATCGACACGATATCGACCTTTTCCGCTATTGGTAAACGGTGCATTTTAACACGGGTAATATATCACGAACCAAATAGCTTCCGCACTGGCGGAATGTTACGTGATACCACGTACTTATACGTTTGTGACTACTATAGCGCCATCTATCACAAAGCGAAAAACGTGGTCCAACTAAAACATTCATATTTCTTTACATACTACACGAATATGTAATAAAAATGGGGGTTCCTATTTAAAACAACGCAGTTGATATCCGTTTGACTTATGGCAGCGCCATCTAGCGGACCAACCATAGCGCCATCTGGTTTCCTCCTTCAAGCTAGACGAGTTTCGTTCTTTGTAGTTTTTTCGTTTGATGCTTATTTCGCGAGACATTTGGCCCGGTCACTATCAATGGACCACCCTGTGTACATAAATGATCAGACGGACAGGATAGGCAGCAATCTGCGGCTGTTTGCTGACAATTTTGCGATGCACGGGAAGGTGTCGTTGTTGAGTGACTGCTGGCGGATACAACATGACTTAGACGAAAATTCTAGTTGTTTTGATGAATCGCAGGTAGCTCCAAATGGAGCAAAATGTAAGTTAGTGCAGGAAAAACAAACCTGTAGTCTTCAAATAAAGCATTAGTAGTGTGCCGCTTGACACAATCACGTTGATTAAGTATGCAGCTGCAACGTTGCAAAGGAATGCTGAATGTATCGAGTATTTCAGAACTGCGGTAGGTAAGACGAATGGCTGACTTCGGTTTTTTGAGAGGGTGTTCGGAAAGGGTAGTCGATTTATAACGGAGACCACCAATAGAACACTACTACGATTCGATATTGAGCACTGTTCGAGTGTTTGGTATCCCCACCAGGTCGGATTAAAGAAAGACAAGGAAGCATTTCAGAGGCGGGCTACTAGATTTGTTACTGGCAGGTGCGAAACACACGCAAGTGTTACGGAGATTCTTTGAGAACTGAAATGGGAACTCCTGGTGGAGAGAAGATGTTCTCTTCGGGGAACACTACTGAAAAATTTCAGAGAACCGGCATTTGAAGCTGACTGCAGAACGATTCTACCGCCGCCAACGTACGTTTCGCGCAGTGACCACAAACATACGAGAAATTAGGGGTCATACGGAGGTATGTAGATAGTCGTTTTTGCCTCGCTCTGTTTGCGAGTGGTACAGCAAAGGAAGTGACAAGTAGTGGCAAAAGTACCCTCCGCCGCGCAAGACAAAGTGGATTAAGGAGTATGCATATAGACGTAGACGTCCAAAGTTTTTATATGTTTGCGAGTCGTGTTACTTCTACGGGACTTTGGTATGAGTCCGATATTCAACTAATGGGATGCGGGAAACCACCTAAAAACCATATTCAGGCTGTCCTGCACACCGACCCTCCTTCACGAATCGCATTCGATTCGGGGCCAGTCCTGAAGGGGCGCTTTAACATGCACGGCTATCCTGGGCGGGTCTGACACAATAAACATCGAAGTAAGAAACTGCGTGTATTTCTCGAGGCGATATAACGCTTAGACGCCCTCCACTAAATGATAAAAGGAAGAAAGTAGATTGCCGATGTGCCGAGGCGGCTGGTGAAAGGGTACTTCACTTGCATCGCTGATACCGATATTCGGCTGTCCTGCTATCTCTGACTGCTCCCCCGGCGGTTTTCCGGGTGAACGTGTGACGGGTGAATCTCCGGTCGGCGTTCAACGAGCCAACTTGTGTTGAAAACAAGCCCGCGTCCGTAACCGTGGTGCATGGGCCTCGCCGTGCTCGCCGCCCTTGTCTTTCGGCACTCGACGGATGTGCGGTGCCGATCACTTGGCGTCTTGACTTGTAAAATTGTGGTGGGTTCGTCGTCTCACGCTGAACAGCTTCCCAGCTCGTAATTTGCAAGCTCCAAGTTACGTATGACTTTTATTCTGTGTTCAACTAACAAGATTGTTGAAACTTACGGTGGCATGGGTAGCTGTCGGAGATGATTATGAACTTGGCTCAGCAGCGGCTATTTTAAGGAGGCTGATGTTCCTCATTCCCTTTCTGTTTATCCGTGGAGCGTGTGTTTTAAGTGGTTTTCACGCAAATTTTAACTTGTTTTAGCGCATATTGCCAGCTTTGGGACCGGTTGTGGTTGTGTACGTGCCCGGCAGCCGTAGAGTTGATGGTTTAATCATTTGTCACGGCAGAATTTGGTATGTTTATTTAATGCTGAAAGTGCCTTAAGGTAACTGGAAGTGATTTCTAAAGTTTCCCGCTAATTTACTGGGAGACGAGTAATGTTAGATTACTGCTCCGTAAGAATTTGAGGGTGTGCTTATTATTTATTCCAGTGTGGCTGTGATTTGACCTTGTTTTCATTGCAGTCTATTTGTGCTGTAGGCCATTGGTTAAGACTGCTTGTACCCTGGCATCGGCGCGGTTATGGATTGCCAGGACCGCTCATTGTGGCGCCGGTAGGATTATATGTAAATATGTGCCGCCTGCTATGTGATCCTGTGTACAAGCTGTGGGGAGTGAACGCTTGTATTATCTGCCGGCCGTAGCGTTACTGCTTCTAAACGCTGCTATGGGTCTTGACGCTATTCTCTAAAGTTAAGTGCAATTTGGGAATCATTCTGAGTCATTATGTCAGTTAAGTGAGGCCCACCCCTTTATAATATTAGCGTTTCTGTAAGTTATTTTACCGGTTGAGTTATTAGTATCCATTCTTATTTAACACCTGCTTTAATCATTTGTGTATTTTTAATGAACATGCAACTTATTACTATTTCTGTGTGCAAGTTCTGTGACCGTGGTTGGCCCACCTTGTATTTTTAGTATAAGCATGTTTCTATGTGGGCAGTTCAATTTTATTAAGCTTTAAGATCTCTTGTTATTTATGAAGTTGTGGTATTGTGTGACTGTGTAACTTTGGTTGGAAGTGTATAACGTTATTAGCCTTTTGAGATATTGTTAAACAAGAACGATTGTGATTGATTGTTCACCGTACCTACTATCAACGATATTGGTTGCGGACGCAAAATAATATGGTTCTTACTCGTGTTTATGTAATTAAATTAAAGTGAAGATTTATATATTGCAACAGTAAGAGGGCAAATGTGCGTATTGAAGTTTATAATAAAATTTGTTTTGAGTCAAATTCAAATTGTACAATAATCACAAGCTTGTCCATCACCAGTGATCCCGGGCTTCCTATTTCCTATAAATAACTGTGGTGAGATTGTAGCTTTATTTTCTAAAGAACTGAGTAGTACCAGGGTTCAGCTGACTTCATTTTCGCTGTTCATGCATTAAAACTTCAGCATCAGCCGTAATGTTTTAATTTATTACTTACATAATACGAACTCTGTTCACAACACATTTTTCAGACAGTATCCACGTATAGCGCCGAATGTTTCAGCAAAATAATATCACCGAATGGCACATAGTTCAAGACACATGACATCATAAACATCGAGGTGCGTTAGAAACTAGCTTCTCTTGGTTTCACCTTTTTCATTAGTTTACACGTCATTAATAATTACGGTTTTGCATCTTCAGCAATAAAAGTGTTGCATTCCTTACGTCAAATATTAAACACATTACCTCATTTGTGAAGTAATCAGATCCAGAAGCTGTTTTTCACTAGGGAATTAGAATCCTTGAATAATAGGTGGCGGGTGATTATTTGGAATATCAGAAACGTAATTCACTGCTTGGGTCTTTTGACGTTTATTGTGAAGTGCAGTATAGTCTATTTGCTTCAGTATCAGCACATGCAGAATAAAAAAGGAAGGAGATTACGAAATCCAATGTTTGCCCAAAAGCCATTGCGTCAAGAAGCACGAGGGACACGTTTACGGGTGTAAAGTAAGTAACAATTTGTATTTTTGTAATAAGGAAATTTATGAAAGGCTGCTGCTGAAATATTTCAGGAAGACCATGATCTTTCCAGGGTCACTGTTAGAATACTTCAGTAAATGTGACCACTTTAGAAATTTGAAACTCATGCCAGAAGTTTTCATAGATAAATTTGCCAAGGAGTAAAAAATTAGGCATTTCAGTGACGTAACGCATCGTTAAATCAATATAAAATCTAATTTTTGACAGGGTAACAAAATGGTGTTCCAGACCTTTGAGTGTCAGTTTAAAATCCTTAAACGCGTCTCATCAAAAGAAATGTCGTAACTGTCGTCCTGAAATGGTAATTAATTGTCTTACTGAAATATTTTAACAGCTTCAACATGATGAGTGGGTAATTTGGACATGTCAAACAAGTCATTAACTTTACATATATCAACTTTTATGTACATGAACTGTTACTCGAGCATGAACACGACTTTCAAATTATTTTCCGGGTCATTTTGTCCCGTAAATAAATAAAATAATTGTTTAAATAAAAACGAATTTTTAAAAAGAACCATTTTTAAATGAGACTAAAAACTGTAAATTAATTTCTTCAAGCCTCATACACAGATTCCTAACCCCACACAGATAGTCCTGAAAATTTGTGATTATAATTCTTAGTAGCTAGGAAAATTGTTGTAAGATCGAAAACGAATAAGTAGGTCACATACAGTAGATAATAATAAGGAAGTGAACTATTCATACGTAAAGATCAGAAGATTGGTTGGTTGGTTGATTGATTTGGGGGAGAGGGACCAAACAGCGAGGGCATCGTTCCAATCGGATTAGGGAAGTATGGGGAAGGAAGTAGGTCATGCCTTTTCAAAGGAAGCATACCGGTATTTGCCTGAAGCGATTTAGGGAAATCATGAAAAACCTAAATGAGAATGGCCAGATGAGGGTTTGAAACGTCGTCCACCCAAATACGAGTCCAAAGAAGAGAAGGACTATTCATGCATCAATTATGTATTGCCTTCCCCCAACGTTTTTCGTTGTAAGTCTTGCAAGTATTTTCATAACTGTTCAAAATATACAGTTACAAATTCTGAGGACAATCTGTGTGGGGTTAGAAGTCTGTGGAGCCAGGAGAAATTTTTTTTATGCTTTCTAGTCAGATTTAAAGACATAGTGCGCTGCAAATTTATTCTTATTTTCCAATCTTTTATGTGTGTGAAATTCTTCAATATATCAGAAGCATTTTGATGAGATTACAACAGACAGATTTAAATTTCATGTTTCTTTCAGTTTACCTTCACCTGAATCAACCAAGATATTGTTTCCTCGTACATATATGTCGCGACAAGACCGCGAAGGTAAAACTTAGAAAGATTCAAGCTCACACGGTGGCTCACTAGCAGCCGTTATTCCAAAAAACCATTCGGTACTGGAATGCAAAACGGGTGAATAACAACTGTATACAAAGTGCCCTTCATAACACACCAGACAAGAAAACGTGTTGATAATTCGTTGTTATTCAGTTCTGAGTTATGTTGAAAGTCTCAAGTTTCTAGCTCACCAGGAAATGACAATGGAAACAAAGTACCCTCCGCCACACACCAGAAAAGAAAGCATTACTACACTGTCATCAGATTCTGAGCTTTGTTTAAAGTTTCAGATCCCTTGCCCATCAGGAAGTTAGTGTAAAATGGAGTGCAAAATTTGTACTGAACAGACAAACAGGTAAGAAAGCAATATCCATCTCCTCTCCTACTCGGATCTGCATATTGGCTTACTTCACAAGTTACCGGTCAGTTCAGGAAAAAACTGCACATAACAGTAGGCAAACCCTCGGACTGCTGTTCTCTCCTCTT